>NC_139228.1:29152412-29884912 GCF_055691185.1 Crinia signifera | reverse complement strand
TTAGATCTGCCCCCCTGCAGTGCACATGGTTTTGTCCATCTAAGAAGGATTTTGTCAGAAAGAATGAACCAAAATAAGGCCCTAAGTGAGGGGCCAGTTGACCAATGTTTTAAATAGTACGCTACTCCCTTGAGGGGAGGGACCACTTGGCACATACATTAACATACATGCTCTGATTTATGTAATGTATGTGCTGGGTGGTTCATCCAGGGAGCGGCACTTGGAACTCAGAACAAGGAATCAGACTCCTCCAAGGCCTGCCCCCTGACTCGTGTGAAACTAGCCAATGGCAGTCTGGGGGCAGGATTAGGGGGGAGTGTGAAACCTTAAGGCCTTAATGCATTAGTCTGACTTAGTCACACAAGATTATGCACTTCATGTGTCAAGTTGGGATGCGGTCAATTTACCTACAATCAAAATCCTGACGGTCAAAATACCGACTTGTACATACTTTACCATCCCAGTGGACATGGAGGGGGAATATAATGCCCGAAGCACGGTGTTCATGTCGACCTATGTCAACATACAGACCCAAAAAAATCTGAAAAACATGCGTCTAATTTTTGACCTGCCTATATTTTAGATGTAGGTATTTTGACCATGTCGGTATTTTGACCTTGTCGATATTTTGACCGTTGGGATATTGATTGTAGATAAATCATACCAAACCTGTCAAGTTTTGCATGCAATTTATCACATGCAACTCCCGGGAAGCTGCAGATGGAGAGAGCAGGGGGGCGGCGGACGCAGGCGAGGGGACCAGGGAGCGGGGGATGGCAACAGGTGGGGGATGCCGGCTACCAGAGAGCAGGACCGAGGGAGCAGCAGAGGGAACCAGGGAGCCGTGAAGCGCCAGCAGGAGCACTTAAAAAAAAAAAAGCCCATACAAATTAATGGGCAGCCACTGATTACACTGAGTCCCAGGTGCTGCATGATGTCTGATTCACACAGCACTGCTGATCAATGGGTGGAATCAGCCATTACATATATTACTGTATATATATCATAACATGTACAGTTGTGCTCATAAGTTTACATAGCCTAGCAGAATTTGTGATTTTCTGGCCATTTGTCAGAGAACATACCCAAATGACCCTGATCAAAAGTTTACATACCCCTGTTCTTAATACTGTGTATTGGCCCCTTTAACAACAATGACAGCTTGAAGTCTTTTGTGGTAGTTGTGGATGAGGCTCTTTATTTTCTCAGATGGTAAAGCTGCCCATTCTTCTTGGCAAAAAGCCTCCAGTTCCTGTAAATTCTTGGGCTGTCTTGCATGAACTGCATGTTTGAGATCTCCCCAGAGTGGCTCAATGATATTAAAGTTAGGAGACTGAGATGGCCACTCCAGAACCTTCACTTTATTCTGCTGTAGCCAATGACAGGTTGACTTGGCCTTGTGTTTTGGATCATTGTCATGTTGGAACATCCAAGTACATCCCATGTGCAGCTTCCGGGCTGATGAGTGCAAATTTCCCTCCAGTATTTTCTGATAACATGCTGCATTCATCTTGCCATCAATTTTAACCAAGTTTCCAGTGCCTTTGTAGCTCACACACCCCCAAAACATCAGACACCAACCTCTGTGTTTCACAGTAGGAATAGTGTACCTTTCATCATAGGCAGGGGCGTAACTAGATATTCATAAGCCCCATAGCAAAAGTTTCTAAGGGCCCCCTATTTAGCAACTGATGGTGATAAATGTACAACATATTATTTAGACAGTAATGATGGGCCCCTTCAGCTCTCGGCCCCATAGCAGCTGCACCCCTTGCACCTATGGTAATTACGCCCTTGATCATAGACCTTGTTGACTCCTCTCCAAATGTAACTTTATGGTTGTGGCCAAAAGGTTACATTTTGGTCTCATCACTCCAAATGACTTTGTTCCAGACGTTTTGAGGCTTGTCTCTGTGCTGTTTGGAGTATTGTAAGTGGGATGCTTTGTGGCATTTGCGTAGTAATGGCTTTCTTATGGTGACTCGACCATGCAGCCAATTTTTCTTCAAATGTCTCCTTATTGCGCATCTTGAAACAACCACATCACTTTTTTTCATAGAGTCCTGTATCTCAGCTGAAGCTATTTGTGGATTTTCTTTGCATCCCGAACAATTTTCCTGCCAGTTGTGGCTGAAATTTTTGTTGGTCTACCTGAACGTTATTTGGTTTCCATAGACTGCCTCATTTCCACTTCTTGTTAGAGTTTGAACACTAATTGGCATTCTCAATTGCTTGGATATCTTTTTATATCCCTTTCCTGTTTTATACAGTTCATTTACCTTTTCCTGCAGATCCTTTGACAATCCTTTTGCTTTCCCCATGACTCAGAATCCAGACATGTCAGTGTAGCACTGGATGAAAGATGCAAGGGTCTTTCAGGAGACCAGAAACTCACTGACCTTTTATACACACACACACACACACACACACACACACACACACACACACACACTGATTACAAGCAAACAGATCACAGGTAAGGATGGTTACCCTTAGTAGCTATTCAAACCCATTTGTGTCAACTTGTGTGCATGTTATCAGGCCAAAATCTCCAGGGTATGCAAACTTTTGATCAGGGTCATTTGGGTAGTTTGTGTTGTCATTATGATTTAAAAAAGAGTAAACACAGTTGTTTGACAATAAATGGCTTCACCAGACCACTAACCATGAGTGAAAGAAAAGTTTGTGAGTTATCATTCATATTCTCTGACAAATGGACAGAAAATCACAAATTCTGCAAGGGTATGTAAACTTATGAGCACAACTGTATGTTTATATGTACTAAGCGGTTCCCCTCTGCAGTATGTAGGTGGATCTGCAGCCCCACCACTTTTCCTAACATTACAGGAGGAAGAAATTATTTAAAGCAAGAGAAGTACTAGAAATATATGGAAAATTGAAATCACAGAAAAAAGGTAGTAGATAGGTACAATAGCCTTCAATCCAAGGTGGCAGATGCAGTGGCAGACGCAGTGGCAGTGGGTTTTGGGGCCAGGTGCAAAAATATAATTGAGCCCTCGACCCCAACCCAAATTCACAATATGCAACATGGCAGTGGGTGACAGGAAGAGGGAGAGGGTGACAAAAAGATGGTGTCAGGAGCAGTATTGGTCTCCTTATTACTCAGGGGCCTTGGTGCACTGCACCTGCTGCAATGGTAGTTCCACCTCTGGGTAGAGGCTAAGACAGTAGAGCAACTGAAAAATGCTTGGGATAAGCATACCAATATCTTTACAAAGACCAAAGGGTCAAACAGGGTTCAATATCCTTACAAAGACCTGAGGTTCAATCCGTATTCACTACCACATCACCACACGCAAGGGTTCATTTTTTTCCAGAAGCAAAATTAACCTACCAGTATGTTTTTGGATTGTCAGAGGAAAACAGAGAACCTGGAGGAAGCGCACACAAGAATTTGTAGACTCAGTTAATGCGAGGTAGTATCCATAACCACCACACTAACTATGCTGTCTAATATAATACAGGACAAAATAATAGAAACATCAAAGAAATAGAAACCTAATTAACAAATACCTAGAAATGTGCCATAAAGCACACACCCTTCTCCTGTGACTGGCCAAGACTGTATTCTTCAAGCTCACAACCAAGTTATAAACTAGACGTTGTGGTATTAATCTAGCCAATACTTCTATATTATTAACCTGATTCACTGTTAACCATGGAAAAATTAATAAAAATTTTAAGTTGAAATACATTATCAACTAGAACCCAATAATCAGTACTAGGCAAAAATTACTTTGCGGCTCAACTAATTGGGGTTAACCATTTAACTGATGAAGCCGCTGACCAGAAGGCGGGGAAACGCGTCATCAAACGTCACTTCCGCAAACAAACCAAACACCACGTGAGCTGGGGAGACATCTGCCGGAGCCGGGAGTCCTAGAAAGAAGCTGCAGAATTGGGAAGACCAGCAGCTGGGGACCCGCTTCAGGCCAGCAAACCCTCACCTATTTGTGGGCAACAAAGTGCTGCACTCGCTGAAAAGCATAAGTATCATACCATTCCTTATTCTAATACGCTGCTTTGCTTGAATGAATGAGCACCTGCAGTTTTCATATGGAGCAATTTCAAAGGCTGCCTTGCATTTGAGCCTTATTGTATGACTGACTAACACGCTTGCAGTTAATATCTATAACCATCAAAGTGTTGCAAAAAGTTCTCTGGGACTGTCTAATTATTGAGAGGATTCTAAGTTACCAAGCTTCAAATTCACTTTATGCTGCAGCCTAATTGGGCAAACCTAGTTATAAAGGCAATGGAATAATGAGTCTAAGGCATACATCATAGCCTAATGAAAGAAGCCTTTTTTTTCTTGTCTTTTTTATGGCCAGAAATTATTGTGCACATTTTAATAGCTCTACCGGCCGGTGGTATTGTTTGTATTGTTGTGTATATTTCATTTAATTAATTTTTAATAAATTTATACATTTTTTGATTACTAATTAGTGTGGTCCATTAGCGCCGTTTACTTGGTGTAGATGTTTTTTGTATTCTGTGAGGGCTGAGTATCCCTCTTAAACGGAAGCTGGGACCGTCACTAGTGCCCTGCGCTTGGTTATATCTATTATTATTAACCATTTAACAGACAGTAAAGAAATGGGAGTGGATCTGCTGTTCTGCCAAAATGACGGAGCTGTGTTGGCATTGTGACTTGGAAATTGCTGGCAAACCATAGTCATTAATGTGAGCTTTAGAGAAGCATTGTCAGATCATTGGATTTAACGAGTGCAGTTGCTATAAGCAATAACCCATATAATGCAGTTGGGTTTGGATTTTCAAAAACGGTTCTATTGTAGGTGTGTTATCCTATCAGTTGTGTTACTTCTTCCCATAGGTTTCCTGCGCCGCATGCATTGTCCCTGGTGGTCGGGAGCAGGGCGAGTGCAATGATCAGCCCAAGGATGCTCTGGGCGTCTCTACAAGCTGCAGGGTGCGGTACCAAGTACTCTGCAAGTCAAATGCACATGCCACGGGGCAGTTATAGTGCCCACACTGTGGTGTAGGCACTTCTTGCATTCCCCGGGTTATGGCCCTTCCTGAATCTATAGAAGTATTAGAGGGGCCCATCCAGCCACTTAGACCAGAGTGACTGGATGTATGGGGTACCATATTGACTACACACATGGGTGACCAGATTCAGTGGTGGAACTTGTGGGTTGTAGGCCCTGGTGCAAAAAATATAATTTAGAACCCCCTCCTCCACCCTAACCCAAGTTTACAATATGTAACATGGCAGTGGGTGACAGGGAGAGGCAGAGTGTGATAGGGAGAACAGTAGGTGACAGGGGGCAGCAGTGAGCCCCTTAGTCCTCATGGGACCCTGTGCACCAATGGTAGTTCCGCCTCTGACCAGATTGGTCACATCGACCTACTGGCATTTATGTCCAGCACATGCATCCCATAGGACTGACCGATGAATGGATACACTTTGCGGTACAGCGGTAATCTCCCATATGGCTTTACTAATTCGTCCAAAAAGGAATGGATCTATTTCAGTGATGTGACTGTTGATCAGGATCCTCTTGGCTTCACAAAGGCTGGGATATGGAGAAAACATAGTTTGTGCATAACTATGTCAATTAATTATATTCAATTATTACTTATTTGTTTATAAAGACAGAATATTGGGCCTAATTCAGCTTTAGTTCCAAAACTTCACAAAACTGCAACTGCCGGCATTAAACTGCCCCGCACAGGGCAAGGCTGCCATGTTTGCCGGGCCCCTCATCGCAATTTGCAAGCAAAAGATTCACCGAAAACATCCATTGAGGGGGGGGGGGTTAGCCGCAAATATTAAGGACCTCTCAAACAAAAGAATGGGGGACCACTGTATATGCAATCCTGAGTAAATGGGCCTACGGGTGGTAATCTTTGTTCAAACCAACCTCTGTCCATGTGTCTCACTAAATATTTATAGACAAATGACGGAAGAGTAATGAGATCACTTTGCACACAAATATATCATTTACCTACAAATCAGTTAGTTGTGATAACACAGGAGACACAATAGGCGAGTCAATTTGCAGAACTGCAGATAGGATTAATTCTGCACAGAAGTTGTGCAAAGAACACAAATACCAATATAACAATAAACATATAACCAACCAAAGACCCACACAAAGGATCCGGTGTTTCCATCAAGCTAAAAATGGATGTTTAAAAACACACATTGGAAAGAAAGATCTATAAACCAATAAATTCATGCATGTTGTCACATATGGAAGGAAGAATCAGCAAAGGCAAAAAATATACTAATTGCTGGATATTCATAGACTAATTAGTTTACTTTACCATATAACAATGCCTATCAAAGTACTGGCAGTTCCCGGGCTTGCTTTCCAGTTTTAGGTAAACACCAGGGGCGGATCCAGGATAAAATGACAGGGGGGGCACCATGATAAAAAAGGGTTTGGGTGGGGGAGGGGCGGTTTTAATGGTGCCAGTGTACATGTTAAGAGAGCGGCAGGAGAGGGTTGGAATGGAATTAAAAATAGGCCCTGGCATTTAAAGTACGGAGGCCCACCATGGCGACAAAAGTGAAGGATGTAGTTGTGCGCGCGCCAAAGGCGCGCTCCAGAAAAGGGTGTGTGGCCACTCAACAGGGGGCGTGTCAACACCATATACAACTTCTACACATTATGCAACAAAATACTAGACCCCATTATACTTGCCCCTTACACACAATGCCACATGGATTGAGCCAAAATTCAAATAATGCCACATGGATTGTGTCAAAATTCACATAAATTCTTATAATGCCACATGGGTTGAGCCAAAATTCACATAATGCCACACGGATTGAGACAAAATTCACATAATGCCACATGGATTGAGCCAGAATTCACATAATGCCACACAGATTAAGCCAAAATTCACAATACACTTCATAAACAGGGACATTGTCCACCAAAGGCGCTTATTAAACATTTACACCATAATATCCATTACACGTTAAGTTACACGCCATTATGTCCATTATGTGTTATGCCAAACACCATAATGCCTATTAAAAATTATGCGACATAAGTGCTGCTTCTCTACATGCTCATTGCCAAGGGTTCCATGCTCATTGCCAGAGGTTCCATGCTCGTTGCCAAGTGGGATTACATGCTCATTGCCAAGGGGGAATACATGCTCGTGGTAAATGGGGGACAGCCGCCGCCAGGCAGAAGTGATAGCCACTGACAGTGGCAGAGCCTGGCTGTATTCAGAGCACTGCAGGTCCCGGCTATTTGAAATAATACCCCTTTTACACCAGAAAATGCATTCCCAGGTTGGCCCCTTTTACACCAGCCTAGTCCCTGCATTTTCTGGTGTGAGGGGGAGAGAAAACCACCCCTCCCCCCTTTAACCAGTTATCTCATTTAACCGGCTATATCTTTGGAACCAACTGACCCATTTACATGAGACAAGTATTATATTGAAGAACTTTTGAGTTGGCTTTGAATGATTTTGGTCCAGTGAAACTGGAACGTTTGGTTCCAGAGTAATCTGCCCTCAAAATCATGAACAGCCATGAAATTACATTTCAAAAATAAAAAATTCGGTTTACACGCATTATCTCTGGAACCGATTGACCGATTTGGACCAGCCTGGTATCATATTGAAGGCCAAGCGATTTGGAATTGAATGATATCAACCACAAGCTTCTGAGATGCCAGGACGGGAACTGGCAGCCGTCGGAACCGGGTGGGGGTTGGAATTGACGGGTCCCATATTATCCTATGGGGAAAAAACGTTACAGGTTTGCCAGGCAATATCTTCGGTTCCCGGGGGACTAGAGACACGGGGCTGGGCTCGTTGGAAAGCCCTGGTCCTCAGATACAAAATAAATGACAGGGGGGGCACGTGCCCGGGTGCCCCCCCCCCTGAATCCGCCACTGGTAAACACAACTAAAGGTTTTATAAGATGTATCCTAGATGTTAAGGTACCCACACACTAGAAAGATCTGCGATCATAAGATGTGCGCATAAATTAGCCTTCAAATCTTTTGTCCGATCTGAACAAAAGATTTCAGGCAAGCGCACATCTTTACCAAAGATTTTTCTTAAGATCCCGTGTGCGTTCCTATGGATCTTTTGTTAAATCTTCTGATCTTTTGTGCAGCACGTAAGATCAGAAGATTTAGCAAAAGATCCACGGGAGCGAGCATCGGACGATTTTCGACCGATTATCGGTAAATATCGGCCGATATATCGAAAATCGGCCAATCGGACCAAAAATCGTTCTAGTGTGTGGGCACCTTAAATCGGTCGAAAATCGGCCGATGCTTGCTCCCGTGGATCTTTTGCTAAATCTTCTGATCTTACGTGCTGCACAAAAGATCAGAAGATTTAACAAAAGATCCATAGGAACGCACACGGGATCTTAAGAAAAATCTTTGGTAAAGATGTGCGCTTGCCTGAAATCTTTTGTCCAGATCAGACAAAAGATTTGAAGGCTAATTTATGCGCATATCTTATGATCGCAGATCTTTCAAGTGTGTGGGCACCTTAAGTGTACTAGAATAGAACAACACATTTATGAATACACCCAGACAAGCATTTTCTTTGTATTTAAAGTTTTTAAAAAAAACCCAGCACATCTCCCTCACAGTAATGAGGTTAAGGGTTAAATGGCCGGCTGTCAGAAAGCCTCTGAGGATTCTGTTCTGTTTTCTAAGTATTTTCACCCTCTCCCACTACCAGGCATGTCCAAACTACAAGTCCCATCATGCCTTGCCACAGTTTTGCTATTAGGGAATGCTAAAACCATGGCAATGCATGCTGGGACGTGTAGTTTCACAACAGCTGGAGGGCCACAGTTTGGACATGCATGCCCTAAACTCTGAGTACCATTATCTCTGTGAGAAATGTGCAAAATAGTCATAAAGAGGCCAGCATCACTCACATTTGTTAAATGAATTCAACTAAACAATGTTTTGTAAAAAAAGAAAAGATACTTCCTACAGTATATAAAATAACATTACAGGGTGGCCAATTCGGGATTGGGATCGGCGGGACTTGGCCCCAAAATAGCTGATTTCAATTTTGGGATTAGAGTTTTTAACCCTGGGATTACACATGCTCAGAGGCTGCCCTGCCCAGTGGTTATGTGGTCAGAGGTCACGCTGCGCAACTGCAGCTGTCCGCTCTACTGCCACCCGCCTATGTAAGTAAGGGGATGTTTACAGGGCCGGTGTAAGGTTTCTCAGCACCCTAGGCAATACATCATCCTACTGCCCCCTCAGGGAGGCAACTCCCTGAGGCACTGGAGTTGCCGGCCTCTGAACTAACAGCACAGGAGGGGCATCTGCATGTCCAGGAGCACCTGTGTGGTTCACAGCAGGATCCAAGTGTGACCACTGCTCTTATACTGGAACTCTGCGGTGCAACCACATAGTTAACTGACTCTATCCCAAAATTCAGACTCGATGGCGCCCCCAGTTCCTGGCACCCTAGGCAGCTGCCTAAAGCTGCCTAGTGGTAGAGCCGGCCCTGGATGTTTATTTATTTTTTATAACAGATGCCAATCCTGGAAACCCAGGAATCAAAGGCGTAACTACCATAGGTGCAAGGGGTGCAACTGCTATGGGGCCCAGAGCTAAAGGGGGCCCATCTTTACAGTCTAATGTATATGTGTTATATTCATTTGTTACCAACCGTTGCTAAATAGGGGCCTATGAATGTCTAGTTACGCCTCTGCCAGGAATCCCAGGATTGAGCATTTTTCAATCCCGAGTCCCCGGATTAAAAACATGCCCCGGGATTGGCATCCCTAATTACAGGTCATTGTGATAAATAAAGTGTTTGCTTGCCAATTTGCCCGCCTCTCGCACAGCTGCCCCCCCCCCCCCCCTCCTCATTCACCGACTTCGCCCACATGGCTGCAAAAGGATGTTTTGCATAAAAATCCATTTGCAGCCTTGGGTACAGGGACCAAATCATATAATGGTCGCAGAACATCGAATGACTTGGACTGAGTCTGCAAAACAAAGGAACTCTCCGGTGCCTAAGTTTTGCGTGTTCCCTGTACGGGAACAGGGCGGGCAGCTGACATTCGGTGATGTCCAGCATGTGCAGCATTTTCATGGGAACACCATGAAATGCGGGGCGTTCCCACGGGCGCATCCCCTCGCTGCCGCCCCATGCCCCCCACCCACACTGGTGGATGCGAACTAGCAGTTCGCCGTGTCCGTTTGCACCCAGCAATGTACATGCGCAGAAATGCGCATGCGCTGTAGCTACGTTTTGGGCGCCCCCCTGCCGTTAGGGGGGGGCGCCCCCCACCGCCCATGCAAACCCCCCCAATCCCCCGCAGCCTTACCTTTCGCGCTGGTCCCGGCGGCTCCGTTCTTCTGCTGAGGACCACCACAAAATGGCCGCCCCCATACAGCAGACAGTTTCTGTCTGCTGTATGGGGGCGGCCATTTTGTGGTGGTCCTCAGCAGAAGTACGGAGCCGCCGGGACCAGCGAAATAGGTAAGCCTGCGGGGGGATTGGGGGGAGTTGTAACTATAGCACCGCAGCCCCCGGCGCCCCCATATGCACAGCGCCCCCCCGCGGTGGCGGGGGCTGCGGTGCTATAGTTACGCCACTGCACTGTAGTAAAACATCGGTCCCCTGTGCAAACAAATTACAATAACCTCCATAACGCCCACAGCAGTAGTATTCCTTACACAAAATGTCCACAGTAAGTGCCCTTTATAGTTATCTATCTCTGTCCTTTCATAACCTTCCTCTTCTCTCTTTAGCAAGGAGATGGTATGACATCACAGACACCGTGCCAGAAAAGGAAGCCGCTGGGACAGGCTTTTCTGTTGTAATAACGGTGTAGGGCTGTGGTGGAGGTGGAACGGAGTTCCCCCTACCATTACAGGTGTTGGAACTCCGTTCTACCCCACTTTAACCCCTGCGTCTACCCAGGGTCTGGTGATCAGTACTTGGTGAGAGCTGCCATCACCACGGCTCTCTGCTGCTTCTGTGAAACCTGGTGCAGTAAAGTGATGCTGCAAGGTGCCAACACCACTTTACTTCACTGAGGTCCAAGGAGCAACAAGGAGACCCAATGACTGGCAGCTTTCCAGAATCACCAATCTCTGGGGGTTGGTCGCCCCCCCCCCCCCCCCCCCTCAATTCGAATACTGCCACCAATACCCAGCGTCAGGGGTCATGGCCAGCAGCACACAGAGTGCTGGCCATGCCCTTAACAGTGATGAGACTTGGTGGCCATTCCAATTCCCCTCCCCCCCCCCCCCCAGATCCCAGGGACCCAGACTGCTGCCTGATGGTAGAACTGGCCATGGACAGTAGTCTCCAAGTAGATACTACAGTTGCGCAACATAAATATTTTTTTATTTTACATTATTTCACATTGTTGCTTACTAACCAGTAGTTACATCTATATTCATTCTTGGGCATTTAGCTGCAACTGCTGTGTAACAACCAGACAACAACTTCTTAACGATATGCAAATAGTGCAAATAAGGATTCAATTTACTAATGATAATTCTAAGCACTAATAAACACAATGTGAAATTAGCCACTAATTTGTAGTAAGTGTATTCAGGGTATGAGGGCAGGGAATTGGCTGCCATTTATACCTGGTTTTGGATGATATACAGCACTCAATCAATGGGAATGTCATTCAGTCTATTGAGAAGATGTAGCCGCCTATATTTTACATCACGGTCCTTTCTGTAGCCTTGGCATTAATGGTCTTCCTACCCCGCCATAAAAATTCCCAAGGGCTTCCTGAGCCGAGTTTATGGCTGATCGGGGATTAACATTAGTCCTGTCTGCACTTTGTGTAAAGGCAGCCATAGCATCAGCCTTTCATCTATAGAGGGCACAGCTGTGGGACCACCGCACACTTCCTCCGCACCACAGCCATTCTAAGGGAGCACTCACTGATACTACAGACAAATCAACAGGATTGGTGCACTTGCCGCTTACAATAAGACAACATGGATCAAGGGATCGTTTTAAACCAGGATTGCTTACAAAAGGTCAAAGTCAGGGCCTGATTAAAGGGGTGTGGATCGGTTGTTCACCAGCAAGTTGTTAGGCAGTCATTAGGTCAACACCATGAGGTCGACATGCATTTAGGTCGACAGGGTCATTAGGTCTACATGGGTTAGGTCGACAGTCGAAAGGTCGACATAGGGTTTGTCACTGTTTTTTAGCCGAATGTCGACACTTTCGACATGGACACAGGTTAAAGTGCACAGCTGTGCTCGCTATGCTTCGAGCACAGGGTTTCGCTATGCTCGGCACACTATTTTATTCTCTCACCACGCCCCCCTAGTGGATGGTAGAGCATGAAATACCACCTGCCGGCACATGTCGGCTCAAAAAACAGTGAAAATACCCATGTCAACCTTTTGACAGTTGACCTACCCCATGTCGACCTAATGACCCTGTCGACCTTACCCATTCCGACCTTCCTGCATGTCGACTTAAATGCATATCGACCTAATGGTGTCGACCCAATGACTGTCTAACAACTTGCTGGTGACCCAATGACCGTATCCCGATTAAAGGTTCCAGGTGCCCTAGGCTATTACACATGTATCTCCCCTTAGAATGCAGCTATACACACGCGTGTGGGCGCTCAGGGACTTGCCAGTCATAGGGCAGTATTCAATGAGAAAAGTTCTCCGTGTTTTGTGGAGAATTTGTGCTTTGTTCGCCTTGGACGGAGCATTTTGCTCTCCAAAAGCGAGCAACCCTATTCAATGTTAAAAATGTTCTCCGTCTTTCTAAGTGATGTTCTCCGTGTCTCTCCGTGTAGCAATTCTCCATCTTTTGATGGAGAGCTGGAATGTGAACTTTTAAACTAAAAGGTTTTTTTCTTAAATTTTGGTGTCAAAAATCAGTTTTTTTTTTTCTGTGAAGGGGCATGTTATTTTTATTCATGTGCTTATAGCACATGAATATATATTTAATTTAAAAAAATATATTTTTTAATATTTTTTTTTTTTTTCACAGTGCAGCCAGCAGGGGGCCGGAGCGCTCGAGCCGCTCATTAGATATTCATATATTCACTGCACCCAAACGTAACTATGCACAAACGGGTGCAGTGAATACTGGGTCCCCCGCTGGCTATATGGGGGTGCAGCCTGGGTCCTGGAGAGCCCCCCTCCCCTCCACAGTCCTCTGGAGCAGCCAGGGAGACTTTAATCTCTCTGGCTGCTTCCGGCTCCCTGAAAGCTCCCTGCTCCCTGCAGGGGTTAAGACTCTCCGCGAGTGGCGGAGAGCATCAGCCACATTGAATAGAGGGAGCAGGAGTGGCAGAGAGCCCTCCGGAACACGGAGAGTGCATGGAGAGCGAAATAAAACGCTCTCCATGCACGGATAACTTTTTCATTGAATACTGCCCATAGTGCCCATGTGCATGTAATGAAGTTTATACACCTGGGATGTAGGATCTGGTGCATGTGGCAGGTGATGGAGACTTTGGCTTTAGGCTGCCCAGCTGGCGCTGTAGCACAATGTACATAAAGTAATGGTTCCATCAGTAAGTTACATTACCACAGCCACCTGGCAGTCACCTTAAGAACTTTACCCCCCACAATACATTGGGACGGGTGATCGCTAACAAGCATGGAATAAATTAGGCCTTCATTTTATTCCTCAGCTGTCTCCTGCATCGCATGCAGTTCTGCTGGCCAGTGGTTCCCCGGCACCAAGGTGGCAGGGTATCGCATGTGAGAGCAGGGCAGGCGACAGGGGGGTCAAAGGGGACACTCGTACCGGGCCCCGACCAGTTGAGGGGCCCAAGGCTTTGAGGGACTCCGGGACTGTAAGCATGGCTGACTAATCACCTGTCTGGCTACCCGTTCTAATGAGTTAAGTGACATCATGCAACGCACCAAACCACAGGACACACAATGCTGTGCCCTCCAATCTGCCCTTCCCTATAATATTGCATTGTAAATATTGATTATCTGTTTATGTCTAATAATAAAAAAAATACATTCAATATGCAATGTAATAAAAATCCGCATGCAGAGTTGGGGGGGGTGAGATATCAGTTTTCCGGGCCCCAAGATTTCTGTTGCCAGCCCTGTGTGAGAAAGGCATGTGATACCTCCCAGCGGCGTAACTATAGCACCGCAGCCCCCGCCACCGCGGGGGGGGGGGGGCGCTGTGCATGTGGGGGCGCCGGGGGCTGCGGTGCTATAGTTACACCCCCCCCCCCCCCCCCAATCCCCCGCAGACTTACCTATCTCGCTGGTCCCGGTGGCTCCGTTCTTCTGCTGAGGACCACCACAAAATGGCCGCCCCCATATAGCACACAGTTCTCTGAAACTGTCTGCTGTATGGGGGCGGCCATTTTGTGGTGGTCCTCAGCAGAAGAAGAACGGAGCCGCCGGGACCAGCGCGATAGGTAAGGCTGCAGGGGATTGGGGGGGGGGGTTTGCATGGGCAGCGGGGGATTGGGGGTGCTTGGCAGGGCAGCGGCGGGGGGGGGGGGCGCCCAAAACTTAGTTACGCCACTGATACCTCGCATAGGTCAGGTGTATGAGCACTTACAGAGGATGCCTCCTTTGGCACTAGCATATTATTGCTCAGCCACTGTGTACAAAGATGCAGCAGCTGTTCAATACTGTGGATCCCTAATCAAGTACCTTGTCTTCTCTCCCTACTTCCTCTGCAGGATCCATGTCCTAGAGATGTGGAGAAGCCGGAAAATGAGAAGAGGCGCATAATTCAATAGTGGGTGGGGATAAAATTATGCAATTACCATCATAGGCGGCACATTTTATTAGCTGGTGCAACGGGAGTGTCTAGCACCACCTATTGGGTGGGTCCAGCACCACCTATTGGGTGTGTCTAGCACCGCCAATAAGGCGTGTCTACCATCATCTATTTGCGCTCACTACAATATAAACATCTCTCAGCCACACCATAATCTCCTGCCTATTTCAGTTTTAGTTTTCTCCAGGGCTATTTTTCAGCAGGCTCCAGCAGGAACTGAGGCCCTTATTCTAGTTCACTCTTTCTGACAAATATTTCTTAGATGGACAAAACCATGTGCACTGCAGGTGAGGCAGGTGTTAGTTGTGCAGAGATAATTAGATTTGGGTGGGGTTTTACACCTGCCTCACCTGCAGTGCACATGGTTTTGTCCATCTAAGAAATATTTGTCAGAAAGAGTGAACTAGAATAAGGGCCTCAGTTCCTGCTGGAGCCTGCTGAAAAATAGCCCTGGGTTTTCTCATTACTCTGTGTAACAGTACATGTAAATACAGTCATAAACATATATGGATGACGCAGGTATGTAGTGATGGGATGCGGTCATTTGGTCTACTGCATTATGGTAGAAAGTCATTAGGTCGAATCCATTAGGTCGACATGCTAAAAGGTCGACATGACTCTAGGTCGACATGGGAAAAGGTCGACATGATTCTAGTTCGAAAGGTCATTAGTTCGACAGGTCATTAGTTCGACAAGGTCATTAGTTCGACATTGTCTATGTCGACATTCACAAGGTCGACATGGAGTTTTTCACTGTTTTTTGAGCCAACATGTGCCGACAGGCGGTATTTCATGCCCTACCATCCACTAGGGCGTGGTGGGAGAATAAAATAGTGTGCCGAGCGTAGCGAGGCACCGTGCCCGACGCATTGCGAGCGCAGCGAGCGATGCGAGGGGATGCAGTGCACTTTAAACTTTGTCCATGTCGACTGTGTTGACATTCAGGTAAAAAAACAGTGAAAAACCCCATGTCGACCTTGTGAATGTCGACATAGACAATGTCGAACTAATGACCTTGTCGAACTAATGACCTGTCGAACTAATGACCTTTCGACCTAGAATCATGTCGACCTTTTCCCATGTCGACTTAGAATCATGTCGAACTTTTAGCATGTCGACCTAATGGATTCGACCTAATGACTTTCTACCATAATGCAATAGACCAAATGATCCCAACCCGTCTTAATGGTCTAGTACAATTAACAATGCAAAACACACATAACTGATTTATGGGCACTTGTTTTAATGGAATACAATTCTAAAAAGCAGAAGTCTTTGATAAAAGGTATTGCTAATGGGAGGTATTCATTAGGGTGTGCACAGCATTAGGGGGTGCCTGTGCCCCCCTAACACTCAATGTGCGCACACCTAGGATTATCATAGAATTGTATCATTAAGCCCTCTCCTCGGTGACTGCGGATTCCCATGATTATTCTCACTAGACAGAGGGATGCTTTCCCACACTTCTGGGGTATGCAAGGGACTATCCCCCCAAAAAAATCAGGTGTTTCCTGAAGGTTCCAGGAGGGTAGGCTAGTGTTATTAACAGTTTCTTATATAGCGCACACATATTCCGCAGCGCTTTAGAGAGTAGTTCAACATTCACATCAGTCATTGCCCCAGTGGAGCTTACAATCTATATTCCCTACCACATGTACATGCACACACAGACATTCTAGGGTTCATAATTTTTTTGTTAGAAGCCAATTACCCTACCAGTATATTTTTGGAGCGTGGGAGGAAACCGGAGTACCCGGAGGAAACCCACGCAAGTACGGGGAGAATATACAAACTCCACACAGTTAGGGCCATGGATGGCAATCCAACCCATGACCTCAGTGCTGTGAGGCAATAATGCTAACCATTACACCATCCGTATATATGCTCAATTAGTTTAGTGATATCACTCAGGTGCGTGAAAGGGGGGTAATCTTGAGCCAGAAAAAAAGGCGTTTTGTTTCCCCCAGCTCACCGAATGGGATCAGTAATCAGGATTTAAATCTACATGGTAAAAGAATTCAGAGATCTTGGTTCCATATATTTGCAAATATATGGAAAGTCCCCAAGCACATCGTCAAGGCTTCTCTGAGTATTGGGGGGCCCGCAATACACAGACGGCTTGATGATTGGTTTGGGGGCTTTCCATATATTTGCAAGCATGGTCACAGGTATATAGAAGAAGCAAGTAGTTATGGTGTTGTGAAAATGTTACAGAGAGAGAGAGAGAACGATAAGACAAAGAGAAAAGCAGGAACAGTGTAAAAGAATTGGGGAACACAGGATAGCAGACAGGCAATGATGAGATGCATGTACAGGCCTAAGCTGGGAGTAGGATGGCCAATCCCAGGAACACATACTTGCCGACTTTTTAATGTCACTCTCCGGGAGAAGCCTGGAGAGGACAACCAAATGTGCAGGTCGGGGGGCGGGGACAAGGCTGATGTATCAAAGCCCCACCCCCAATCCACGCAAACGATTTGCGTCATTTTAGTCCCGCCCCCTCCCCCGTACCTGCGATTTACGGGACTTCTTTCCTCAGATCCGGGGGGGGGAGCGGGGACTCTGGGGGGAATGCGGGAGACTTGCCCACCTTCCCGGGGGGCCGGGAGGGGGACCCGACTTTCGTGAGACTCCTGGCCATTCCGGGAGGGTAGGCAAGTATGCATGAACATGATTGACGGGATCCTGGGATTTGTCCCCAAAATTGCCAGAGTTTCAATCCCGGGATGTTCAGGCGCTGCCCGACTGTTCGCGTCCCCGGCGTGTCAGAGGTCACACTGCTCTCGGCATCACTGCCACCCCATCAGCCCGCTTTTCGGTGGCACCCCCGCCTCCCACCCTGCCACAGCATATGTGAGTAAATGTGTGGCCACATTGGGGGAGGTGTTGTTTTTTTTCCCAATTAGGGAGGCTAATCCCAGGAATCCCTGGATTGAGCATTTATCAATCACGAATCCTGAGATTGAAAAAAGATTGGTATCCCTATCTGGGAGCAAGGCAAACAAAAAAAGTAACTTGGCAGATTTCACGTGCCAAATCCATTTTATCTAATTTGAAAGTTATGTTTCTAAATTTCTCCTCTGTTCTCAGATTAAACAGACATGTTTGGAAGAAAGTCAGCATTAATGCCGGTGTCAGATGGTTACTGTTAACGCCGGCACTTTACCAGCTAGAAAGCGGTTAGGGTTTGTGACACTGGGATTAATCCTGATGCATGGCAGAGAATTGGCTGCGCTCATCTTGTCACATGGGAGCAGCGCTGAGTGCTTGCAACCTATTCTGACACCAACTGCTCCGTCCACAGTGATGCAAGGAGTATACTCAGATCAGTGTCCGTACATGGAGGTAAAAAACACCAAGTGGTGACTTTGATTGTGGTTTGCAAACCACCCACAGTTCGGATTCAGTTTCCAGAGCCAAACTGCAAGGTTTGCTGTCCTGTGGTTAAGAGGATAAAAAAGGGACTTGTATTCAGGGTGCTGCAGCTTGCAAACACAGAACAGTACAGTAAAAGCATGTATGGATTTCTGGGTAATATTTAAAAAATAAAGTGCATGCTTTTGTGGCACTACAGCGGTCTTTTTTTTTTTGTTTTTACTGACATTATTCATGGAGAAGCTGAATAATCCATATTGGGGGAAAAGAAAACCACCATTAACTCATTGGGTGCCACATGAATTTGTCAAAATAGGTGTGGAAATTGCAGAATAAACCTTTTTATTCATCATAATGACCTGTAGCATATACCTTACATAGGAAATTATTTTTTATGGTTTTTCTCTACAATTTTTTTTATTTGAATTGATATAACAAATGTGAGTGACGCTGGCATTTTTAGCAGATATTTTGCAGAGAGATCACAGAGATGTTGGCAATCAAAGGGTTGCCTCTATCACACATGCAGCTATAACACGTGAATGCGAATCAACCCATATCTTACACCTGACATTGCAACACTTTAATTCATACAGTAATAAACTGACAGATCCAAATAGTCTCTTTACTGGTCATGCCAGTGTAACCCAGGGTTGCCTACCCTCTCAGATTGGCCGGAAGGGTCCCGAAAATCGGGTGCCCTCCCGAAGAGGGGGGCACAAGCCTCCCGGAATGTGGCCAGTCACCAACGACCGCCCCCTCCGTGGGAGCAAATGACACAAATCGCCCTCCCCCCGTGCAACACCTGAAATACCAGCATTGCAATGCCTGAATGAACCACCGACTCCCCCTTCCCACCTAATTTCTGCCCCATCAGCACCCCCTCCTCACTGAACTATCTGCCCTCTCCCGGAGGGGGCAGCCACAAAGTAGGCAACGCTGACCTAACCATGTACTGGTCTGGCGGGGGTACTAATTACCCGGGCCCCCCGTTAATACTGGCTCTGCACAGCAATGGAGGGGCTACAATGATGTAATCATAATGGTCACGCCCCCACACAAGGCTCAGATGTTGAGCTCTGCCTCTAGCCCCACCCCTTTCATGGCTGCCAGCCCCACCCCCTGCTTCCTGTAGCTGGCTACAAGTAGGCAACCCTGAACTAAATATATTGGTACTATGGAAATAAATAAAATAATAATTTGAACATACAATAAGAATAATAATTATTATTATTATTATTATTATACAATAATAATACATACAATAATAATAGAACATACAATAATTTGAAAAAAAAAGTCATATGGTTTGGAATCAAAATAACACAAATCAGTCTGTTATATTTATGAGCATCATTTTTGCCACAGAACAGTCAGCTCCTAGCTTCAGTAGGCAGCAGCAGCAGCACTGGGCATCATGGGAAAGAAAGCAGTTATCAATGCAGGACAAGTTCTCCTGTTTCTATCTTCAGATAACACTTGTTCACAGTTCTTTAAAAGGTCCGTTCCTTTCCTGTACATTGTTCTCATTGTCGAGCTGTGTATAATCCCATTGGGGCCTGCATCTGGGCACTCCTGTCACCAACTGGACAGCGCTGCTGTATGGCCTACCCCCTGCCGAGTCCAATTCAGCAGAACGTCTCATTTCACTGCGAACACCATTCACAAATAACTTCAATTGAACAGGGCAGCAGCTGTATTTGCTCTAAGGGGATTTAGAAGACACTGGCTTGATTCTCTGTCCAGACAAACTTGACTCATGAGCAAAAAAGAAAATGTGTATTTTCCTGGAAGCCAGGACATTACCCGTTCCACCAAAGGACCCGCAGGTTTTCTTGGGCAATATTTTATTCTGTTTCAAACAGCGCTATATATGTGGATTACAGAAAACCAACTAAAATAATAAGTGGCCCAAGAAAGGAAACAGGCATAATTGACATAGCTAAAAATGTCTGAGATTAGGAAAGGAGGACCGCAGTCCTCCGGTCTTGTTAATAACATTTATTTATACAGCTTTAGATTATTCCGGTGGACTTTACAATTGGGAACAAGGACAGTAAAAACTGAGTAGTAACAGACAGAGAGGTGTGGGTCCTTCAACAGAGCATTTCCGGGCACCCCTGGCTCAGGTGGTTCCAGGGGCATGGATTTGGTATATTGAATTGACCATGTTTAGACTGACAATAACATGATCAACCACTAACGGTCAATGGCATCTAGTTAGATGCCTAAACTTGGTCAACCACCTGTAGCCTATAGATTGTAAGCTTGCAGCAGGGTCCTCTTACATCCAAGTCTGTCTGTTGTTACCCAGTTTGTTTGATCACGGTCTACAATTATAAAGTGCAACGGGATCTGCAGCGCTATATAAAAATTTGTAAATAAATAATAGTTATAGACAGGGATGGGAGATCTATGCCTGTCAATGGTTGACGTCAACGTGTTCGACAGTGGCAAGGTCGATACGAGGTCATGTTTTTTTTTGTTGCCGAATGTCACAGGAATCCCTGTGGACACTGTATATGTGCACAGTGTCCCCTCGCATGTCCAGTGGATAGTAAAAGTATGAACCAAGTTGACCTGCTCCAAAAAAAACAAGAAAATCTTGTGTCAACCTTGCTACCGTCAAACACGTTCCAATCTTCCACTGACAGGTATTGATCTCCCGTCATTGTCTAACTAAAGGCGGTTGACCAAGTTTAGACATCTAACTAGTGGTCGACCTAGGTATGGTCAACCTAAATATTATCGATCCGCCGTCCGGATACCCAGGGGCACATAGCATCTCGGACTTCAGGAAGCCAGTCTCTTGGCCGTAGAACCAGGGGATGGCCCATTGCCTACTGGGTACCATTGAAGCCCCACAGCCTACAATAATATCTACACCTCTTCATCTAGACTATTCTACACCTATTAGCCAAAATTCTACAACCTTGCTAATAGGCTGATTTGCTATCCTGAACACAAATATGTAAGTCTACATCTCATTAAGCATAGATCATAAAATATTCCATTCATACACTCACTCAATCACACACATTCCTACACTCCTGCAATGTCCTGGAGACTCCAGAATTATAGTGAGCACTATCCAACTACTGAAAGTGAATTCCAAGGATTTGCATCATTGCATAGTTACCTCCGCTCCTGCTTTCTGCAGGAGACTCCCTGAAATAGCAGCAATCTCCCTCTCTCCCTCATTAGTCTACCAAGCTACCTCATTTCACCTAGCCCACATTACACTGTTACATTTTGGGGTAAAAAATAAATGCGAGACAGATACATTGACATTGAATCATCAGCGTCATTTCCCAGCACTTTACCAAGTATAGTCTCTCTTACTAACTGTAAGCTCTGTAGCTCATCTACATTTGGATATAAGTAATTTTACAAGATTCCTCCCAGATGTAGCAGTACACAGCCACGCTTCTAAGTGCCACGTTCAATCTCTTTTCACAATCTCTCCATATATGGAACTAGACACGCCCTTTGGGGTGCTTTGCAAAATTCTTTTTCCAACTATTCTTTTTCCAACTATAATCTCCCTGAAACTAGTTTTCAAAAGTAGGCAAGTATGCATCATTGTTACCCGGCCCTTTCCTTATGTCATCTGAAGATGGCTTTAACTGCCAAAACCAAACTTTGAAATGCTTCCCATTCTGCAGCTTGATAAATCTGGTAAATTATGGCTACCGGTGGAAATGGATGGACAGTGGCATAAATTGAGATACATTAATATTTCCCGATATCCCCTCAAATCATTTTTAAGGAGGATATGGCACAGATATTATGTGATGAATTTTCCCCAAGAGAGGATTATAGGGACCTGTTTATTATAGGGACATTTAGGAGTCGCTATGACATTTTTCAGCCAGAGAGGTTTATCTACACAGGGGATACGGTCGCTCGGTCGACACTATGAAAGTCTTAGGTCGACGCATGAAATGGGTCAACATGACTAAGGTAGACAGGATCAGAAGCTCCACACAAGAATTAAATTGACAAGGGGAAGGTTGACTGTCAAAAGGATCGACCTGAGGTTTTCACATTTTTATAAGCCGACTTGTGCCGACAGGCGGTATTTCGAACCCTACCTTCCACTAGGGCATGGAGGGAGAATATAAATAGCGTGCTTCGCCCAGCGAGCCATGCGAGGGGGGGCAGTATACTCATACCTATCCATGTCGACTTAAGACGAAATTGGGAACCAGAAGACTTGAAAAACTCATGTGTTAGCATTGTTGACCTATGCTTCTGTCGACCTTCCATTCCTGTCAACCTTAGCCATGTCAACCTAATACTTGTGTCGGCCTAAGCCCAGTTGACCTTTAGTGGTGGATCTAATGTATGCCGTCCTTCATACAGTTGACCCTTTGACCCATACCCCTATACACAGTATATGAGAATCTAACAATCCAGAGGTGAGGGACGAGGATATAGGTTTGGAAGATGTCCTAGCCTAGCACTACTCTCTCTGGGGAACATGTAGCACTGCTGTGTGTTCCTCTACTCGCTCTTTATTAGTTTTTGTCACATAAATTGGCAAAACAACAGACTAAATAAATTCTCTGTTGTGAAATCGTTAACCTCCGTCATGGGCGGGTTACAGCTTAATGTAAAATAAACACAAAGCACAGGACAAATTCCTACATCTTAGAAACAAGGGGAAGGCACGGATACAAACAAGTGATCAATTAAGATAAGGACTGGAAATGAAGACAAACTCGTCCAGCAATCAGCCTGCGGTCTTTCAGATTAATTAAGTCGCAATTGGTTCATTCCAAATGATGCTTTTTTGTTTATTCGTTTGTAAAGAGAATGAAATGAAGTGAAAGCAGTCAGCCAAGTTGCACCTCGTCCATCATTTGTAACGGTACCCCCCCCCCCCCCCCCATCCCCTCTCCCCTCCAGTTTATCTTTGTCCTTTCCCAGTGTAATGGTTAAAGTATTTGAACACTACAAACCTACAGAAACCTTGGGTGAAATCAAAGAGGCAACCAGTGTGATTTTGCCGTGGAAAGGATTGCCGCTTTAAAAAAACTGGTAGAATTCATACCAAATCTCTCACTTTCTGATTCTCTCACCCCATTACATTTTACTCCTTGGGTGGAATGTACTAAGATGTGAAATACACTTCGCAGGTCATGTTGCTATTGGCAACCAATCAGAATCTACTTCTTATTTATTTACCACCCTCTAGAACAGGCATGTCCAAACTATGACCCCTCATGCATTGCCACAGTTTTGCTATTAGGGAATGCTAAAACTATGGCAAGGCATGCTGGGATGCGTAGTTTCACAACAGCTGGAGGGCCACAGTTTGGACATGCCTGCTCTAGAAGGATAGTAGACATGATGTGATTGGTTGCCCATAGCATCATGACATGTGAAGTGTATTTCACATCTTAGTAAATTACACCCCTTGTGTTAAGGTTTCACTCCATGAAACTAAAGGCCCCCATACACCGGTGCCTGTTTCCACTTGACAAATCAGGCCCAGAAATCAGGCCAAAACGCACGTTTGACGTCTGAATCGAACCAATGTGCAGTCCCATGCGCATCGGGTCGGAAGTCGCATGTTCTGCACATATGATAAATTGTATATGCGGCCATCGCATCGACTTCCACTGAACTCCCCAAGAGTCCTTGTACATGCGATAAATCGCATGTGATTTAACCCATGTAAAAAAAATGGCACATTAAGGGTAAGCAGTGGTATTAAGCAGTGATAAGGGAGGATAAGTGAACCATGGCAACCAATCAGCTGCTCTGTATAATTTAATATTCAGTGCTGATTGGTTACCATGGGCCACTTCTCCTCTGGCTCGCTTCTCCTCCCTTATCACTGCTTTATACATGTACCCCTAATACCCCTTTCACACCAGACACCCCGGCAATAACCCAGCATTTTTGAGTGCCGGGTTATTTTGCCAGGTACAGCCTGACTCCAATTCATACCGCCAGCAAATTACCGGGTTCAATATTTTTGATCCCGGTAATTTGCTGAAAAACCTGTGTTTCTCTGTGGTGTGAAAGGGCCAACACGGGTCTTAAATCCCAGCACTCTGACCCTAGTCAAGAGCAGGGCCAGAGTGCCTTAATATAGGACCCGTGTTGACCCTTTCACACGAAAAAAATAAATGTTTTTTTCAGCAAATTCCCTGGTTGAAAATCTTAAACCCGGTAATTTGCTTCTGGTGTGAAAGGGGTATACGTGCCAAATCGGATGTGAGGACTCCCGGGGTACTGCTGGGGAAGAGAAATTGGGTTCAACTTGCCCTTCAAACAGGTCGGACTAGTAAATGGGGGTCTTAAGTGTCCTTACATCCATATGCAACCAGGGTCGCCCTTTATCTAGAAAGCCATCGTTATCATTCTTGGATTGTGGAAGGAAACTGTGTTTTTGCATCGGTTGCTTGCAGGTACTCCGGTTTCCTTCCAACAATCCAAAAATATACAAATCCACATTATTGCTGAGTTGTCGGTTCCGACCCAGCACAGCAATGTGAAACCGGCATTCCTTACACATGGCAGTTCTTTATGGCCACACCTACCTTCACAGGTAGCGCTCCGCTCTCCCAAGCCCTGGATCCTTACAACATTCGATAAGTGCAAAGCTCTTTAGAACGCCAAATTCACAACGGCCATGTTTTCTACCTAGCACTACTGATACATTCTATTCAGTACCCACCAGAATCTGCAACAGTGCAGAAAAGCAATGAGCAGCAAATGCAAAATCTGTTTTGTATTTCATGTCCTTCATAAGTATAATACCTTTTTTTTTTAGCTACGTGTTTACAGATAGGAATCCAACAAATAATTGTGACCTGGCGATTTACAGTAATAAAAATGGCTCCCGGCAACATCATTTTGATGAGCGAGCCAATAAGGATTAGATCAGGATTGCCTGTCCTTTCATTTATTGATGCCAGAGACAGCAAAAATGTTTTCTTATTAATAACATTTTTCTTAAAAGCGAGTAATTCATCCCAGAGTTATCTCGCTGTTCTGAAGATGTCAAGAACAATTGTTACAGTTCACCAAGATAGTGAGGTTCCATACCTACAGACCAAGGCTCATCTGTAAAGGTTACGTAGGTCAAAGTGCACATTATGCATTGTGAGAGCGAGAGAGAGAGAGAGAGAGAGAGAGAGAGAGAGAGAGAGAGAGAGAGAGAGAGAGAGAGAGAGAGAGAGAGAGAGAGAGAGAGAGAGAGAGAGAGAGAGAGAGAGAGAGAGAATGTGCTCATTTCAATGGGAAGGCCCCATCCTGAATGCGAGCCAGGGGTCCCCTATATTGCACCAACATGGTGACATTAGATGGCGGCTTTGGTTATCCAACATTATGTACAGTAGGTTCGGCCTTCACATTTACATCAGCACTAACAACATTCAAAGCCCAGAATGTTTTGCACTTAATATTAATATTTTTTCCATTTTGGAGGTTCAGCCAAGAAGCATTGGATTGCAAACGTCGCCGCTTCATTGATATTCACTTAAGATATTAAAATGTTAAATGTATTATTATTATTACGTTTCTTATAAAGCGCACACATATTCTGCAGCGCTGTACAGAGAATATTTGAACACTCACATCAGTCCCTGCCCCAGTGGAGCTTACAATTGTATTCCCTACTTCATGTACACGCACACACATTCATTATAGGGTTCATTTGTTGGGAGCAATTAGCCTACCAGTATATTTTTGTATTGTGTGAGGAAACCGGAGTACCCGGAGGAAACCCACGCAAGCACAGGGAGAATATACAAACTCCACACAGTTGGGGCCATGGTGGAATGTAACCCATGACCTCAGTGGTGTGAGGCAGTAATGCTAAGTTGCTAACCATACCATTACACCATCCGTGTTGGGGTTAGTGCACATTTATACCGCTTAGTATATATACCCCCTCTCGGCGCCCCGAAAGGCAAGGTAAGCCTCCCAAATTCCTGCCCATCGCATCAGCCCCCTCCTTTGCCAGTAAAATACAGTCATTTGCGGCAGGGCTAAAGGATGCAAATTGTGCTATTTAGCTCATCCCACTTCCTGAACAGCCGCAAATAGGGGCGGGGCTTAAAGACGTCAAGCTCTCCGGTCTTCTCCCGGAGAGGAGACTGAACAAGTAGGCAAGTATGACATGAGGTCAGGTCCCACTTCGGCCGGGCGAGCATCCCGATCCTCAGGTTTATTTATGTTGGGAGGTATGACGTACAGTACGAAGGACATTGGTAATACAGCAACTCTCAGGATTTTAGCAGTCCATATGGCTTATGTGATGCTCAGGATTTCCCACTGCTTTGAATATTCAGTTATTTACTGTAGTAACTGTGATGGAAATGATCAGATATAGATATATATATATATTTTTTACTAGTCTTTTGGTACTGTAAATTCCAGAATCCAAACATATTCTGCAACAAGTGTTGGCATGCATGCCATACAACCATCTCTGTGCCCATGGAAAGGGATTCATGCCAAAGGCAAGATACCTTGGGGAGACGTTCTATGCCCATCACAATAAAATAAACATTTAATAGGGACATGGGTACATACAAAGGTTAATCACATTCCTCAGTATGATAGTGACAGAGCCCTGGACATTGTCAAAGGGGAAGACTATGCTAGGCATGGCATGTTTATTACTAGGAGGTATTAATGTGTGTACGTTATCTGCGATAAAGGATGAGAAGTGTAGGGGGTTTGACCCACATCCTGTCTCAGGAGGGGGGAGGGAGAGGTAACGAGCCATACAGGACAGAGCAGCAGACAGGTTTGTGAATCCCAGCTAGGGATGGGGAACCTTCTGCCCTCCAGCTGTTGTTGAACTACACATCCCAGCATGCCCTGCAACAGTTTTAGCATGGCCAAATAGCAAGACTGTAGTACGGCATGCTGGGAAGTGTAGTTTAACAACAGCTGGAGGGCCGAAGGTTCCATCTTTGCCCTAACGACACACTGTTATTATGTATCTAAAGTATGCTTATGCAATTCTCAAAAGTCTTGTAAAGTGAAAATGTTTTTCATGTAATGGACCCTTATAGGCCTTTAGCCCCTTTGGTGGTATGGCCGGATATTTCTCGGGCTGAGCTGCGCTGCAGGAGCGGCAAATTGCCATGCATGCCACTGTAAAGAATGGGTGCGCCAGTGGTGCCTCTAGCGGTGAACCACTGGGACACCACCATCTCCCCTGTCGGTGAATCCGCCACAGTAGGGATGGCCATCGACCATCGATGATTAGAAATCATCAATGGTTTATGGCCGATGTCGAATAAATTTGCCATCGATGGGGGAGAACCTGATGGTTTCCCACCATCAATGTAAAGCTTAAACGAATAGTTTCGTTTTTGCTTTTTCCCTACAGTGCCGGGACAAGGAGCATAGCTCAGCCCCCGACACCCGCGAAACCCCGTGCCCGCATTTTGATTGGCCCACAGGCCACTCAGAGAAAATGGATGACCATCGATATGCAAAAACATCGATGGTCATCCATAGAATGGTTATAGACTATCGATGGGCAGTTGCACTTTTGCCATCGATGGCAAAGGCAACGATGGCCATCCCTACCCCACAGTTGCCGATCCTCCGTGTCACCGCCCCCGACACCTGAGTGCTCCAAGCGGCCTGAACTTCTCCAAGCGTCCACAAACAGCTGAAGTCGGCAGCAGCAGCCCCAGGGAAGCAGGAACTGCTGCAGAAGGCAGCAGCTGCCCCCTCTGTGGTGAGTATTTCTGGGGCAGGACAAACCTGCCCTGGTAGGTCATACTTTGCCTACTTTAGATTTCACCTCTCTGGGAGAAGCCTGGAGAGGCAACACATCAGGGAGGCGGGGCAAGGCTGACATAACTTAAATAATGCGAATGCCACGATCGCCCCATCACCGCAGACCCACGATTTATGGTAATTAAACCAGCGGGAAAGGGGGAAGCGGGGGCTATCACCAGAAAGTGGGAGACTTGCCCACCTTCCCGGGGGGCCGGGAGAAGGACACGATTTTCGGGAGGCTCCCGGCCATTCTGGGAGGGTAGGCATGCCTGTGGTAGGCTTGTCCTGCCCCAGGAAAACCCACCACTCTAGAGGTTAAGTGTCTGTTTATGATGTTGTATTCAGTGCCATCAAGAGGGGGGGGGGCTGGTACTTTTTACCTGGGCCTGGGTCTGTTGGAGGGGCCTGGGTCCTGCAGAGACTGGGTATTTGGAGTAGAGAGCAGAGGCTGGCGCAGCAGCACGGCCTCTATCCCCCTCTTAGCACATGCTGCTCAGTGCACACAGCCTGCACCTTTTTTTTTTTTTTTTTAAACAGGAGTGTGGCCACGCCCCCTCTTGCTGGCCACAACCCTCTTGTTGACCACACCCATTTTTGCCATGGCCTGGTGGTGCTTTCAAGGGCCGTGGTTGTATTCAGAAAGTCATAAGCTTTCCAACGACATATCAAAATGCATAAACGCAACAGAAATAGCATGGACCCTTAGGAATGATAAAGGTAGTGTGCAAAGTTTGAAGACTATTAGTTAAATCGTTCGAACGTTATCGTAGAACATCCATACATACACACACACACACACACACACACACACACCATCTATATATATATATATGTCTAGTGTCTGTGAGTCTCTCACTCTCTGCCAGCAGATGGCAGTGTTTCAAACTACATCTCTTTCTCACACATGCAAAAACACAGAAGGTAGCAGACTAGCTTTCAAAGCTTTTTGCTTCAAGCGGGCTTACTAGTTCAATTATACTTATATAGAAGTGCATCCTGTACTCATGGATCCAGTTGGCATGTTTATTCCCCTGTACGGTGCTATGGAACCCTTTGTGGTGCCTTGTAAAGGAATTTAAATATATTTAGCGTTCAGAGACGCATTATTTTCAAAAACAAAAAGAACCATTGGGCATCCACAGCTGTACAGCTTCCAACATATTTGTGATGTTCAAGCAACCGAGCGTACAGGTTGGACTTCGTGGGAGAGCTCCAGTGAAAACAGACTGCATGAGCAGAGAGTTAGCCAAAGTATATATTTTATCAGTGGACAAACTGCAACTCAGAGGTTAACCAGGAACGGTGGTGCAGTTTTCCTGTTGTCCAATTAAGGTATTAATTAAAGGTTCCAGATAATCATTGGTGGTCGTTTACCCAGCCAAATATAGCATCACAGCTTGTTTTTATGCTCAACAGCCCTTGTTACAGCTTATGGACCTCCCGATTATTATTCTTGGGGAAACGTGAACTCATCTGCAAAACAGGACTTCTATTACCTGCCAAATCTGTCACACACATTACTACACTAGAGAATAAAAGAAGGTGGAAAATGGGCAAAAGTTTGATTTCAAGATGTCATTTTTGGAATTGAGGAGGTTAGTGAGACCTGATAGCAAAGACCATTGTTTAGCCATGTTGCACTGCAAAAATGTATTACCAGTTATTTACTACCAGTTACTTATATAGCGCACACATATTCCGCAGCGCTTTACAGAGTATAGTTGAACATTCACATCAGTCCCTGCCCCAGTGAAGCTTACAATCTATATTCCCTACCACATGTACACGCACACACATTCAGGGGTAGAGTTATTAAGCACGGTGAAGTGTCTGGCCTTTGTCACCGGCCAATCAGGTCATACCGGTCATTTTTCAAACCAAGCCTTTAACTTCACAGTTAGGAGCTGATTGATTCACCGAACTTGATAAATCTGCCTGAGTCACATGCTACCTCTCTACCTCTCTAACTAACAGACAGCTGTACTTGTATCTGATTCACTGCGGTTTGTGAATTAAAGGCAGATCACAACTGGTGTAACTGGCACTTTCAGGGTTGTCCTGACCGAGTGCCAAACTGAGGAAAGCCAAGGGGCCTGTCACAAAGGCCACTATGTTCAGGGTCGTAACTAGGGGCTCATGGGAAACAGGCGCTGGAGGGTGGGGGGGGGCGCTAGTGTGCGGTCCTGGGACTCCTGGCAGCGGGTCCAGGGACGGGCAGCGGGGGTCCGGGGACTGTGGGTTACCTCCGGCTCCTAGCGCTTAAGAGATGTGAGCTAATGCTGATATACACGGAGCTGCTGCCAGCCGTAGGGGAGTCCTGAATGCTGCACTACGTGGTAGTAATATAATCCACCACAGTGCTGACTGGAAGTATGTATAAGAAGGAACCGAGGCTCTGGCGCTGCCGGGCGGTGGGCGGGAAGCAGATTTTCAAAAGACTTGCCAGACGCGGATTGGCTGAATTCAGCCAATCAGCGTCAGGCAAGTCTTTTCAAAGTAATCAGCACTTCCCGCCACCAGGCACAGATAGCGCTAGCAGACGGAGTGAGTGAAGGCTGCCGCTACACCAGTCCCTGGACCCCTGGACGCTGCCTACCCCCGCTGGCTGCACACAGTGGCAGCGGGGGTCCAGGGACTGGTGTAGCGGCAGCTTTCACTCACTCGTCACTCCGTCTCCTAGCGCTATTTGCCTGGCGGCCGGAAGCGCTGATGATTTTGAAAAGACTTGCCGGATGCTGATTGGCTGAATTCAGCCAATCAGCGTCCGGCAAGTCTTTTGAAAATCTGCTTCCCGCCCACCGCCCGGCAGCGCTAGGAGCCGGAGTTAACCTACTCCAGTCCCCGGACCCCCGCTGCCTGTCCCCAAGGCAGTCATTTGGTGTGTGTGTGTGTCCCCTTGTATCCCTGTTACCCATTGTTTCTCCCGGTCACACACTTCCCATCACCTACTGCCTCTCTATGTCATTATGTGTCTCCCTCTGCTTTACTCTGTCCCCCACTGCTTTGCGGCATATTGTGAACTTAGGTTGGGGTAGAGGAGGGGTCCCAAATAATATTTTTGCACCTGGGCCCATCAGTCAAAAGTTCCACCAGTGGGAGAGATTGCTAGATAATAATTACTGACTTGATGTATAAGGGGTGTGGCTACCGAGGGGATGGGCTGATCATGGGGCGGGGTCACATGAAAGCATGGCTCAACCCCTTTCTATACATCGCTGTAAAAACAGGTGTTGTATCACAGGCTTGGGGACATGATGACACAATTTGGCGGTCTGTAGGTTGAGTGCCGGGGAGATGCGGGAGACTTGCCCTCTTTTCCAGGGGGATGGGAGGATCACCAGATTTTTGGGAGCCTTCCAATCATTCTGGGAGGGTAGGAAAGTATGAGCTAGGTATATATGAGACAGGCAGATATGGGAGAGATAGATAGATAGATAGATAGATAGATAGATAGATAGATAGATAGATAGGAGGATTCAGACATAAATAAATCATAGTTACCTACTTTGCAAGTATCTTCTCTGGGAGAAGCCCAGAGAGGAGACACTGCAGGGGACTAGGCTGAATGTTCTGATCATTAGGCTTCGCCCCCAACATAGGGAAATACCAACAATGGGCATTTCTGCTGTGAGGAGGCAGAACTTTAAGGCAAGATTCAGTCATTTGGCCCCGCCCTCCCACGACTCCCGCTATTGCCAGTGAATAGCATGCCAAAGGATGCAGGAGAGTCACCTACTCTTCCAGGGCTGCAGGAGACTAACCCCAAAATCTGGAGCCTCCCGCAGCTCCCAGGAGGATAAGCACGTATGAGATCAGTTTTAATTGAATATTATACTTGATCCATAGATTTTTAATCTACAATATAATGCTTTCACAATGCATAGGGTTAAGTATTAGTCATCTTTATATCTTTGTGCTTAATAAATTCAAGAGCTCCGACTTTCCAACAGAGAAAACTTTGTTAGGGTTTTGCAATGAACTGTATGATTAGGATGGAATAACAAGCAGAGGCCCGGTGTAACGTGTGTTGGGCCATGTGCATAGCAGTGTGTATACAATAGCGAACATGATAAATTCAAATAAAAAATGTCAGGAGACTGTCAATCTGTTTTACACATTAGCTCCTGGCAAGCACAAAACGGTGGGAACATAAGCAAGTGATTGTTCTCTTAAAAGTCTGTATCTGAATCTAGAACAAGGAGACCAGTCAAAATATCCCTGTATATTCCAGAGCACTTGAGCGAATACTTTGCATCACTGAATTTTGTGCAAATATTGCCTTATTTGTGCTCTCCCATTTCCCTTATGTCTTTGTATTAAATCATTCATTCTTTTAGGACCCAACGGCCTCGGATTCATTCCTCAGAGGGTATGGGTCACAGGGCTGCCTAGCTGAAGGTCGACACAAGCATTAGTTCGACAGCGGGAAGGTCGACAGTGAAAAGGTCTACATGAGTTTCCTTTTTTTTATCCTAAATGTCTACGTGAAAATCCCATGTCGATCTTTTCACCGTCGGCCTTCCCATTGTCAATGCCATTGACAATGGGAAGGCAATGCCGAGGTTCTACAATTTATTGAGCCTTTCTGGAGGTATCCGGTCGACAGAAATTAAGTCAACAGTGAAAAGGTTGACCGCTATTGGTCGACAGGCAATAGGACGACACATGAAAAGGGTCTACATGGTCTCGGTCGACATTGGCAGATTAATGGTCCACACATGAAAATGGTCAACATGAGTTTTTCATGATTTAAAAAAAAAAAAAAAAAATCTAACTCTATGCCCACTTCACGATACAAGTGTGCATACAGTTAGATTATAATAGTGCATGAAGCATGGCAAGCACAGCCAGCCATGAGGGTGTGTGGTATACTTACACGTGTCCATGTTGGCAGCTCTGTTTGGGGACCCCCCCCCTCATAAAAAAAAAAAAAGTTAACTAATTTGGACCTTTTCCTGTGTCCAGGAAATTAGAAATGAGAATACTTATTAATAATAATAATAATAATAATAATAATAATAATAATAATAATAGTCAGACCAGTCAGTTTGATACTAAAACATATGTACTAAAAAGTTAATACAAAAGTTATGCAAAAAAAAAAGCAGCCTAGTACTGTAGGTATATGGTCATTAGGTGTCGACCACAGAAGGTCGACATGGCAAAGGTCAACACAAGAATTAGGTCGACAATGGCTAGGTCGACAGGGAAAAGGTTGACATAAGTTTTCACTCATTTTTTAAGCTGGCATGTGCCGACAGGCGGTATTTCATGCCCTACCTTTCATGTCTCGACCTCAGCCATGTAGACCTTCTATGGTCAACCCAATGCATGTCGTCCTAATATGTGTAGACCCTACGACCCGCCTGTAGAGGTAACAATGACATTTAAAGCACTCCCTGTGTATAACAAATATACAGATCAGCTCGGTCCTTATTGGCAGACAGTTATGTGTAACAGACATGTTTGCAGGTGGCATTCTATTCAAAGAGTAATAGGGTTCATTTAAGATGGGAAAAATATACAGTAATAGTTCTATATTTGTAACAGTTAGGAGTCTAGGAGTAAATATCTGGCAACATGCTACCAGACGTTTCCATGAAACCTGGCTGCACACATATCAGCTTGTTATGGCTGCCCATACATTGCAAGTTGTGGGACCAGTGGATGTGGCGTGACTGTTTGGCCAGGCATAATGTGTAGATGTTGCAGAATAGAATTTCTCCCGATATTTACACCGGAGTGTGACTGTTGCTGGGATAGGTCAGGAGGACTTGTAAAAGACAATCTTATGTGAGTCTTCTACTTCATTTTAAGGTATAAGGTGACCTACTATTGTGGCATTTTGTGTAAGGGGAAATACAGTGGATATTGTGTATAAGGGGCACTACTATGTAGCATAATGTGAATAAGGGGCACTACTGATTGATGGAACATGAATAAGTGGCACTACTAAGGGATTTATGTGAATAAGGGGTGCTATTGTGTGTCGTTACATGAATAATAGGCACCAATATCAGGTGTAAAATGAATCAGGGGCACTACATGCAGTCTAACATGAATAAAATTGGGCTATAATTTGTAATTTGGGGGTACTATTTGAGCAAGCCCCTTTCTTGTGAAAGTTATGAAAGTATGGAAAATAGAGCACAAACCTATAGTTTATGGAAGGGGGGGGGGGGGGTTCTCAAAACTCTTGCAATTGCCCTGGTTCTGCCTAATTGGGGGAGGGGGGGTATGTGAGTTCCACCACCTCTCCAGGACCATTTTAAGCCCTGCTACAGCACGTACTGATTATTAGACATTTGTTACCATCACTGGAGATGCCAAGTCCGCTGCAAAATCGCGTATCTATAATGCGTACAAAGTGTGCGGTTCACATGGGCCCGTGGGCACAACCTGCACCAATTTATTGAATAGTTACTCCTCTAGTGGCAAAATGTCAAAATGCATGGTTTATTTTCAAACATATTTTACATTTGTGATGGTCTGTACACCAACATCAGACCATCTAACACAGATATGGCCAAACCGGTCCTCAAGATCTACCAACAGTTCATGGGGTATATTTAATGCCGTTTAGGTGAGCTATGGCGGCAAGCAGTGCCTATTGCTCGCCATCATAGCCTGCCCTCCGTAATCAAACACCCCCCCCCCCCCTTCACTCGCCGTTTCCGCCTCACTGTTTCTAAAAAGCAAAGTGGAAACGGAGTGTGTGGCTGTCAAAGTGGCGAGGCTCACGGCTATATGCAGCAGCCTCACTGTATTTGCGGGAATCCTCGCCGTCCTGTGACGGAGAGAATTTCCCCAGAACATTGCTGGCGAGGGGGTTGGACAGCGAGGATGGGTCACCAAAAAAGCCATCCTTGCCGTAAAGTCGCTGCTAGCCAGGACCATTGAATATACCCACGTGTTTAAGACAACCTGTGGATCTATAATAGGAATGAATGCAGCATGTTTGAAAATGTGACAGTTTGCGCAGCCGCCAGCCCAGTGATTTGGAAAACATGGACCTGTGGTAGATTCTGAGCACCGGTTTGGCCACCCCCTGGTCTAACATGTCCCTTACCACAAATAAATATGCAAGTTTGGCCTAATGTTTAGTTGGATCAAAAAAATCCATAAAATACAAATTAAGATGCGGTTTTGCCTCCTATGCAGGATACAACATCTAGCCCCATATATATATATATATATATATCTATATATATCACCTGCTGGGTGACCTGGGAAATGTGTCAGTGAGTAATGAATACACCTGTGCACCTGCTGGGTGACCTGGGAAATGTGTCAGTGAGTAATGAATACACCTGTGCACCTGCTGGGTCACCTGGGGAATGTGTCAGTGAGTAATGAGTACACCTGCTGGGTGACCTGGGGAATGGGTCAGTAAGCAATGAATACACATGTGCACCTGCTGGGTGACCTGGGAAATGTGTCAGTGAGTAATGAATACACCTGTGCACCTGCTGGGTGACCTGGGAAATGTGTCAGTGAGTAATGAATACACCTGTGCACCTGCTGGGTCACCTGGGGAATGTGTCAGTGAGTAATGAGTACACCTGCTGGGTGACCTGGGGAATGGGTCAGTAAGCAATGAATACACATGTGCACCTGCTGGGTGACCTGGGAAATGTGTCAGTGAGTAATGAGTACACCTGTGCACCTGCTGGGTGACCTGGGAAATGTGTCAGTGAGTAATGAGTACACCTGTGCACCTGCTGGGTGACCTGGGGAATGTGTCAGTGAGTACTGAGTACACCTGTGCACCTGCTGGGTGACCTGGGAAATGTGTCAGTGAGTAATGAGTACACCTGTGCACCTGCTGGGTGACCTGGGAAATGTGTCAGTGAGTAATGAATACACCTGTGCACCTGCTGGGTGACCTGGGGAATGTGTCAGTGAGTAATGAGTACACCTGTGCACCTGCTGGGTGACCTGGGAAATGTGTCAGTGAGTAATGAGTACACCTGTGCACCTGCTGGGTGACCTGGGGAATGTGTCAGTGAGTAATGAATACACCTGTGCACCTGCTGGGTCACCTGGGAAATGTGTCAGTGAGTAATGAATACACCTGTGCACCTGCTGGGTGACCTGGAAATGTGTCAGTGAGTAATGAATACACCTGTGCACCTGCTGGGTCACCTGGGAAATGTGTCAGTGAGTAATGAATACACCCGTGCACCTGCTGTGTGACCTGGAAATGTGTCAGTGAGTAATGAAAACACCTGTGCACCTGCTGGGTCACCGGGGAAATGTGTCAGTGAGTAATGAATACACCTGTGCACCTGCTGGGTGACCTGGGAAATGTGTTAGTGAGTAATGAATACACCTGTGCACCTGCTGTGTAAACTGGAAATGTGTTATTTTAGATCTTCTGATACACAATCAATAAAAGCAATGTAACCTATAATAAGTAACAATGATGATTATTCTACCTGTAAGTACTGTACATATATGCAATATACATATGAACCAAACCTCCACATGCTGATTTTCTTTAACACATAGTATATTTGCTTTACAAACATTTAGGGGTACATTTACTAAGATGGGAGTTCTATTGAAGATGGGATGTTGCCCATAGCAACCAATCAGATTCATTCTATTTCTTCTTCTAGATAGAAGGTGCTAAAAGTAGAATCCGTTTGGTTGCTATGGGCAACATCCATTCTTCAATAGAACTCCCATCTTAGTAAATGTACCCCCCTAGATCAGGTCAGGTCCCCCTCCCAGCCCCCGGAAAGTAGGGCAACCCGCCCGATCTCCCTGGCGGCAGCGGCAAAATTACAATGGATTCGTGGCTTTCCGGGGGATGGGGCTAAATATGCAAATCACAACCTTTAACCACTCCTCGTACACCCGTAAATTGCGGGATTTGCATTACTGGGGGTGGGGCTTGATGACATCTACATCAGGCCCCACCCCAGAAGTGCTGCTGACAGTCTCCTCTCTGTGGTTCTCCCGGAGAAGAGACTTTAAAAGTAGGCAAGATTTCATTCTAGATTTCATTCTATTCTCACTGCAGTAATACTGAGGATTCATACACACAAACACCAGTGCTGTGCATTTATTTGCAAAATCAATTACCCACGTGGTTCTGCTGAAACCACCTCATTTCAGGGCTGCAAGGTGGGGTGTGCCTGAGAACTGGGGCCGGCGCCACCACTAGGCAAATCTAGGCATTTGCCTAGGGTGCCGGCCACTGGAGGGCGGCATTTTGCCCCCCGTGCCGCGGGGGTACCTGTCCTGCGGCGCTGTGTATTTAAAGCTGGCGGCGGTGGCAGAGAGGGGTCCCTGCAGTCAACGAGCGCTATCCGCCGGGCTATGCGGAAGCGCTTCTGTTGTGAAAACACTGTCCGCACGCTGATTGGCTGAGATTCAGCCAATCAGCGTGCTCCGTGCGGCCAGTGTTTTCACAACAGAAGCGCTTCCGCATAGCCCGGCGGATAGCGCTCGTTGACTGCAGGGACCCCTCTCTGCCACCGCCGCCAGCTTTAAATACACAGCGCCGCAGGACAGGTACCCCCCCCTTCCCCCGGCACCGGGGCGCCCCCACCCCGACTCGCCTGGGGCGCTCCGGTGCCTTGCACCGGCCCTGCTCGGGGCAGTACCAGTCATACCTGCCCTCGGCTTTAAGCTGCTTTCTTCTTCTGCCTTGCAGCCCCCACACACTTTGCAGAGAGACGCTGTGACTTCTCCCCCTGTGCCATGGGAGCAGCGCTGCTGCTGCTGCTGCACAAAGGAGCAGAAGTTTGTGGAACAAGCAGATGGGCCCTCTACCTGCTGATTGGTTATGATGGTGTGCTGACCGCCCAGTGCACATTGGTAACCTGTCGCGGGGATATGGTCATTGGGTTGACCCTATTTAAGTCGAAGTGCATCGGGTCGACCACTGAACATCGACAGGGTTGGAAGGTCCACACAAGCATTATTTCATCAGTCAAAAGGTTGACATGAGTTTTTCACGGTTTCCTTTGAGCAGATGTGCCGACATGCCGTATCTCATGCCCTACTATCCACTACGGCTTGGTGGGAAAATAAAATAGTGTGCCGAGTTACAGTTTGACGGTGTCCATGTCGACTATGTCAACATTCAGGACAAAGGAAACATCAAAAACCCATGTCGACCTTGCCATAGTCAACATTATGCTTGTGTAGACCTTCCAACCCTGTCGACCTTCAGTGGTCGACCCAATGAGACATACCCCTGTTGCGGTACTGCCTCATTATCGCAGTTACTATAGGACAACTTTCAGTGGTGCACATGGGGGGGGGGGGGGTTGTGTCTGAAAATCTCGCAACCCCCTCCCCCAAGAAAAAAACATTCAAAGACACCATTGAGTCTCCGCAGTGTTAAGGTGCCCACACACTAGAAAGATCTGCGATCATAAGATGTGCGCATAAATTAGCCTTCAAATCTTTTGTCCGATCTGGACAAAAGATTTCAGGCAAGCGCACATCTTTACCAAAGATTTTTCTTAAGATCCCGTGTGAGTTCCTATGGATCTTTTGTTAAATCTTCTGATCTTTTGTGCAGCACGTAAGATCAGAAGATTTAGCAAAAGATCCACGGGAGCGAGCATCGGCCGATTTCCGACCGATTATCGGTAAATATCGGCCGATATATCTTTATGCTACAGAGAGGTCTGTTCAACAGAGTTCCCTGAATACAAAATGCTTTGGGAGAGCTGCTGCATACAGGCAGCTTACGGCATTTGCCTGGGGCGCCGGCCACTGGAGGGCAGCACTTTGGAGCAGATCCCCCCTGGATCGAGGTGAGCGGCGCAACTCCCCCCCCCCCCCCCCACCCCCTGAAGTGACTGGGCAGCCCCCGCATTACCCGCCAGTCCCGCCTCCCCCCCACCCGGGGCGCTTCGATACCATGCCTGTATGTATGTATGTTTGTGCTACAGTATGTAGGCTTTCCTGAACTAATGTCCCACTTGTATCACAATGCGAAGTTACTCTGCACCTTAGGTGTGTTCATAGCAATGGGATACACATCCATATCTCCTGTTATCTGAGGGGACAGTGGTGATGTAATTATGAGAACTGTTGCACTGTTTGCTTACGGCTTAATCAGACAGTAATTATCAGATGAAAGCAAATATCTGGCCAATAGCTTTTTCTTTTCAACAGTTTTCAGAAGGCTTCCCATTAGACTGAAGGCCGCCATCCACTAGCGCGAGGTATCACATGCAATACCAACTCCCCCGGCAGCTGGACCGTTTTGCATAAGATGTATTGTATGTGATCTCATTCATGGCAGCCACATTACCGTTTCCAGGTCTTAAGGAGTGTACCAGGGTTGCCTACTTTCTGGCTGCCTTCTCTGGGATAGGGCAGCCAGTTCATTGAGACAGGGGCGCTGATTGGGCGGGACAGGGTGGTCCACACTTTTGCATAAGATATCAAAATTGATTTACTGGATCAAATTCGATATTTCCTTGCCTGAGCACTCTATTTTTCTTTACGATATAGAGAAAATGGGAGCGCACATCGAATCGAACGTAGGTCGAAAGGGTCTTAAAAACCATTCAATTTGATTTTACTTCTATAAGCAAAATCAAATGGAAAACCTTCAAAATCGAAGCGTGTGTACCTAAACCAACTTTAGGCAGTTGGTTGGTAATATGAACACAAGGAATAATTTGCTGGAGGTTTAATTGGACACTGATGGGAACACTATCTAGTCCACAATTTTAGTGATACATTTAGGATCAGGGTTAATCAGAAATAGGGAAAATGCCACGGCGACATCATGACCACATCGACATGGTGTGTGTCAATTCAGAATGTCAACATGACACATCACGCCCATGAAGAAACCAGAGCACCCAGAGGAAGCCCACACAGACACTGATCAGTTTTGACTGGGAATTAAAGTATCAACCGAAATGCTGGGAGGCAGAAGTGCTAACTACTACCACAATCATGCTGTCGTGGTATGTAGGAGCCCATACAGGCTCTGATCCCGGCGTGCGTTCTGGGCTACAATAGCATCCATCGCATCGCATTGCGTGCCTTGTGCATGCAATGCGATGTGATGAAAAGCAAGTACAAAAAGTATGTGCAGCACATACCTTTTGTACTGCGCGATGAGGTGCGGCGGGAGCGCGCACCTCAAAGCACACATCGCACCGCCGGGAATCGGAGCGTGTATGGGCTCCTTATGGCGCAGTTGCACACTATATTGTTCATTGTGTACTAAAAGAAAATATCGATTTATCTTTACATTGGTGACAGTAATATCACACAAAGGGCCAGATATGCACAAAGCTTCAAAAGTGATAAAATGGAGAGTGATAATCAGCCAGCCAATCAGCTCCTGTCTGACATTTTCAAACACAGTCTGTGACATGGCAGGCAAGAGCTGATTGGATGGCTATTTATCACTCTCCATATATATATATATATATATATATATATATATATATATATATTCCACCCTAATGGCTTTAGTGTCCTGTCCCCTGCTGTAAAAGTCTTCATTACCATGTACTTTTCCTGTCATTTGCTATTTACTTATTTTTTTGCTCATTTACGTACGATTAGGCGCTGCTGAACCCTTTTGGCGTCATAAATAAACAATAATAATATTACATACAGGTTAAAGGTCATTTTAATAGTTTTCTGCATGGAACAGAGTTTGTGTTCACTGAACCATCACAAAGGAAAGGTGTGTTACTATAGAAGTAGTGCTCATATTTTAATTATGGGAGACTCAACCAATGCGGGCACTGTAACACTGTCACAGACACCTCTAATGTATAACTGTATGTACATTAATACTTGGACCACAGCAAACACTTAAAATACAGGAGGAAAGCGACTGCTCTTTTTTTGGGTGCAATATTAACTAAAACTTCAATGAATTGACTCGGCCGTATTTGTATTTATTTATACTAAAAGAACAGTCTCTGTGAGCGGCGCTGGCATTTTTAGCTGATATTTTGAGGATCTCTTACAGCAATGTAGGCAATTAAAGGGTTACACCTTGTAAAGTACCCAACTAGCTCCTGTCAACAGTCAGAAGTTAGAAGCTGATTGGTTGGTTCTTCTCTTACAAATGTATCTCTCTCCAAACTTTGATAAATACCTTCCTGAACATTATATTCCTAATGAGAATAATTATATTGTCTGTATTTTTTTTTTTTTTAAACGATAGCACAGTTCCAGGTTTTCCGTTCCGCAAACATAAATCTGCTGAGCTGACATGATTATAGTAACGAAACCAAAATATTCAGTGACAGCACAAATGTGGTTCTACAAATGTGAGTAAAACGTAATAGACCAAACTTAAGCGGGGCGCACATTATACAATAACGTTAGTCAAGATATCACAAATTATATCATTGGAACTTCCAGGTAAACAATATAGGGCATACACACGGAATGATATCGTTCAGTGACGTCACCCAGCCCCCCCCCCCCCCCCTAAACATGCAGCATACTTGCCTACTTTTGAAAACTAGTTTCAGGGAGATTATAGTTGACAATAGAAATTTGCACAGCTCCCCATTGAGGGGGCATGTCATGCTCCACCCAAAGGGCGTGTCTATCTCCATATATCCATATATGGAGAGATTATGAAAAGAGATTGCGAACATGGCACCTAGAAGCGTGGGTGTGTACTGCTACACCTGAGAGGAATCTTTTAAAATGACTTATATCCAAATGTAGATGATCCCCACTTGGTAAAGTGCTGGGAAATGGTGCAGATTTATCTGTCGCTCATTCCTTTTTTCCACAGAAATGTAACAGTGTAATGTGGGCTAGGTGAAATAAGGGAGATTGCTAGACTAATGAGGGAGAGAGGGAGATTGGTGCTATTTCAGGGAGTCTCCTGCAGAATGCAGGAGGGTAGGCAGCTATGACATGCAGTGATTGACAATTTAGTCAGATTTGACTGTTCAAATGACAAGGGGGGGGGGGGGGTGTTAATGACTCACAGGAACATGCATTGTTAATGATATTGCGCGTGCACATCATTAACGATATGCACGAATATATATCGTTACAAATATCTTATGGTGTGTACCCAGCTATAACAACGATTTATATGTGAGAGTAGGTTGATAAAGGGAGAAGGGGAGTCTCTTACCCTGGGTCCAGTTGCTCTGTGATTGAAGGACTGTGGTAGATTCAGCAGAAGGAGGAGGAACGGAGAGGTTAAAAAGATGGTCAGACTTCTCGAAATCATTTTTTCACTTCAAGCAGGTGTTCAAATATTTACAATAAAAAAAATAAAAATGATATGCATGAAACTGTGAAGAGTTTGGGGGCTAAGTGAAGTACATTTAAAACCCCCACTAAAGGACAGCAAGATGTGTGGAACTGCACAGATGTGCCTCCTGTAGTCCCTGCCTTCCCCTGTGCTGGCAGCAAGTTTAAAGCATTAACACTTCCATTGGGATCCCATTATAAACCCGTTTGAAAAGGGGAGGGAGTACAGGGGGGTGGTAAATCAGGTTTGACCCCTTCTTTTTAACTTGCTTATGTGGTACTTACTAAGCTGAGAGTGTTGCTGCCACCTGCTGTTCAATAATTGATGCACAAACGTTCAGCATTCTACCTTGCATTACTATAAATATACATTAATCGCTTTATTACTTTTCCCAGATGCCTCAAGATATTATTTTTTTCTCAAATATACATATTAGAAAAGTATATTTAAGGGGTCTACACATGTATCGATTTAGGGGTATTTTTTAAGCGATATCACCAGATCGCATAGAAAATGCCCTTACAGCGCTCCGTGCGTAGGGGCAATAGCGATAAATATAGCCGTCAATAAACATCCACCATGCTGGATATTAATCAGTGAGGGCCAGTGTTCTCACCAAGAAAATTGGGGGTTATTCTGGTTCACTCTTTCTGACAAATTCCTTCTTAGATGGACAAAACCATGTGCACTGCAGGTGGGGCAGATGTTACTTGTGCAGAGAGAATTAGATTTGGGTGGGGTTTTACTTCACAGTGAGATCTATATTGCAGTGTAAAAATAAAGCAGCCAGTATTTACCCTGCACAGAAACAAAATTCCTCACCCGAATCTAATTCTCTCTGCACATGTTACATCTGCCCCACCTGCAGTGCACATGGTTTTGTCCATCTAAGAAGGATTTTGTCAGAAAGAGTGAACTAGAATAAGGCCCATTGTCCCTGACCAATCGCTCACACACAGCACTAGGCTGTTTTAGCAGGACGCCCTGCCCGTTTTGCAGTGCCCTGCTAAAACAACCCAGCCCGTGTGTCTCTGCTGCAGGCTTCCAGAGCTCTATGGAGAAGCCCAGCGCCCATATCGGTGCCAGGCACGCCCCCAACATGAACTTCGGCGGACGGGCCCACATTGGTGGCCCCGGCGGACTAGCCCGTTCACACTGGTGACGTCAGCGGGTGAGCCCGCCCACATTAGTGATGTTGTCGCCGTGCCCGCCCACATCTGTGATGTCGGTGGCCCGCCCCGCTGCATTCAAAGTGCCCCTTGTCCTCCAGCCCCCTGCCCTCCTGCAATGACACATCAATCTAGCATTGCTAGCATTGGCCCCTTAAAATGTACCCCATCTAGCCTCTATAAAAATGCCAATGTTTGCTTGCATGTTAAGGCCCATACACACTCATACCTCCCAACTGTCACGATTTCCGCGGGAACGTCCCGATATTCGGGGACGTTCCCGCGTCCCGCCCGGGGCCGCCATTGTCCCGCGGTGGGGGGGACAGTTGGGAGCCCCCCCAGCTTGCCGAGAATAGACGCTGTGCGCATGCGCACAGCATCTATTCAGCGCCGACGAGCGGCGAAAACGGGGGCGTGGCCGGAGTTCGTGTCACCCCGTGAGGCCACGCCCCTTTTCTCGAGGCCACGCCCCCTTTTCGGGGAGTTGGGAGGTATGTACACACTGGGTGATTTTGAGCCGAAAGCAGATCAGTTTTGCCATTTCAGCTCAAAAGCCGCCCAGTGTGTACGCATACCTCCCAACAGTCCCGATTTTATCAGGACAGTCCCGATAGTCAGGGGCTGTCCCACCTGCGGGCGGCAGTGTCCCGCGGTGTGTGGGGGCTGTTGGGAGTCCCCCCCGTCAGATGCTAAGCAGCGGGGAATAAACGCTGTGCGCATGCGCACAGCGTCTATTCCCGCAGGCTGGGGGCATGGCTAGAGGCTCACAGAGCCTCTGGGTCATGCCCCCATAGGGCAGTGATGAGAGCGGTTACGCGCTCCCGCATCACTGGCCTCGTCACTTATCTGCTGGTATTACCAGCAGATGAGTTACGGGGAGGACGGCTCTCCATAGCGTCCTGCTGTGCGCATGCAGTGAGCGATTTTCAGCCCGAGCGATTCTCCCTATCATCTCTGTCCAAACACGCTGGGCAAAATCCCCTAGTGTATGGACTTTAGAGGTGTTAGGGTGGTATTCATCAAAGCTCAGACAGAGATTCAATTATGAGACATAAAGCCAATCAGCTTCTGTCGTACATTTCAAGCTGAATTACAGGATGTGATTGGTTGGTACTTTATCACTCACAATTTTATCTCTCTCTGAGCTTTCCTATATACCACCCTTGGAGCGGTTAGCTTTACATCAGCAGGTTACCATTGTATTAGTGACAGTCACGTCTCAGTAATGTGACAAAGATAAAGAGGTTCCGAACACTTCACTAGAATTTGATGACAAGTGACGAATCCTCACTTTACATCATTAATTGACGTTAGGTTTGCTGTGAGGTCAAGTGTAAACATGGCCGCTGAGCTGTCAGGTTGGCGCATCGGATTCTCATGGAAAACGCTAGAACGCCTGAAGAGCAAAAGGACCTGGGTCACAGACTAATCAACTAAATCAATTGGAAGTTGGTAAAAGACGTCGCCATGGTAAAAGACGTTGCCATGGTAAATGACGTTGACATCAAACAGGTCGACATGGTTAAAAGGTCAACATGATTTTCTTATGTTTTTAGGGTGTCTATGTCAACATAGGTCAACATGGACACTGTCTAAGTGTACCGCTGCGCTCGCCAAGCTTCGGGCACCATTTTATTCTCCCTCCATTTCCCAGTGGATGGTAGGGCATGAAATACCACCTGTCGGTTAAAAAAAATAAAAAATCAGTAAGAAAAATGCATGTCGACTTTTTGACCATATCGACCTTTAAACCCTGTTGACCTTTAGACCCGGTCGACCATATGACGGTCTATCATGAGTCTATGATCAGTCCGGATACCGTTCTTTCTCGCCCAAAATTTTATCTCACTCTAACCTTTGATAAATAGCCACCTAATATTCATTCATTTATACAATATTTCTTTATTATCTAGCGTTTGCCCACAGCGGCGCTCACACGTATGTCTGCTATTGCTCAACGGAACTCATTTTACAAAGACGGCAGTGGCATTTAATATTGTATATTTCATATTGTAGATATTGATAACAAAATGGTACGGTTGTAAAGGTATTGCGCTACTGTCCCAACAGCTGAATCGTGGGAGCTTATTGATCACAAAATGTCTTTGGAACCATTATTTACATTTTTTCCTTCAGGGATGAACACAAAAAGATGTTTAGAGCATATGGCAATCAAAAATTTCCACCCAAATGAAAAAAAAAAAAATACATGATTTGATAAATTTGTTATATCAGAACGATTAAACAATTTGTCTGACTGATCACGGTCTGTTTTCAAGTGTTTGGGAACAATGTTTTGATTGTCATTTGCTCCCATACATTTCCAGGTTTTTGTTCCCACTAAATAGATCAGACAGAAAATCTGTACGTGTGTACGCACCTTATGTGTTATGCATTATATTTCTGTTTGGAGTGCAGCTTGTTATGAAAACATTACATACACATACACACAGTCACACACACTTTGCAGGAGAAAAGAAAGGCACTTACCATATGAAGTCCACCAAGTGTATTACAGGGTAAGACATAAAATCAGTCCACATTCCATTGCCATGCCCATATTGAAGGCCATTTGTCAGGTACCACAGCAGGAATATGTCTCCATAACCAGGACAGAGGCAAAGTGAAGCATGATGTTGTGTAATCAAACACCTGCTGCAATGTGATTCAGGTGTAATCAAGGATTATGCTGGCCACACGTTAGACCAACTTTCCACCAACCATCCAACTAGTTGTTTGGTTGGACTGTATGGGGGCAAATGGCAATAAGCAATTTGCTCACAAACTCAGGAGAATGGACAAAAACATTCAGTGAAATTGTTCAAATCAAATAGGTCCAACTACAGTACATTGTCTGAGTGACAGCTGTTGTCCATTTTCCGATTTGGGAAACAAATGACTTAATTACAAATTACATTTGCTCCTATCCAGTACCAGGTTTTTATTCCATCCAACCAACCAGTTGTATGGTTGGAGGAAAGTTGGTTTGATGTGTGGCCAGCATTAGTATTAACCATTTATCCCCATTATACCAGGGTTGCCTACCTGACCCTCTCCTTCAGGGAGGAAATGCGCTGTTCCTGGAGTTCCCTGGTAATGTATGATTGCCATCACCTGTGGGGAGCTAGATAAAGGTGTTTCACTACAGGTGATGGCAATCATACATGACCAGGGAACTCCAGGAACAGAGCATTTTCTCCCTCATGGAGAGGGTCAGGTAGGCAACCTTGCATTATATTGAGCCCATTGGGTAGATTACATGCTAAAACATCTTTCTTAACCCATAGGAACTTGGATGTAACAAATAAAAAAGACGTGCTCACATAATAATATTCTCATCCAGTGTAAAGAGAGCGAATCACAGCCCCAGTAATGTGTTCTACTCTAGAATGTAAGGGCCGGATGTTCCAATGACACAGACTAGCTGAGTAGCGGTGTGACACGCGTGTTATTTGGCCCAATGCTGGCTGTTCATTAACAGGCTATATTTTTATGTTATAAAGGGCTAATATGTTATATGTTATATGTTATATGCGATTATATGTTATGGGTGAAATAGTAACATAACATGAAGGGGCCCATTTATCAAGTTACATCTGCAGCTATTCCCTGAAAACACCTATTTTTGGGGGTGTTAGCTGCAAATATAAGGCATCACCTAGATCAGGCATGTCCAACCTGTGGCCCTCCAGCTGTTGTGAAACTACACATCCCAGCATGCCTTGCCATAGATTTAGCATTCCCTAATACCAAAACTGTGGCAAGGCATGATGGGTTGTGTAGTTTCACAACAGGTGGAGGGCCATAGTTTGGTCATGCTTGTCCTAGATGGAGGGACTACAGCAGGTATACATCCCCTCGCATGCGGCCGATGGTCACTGACCATCGAATGATTTATCTCCCCTTCATTAATAAAAGTCTATCTAGACTGACTTTTATTCCGGCCGATATCGGGGCAGGTGCTGATGTCATGTGATGTCAGCCATCCGTCCCGAGCAGGCAGGGTGTTCCCTTGCTACTGCCCCCTGCCCTCCCTTCCCAGGGCGTATGGCCAGGCCATTGTGAAACTGGCCAAAGAGGCTCACTCCCGGGTCTGTACATGTGCATGATCGCGCATGTGCGAACCCCGAACATTGGGGATGGGGCCGAATTTGGCCCATAACGTACGGATCTGAATTAGCCCCTATAGAAAATAATTGTAAATGGTCTTTAGTTTACCTGTGTCACATTTTTTCTGGAATGGAGACGATATATAGTCCTCATGTTTTATTATATTGGATAAAGTATGCTTTCAAATGCAAGCAGATAGCCTCAAATGTAGGTGGACATTATTAGATCATCATCTCACAATGAAGGAATGATTTACATACTTGAGCGCGACGTCATTAAGCCCCGCTCCCAGGATGTAAAATAACCCAATTCAAGGATCTACATGGATGGGGCGGGGCTAAAATGACGCAAATTTGGACATTTTAGCTCCGCCCCTCCTCTGAGAGCCACGGATTGCGGCATTTAAATGCAGAGGTCAGGGGGAAGATGGAGCAATCGGGGGGTGGCGTGGGGGTCCCCCAGAATCCGGGAGGGTTGCCTACCTTTCCGGGGGGCCGGGAGGAGGACCCGATTTTCGGGATCCTCCCAGCCATTCCGGGAGGGTAGCAACCCTGCTATAGAAGCTGCTCCACTGACCCCCCCCCCTCACGCTCAGACGCCAACCCCTTCCCGCTGGCATACCTTCCTCCAGGAAGCAACGCAGCCAGAGGTCCTTCCGGCTGCAGAGGGGAGGACGTGGCGCCACGGACAGCCTGCTTCTGCTTTCCGGCATGGTGGAAGTGAGGAGAGCCCAGGGAGGTCACTGCAGTTGTTCGCATATGTTACTACATATGTGATCAACATTGGTCCAATGGGCAGCGATATATTTTGATACATCCCGCCCTGAATGAGCTCCTTCTGGGGGAAATTCACTAAGTTGGGAGTTCTTAGTGGCCAATGAATCTGACAAACGAAGCCTGCAAAGAGTGGTCAGGACAGCAGAGAGGATTATTGGGACAGACCTCCCCCTGTAAGGGAACAATACTTAAGTAGGGTCAAGACGCGATCTGGGAAGATCATGGCGGACAAACTCCACCCTGGCCATAACTTGTTTGATATTCTCCCATCAGGTAGACCCTTCAGGTCCATCCCGGCCAAGTCGTCAAGAACCGCACAAAGCTTCTTCCCGACAGCTATTCAGCTATTGAACAATGTACTCTAAGATACTGCTAATCTAAACACCTGACTGCTCTATCTAACCTTGCAAATCATAACATGTGAATTGTCTTTTGTATGCGCAACTGATGCAATGTATGTATGTCCTGTTATCCCTCTTGTACCCTGCTTGAAGCTGCCCTGTATCCACAAAAAATTCCTAGTATACGAGAGTATACATGGCCAATAAAGTGATTCTGATTCTTTTTCACATTGTTGTTATAGGCAACCAATCAGAATCTACTTCTTGTTTTTTTTTTAGTAACCTCTAGAAAATAATAGACAGGATCCGAATGGTTGCCCATAGCAACATCCCATCTGAAATACAACTCCCATCTTAGTAAATTCCCCCCTCCCCTATCTTTTAGCATATTATTGTGCAGCTCTGTCATAAATACATGTATTTGCACCAATTTGCTAATGGATTAATATTGCCCCTTTAACAAACAAACACATAATAATTGCTCTCTTAATAAAATGAAACAATAATGTTATCTTCTCATATATTAATAGCATTTTATGCCTTCACAAGAGTATTAGTAACCCTTTGAGGGCCAACGTTGCTGAGAGCCAGGTCTATTCATCAGCCAGCAGTCGCTGTGAGCGGCGCTGCCATTTTTAGCAGATATTGTGAGGATCTCTCACAGCAACTTTGGCCATCAAAGTGTTAATAAAAAAAAGGTTTGCTTGGCAAATTTCACACCTATTTTGACAAATTCCCTTGGCACTCAATGGGTTAAGGTTGCAGTTTATAGGTTTCATCCATAAAGGAGAGTTCTCATTTTAGTGTATGGTTTCCTCATTGGTTGTTTGGCCGGATAACTCTGTTCCGCCCACCTCTTTTCTTTGGCATATAGTCAATAGGTCGACATGCATTCCACTGAAGGTCGACATGGCTTCGGTCGACAGCTGAAATAGGTCAACATTGCCAAGGTCGATAGAGTTGGAAGGTCAACAATGGGAAACTCGACAGTCGGCATGAGTTTTTCATGTTTTTTATTTTGGAGCCGGCGTGTGCCGACAGGTGGTATTTCATGCCCTACCATCCACTAGGGTGTGGTGGGGGAATAAAATAGTGTGGCGCAGCGAGCCATGCGAGGGGGCACGGTGCACATTGACGGTGTCCATGTTGAGATTCTGGACAAAAAAAAAACATGTAAAACTAATGTCAACCTGTTGACCTTGCCATTATCAACCTAATGCTTGTGTCGACCTTCCAACCCGGTCAGCCTTAGCCAAGTCAACCTACGCCCTGTCGACCTAAATTGGGTCAACCCAATGGCCCATACCGCTTTCTTTGGTGGGTTCTCCAAGAATTTGTTTTCGGTGGTTTTCATAATCATGGCTCAATAAATCTGCCAGTTCCATTCTGAACTGGTCAAAAAGTAGGTTGTCCATTTACAGTGGTTTTTGCAGCGGGTTCATCTTTTGGTAAATCCAGTGGTTTTAAAACGGCTGGGAATTTACTATTTCGACAACCCTTCTTAATTTCCTACGGGGGGGGGTCAATGTTTTCTGCGAGCTGTGACAGCGAGCAGGGCTACCTGCTCGCTGTCACACCTTGCAGGGTCCGTATTCAACTACTGACCCCCTGCCACTCTGAATCAGTGAAGCTTGCGGCTAAATGCACTGGGCTGACTGCATTAGCCGCGAGCTTTGCTGTTTGGTGGAATCCTTGCTGTCCTCTGACAGCGACGATTTCACCGGCGCGTTGAATAATGCGAGAAGCCGGCGCGGGGGTCAAACAGAGAGGATCGCTTGTTTCCCCGCCGTTTAGCCGCATTGAATACACCCCAGAGAGTTTGACTAAAAGCATCCAACTTAGAGGAATGAAATTGTACCCAATGGGAGATCCTGAAGGAGAGGTGCAGGAGTGCGTCACGCAGGGGGCCTGGAATGAGCTACAGAAACTACAGCAAGATAGACATTGACACATGAAGGCAGAAAACACTGAAAGGGTGTAACTGAGCACTGGGGCAGAAATATGATAATCAAGTGATGGGCAATACAAGTGTAATACCTGCATTGCCCACTGCAAACACACTCGCAGATGGATGACGGAGCAGTGGGGGTTGCCATGCTGCATTCGGCTAGCGATGTCTTCTTATTGACCCTACAGCCGGGCCGACCAGAAGACATCGCTACTGATGGCGGGGACGTGCAGATCGTTCACACTAGACATTATGGCTGAGATATCACCTATGTGATGCTATGGAAGACAGACATAACAGTTATGTGAAGCAGAGGGGCATATTTATTAAGCCCTGTGAAGTGATAAAGTGGCCGGTGATAACGCACCAGCTAATCAGCCCCCAACTTTCATTTTCAAACCCAGTCTGTAGGTTGACAGTTAGCAGCTGATTAGCTGGTGTGTTGCCACCTGCCAAGTTATTACTTCACCAGGCTTAATAAATCTGAATCCGAATAATCCGAACCCCATTTGGGAATCTCCTGCAGGTGACACTTGATTGGAAATTCCCCCAAATGGGGACCCCAAAAAGGTGCATCTAAACACCAATGAAAACCACACAAGGTCACATAGGTAGACCCACAGAACACCGTTAGAGATTGTAACTAACTGGAGAATACAATTCCCCAGTGATCCCTTCCACATTACCAATTTTAACTAGGGATGTGCACCGGCCACTTTTCGGGTTTTGGGTTCTAATGGGTTTTGGCTGGATAACTATAAGCCAAACAAGTGTGCGGCACAAACACTAGACTGATATGGCACACTTAGCATCCCCTCTAGGCTGATACTGCACGCCTAGAATTACCCCTGGACTGATACGGCACAGGTAGCATCACCCCTGGACTGATACGGCACATTTAGCATCACCCCTGGACTGATACGGCACATTTAGCATCACCCCTGGACTGATACGGCACACCTAGCATCACCCCTGGACTGATACGGCACATTTAGCATCACCCCTGGACTGATATGGCACACTTAGCATCACCCCTGGACTGATACGGCACATTTAGCATCACCCCTGGACTGATATGGCACACTTAGCATTCCTTTTAGGGGTGTGGGGGATTGGGGCTTTGACCGGTGCACAGGTAAGGCTAATTTGTAGTAAGATATACAGGGATTTGAGAAGAATTGTTGTTATTCCACCAGTGTGTATAATATGAGGAGGAGTTCCTTCTCCTGAAATTCGATTATGGTGGAGGTGCACCCTTGAGAGTAATGGGGATATTGGAAGAAAAAAAAGGAAAAGACTCTCTTTTTGTGGGGCACTCTTTATGAATAGATTAATTAATGTAATTTCGGTTTAAGGAAGATCAATTTATGATTCAAAAAAGTAGGAAGGAGGAAACATAGCGCAAAAGTGCCCTTGAGGCGCCCCTTGTAATGGAAAGAAGTTCAAGCTAGTATTACAATCGAAAGGGATAGTGTAGAAATAGTAGTATAAGATAGGAGATTTGAGTGTACTAAAAATTTGCTTTTATTAAAAATATCACGTAAAATAGGTACTAGACAAACATATACACATGGGCTGTGTATATTTGACACATACAAGACACACAGAGAACACAGAACATAGAAGGCACTATCTATTGATACACTTTTTGGTGATAAATACACAAACTGTTGTTTGTCTGGACTATGTTGAGACTGTCACAAAGTAACTAGCTTCTAGTGGTTACAAAAGTACCAGTGGTATTGGCTATTATGTAACTTCAACAGTGCAGATACTGAAAATAATGGCTACTAAGTAACTTCAACAATACAGATAATTCTACTAGAAGTGCCTATGGGCTGGTTTCAGGAGTTCCAGCTATACTAAGGATAGATATCCCTTGGTGAAGAGATTTTTTTGACATTCAATATATAAATAAATTTTTTTATATACATGTAGTATGACATATATCAATATATATCGTATTTTAACCTGCAGCAGCACGTCCCATGAGTAGATCTGTTACTGGGTCTTGAATAGAGTAAAGGAGAGGGGGAAAGGGGAGAAAGTAATAGTATGTAGTCTCCCTTTGATGCCCTGCTCAGAGAATTTCAAAACACACTTTATATACCTGTCGCAGTGGTGGGGAGTTCCGTTAGTTTCAGGAGAGTCACCTCACCCCTATTCAGGGCTGGACTGGGACCAAAAATCGGCCCTGGCATTTTGAGCACACAGGCCCACCTGTGAAGCTTCAAAAGGGGTGTGGCCTAATGGAAAGAAGGCGTGGCATCATAAAGGGGCGTGGTATTACACATTATACTACACACCGTAATACCCATTACATATTTTAGCAAACCATAATCAGGGCCGGTGCAAGCCCCCCGCCCGCCCCAGGCAAAGCCCCCCATGCCGCCCGGTGAACGATACTGCGGGGGGGTTCGGCGGGTGCATTATGGCACGGAGGCGGGAGTGTGTGCGGGCGATAGTGGGGGGGGGTGTTGATTCGGCGGGTGCGTTACGGCACTGGGGGGGGGGGAGTGTGTGCGGGCGATACTGCCGCACCGAAATCCCCCCAGCGGGGAGCAGGAAGCGGGCGGCGCGGAGGGGGCAGCGTTAATTAACGGGTGGGATGGGGTTCGGGAAGGGGAGAGGGAGGAGGATGACATACTCACCTGCTCCCTCTCTATGGTACCTCTGCGGTTCAGTACCGCCCTCCAGTGGCCGGCGCCCTAGGCAAATGCCTAGTCTTGCCTAGTGGTGGCGCCGGCCCTGACCATAATACCCATAATATACATAAAGGCACATGCCATAATGCCAATTACACATTATGACACATACCTTAATGCCCATTACATAAGGCTACACAATTTGAGCCTCCTCCCGGGTTGAACTTGAAGGTGCCCATGTGCGCCGGCTCCACAAAGCTGTTCTGCGCCAGGCTCAGCTTGCGCTCCTTCATCTCCGCTGCGATTGCCGCGGCTACGTGTTGGTGGTGATGGTGGTGCCGGGCAAAGTTGCCCACACCCAGGGCGGGGAACTGCGGGGCCGGCGTCTAGCAGCATTTCCATGGCAGTGAGGAGAAGGATGTATCAGCTGTGACAGGCGTGCCGGCTCCCGCAGGTGTGCAGCGTGTTGGGGGCTGAGGCTGCTCACATACAGGGTGCCTGTGCTCAGTCACCGTGTAACCCGCACACCACTATACAGACAGGTCACAAGCCAGCCATGGTCACACTCAGCCCGTTGTTGCGGGGTCCCACTCTCCCTCCTCCTGAGCTTCTTGGTCGGGGCACTGGGCAGAGATCCCCCTAGCTGAAGGATCGGGCAGCAGATGCTCTCCTCTTCTTTCCTAAAGTTCCTGCTGCGGGTGGTAGGAGGAGGGGGCTGGCGGGGGGATAACAAGTATAAGAGCTGTGGCTGCGGGAGCAGGACGTGCGGCTACTGACCGGGGAGTCCCAGGTGCCAGTGCCCGCTCAGCGTCCTCTCCGTTCCCGTCATCGGTATGTGGTGGGTCAGGCTGCGCCGGCTATTAATATGATGCTGGCGGCTCTGGGTTTTGCTTAGAGTGTTGTTTCTGGATGCAACTAAATCTAGCTGCACAAAATCAGCCCACAAGGCCATCAGCCCTTCTGGCATTTGCCAGAAGTGCCAGATGGCCAGTCCGGCCCTGCCCCTATTATATCGGAAACTACCCTAAAACCACTGCTGGCTTCCACTGTGCAGAGGTGGGCTTTTGTAGGTATTGTGGGAAATCTCAATTAGCAAAGGGGTTAGAGGGATAGACAGGGTAAATCTCCTACTAGTCCTGTATTGGGTGTGCTGCCCCCTCACTTTATATATCTATAGTAAAAAGTGGACAGATTTCCATTGAAAGTTAGGGAGGTCACCCTCACAGATTATCGTTAGAAATGTCACAGTTTACCAGCTTCCATTTGAAATTTCAGTGATGGGCTTTATAGGTATTGTGGGTGAGCACTTGCAAATTTTAGGGGTCTTCGGAGAGGTATGAACAACTGCTGTCCACTGTAGTTCTGCAAACCCCCTGGTTGGATTTTGATCCAGTGCAGGGAAGTTGCTGCAGGCTATGGTGGATGAGTGTGTCCGAATAATTGAAGAAAGATAGATAGACACAGCTTTCAAAAAGCACATTCAGGTGTGCTGCTGTCCTCCACTTGCAGACAAGCTGTAGTGGTGGAGGATGAGCGGCACCTGTTTGGAAATCCAGCTGGTAGTAGACAGTAAGAATCAGTGGAGTGGTGTGAGGGAAAATACAGGGGATACTCTTGCCCAGATATAAACAGAGAAAGTAAAATATGTAATCAATGGTAACTCAGCACAGATAATGCATAATAAAAAATTATAAGTGTTACCATACTTTAAAGTATCTCGTCAAATGCCGTTTGCCCGTGGTGTTTGGAGCGGGGCACAGGTACTGAGACCTTGTCCGCTAACCTCCGTTATATAGCTGTGGCTGCTGACATCTAGTCTGGCTGCTGCAGGAGACGCCGGGAGAGCCGCGTCTAATGTGAAGTGGTCACCAACGATCGTTTCACCGGAGGGCTTCGTCAGGGTGTGTGACTTAGCATTCCCCCTAGTCTGATACGGCACACCTAGCATCACCCCTGGACTGATATGGCACGCTTAGCATCACCCCTAGTCTGATACGGCACACCTAGCATCACCCCTGGACTGATACAGCACACTTGGCAGCATCCCATAAATTATACGGCAGACTTGGCTCACCCCAGGAATTATTTTACAGACTTGGCTCACCCCTGGACTGATATGGCACACTTAGCATCACCCCTGGACTGATACGGCACACCTAGCATCACCCCTGGACTAATACAGCACACTTGGCAGCACCCCATGAATTATACGGCAGACTTGGCTTACCCCAGGAATTATACGGCACAGATGGTGGCACCCCTGACCTGATACAGCACACATGGAATTATATGGCACAGATGGCGGCACCCCTGGACTGTTACGGCACACTTGGCGGCAGGCATGGAATTATACGGCAGACAAATTCCTGCAGTAAAAATAAAAATTTGTATTCTTTTAATTATAAAAAAGAGCAGCACACCTTACTTAGCAACACCCCATGAATTATACAGCACTCTTGGCTCACCCCTGGACTACAGCGCATTTAACAGCCCTTGCAGTAAAAAAAATAAAAAACACCTTATTTTTATTTTCATTAAAAAAAAGGGCAGCTCCCCTGGTCTGATATGGGACACATGGGGCACCCCTGGAATTATACGGCACACATGCGGGCACCCCAGGACTGATACAGGACACATGGGGGCACCCATGGATTATATGGCACACATGCGGGCACCCCTGGACTGTTACAGGACACAAGGGGGCACCCATAGAATTATACGGCACACATGTGGGCACCCCTGGACAAATACAGCACACATGCGGGCACCCCTGGACTGATACAGCACACATGTGGGCACCCCTGGACTGATACAGCACACATGTGGGCACCCCTGGATGGATACAGTACACATGCGGGCACCCCTGGACTGATACAGCACAAATGTGGGCACCCCTGGATTTATACAGTACAAATGTGGGCACCCCTGGATGGATACAGTACAAATGTGGGCACCCTGGACTGATGCAGCACACATGCGTGCACCCTGGACTTATACTGTGCACTTGCAGCAGTCATTTCATCCCCCCAGCATGTTTCCCCAGCAGCTCAGCACAGCAGACACCACGGACACATCCGTGCTGTCTGAAATCACCAGCCTGTTTGAAAATGGCGCCAACCGCCGGGAACTATATATCCCCAGGTCTCGCGAGAATCCGACAGCGGGAAGATGACGTCCAGCCTCGTTTTGAACTCAGAAAAATGGCACGACCATCGAACTCCCTGGATCCGGCCTCGGATCAGGTAAGTTCGTGGGGGTTCGGATCTCTAGGATCCGAACCCGCTCATCTCTAATTTTAACACCATAACCATCCAATATTTCCTCAATAAATACAAAACATTTTGCGTTTTGATTAAACCGTTCTTCATTTCCTTATTTGACACACGATTAGATCATTTGATTTCTTATCTTCTTCCTTTTTCTCTCGGCCTAATGCCACCCCCCAGACCGACACACACAGGCAGCGCTTATACGAACAAAAATTGTTCCCATTTAATAAATCTGACCCAGTGTATACAGGAGACATACAGGACTATGGGGCAGATGTATTACGCATGGCAAAGTGATACAGTGGTAATAAAGTGAAAGATGATAATGCACCAGCCAATCAGCTGTGTTTGAAAAATGACAGTTGGGAGTTGATTAGCTGGTGCGTTATCACCTTCCACTTTATCTCCACTTTACCAGGCTTAATACATCTACCCCTGTGTTAGGAATATGAAGCATGGACTGGACCAGTGATGGAGCTTTTAGAGGCGGCATGACCTCTACACTGACCTGAGACATAAAGGCCCTTATTCTAGTTCACTCTGATAAAATCCTTCTTAGATGGACAAAACCATGTGCACTGCAGGTGGGGCAGATGTTACTTGCGCAGACAGAATTAGATTTGGGTGGGGTTTTACTTCAAAGTGAGATCTATATTGCAGTGTAAAAATAAAGCAGCCCGTATTTTCCCTGCACAGAAACAAAATAACTCACCGAAATCTAATTCTCTTTGCACATTTTACATCTGCCCCCCTGCAGTGCACAAGGTTTTGTCCATCTAAGAAGTATTTTGTCAGAAAGAGTGAACTAGAATAAGGCCCATAGAGCTTTGTTACCGCAGCTGCACAACTCCAGGATTCTGCCACAAAGTGCTCTCTGGAGAACCTGTGTGGAGACTTGAGAGTAACAAATATGTAAGCAATTAAAATCGTTGGGGGTTATTTATGGCGCAGAGGTGAGAGGATTGCTGGACATCACAAAACAAGTGTGCAAAGGGGGGGGGGATAAGCCCTTTTTTCTGTTTGAACCTTTCCCCCACATGTCTGGCAACCAGAAACATTTCGGTCTTTGCATTTGCAGGTGTTATTTTGATGAGGTCAGGGTCAGCCGAGTACAAGGGGACAAAAAAATACAATTTAAAATGCCAACCCCTCACACGGTGACTAAACTGAAATCTCTGCCATAAAGAGATATATGAGGAGGTTATAAATGATCTGCTTTAATATTATATAAATATAATATGCAAAGGCAATAAAATATAGAAGTTGAATATATAAAGAAATATATAAAGCATATTTCTTATTTGTACAGTCCATCTGCAAATCATATTTTCCACTCAAAATGCTCAGAAAGAAATCATAAAAATCATAGGGGGAGAATTATCAGAGCTTGGAGCGATGTATTCGGACACTCTTGGACCGATTTGGACAAAAGCAATGCGAGGTGGCTAGATTGGGTGCAGATTAGGTTCAAGTCCACTACTAAGACCCCCAATCCTGACCCATGGGGGGCCCAAAAAGGGGTCCAGCCACTACACAAAGTGGGTCAGGGAAGCAGGAGAATGTTCAGGGCCTTACGCTAGACAGAATTGGTGAAAAATTCAGAGAGGGATGGCAAATGGTCTGGGATGCTTATTGGAGTGGCCAGGACCTCTATTGGATGTCAAGTTGGCGCGCCCCGGGCAGACCTTTGACCCAGGGATCGTGTTCTGGGCCTTCCACTAAATGGATTTTGATGGAAATATCATAGATGGAGGAAAATGGTCTGGGATGATCAACTTAGTGCTTGGGTATCTGATGTGACTTCCTGTTGGTGGGAGTAATACCAAAATAAATTTACAAATGTAAAAAAAAAAAAATATATGCAAAAATAATGAAGAAAATAACAAAAAGTTAAAAAATACAAAAATTTTTTACAAAATGCTACAGATACAGAAAAAAGGCAAAGACATTGCCCCAAAATAAAGTGAGAAAAATATACTACAAGCTTGAACTCCAACTTCGGTTGTCACCATGTAAGACGCAGTTGAATTATGGGCCTAAATATTGGGGCTGAGCCGAGAGTTTTATTCTTAATGTTGGACAGGCCTCTGTGGATCAGTTTGTGAGTTTGTTCCCCCTTTGGTTAATTCTGTGATTTATGGGATTACACCTTTAATGACCTGCCGCCAGAGATAGGTTGAGCATTCCAATTTTTTCTGTCATTATTTGCAATTTGTTTTGTAGCAGTATGGTCTTTAAATATTGTTCAGAAAATCCTGATAAGGTGCCCGATCATTACATAGCCCACAAAGTATTACTAAGCATTCAGAGGTGTTGAAAGCCATTTTCATTTCCTCATTACTCACTTATATGCATTTAGTCATATTCTCCCCTCAGGTTACTTTTATGGCCGATGTTGGTGAAGCAAAACAAACACTGAGGAGAAGTTCCAAGAAGTTTAATGTTCAGAAAAGTCATTTTTCCAATGTCCTTTTGGATCAAACAGATCCGCAGTATAAATACATTTCTGCCCAGTGCACAGATGTGAGTTTATATACTGTATCCAACAGCAAGGCAAACCTGCAAATACAATAAAAATGTATGGGGCAGATTCAATTAGGTGAATTGTCTGCGTGACCCTATTCAATTAGCGATGCATCTCCACGCATTAGGGATACAGGTCTTAATTGTTGTTCAATCGCGTCCCCCCCCCCCCCCAAAGCCCCCCCCCCCCCCCGCGTCTTTGCTCCGGGGATCGATTGTGTGGCTCTGCACATCAGGCGAACTCTAAAGGAAATAAAAAAGTCAGTTTCATCTGACTTTTATTTCCAAAGGGGAGAGAAATCCTTTGATGGTTGAAGACCATCTTGTGACTTCTCTCCCCTTCGGCCACATGTGAGAAGACAGGGGCGGATTGGCCCACCGGGAAACCAGGCCATTTCCCGGTGGGCCAGCCCAAAACTCATCAAAAAGAAGCCGGCAGCGCTCGCCCCTGGGCTGGCTGGGCCGCGGCACTTTGCCCAAATCAAAAATGCCCCCCGCTCCCAGGCCGGTTTCGGGTCCCGATCCGCCCCTGTGAGAAGATGTGTTTGAGTACGACTCCTCGCATGCTACCTATGGGATATGGTGGCGGGGAGGGGGGGAATGGTTGGGCCGGGCAGCGTTAAGTCACTCGCTAAGCAGAAAGCAACCGATGCTTAACGAGCGGTGTTGAACCGGGCCCACAGGGTGCACTAAATGCATTTGTTTCCTTGCAGCCACATTGGGATTTTCTTTCTGTGGATATCTGAGGATATTGACAATTAATTGAATAGCTCATTAAACCTGAAGCTTTACCTGCGTGGTTCACTCTGTGGGTTATTCAATATGCCCTTATGTATGCAGACTTCATCTTTAATTGTAACATATATTTGATCTTTATGGCAGAAAACTCCTATAATCTATGTAAGGTAATTCAGCATGGACTAATGCTAATCTGGGAAGATGCAGGTGTCTGTGAGTAGACAGCCGCCGCACGGACAGAAAGTGAAAACACTCCTTGCTAAGCTGTGAGAGAATGGTGAATAGATCACACATCGTTATTCACTTGCAAATGTATTTATTATTTATTAACAGTTTCTTATATAGCGCTTTACAGTATATACAGTAGGTGCCCATTCACATCAGTCCCTGCCCCAGAGGAGCTTACAATCTATATTCCCTACCACATTTACACACACACACACACATTCTAGGGTTAATTTTGTTGGAAGCCAATTGACCTACCAGTATATTTTTGGATTGTGGGAGGAAACTGGAGTACCCGGAGGAAACCCAGGCAAGCACAGGGAAAATATACAAACTCCACACAGTTAGAGCCATGGTGGGTATTGAACCCATGACCTCAGTGCTACATTTCTTTTTATTTTCTGCGCAATACCTATTATTTGCAAACAGATGTTAAAATACACTTTCTATCAAGCACCATCAAAACAAACGCAGAGACCAAGAGTCATATACAAGATGTAATAATAAGTGGTCCATTCACCAGTGAACAGTAAGATTTGGAGGGTGACATTATTGGTTACAGATGTAGATGCAGGTGCTGTAAGAATCTCCCCTCTGTTTCCCCACAGCTGCCAGGAAATGCCCAATAGCCTGTCCCCTCTTGTTTGAAAAGTCAGTAATTACACCTGATGACACAGGGATGCTAAATGAGCAAGCTGGCAGTGAACCATAGGCGAGCAGTCACCAAGTGTCAGGAAAGCAGTAAACAAAATACAACGGCATCAGGTTAAAGTGGTAGAGTGATTGGCAGGTGCTACGATAATCAGACTTGAAGCAGTTTGCAAGGAAGAATAACATATGTGATTTTCTAAATATTACCTATATATTATAATATAACGTCTGTGAGGCTGCAGTATAAAGGGTATCTTGTTGCAAACATAAAAGTCACAATAGGTATTGTTTTATTAATCATGTTAGAATGAGTCACGTGACCCTAGTTTATTTTCAGGATTTAATATGACTTTAGCACAGGTACTATCAGGTGCCTCCACTGTCCTACCAGTGACACCAGGGGTTGGCTTTGGACCTTAGGCAGAACTGCCATTGGTGCAGCAGGTGCAGTGCTCCGGGCCTTTGTGGTCTAAGAGACCTATCACACTCTTCCTGTCAACCACTGGTTTTCCCTGTAACGCTCTGCCTCTTCCTGTCACCCATTGCTCTGTTGCATATTGTGAACTTGGTTTACCACCCACAAGTTCCGCCACTGCTCTAGACACCCTTAACCTTTCGCAGTCCATTTTTTTGCAGTTCAAACAGTCTGGTTTAAATTCATTGGAATTTTTTTATTATTAAAAAATGGTCTACATTGAATGCTGATTAAGATGTTAATGTTCTTATTTTAAAGTGGCTAACCATTGTATCTGTTACTAGCACTAGGGCTGTTGAGCCTGACTAGACATTGGAATTGAAAGGGTTCAAACTAAATGCAGGAACACACACACACGTGGGTGGGGTTTTACTTCAAAGTGAGATCTATATTGCAGTGTAAAATAAAGCAGTCCGTATTTTCCCTGCACAGAAATGAAGTAACTCACCCAAATCTAATTCTCCTGCAGTGCACATGGTTTTGTCCATCTAAGAAGGATTTTGTCAGAAAGAATGAACTAGAATAACACACACACACACACACACACACACACACACACACACACACACACACACACACAGCAATCTGACTAACATGCTTGAAATATATAGTCATCACCTGTGTTCTCTCCCCAAAGAACACTGTCCGTGACAGATTGCTCAGCACACAGCGCTGGTGCTAGATTGCTCAGCACGGAGGCTCAACTTGCCCCGTGTGTACAAAGATTAACCCTAAGATTTCAGAAAAATTTGAACCCCTTTACACTGACATGTAGCACACTTGCCTACCTGACCCTCTCCATGCGGGAGAAAATGCTCTGTTTCTGGACGTCCCTGGTAATGTATGATTGCCATCACCTGTGGGGAGCTAGGCAAAGGTGTTTCACCACAGGTGATGGCAATCACACATTACCAGGGACGTCCAGAAACAGAGCATTTTCTCCCTCATGGAGAGGCTCAGGTAGGCAAGTATGACATGTAGGTGTGCACCTATGTCGCTCCCTCACACACACACACATCACTCACCGCGTTGACTGCACGTGTGCCCCCCCCCCCCCCCCACACACACACACTCCCCATTTGATGGCCTGGAAGACCGAACACCCAAATACTCAAGCGCCCCAATACCAGAGAGCTCGAGCATGCTCGAATACCTGAGCGTGTCTGAACAGCTGAGCATCTGAACGTGCTCAAACACCCGAGCGCGCCCAGTAGCCAGAATACCCAAGCATTCGAACGCAATCAGACCCCAGAGCACCCAAACTCGCCCTAAGTACTAAGTACGGCTAATCAGAATAATTGTAATAAACTCTGCAATATAATAGAGTAAAATGAAAGTGAATAGCGTAATTCAATATTTTATGCTACATTGGGTTCAACTCTTGTATTCAATGTATTTTATCTTTTTGTATTGTATACTTTAATCATATTTTGGGCCCGATTCAGGTTTTCGGAGAGGATTTTGGCCTTGTTCCGATGGTGGGTGTCTGTGCGAATATACACACGTGCGGACCCCCTGCACGAATGCCTTTATCGAGTATCATGGGCAGGGGAACGCCCAGCGTTTTCTGGGCATCCCCATCAAAAGGCTGGGCCACGTGACTTCAGCGCCCGCCCCCTTTTTCAGCCATCTCCGTAGGAAATAAAAAAAGACAGTCTAGACCTGGGATGGAGAATCTTCAGCCCTCCAGCTGTGGTGGCACTACGCATCCCAGCATGCCTTGTTACAATTTTGCTATGTGGCCATGGTACAAATGTTGCAGGGCAAGCTGGGATGTGTAGTTCAACAACAGCTGGAGGGCCTAAGGTTCCCCATCCCTGGTCTAGACCATTGAATGATTTTTTTGCCTGTGCGGCCGCATGCGAGGGGGTGTGTAAGCATACACATTCCCTCCCATGCAAATGCAGAAATTAGCGTGGGGGGGGCAACATTCGAACGGACGGTCGGTGTTTACTTGTTCGGAAGGCTTGCAACACATACACAGTGTAGCGGACAGGAGCTTTGTGTCACAGCCACCCAAGACAAAAATACATATTACTTGTACACCAGTAACAGAAACATACTTAGAATATTTAATTTTCCCCTCAGTTTGGTGCCAAACCTGACAGCTCTGTAATGCGATTCTGTTATCTGATTACACGTTAACTAAAGGATGCTTGAGAATCTTTCATACAATCCATAGCCTTGTTCCTTCTGGCTATATTTCCTCCTAGCTATACACTGGGATGGAAATAATTTAGCTAGACTGTTCCAATAGCTAGCTGCAGGCTCTCTCAGGATAGCTGTATATCGTACTTCTACTGAAACTGGGATTTATTGGCTTCTCAAATCAGCCTTACAGGAACGGAGCCAATACATACTGTCTGGAACTTCAGCCAAGACCTCACAAAGGGATCAGACACAGAGGTTATCAAAGTCTGTTCTAAGTAGAACTCACCAAATTTTGTGTTTTATAAAATACACAAAGTGCATGAGGGCTAATTCTTCCAGTGCTTACATGTATGACATAGTTGTAGGTGCAAAGTGAAGGCATGTTGCATTGTGTATTGCTTCATTGGGCTCCTGTCTCGCCTGCTTCACTTGAGTGACCAGATTGGAGAACTAGTCTACTCTCCTGGGTGTAAGTATTTTGGGGGGCTAGTCTACCCTCCTGGGAGTGACCAGATTGGGGAACTAGTCTACTCTCCTGGGTGTAAGTATTTTAGGGAGCTAGTCTACCGTCCTGGGAGTGAGCAGATCAGGGAGCTAGTCTACCGTCCTGGGAGTGAGCAGATCGAGAAGCTAGTCTACCGTCCTGGGAGTGAGCAGATCAGGGAGCTAGTCTACCGTCCTGGGAGTGAGCAGATCGAGAAGCTAGTCTACCGTCCTGGGAGTGAGCAGATCGAGAAGCTAGTCTACCGTCCTGGGAGTGAGCAGATCGAGAAGCTAGTCTACCGTCCTGGGAGTGAGCAGATCGAGAAGCTAGTCTACCCTCCTGGGAGTGAGCAGATCGAGAAGCTAGTCTACCGTCCTGGGAGTGAGCAGATCAGGGAGCTAGTCTACCGTCCTGGGAGTGAGCAGATCGAGAAGCTAGTCTACCGTCCTGGGAGTGAGCAGACCGAGAAGCTAGTCTACCCTCCTGGAAGTGAGCAAAATCTCAGAACTAATCTCTCTGAGGAACAAGCAGAACGCAAAAGAAAGTCTACTCTTTTGGGAGTGAGCAGATCAGGGAACTACTCTACTCTCCTGGGTGTAAGCATATTGGAAAACTGGTCTAGTCTCTTGGGAGTGAGCAGTTCGGCAAGATAGCCTAAACTCCTGGGAGTGAGCAGATTGGAAACTAGTCTACTGTTCTTGGTGTGAGCAGATCGGCAAGCTAGTCTTCTCTCCTAGGGGTCCAAATTTGCTTCTATATTGCACATAAAACTTCATAAAGAGAACCTTAAGGTCCTGGAACATCAGATCTATTGTGTAAAATACAGTAGCTTGTTAGATGGAGCACAAATATAGGGAATGCCAACATTATGCACATGGCCAAACGCTCTATTTTGCACGGACACATACATGTGCAGGTCACGTTATGCCCTGGGAATCATTTTGTCTAGACTGCTGCAAATACATTACACTTAGAGGATAAACTCACTTTATACGAATTAGTCCGCCATATAAAATATTAACATCTTAGGAAACCAAAATGATTTACTCCATGTTCGTTCCAGAACTTTCCATCTTTTCACTGCTACAGAGCTGCAAAGTGTTTTTGCTCTTTATTGATTGTTGTGTTTTAGGTTGATTTGTCATTTGTGCCTGTCTGTTCGTTTGCCTTTTCAAAGCACCGTTACGGCCTTTTTCTCTTGTTCCAATCATTAAAAATAATTTTAGAAAAATTCAAAGACCATTTCACAAACAGCTTTCACATAGAGACCAAGTACATTAAAAGATAGTCATCAATCTAATAAGACAAACAAAATGAAGGACTGAACTTTGAGCCTCGTTCATGTTTGTAATTAAACTTGGAATCTGGACCAAACCATGTTGTCATGCCAGAGAAGCCATTTTGATTTTTCCGTGCAGAGTAAATACTAGCTGCTTTTGCATGTAGCCGACAAATCTTTATTTTTACACTGCCATTTAGATTTTAGCTTAAAACACACCCCGTCCAAATTTAAATCTCTCTGTGCGTTACGTCTGCCCCACCTGCAGTGCAGCATGGTTTTTGCCCATTTGCTCTAATCGACAAAACATTAAAAACTGGCTCTTTTAGGAGTACTCTCCCCCGTCAATAGCTGTGCATCGCCTCCTCCTAGCAAACCCTTTTTTGACCAAGAGTTATCTTTTCACAGAATCCATTCCACCCCTGTCTCTCTATCTCCGCAGAGCTAGTTAATATGTGCCAAATCTTCACACCCTCAGCAGTTTGCAAACGCTGACACTAATCGCGTTGTAGGGAGCAGGTCAGCAGTGAAGGATAAGAAATTCGTGTGAACAAGTCCCCAATGCCTCACACCTGCATGGCCTATTCAGCCGCACTGTTTACACACTGTCAGCCACAATTAATTCTTTACAACAACGGTCTAGTGATTGCCCTCCCTTTGCACAGGCACTGCATTCTGAGCTCTTGTGTATGTTAAATTGAGCATAGGACTCTGTGATTAAATTAAGTTTTGTAACTCCATTCCCCCTCCCTCTCCAGGCTTTCTCTCCGTTAATAACAATTCTGATGATTGTGAAATGCTGGCACCGGCGTAAAAAGTTAATTAAAGACCATCAAGACTGGAGAGCAGTAACATTTATATTGCAAATATTCACTGCAGCACAAATAAGAGGTCTGCCCGGTTATGCATAGTGTGGATGGTAGGGGACCAGAGCTGTCAAAATGCATGAACCCAGATGACTGACAGGATAGCAGCTTTCAGCCAACCAAAAAGAAACTTGAACTTTGGCAGCATCAAGGAAAAATTCAGATAAAGACTACAAGAGGAGCACGGTCTTCAGTGGATTCTAAACATATTCTAGTTGGAAGCAAAGTGAAGGGCAGTATTGCGGATAATAAAAAATGAACTTAAAAAAGTTTTGCAAGACTCATAGGGCCTAATTCGGACTGGATCGCACACCTGCGATTTCATACTCCGGGCGATTGTCGATAGACTGCACTTTTTGGAATAGACTTTTTTTTTTTTAAATCGCTGGTCATTCGCAAGTTGATTGACAGGAAGCCAGCGCTTGTGGTAACTGGCCTTTTTCTGGGAGGGTCCAGTAAAAAGTAGGCTTGCTCAGGCGTTTGGAGGAAGGGTGTTTGATGTCACGAACAGCCCGTTTCCATCACAGTCGCCAAGTCCTGGGCTACGCACAGACTGCACACACTGGGAAAATCATTACATGGGAAGCGGCTTGGGTGTGGATTTGTAGGTGAATCCCCAATCCTGTTACTTTTCGTAAGCCGTGCTGAGCCATTCGTAGACTTGCAAAGGGTGGGATTTCACTCTTTGCGGAAGCGTATACCTGGTCGATGGGCTTTGCAAGTTAGCAGCTGTGTGGTCACGTTGAATTAGGCCCCATGTTAGTGTTGGGCTGCATGGGCAATTGTGACCTGCAAATATTGACGCCGGAAGTGCAGTAACAAGCAATGGTGGTAGGGGAATGTCACAAACAATAGCAACACCCCAACACTGGCAGGAGAACATAACTAGGGTAACGAGTGCCAAGGGTGGATTGGTAATAAAAGCCATCAGTAAGATTTCCGGTAGCCGATGCGCCCATGGAGAGGGTAGATGGTGATAGACTGGTGGTGTGGGTGTGTTACGGGGTAGAGGGTGGCATGCTGGTATGGGTGTGTTAGTGGAAATAAGTCAGGGTGGCAATGTGGGTGTATAAAGGGGCCAATATTTGGAAAATGTTCCAGGGCCATTAAATTCCCAATCTGCCTATGACTAGTACCATAGGTGGCCCAGGTGTGTATAAAGGGGATCCGGTCAAAATCCCGGTAGAGGGAGAAAAAAATAGTGTGCCGAGCGTAGCGAGGCACCGGGCCCACTGCGCGGAGAGCGCAACAAGCAAGCAAGCAAGGGGGGCCGATCCACACCCCCCCCGCCCTTGTCGGCATTGCAGCGGTTGGGATTCCGGCATCAGTATTTCGACTGCCGGGACTCCGACCACCGGGATTTCCTACTGATCCCGTATAAAGAGCTGTTGAGAACAGTATAGAAGCCTGTATGTGGTACCACCACCACCATCCACCCCCCCCCCCCCCCCCCAATACCTGTTTGAATGTGCCTGTTGGTAAGGTGCACCCAGAGCCAGCCCAAGATAATTTCATGCCCTAGGTAAGATTTTGGTTGGTGCACCCTAGCACCATCACTAGTCTCTCCTCTGTACCATTTGCTTCTTATTCACATTAAACCACACTGTATTGCTCCTTATTCATATTACACACTGTATTGCTCCTTATTCACAGTGCACCGCAAAGTGGTCTTGCATTAGCCTTTCCTTTAGTGGAAGAGGTTCATCTGAAATTAGGCAGACAACAGAACCGATCACTGTAATCCTCTATATTTAACGTATAAAAAAAATAAAAATAAGCTAAGATAAAAAGAATCAATTCTGTAATTCTATGAACTATGGCATGTGACTTGTACTTTCCCCAACACCTGGAGAGTCATCAGTTGACTACAGCTGGGTAAACACTAAGTGGAGCACAGCCGATGGCCATTATATAGTTGCATCTGGCTGGGTGTACAGGCGGTGCGCCGACGTGAGTTATTTTTCTTAATTTTTTGGAACTTTGACATATCTTACCATCCACTCGTACACCCATTAGGAATGGTAAAGCATGCCAAGCAAAGTGAGTCGACGTGGTACACTAATTGGGGGTCCGCAAGCTCAGTTGTCGACATCAACACCCCCAAAAATGGGCAAATTTACTTAGATGGCAGATCTATTGAAGATGGGATGTTGCAACCAATCAGATCTAATGTCTTCTAGAAGGTGCTAAATAAATAAGTACTGTAGAATCTGATTTGGTTGCTATGGGCAACATCTCATCTTTGATAGAACTCACATCTTAGTATATCTACCCCCTCATGTCAACCTTTTCCTTATGTGCACCTTTTTCCAGCATTGACATTGTGCATGTCAAGCTTTTTTTTTTTTTTGGGGGGGGGGGGGGTCTAACGAGACTTTGTTGACCTGCTTTACCCATGGGCGGATTATGGGGGGGGGGGGGGGAACGTGCCCCCCTGTCATTTTATCCTGGATCCGCCCCTGGCTCTACCACACGTGAGCAGGATACAAATTGGCATCAAGTTAATTTAACTACTTCATAATAATATCCATTATTTAAAATGTATTCCCTCATTTACGCATTTCACTGCATAAATGAATGAATTAACTTAAATACTTCACAATGAGCAAATAAAATTGCATTGGATTCAGTCAATTAAGTTTTGAAATGCAGCAATTCAGACATTATTAGTGGCTAAAACCAGAAAATGAGCACTATTTGTTGTAAGCCTCCAGCGTTGAAATGAGGTATCTGGAGCGCTAAGGATTTGTGCCTTTAGGCTCGGGACCTTATAGAAAAAGCCGTGTGTCCCAGTGTCGTCCCCCCCCCCTCCCCGCACTGCAGGTGCACAGCAGAGAGCAGTTCATAGGCGTCATAATGTTATGTGCTAAACACTAGAGCCCTAAGATGATCCCAGCTGTATCCCCAACATGTGGCGGAACACACAGGCAGAGAATTGTAAGCCTGACACAAGAGGCTTAATGGCATCGTGACCTTGCATGAGCACCGTCAATTACTTCAGGCAGAATGTGTGTTATTAATCACACCAGCTAAGAACATATTGTGGAGATCCACCTGCTAGAGTGAAAGTAAGGACAGGCTTTGGGAGACATGTTCGTTTGCCTTTATGTAGTGTTAACCCTTTGGAGCGCCAAGTGAACTTTTCAAAATAGGTGTGAAGATTGCCAAGCAGACATTTGTATTCATCATAATGACCTGGAAGGGTTACCTTATATAGGAAATATCATCTTTTTCGGTACTTGTGTATTATCTGGGCGCCTGATATAGTTAATTGCATGCCTTAACTTAAGGCATGCAATGCAATCAACGCAATTTTAGCGGTAAAATCGCGTCGATCGCATGCGACCAAATTGCATGCGATGCGATGGACGCGATTTTCCCATAGGAATCAATGTTAAATGGTCCCAAATGGTCCCTGAGACCCGATTTCACATTAGGGGCAATGTTAAATGCCCCCCCCCCCATTAGGTGTATTAGGCTAAATGCCCCCTCATTGTTAACACCACCCCACCATCAACGCCAACCCGGAGCGTGGCGAGGGGCGGCGGTATGCGTCCTCCGACCTTTTCATACCCCCACTATCCACGTCGGCGTGGAGTTGATTTTATACAGTGTGCCGAGCGCAGCGAGCCTCCGAGCCGGAACCGTGGCAAACGCAGCGAGCCCCGCGAGGGGACGCGGAATACCAGCCCGAATCGTGGCGAGCGCAGCGAGCCCCGCAAGGGGACGTGGATTACTTATATATTTCGCGTGCGCTCGCCATGCTTCGGGCTCGTATTCCCCGTCCGCTCGACACGCTTCGCGCTCGCTATACTATATAAAATCAACTCCACGCCGACTTGGATAGTGGGGGTATGAAAAGGTCGGAGGACGCGTACCGTCGCCCCTCGCTGCGCTCGCCACACTTCGGGTTGGTGTTGATGGTGGGGTGGCGTTATCAATGAGGGGGCATACAAACAATTGGGGGGCCTGGGGGGCATTTCACATTGACCCTAATGTGAAATCGGGTCTCAGGGACCATTTAACATTGATTCCTATGGAAAAATCGCGTTGATCGCATCGCATGCGATTTGGTTGCATGCGATTGACGCAATTTTTTCGACCCGATGAAAATATCGGGCGCCCAGATAATACACAAGTACCTGCACATCTTTCACAGAGATGTTGGCACTCAAAGGGTTAATAGATGAGGGGGCACTTGGTGCAAACTCCCGGGTGGGCCCCCTCATCTTTACGGCTCAGTAGGCTCTGGCATACTGCCAGAGCTTACTGTAGATGTGCAGGTCTCCGGAAACATGGCTACTGCCATGTCCATGAGACAAGATCGCTACAAGGCGTGTGGGGGAAGCAATTTTGCTGGAGATTTTTCACTGTGACTGCAACTGTGGCGTGAAAAGGTACGTTCTAACAAATGGGTGCAGCGTGTGTGGTGTGGGCCCCTCCTGGACCCAGGGGCCGAGTGCATTGCACACTACACCCATTATTAAAATGCCTATGTGTTCAGATATCTTTCATGTGCCAGGAGAAAAATGGAAGGCTTGTGAAAACTATTTGGTGCAAGAAACATCAACGTTTTGGGTCTGATCCGGGCCCTTTATTACACTATTGAAGCAGCGCATCACCACATTGGTAATAGGTGATTAACCTATTAAGGAAATGTGGATTTTGCTTTCTTTAGTCTTAAAATGTTAATTTAAAACCAACAATGAAATTCTGTTAAAATGAAACCAGAATTAACATTTGTTCCAACAATAAAACCTGCTTACACAAAGTATGGAAACCATTTTGATTTGCCTTGATAATGATTGCCGCTTTAAAAAAAAAGTCTGAGATTGTCCAACATCCCGCACGCCGGAAAGCCCTTCTACTATTACATATGTACTCTGGTGAGAACCTTTTCCCAAACATCTGGGACAATGTTACATCACAATCTGTATATTTGTCATCATTTATTTATTTAGTACAAATATTATTATGATAGCTATAAAGTAAAAAGATATGTTCTAATGCTGGGTACACACGGTGCAATATGATTGCTAGCGATATATTGCTGGCAATATATTGGCAGCAATCATATTGCTCAGTGTCTCCTTTTCATCAGCGATGAAAAGGAGACACTGCTACTGTCACGGGGCGGGGGGGAGCAGACGGAGCCCCGAACGGAGGAGGGAGCAGCAGCAGAAGGGAATCCTTCTGCCGCTGAACTCCGCTGACCTCCTGCTCAGCGCCGGGGGAAGTCGCTGGTCGCAGGAGCATGCTCCTGCGACCATTAGGGAGTGCACACGGGAGCGCGCAGCTGGCGATTTATCGCCAGCAGCACTCCAAGTCACTGGCAATATGGTCGCTCAACGACTATATTTCCAGCGATTTCAGCCAATATCGCCCCCGCGTGTACACACCTTAACTCTGACACATTTTATAAGAGGACAACCACTGCCTGATTAACCATAAGGCTGCAACCTATGGCACCAGGATTGGGGGGAGGGGGGGCTTGCAGGTGACAGCCGAGGAATAACACATAGTTGCCGACTTTTGAGCTGCCCTCTCCGGGAGAGGGCAGCCAGCTCTGTCAGGCAGGGGGGCGGGGCCATTTCCAGGACTGGAAAAAGAGGCGGTCCGGGGGTGTGGCCACACAGATGATGCCCTGTTGGGGGCATGTCTACAGCGTCACAGCATTTTATCCCCGCCCCCCGCCATGCAATGCCGGTATTTCAGTCATTGCACTGTGGGGGGCGGGGCTAAAATGCCGCGATCGCAGCATTTTACCTGCGGACCCCCCCGCCGAGGGACACATCGCAGGAGCTGGGGGGGGATATGCGGGAGGACCCGATTTCCGGGACCCTCCCGGCCATTCCGGGAGGGTAGGCAACCCTGGAATAACATTAAGCCCATGCTTGTTAGCGATCACCCATCCCGATGTACCGTGGGTGCAAAGTTCTTAAGGTGGCTGGCAGATGGCTGTGCCAATGTAACTTACTGATGGAACCATTACTTTATGTACATTGTGCTACAGCGCCAGCTGGGCAGCCTAAAGCCAAAGTCTCCATCATATGCCACAAGCATTAGATCCTACATGGCAGTGGTATAACCTTCATTACATGCACACGGGCAGTATGACTGGTGAGTCCCTACACGGGTGTATAGCAGCATTACAAGGGGAGCTACATGTGTATTAGCCTAGGGCACCTGGAACCTTTAATCAGGCCCTGTATACGTTTATTGCCAGTGAGATCCCAGAGGTAACGCCAAGTGGCAAGTAGCATCGGGAAGTGAGTTGCACATTATAGCATGGCACCCCTCTGTGCAATGCCACAGCTCATGGCATCATGGTGATAGTGCCATGATAGCCTTACATTAATAGAGAAGCTTCTTGTCATCAGTCTCAAGTTTGATGCAGCAAACCCAATTTTGCTGGGGGGGGGGGGGGGGTGCAGGATGTTTGGGCACAATTTGTGTATTTCCCAGACAATTTCCACTACGAAGGTGCAGTCAGATATCACTGGGAAGAGGGTGGGGAAGCCATTTTCCCAGTGATTTACACATGTGCAGTAGAGGAGACACTGATAAAATAGGGCCTGATTCGGAGTCGATCACTGATCCGCAAATTTGCAGATCCGAGCAATTATCGAATGACTACCATACACATTGCGCATATGTGAGAAGATATAGTGACAGAAAAAGCGTATGGATACTGTGCCTCTCTTTTAAACTGCTCCGGCATAAAATAAAATGTGAATTCTATCTCAACCCTATTTAAGAACAGTCGATTTCCAATATTAGTATTATTATTGCCTTGTAAACTCATTTTTTATATTTCTTGAGTGATGGTTTTCACTTGTTACAATGGCTTATTCATGGTAGTAGAACCCTATACAATATATTTCTTTTAAATGTTGAGCAATTGCACCACCTTGTGGACATAAGCCTAAAGTACAAAAGGTGCGTTCTTTCTGTAACATCATCATTGTAACAAGACCTGTAGCATTGTCAACCTATACTGACTGTTGAATAAAAGTCTGGATACCAAAGGACATTGGGCTTCATTCAGACCTGCTTGCTAAGCTGTGCATATTTGCTGCCTAGCGAGCAGGTTAATGCCACCCCGCCACCGGCCGACTTGTCCTAAGTTCAAGTCAGACCCAATTCTCCTGTGAGCCGCCGGCAGTTTCCAGGGTGGCTCACATACAATTTGGAACTAGATGGGGGAAATAGTTCAGTGTGAACACACTACTTTGGTGAAAGATATATCAGGCCCATACACACTTAACGATTTTCAGCTGAAAAATCGGTCAAAACAGCCGTTTTGACCGATTTTCGGCCGAAAATCGCCCAGTGTGTATGCACCGGAGATTGCCGACTAGCGATGATGCGCGCTCCCGCATCATCGCTAGGAAAGTGGGTCATCTGCTGGTTTTACCAGCAGATGTGGCGATGATGGATGGTTTTCCATTCATCATCGCTGTGTGTGTACGCCTGCCGGGCTGAAAGATTAATCACTTTCAGCCCGGCGGACCGCCCCCCGCCCGTCATACTCACACCCCGTGCTCCGTCTGGCTGGCTGGCCGGCTGGATGCTGCTGCTGCAGAGACCTGCTCCCCGGCCAGACTAGTTCCGCCCCCAGCCTTGCTAAACACACGGAGCAGACAGCACTGCTCCCTGCTAACACCCTGCTGGGCACCAATGGTCATATTATTCTGCCCACTGCCACCAATGTATTCATTAAATGCACCAATATATATATATATATATATATATATATATATATATATATATATATATATATATATATATATATATATATATTATATATTTAGATTATATATATTATAATATATTATAATATATAGTTGGTGCATTTAAATGAATACATTGGTGGCAGTGGGCATATAAAATATAAACATTGGTGGGCAGCTGTGTGCGTCGCTATCTGCTGGGGACGGCTATGGATAGTGTAGGGCACGGGGCGCCCCAGGTGGGGAAGGAGGGCGCTTTCCCGCTTTGCTCCACAGGGGAACTATGCGGCCACATCTCACCGAGGGAGGGAAGGGGCTGGAGGGGGATGCGGTGACGGCCGCCGAGTCGCTCCAGGGGCACATGGGGGGGGGGTTGCATTTAAATAAATATACATTTGTGGCAGTGGGCATATAAATATATAAACATTGATGGGCAGTGTTGGCAGTAACGTATACATTGCTGGTCTGTGCCAGCAATGCATAAATCATAAATTAGCATCAACACTGCCCACCAATGTTTATATATTTATATGCCCACTGCCACCAATGTACTGTATATATGGAACCCTTAGAATTCAAACCCAGCCCATTTATAATGAAAGATTTTCAGCAAAGTCTTTCGCCTCCTGAAAATCTCTTGCTCTTTGGGGAAAATAGCTCAGTGTGTACGCACTACTTTGGTGAAAGATATAGCTATCAAAGATTTTGGCAAAGTCTTTTGAAATGAAAATCTTAAAAAGTGTGTATGGGCCTCAGTCATTTTAAAAGATTACTCTAATTTATTTAGTTATATACAGTTTCAGTACTTGTGTATTATCACGGCGCCCCCGATATGTGATCGCGCGATTTTTCATCGCATCGCATGCCATACACCCAATGCGATTTTAGCCCCCTATTCGATGATAAATTGAATAAGCACCCTAATGTGTGCTTACAATGTTAAATGCACCCCCACGCCACCCCCCCAGTATAAACGTGAACCCGAAGCTTGGCGAGCGGCGGATAGTGGGGGTATGAAAAGGTCGGAGGACGCGTACCGCCGCCGTTTGCCACACGTTGGGTTCACGTTTATACTGGGGGGTGGCGTGGGGGTGTATTTAACACTGTAAGCACCCATTAGGGTGCTTATACAAGTTATAATCGCATCCCATCGCATTGTATGGCATTGTATGCCATATACAATGCCATACAATTTTCAAATTGTATGACATTGGGGAACATCACGCGATATCGCATGCCTTATGGTCTGCGATGCGATGGGCGCTGTGATACTACACAAGTACCACAGTTTCTTATATAGCGCAGCATATGCTGTTGCGCTTTACAATAGGAGATAGTTATACAACAAACTGGGTATTTACAGAGGATTCAGTATTGAATCCCGGCGGTCGGGATCCCAGCGTTCAGAATCCCGACAGCCGAAATGCCGACAAGGGGGGGGACGTGGATCGCCCCCCCCTTGCGGGCTCGCTGCGCTCGCCACGCAGCGGGCCCGGTGCCTCGCTACGCTCGGCACGCTAATTTATTCTCCCTCCAGGGGTGTCGTGGACACCCCAGGAGGGAGAATGTGTCGGTATTTCGGCGGTCGGGATTCCGGCGTCGGGATTCTGAACGCCGGGATCCCGACCGCCGGGATTTTAACTGCATCCCTTTACAGACAGTCAAAGGTATGATAGCCCTGCTCGCAAGCTTACAATCTATAGGGAAATAGGCATTAGTTCCACCAGAATTTAGGTTCCTGGTGTGCCGTATGATACCGTGACCTAGCATTTTGGCCATGGGTCAGGAGGATTGAAAATGTGAAAAAGATAGAGTGTGGATATATGTGGACTGTACAGTGGGGATGTTATTAGATAGAAACGGTATATGAAGGTTAGGTTGCTGGTTCTGGAATTTGGTAAGCTTGCCTGAAGAGGTGAGTTTTCAGGGAACGCTTATAGGTATGGAGACTGGATGAGAGTCTTATTGTGCTTGGGAGAGCATTCCCCAGAGTGGGTGCAGCCCGACAAAAGTCCTACAATTGGAAATGTGAGCAAATAATGAGTGCGGATGAGAGACTCAGATCTTGGGAGGAGCTAAGAGAAGAGATTATGTTGGTGTAGTTTGATTTATGGCTTTGTGTGTGAGTAAAATAATTTTGTATTGAATACGGTAGAATACAGGTAACCAACTAAGGCCCTTATTCTGGTTGGTGCGGTAATATCCGCATGCGTTCGTGCCGCCGATGTTTTGTGTCTGCGCATGTGCAGAGGCGTCTCTGTGCATGTGCGAGCGGGACGCACGGCCACATTCCGCATGAAATGTGTAGACTACGAACAGGGGGTGGAGAGGGGCGTGAAGGGCTGTTTGGGCTCATTACCATATGTTTACACCCCGCGTTTCATGGGCGTTCCCATGAAAACGCTGGGCGTACTTATGGTAATGCAGCCGTGACGCACGTGTAGGGGGCGGACATATGACATTGCCGGATGTCAGCTGCCCGCCCAGATCCCTGCTTTTGCACGGAGAAATGCCCATGTGGTCTGAGGTTGCGGGAGCTGGCGGACCACTCGGCCCTGCATTCGATGTTCTGCGACCATCGAATGATGGGGGAGGTTCCCTGAGATGGAGGAGGTGTATTCATGAGAAATACACTTGCGGTCCATTCGGACAGCTTCTTACCGCGTACGGACGGAGTGGGCGATCCGTATGGAAGGCGGGGTTTAGGACGCACGGTGCTGGCCGCATATTCGGATCCGGCCGCACCGATCAGAATAAGGGCCTAAGTGACTGACAAGAGTAACTTTGCAGATGATAAACTTCTGGCTAGGAAGATTAGCCTCGCAACTGCATTCATGATGGACTGTAGTGCTAAGTCTGTATTGGGGAAGGCCAATACGGAGACTATTGCAATAAATCAATGCATGAGATGATGAGAGCATGGATTACAATTTTTGCAGTGTCTTGTGTAAGGTAAGGTCGAATTCTGAATGTTTTTTAGGTGCACGTGGCATTATTTTGAAACAGATTGAATTTGGGGAACAAAGGAAAGTTCAGAGTCAAGAATGACACCTGGGCAGCGAGCTTGAGAGGTAGGAGTGATTGTCATATTCTCAACAGCTATAGAGATATATGGTTGGTAACTACTATTTATTTGTAGAAATATAATTAATTCTGTTTTAGAAATATTCAGTTTGAGGTGGCGAGATGACATCCAGGATGAAACAGCAGAAAGGCATACAGAGACACAGCCAAATACAGATGGGGACAGGATGGGGAGAATAGGGTAGAGCGGAGTATCATCCGCATATAGATTATACTGAAAGATGTAGCAGTACACACCCACGCTTCTAGTTGCCACGTTCACAATCTCTCCATATATGGTACTAGACACGCCCTTTGGGTGGAGCATGACACGCCCCCTCAATGGGGTGCTGTGCAAAATTCTATTACCAACTATAATATCGCTGAAACTAGTTTTCAAAAGTAGGCAAGTATGGTATAATGTAACATTAGTGACAGAGAGCAGAAAATAGCACAAAGTGTGGGCCAGTCAGCGGCAGAGAGCAGATGGGGGCGTATGTGCTCCAGGGACCGATGTTTTGGCTCTGCGCATATACGCGTGTGCAGGGATGCTGTGCGAATTCCTTCAGCGACTTTCATGGTGCAAGGGGACTCCCAGCGTTTTCTGGGAGTTCCCACAAAAATGGTGGGTGCGCCCAGCAAAACGCTGGGCATCCCCATCCGAATGCTGGCTTGCTGAAGCCTGCACGGGGAAGGCGCCTGATGTCAAATGACGTCAGTGCCCGCCCCATTGTCCACCATGTTCTTTGTTAATAAAAGTCAGTATAGACTGACTTATTTACGGACGGGTAAAAAAAAAACAATTCGATGGTTGGCGACCATTGAATGATTTTTCCCTGTATGTGAAACATCCATACTAACACATTTTCAAAGATCCATAGGTGCAGCTAATTATCTCACTTGTGTTTCTGTGAAGAGGAACACTGAACTGTTTGGGGTCCCAAGGACAGAGTTTGAGACACTATGGGCTCCTCTCATTGTTTTCAGTTGTTTTTGTTTATACTTGTAAATACTAGGCTTATCATAAAATCCCTTCACTCAGAGGCAGAACATTGCACCGGGGCCCCTGAAAACTAAGTGGGCCACTGCTACCACCCACTGCTGTTTGGAGTGGAGGCAAAATTATATTTTTGCACCTGGTCCAACCACTGCCCATAGCTGCCTACCCTCCTGCATTTTGCAGGAGACTCCCTGCCATAACAGCAATCTCCCTCTCTCCCTCATTAGTGTAGCAATCTCCCTCATGTCACCTAGCCCACATTACAATGTTACATTTTTGGGGAAAAAAGAAATGAGAGACAGGTACAGTTAATCATCAGCACCATTTCCCTGCACTTTACCAAGTATAGCAGCTCTAAAGCTGTGTACACACGGGGGCGATAGGGGCTGAAATCGCTGGAAATATGGTCGCTGGCGACCATATTGCCAGTGATGGGAGTGTGCCCCGGCGATAAATCACTGGGTGCGCGCTCCCGTTTCAAGCCCCTTTCTAATTGCTGGTCGCAGAAGCTTGCTCCTGCGACCAGCTAATTACCTCTGCGGCACCGCCGGCAGAGGTTCCTTTTCATTAGCGACCATCTCTGGTCGCTGGTGAAAGCAAGAATTATACTTACGAGAATACCTTTTCTTCTGAATACTTCATGGCAGCCATATACATTGGGTTCATCCCTCTCTCCTCTCCAATTAGACAGGTAGATTTTTCCCCAGGATCCAGCTCCTCCTCTTCCTCTCCTATATAACCCAGCACCTCCCTGATAACCATAGTCTTTGACTGTCTTCACCCTGATCCTAGGGAAAAAACACAAACAGGGAGGGCAGTAATTTTGGGCTGCCATGAAGTATTCCGAAGAAAAGGTATTATCGTAAGTATAATCCTTGCTTTCTCCTTCATACTTCATGGCAGCCATATACATTGGGATGTACCACAGCAGTAGGGGGGGGGCTTATACTATACCTCAAGCCAATACTTGTTTCAGTATCTCGCTTCCGAAATGAGAACCTGAGACGTCCAGCGCATAGTGCTTGGAGAAGGTATGCAGGGAAGACCAAGTGGCTGCTTGGCATATCTCCTCTAGCCCATGAGACCGCCATTGCCCTTGTTGAGTGAGCCTTAATGCCCTCTGGTACCGCACGGCCCACCTTCTTGTAGGTAAATGAAATTACTTCTTTGAGCCATCTTGAAATCGACTGTTTTGACGGAGCAAATCCCTTCTTTGCACCCTGAGGAATCACGAATAATGCTTCGGATTTCCTGAATCCAGCCGTCCTATCCAAATATATCTTGATAGCTCTGACAACATCTAACGTATGTAATTTATCCTCTTTCTTAGTCAGAGGACTCGGAAAAAAACAAGGCAAAACAATCTCTTGATTCAAATGAAAAGACGAAATGACTTTAGGCAGAAAAGATGGTCTGGTCCTCAGCACCTCTCTATCCGGAAAAACGTACTGTTCCTTAATGCACAGCGCCTGAATTTCACTCACTCTCGTCGCTGACGTTATTGCTACTAGAAATAACATCTTCCACGTCAGGAATTTCAAATTAACTCTGTCCATCGGCTCAAACGGAGCCTCCATTAGTCCATATAGTACTAAATTAAGGTCCCACTGAGGAACCATTGACCTAACTCTGGGACGAATCCTTTTAATAGCCTGACAAAATCTTTTTATCAGGCTATGCTCCGCCAGCTTCTTGTCCAGCAGAACACTTAATGCAGAGATCTGAACCTTAAGCGTAGCAACCACCAGCCCCTTGCTGAATCCTTAGCCGAGAATATGTAGAATTTGTGATATGTTTGCTTCAGGAAAAATAAATTTTCCTTCCGACCACCTTGCGAAAACTTTCCATATCCTATAATAGACAGTCAATGACACCTTTTTCCTTGCTTGGAGGAGTATCTCGATCACTTCAGGAGACAAATTCTTATCTTTTAACTGATGCCTCTCAATTTCAAAGCTGCTAAATTTAACTTGTGAGGCTCCTGACAATTGACTGGGCCCTGACTTAGCAGATCCTTTGTTACTGGAAGGATTAATGGATCCGCAATCGCCATGCTTTCTAACATGGGGAACCAAGCCCTCCTCGGCCAGTATGGTAGCACAATTATGACTTGGACCCCCTCCGTTCTGATCTTCCACAATGTTCTGTGAATGAGGGAAAACGGAGGGAAAACGGAGGGAAAATGTAGCCCAGGAGAAAATCCCATCTCTGGGACAGGGCATCCACTCCGCTTGATCCCTGTGCCGGGTATCGTGAGAAAAACTGCGGAAGTTTCTTGTTGACTGCTGAGGCCAAGAGATCTACCTCCGGCTGACCAAAACAATCCACTATCTGTTGAAACACGGATTCCTTCAACTCCCATTCCCCTGGGATTATGCTTGTGCGATTTAGATAATCCGCCAGCTGGTTGTTTTCTCCTGGCACATGCAATGCCGACACCGATTGCAGATTTTTTTTGGGCCCAACACATGATATTCTGCACTTCTCCTAACAATACGCGACTCCGTGTACCTCCTTGTCTGTTGACGTAGGAGACGGTTGTAACGTTGTCCGAAAAAATACGCAGGTGCGACCCTTTGATTCTTTGTGGTTGGAGGAGAACTCTATTTCTTGGGGAGACCATACGCCTTGGCAAGTTCTGCTCAACCCATGAGCGCCCCAACCCACGGCGCTGGCGTCCGTGGTGATCACCTTGTATTGAGGACTCACCAATGATGACTTTCTTTACTTCAATTGATTGATCTCCCACCATACTAGGGAATTTTTTACTGGATCTGAGATTCTTATTCTTCTTTCCAGAGGGACTTGCCTTCTTGTGTAATCTAAGAGGAACCACTGCAGAGGTCTCATCCTCCACCTCGCCCATGGAATTACGTCCACCGTAGAGGCCATCATGCCCAACAGGCTCATTGCTGATCTCAGCGATATCCGATCGTCCTCGTAGATTAGAGTAATTAACTGCTGGATTTTCTCGCACCTCTTCTAGGACAGAGACATCTGGAAATGGACGGTGTCTATTAACACCCCTAAGAACTGAAGACTTTGTGTTGGCTGTAAACAGCTTTTCTTCCAATTTACCAGCCATATCAGGATTTTCTTCTTCCTCAACTCCTCTATCAACAGCACTAGGACCTTGGTAAAGACACGAGGAGATGAAGTGAGGCCGAACGGCAGACAAGTGAACTGGTAGTGATCTCGTTCTACGCAGAATCTTAGATATTTTCTGTCGCCTGGAAAAATAGGAATATGGAAATAGGCGTCTCTTAGGTCAATGGAGACCATGTAGTCGTTTCTTCTGATACCCATAAGGATAGATCTTGTAGTCTCCATATTGAACTTTCTCTTTCTCATGCGCAAGTTAAATTTTCTTAAATCTAATATAGTTCTGTAACCTCCAGAACTCTTGTTGACTATGAACAGACGGGAGTAAAAACCTGACTCCTTCTCTTCGTCTGGCACCTTCACCACTGCTCCTGAGGTGATGAGCCCTTCTAAACTTAATTTTAGAGCCTCCCTTTCTAACTTCGAAATTGGAAGCTTTGAAACAAAAAAACTTTGCCATCCTTGGCTTTGACAGGAATTTCAGACGGTAGCCAGTGGTGACCACTTCTAAAACCCAACTGTCTCGCACGGTCTGCTCCCAGATGTGAGCAAATCCCAATAGCCTCCCTGCTACCAGAACCTGCTCCACCGAGGAACCACCGTCACTGCTTCTGTCCAGATCCTGAATTTTTGCCTCTCTTCTTAACGTATTGGTGAAAAAACGCCCTGGATGTCCCCTGGGCGTATCTGTCTCGGACCGACCTATGACCTGGCCTGTCTATAGGATTGTCTTGCAGAATAGGTGGGAAACCGTCCCCTTCTGTCCCCTTCTGTCTTGTGGCAATCTCACCGATTTGCCCCCTGACATCCTTTGAATCATCTGATCCAAACGACTGCCGAAAAGAAAAGCACCTTCATAAGGCATCATAGCCAACTTGTTCTTTGGATGTGAATCTGCGGCCCACGATTTTAGCTACAGAGCCCTTCTAGCCACAATGCCTGAAGTTAAAGATTTGGCCGCAAAATCTAGACCATCCAAGGGGGCTTTGCACATATAAATCAACCGCAAGTTGAATCTGGGCTAGGCTCTTGCTGATTTGATGGCCGGGAGACCTTCTCCTGCAAGTCTTCCTGCAGGGCTGAACACCATATCCTAAGTGCCCTAGAGAGTGAGGCCATGGCTACGCCAGACTTCAAAGAGACCGAAGAGGAAATATGCAGCCTCTTCAAAGCACTTTCCATCCTCTTCTCCATTGCGTCTTTCAGTGACGCCCCATCTTCTAGAGGAATGGTAGTACGGGTAGTTACCTCCAATACTGCAGCCTCAACCTTAGGAATGCTACACCATTTAATAAAATCTTCATCTTCAATGGGGAACATTTTCTCTATTCTTTTCACTGACACCACTCTTTTCAACAGCAAGCCATTCTTTAGACAGAATATCTTTGACAACCTTATGCACCGGAAAAGATCTCCCTTTTTTAGATCTGTCCTCGAACAAAGCATCAAATTCGGACTTAACCGGCTGTTTATAGTTGAGAGTCCTATAGAGATTTTTCAAAACTGTCTCCACTAATTCCACATTGAATAACCGCTCATCTTCCAGCACTTCGCCTGACTCTGCTGTGGAATCGCCAGACCCATCCTTATCCAGATAATCAATCACAGACCCCTCATCATCATCCTTATCCAAACTAGTCTGTGATCTGGACCTCTTCTATACTCCTCTTTAGTGACAAAATTTTTCTGCATCCAATCTCTCAAATCCGAGATCTGTGCTGACACACTAATACCAACATCCTTTTTCACTAAACAGTCCGGACACAGTACATTCTCCCCGACAAAGGTCTTGTCACAACCGGGACAGATCTTGGCATTCTTCTTTTTAACTGCCTTCTTTCTAGGGGCTGAAGCCTCACTACAAAAAAGAATAGAACACTAACTAACTGATCTAAAAAATAACAATAATAATAAATCCAGTCCTCAAGAGAGGACTTACCTAGGCAGCGGTATAGTTGTTTTTGGAGAGGCATCCTCCATGCTGAAGACGGTCCAAACAGAGCAAGGACCTCCAGCACCTGTACCACTGACCAGGCGCTTCTTAAATAGCGTCTGACACAGCTGACGCCGTGATCAGACCACGCTCCCGGCTACAGCTAACGCGTCATCACTACACGCCCACTTCCGGGCTCTAGAACGCACGCGGCCGCTGACACGCAGGCCGCGTGTACCTCGCTCGCCGTAAGTGACCGCTGGATACTCAGCGTCACTCCGGTGCGATATGAGCTATTGAGACGCGCTGCAGACCACCGGATGCCCGCTAACAGCCCTCCCAGCGCCAAACCCGGGTAAGACACGCTATCCCCGCCATGGTTGCACACAAGGGAGGGAGGGTAAAAAACTGCTGTTAGCCTAATCAAGTCCTTGCCACCGGCCCCGGACCATAGAAGGCTTAAGGCACCGCCAGCCTAAGCTACCCAGGCTCCAACAGCATAACGAGCCTGCTGGATAATTTAAAACAAAAAGTAAAAACACTAGCTAAACTACCTGTCACAGACAGAAGGAGACAGGAAAAAGACTATGGTTATCAGGGAGGTGCTGGGTTATATAGGAGAGGAAGAGGAGGAGCTGGATCCTGGGGAAAAAATCTACCTGTCTAATTGGAGAGGAGAGAGGGATGAACCCAATGTATATGGCTGCCATGAAGTATGAAGGAGAAAAGGAGACACTGGACAATATATTGCTCAGTAATATATTGCTAGCAATATATCTCCCCCGTGTGTACGGGGCTTTACTAACTGCTTTGGGGCTCATCTACATTTGGATACAAATCATTTTAGAAGATTCCTCTCAGATGTAGCAGTACACACCCATGCTTCTAGGTGCCACGTTCACAATCTCCCCATATATGGAGCTAGACACACCCTTTGAGCATACTTGCCTACCCTCCTGCATTCTGCAGGAGACTCCCTGAAATAGCAGCAACCTCCCTCATTTCTCCTAGCCCACATTACACTGTTACATTTTTTAAATAAAAACGGAATTAGAGACAGATATTTACATTGAATCATCAGCACCATTTCCCAGAAGCTCTTACTACCTGCTTTGGGGCTCATCTACATTTGGATTTAAGTCATTTTTAAAGATTCCTCTCAGATGTAGCAGTACACACACACACACACACACACACACACACACACACACGCTTCTAGGTGCCACGTTCACAATCTCTCCTTATATGGAACTAGACACTCCCTTTGGGTGGAGCCTGACACGCCCCCTCAATGGGGCACTGTGCAAAATTATCGTGCCAACTATAATCTCCCTCAAATTAGTTTTCAAAAGTAGGCAAGTATGGTGCAGGGAAGGAGCATCGGCATACTCTCCGTGTCCAGGGTCAAACAGTGGGTAAGAGCTCCGGCAGCAGGACCTGCCATTTCACACGAAGCTGCTGAAACCCCACCTTCTCAGAGCTGCTCCAAGCCAGTAAAACACCACCATCCTCAGCCGCAACCCTCAACCTGTACCTACCTTAAAGCACTGCTCATTTATATGCAAATAGTGTAAGCCCTGCCCACACATGGAGCCCTCTAAACCCCGCCCACTGACTTTCTGAAGCTCCGCCCATTCACCCTCCAAATCTGGGCTTGCCTGCAAAGGCTGAGCTCCAAATGGGAATGCTGTGCTGTAGAACACTTTTATATACATTTATATATAGCAGCTAGGTTACCAGCCATGAAGTGATATGTACAGTAAATGCAGGCTACTGAGGTTGGTATAATGTCTGGTGCCACACTTTGTGTGCTGTGTTCTTATCCATGGTATACCTTTATGTGTGCCTATGTACTGTAGGCAATACACATACTGTATGTGTATATATGTACAGTTGCCTACACTCCCGCATTTAGTAGGAGGCTCACGTTTTTTAATCCTCCTCCCGCTCCCCCGCAAATCCCTCGGTTCCTCGCGGTTTATGTCCCATCCCCCCCCCCCCCCCCCCCCCCAAAAAAATTGACTGCACATGCACGAGCGCCATCCACTGTGTTCCCATATATACACACACACACACACACAAATATGACATGCAATATGGTGAAGGCGGCACTCAGAGACTTCTTTAATGCAAATTCCGTTCCGCCTTCGCCATATTGCATATATATGTATATATGTGTATGTGTATATATCAGGAATACAGAATAATGAGGCAGTGCTTACAGATATAGGGACCATCAGGAAGTGAACAAACACGTGAAAAAACACACCCCCTCTCAATGAGGTGGAAAGTCTCACCTCTATGACAAAAAATACTGTGAGGGTTAATACACAAAATTATCTACACGTGATTATAAATGATTATTAGAAAAAGCAACACAAAAAAAAAATATAACACTAAGCATGGCAATGAGAGATATATAAATGATATATATAAATGATAAGATATACATTGATATGTACAGCGCTGGAACACACAGCAGTGGTTATCCCTATATCAGGTTGATCCAAGCTGTGATAAGGAGAACAGCGTAACATACTTTGCTTGCTGTGTTCTCTGAAAATAAGATGTAGCGCTGTCAGTGACAATGAACAAAAAAATAACCAAATTCATGATGGCTACTGCAACATTGTATCTATGTGTGTCATAAAATAGAGAAGAAATAAGGAGAGTTGCAATACTTGTGGTGCAGACCTGGCCAGTCTGTAGCAGTTTTATTCATAGTAACTGTATGAAACCAAGATGGCTGATTAACCCTTATTATGCTGAGACGCTGAGTGAAAATGAGATGTACTATGCAATGTAGTTTAAGAACAGGTAATTTGGGGAACATCTGTGTGTTAAGTCCCTATTGTGCACTTGTGTGCAACATGTCTATAGTAACAAAAACAATTATTTAGATAAATGTCATAATATCAAGTTGGAGCACGGAAGGGAAGAAAAGACTGAAAGGTACATACAGCGGGTCTGTGCACATATAGTAGTATTAGAATCAGGCAGTAAACTTAATGCAGGAGACTAAGTTAAAACAGAAGTTCCCTTTAATAGAAACTTGTGAATGTTAAATATTCATTTAATCCATATGGCTGTACAGTATTTAATTCAGATATCCACCTTGTTTCAAGTTGCGATAAAGATCGATTGCGATCACCACCTCTAGCATTAAATGGGACCATCCTTTCCTTAAAGGTACGTATAGTTTTGCCTATGTAATATTTGTCACAGGCATCTGATGTAATATATTACGTACTGACTACTGCAGTTTAATACATTTTTAATTTGCTTGCCTGTATGTGGATGGGAAAAGAGTTGCCAGTCTCCATGTTTGTGCAAGTGGCACAGCCCATGCACTTATCTACACCTGGTTTCTTAGTGAGAAAATGTGTCTCTCCAACCTGTGCTCTTGCAGAAATATGTGTATGTAACACTAAATTGCGGACATTTCTGCCTCTATTTCGAGTCGTTTTGAATCGAGTGAATGGTTTTTGGCTATCTTATTAATCCTCGTACTAGCAGTGGTATAGGTACTCACCCAAACCATTGCAGTGTCTGCATTGCTTTTTGTTGAAGGGGATTGAGTGCGTGGTTGCGCTAAAGCTTTAGACATGGCGCTTTGCAACATTTTATTAGTTTATCCCCTCTGTAAAAATGTAATTTTCCTCCTATTCATTTGTAGCAGTTCATCAGATGGATCATTGCATATTTTAGGGACCCGGAGGAATTGAGAAAAGGGGAGACCATTTTTGAGGGGTGTGGGATGGAAGCTAGATGCCGACAATCAGGGCTATTTTTCAGCAGGAACTGAGGCCCTTATTCTAGTTCACTCTTTCTGACAAAATCTTTCTTAGATGGACAAAACCATGTGCACTGCAGGGGGGCAGATTTAAAATGTGCAGAGAGAATTAGATTTGGGTGAGTCATTTTGTTTCTGTGCAGGGTAAATACTGGCTGCTTTATTTTTACACTCAGATCTCACTTTGAAGTAAAACCCCACCCAAATCAAATTCTCTCTGCACAAGTAACACCTGCCTCACCTGCAGTGCACATGGTTTTGTCCATCTAAAGCAGGCATGTCCAACCTGCGGCCCTCCAGATGTGCTAAAACTACACATCCCAGCATGCATTGCCATCATTCTAGCATTCCCTAATAGCCAAATTGTGGCAAGGCATGCTGGGATGTGTAGTTTTAGCACATCTGGAGGGCCACAGGTTGGACATGCCTGATCTAAAGCCTCGTACACACGGGGGGAGATATATTGCTCAGCCATATATTGCTCAGTTTCTCCTTTTCCTCAGCGACCAGAGATGGTCGCTGATGAAAGGGAACCTCTGCCGGGGGAGCCGCAGAGGTAATCAGCTGGTCGCAGGAGCAAGCTCCTGCAACCAGCGTTCATAAGGGGGCTAAAAACGGGAGCGCGCACCCGGCGATTTATCATTGGTGCGCACTCCAATCACTGGTAATATGGTCGCCAGCGACCATATTTCCAGCGATTTCAGCCCCAATCGCCCCCGTGTGTACACAGCTTAAGAAAGATTTTGTCAGAGTGAACTAGAAAAAGGGTCTCAGTTCCTGCTGGAGCCTGCTGAAAAATAGCCCTGCCGACAATAATGTATTGCAATCTGTCGGTTATGTAGCCTTTTTAGTGATTGATACATCAAGAAAATGTATAGTTTGTTCATGCATTTCAAAAGTAAATTTGATATTTGCATCTCCTTAGTTCAAGTCACTAGACACGCCCTTTGGTTGATGACACACCCCTTCAACGGTGCGCGACGTTGCGCTTGGTGCATTTTGGTAGCATCTAAAAATCTCCCTCATTTTGCTTTTCAAAAGTAGGCAAGTATGAGTTACGCCACTGACAGAACTACAAGTGACCCCTATTACAAGCTAGCAATCAGTCTGGTACAGTTGTTTAAGTTAACTTATACCCCGTTCTCACTGCCGCAAAAACCCGTTTGTTTTCCGGGGCATGCGGAAAATTCCCATGTTGCGTCTCAGTGTGAAAGTGTCTTTTCAAAATTTCCGGGTGTTATGCCCCGGGAATTCGACACGGGTTTTTTGCAGGGTTTTTCCAGGGTAATGCACGGGTGTACGGCAGTGTGAACGGCACAGACCTGTGTTTTTCTCACATGATGCCAAAAACAAAGCTCATTGGGGGATGTAATCATGTGATATGTGACGTCCATTAAATGCTACGCAGAGGAGGGGAGAAATGGCGCACTGGAGGGATGATGAAGTGCTGGAGCTGCTGGCTGTGAGAGGAGAGGAGGAGATTAAAAAGCAAGTGACCGGCACAGTGAAGGACTCCACAGTGTACTACAATATTGCGAAAATCCTGTCTGCCCGTGGCATCATCAAAACGCAGCAGCAGGTAGTAAACAAACTGAAAGCCCTGCGGAAGTCGTACAGTAAGGTCCATGACCGAAATAGGAGGAAGAGTGGTGGGGCCCGCATTGACTGGGCATTTTATGACCAGTGCAATGTCATATTTGGGAACTCTGCACTTGCAAACCCCATATCACTGTCCTCTTCCAGCACCAGTAACAGCAACACCTATTGATATGGAGGCCATAGATAGTGAAATGGATGCCTGCTCAGTCCAAGATGAAGGTCTTGAAACAACAGTTGTCTCGCAGACTTCCACACTGGCTGAAGCTTCATCACCACCGTGTGGCCAGCTACCCCCATCACCATCCCCATCCGGAACAGGGCACCATGTTGAAGGGAGTAGTGCTGGCCGTGAATCGACGCAGCAAACCGATAATACACGTCCGCAGTAACAGTAAGTTTTTGTATTACATTTCCACATACCTATATAACACAATCCACAGTTTAAAAACATAGGAAATATTGCAGCATGTAGCTATTGTGCAGGAGGGAATAGGCCTCAAGCACGTATGGGACAGCACTGCTTTGTGATTGATGTATTTTGTAAAAATGAACACAAACCTGATCATTATGTGTATATTAGGGTTCAGAATCATCCCTGTCAGCAACATTGCTAACAGCTATGAATGTGAGTTGTGCCACAGCCCCCCCCCCCCCTTACCATCCTCAACACGGTATGCAGTCCTTATGGTGGGTTCCTAGTGTATGGTCACCAACAATGTACTTTTGTAAGGTGAAAATCACGAAACTCAATTGCAGTTCCTTAATAGCATTTTCTTTAGAACACAAGGCTATGCACAGCCCCATCCACCACATTATTCTTTTGAGGGTAGTTATGAAATGTATAGCAGAGGGCAACCCAATTTTTACACCCCAGCCCAAGGAAGCATGGCGGCACACAGTGTGTCACAGCAACCACCATTGCCACATCACAACACCATCCACCAATTCCTCCCCATGCCCCTGAGTATTCTGCTGGTACAGCACGCCCTCCATCCAATCCTCGCCAGGCCCCTGAGTATCCTGCTTGTACAGCTCATCCATCTAATCCTCGCCAGGCCCCTGAGTATCCTGCTTGTACAGCTCATCCATCTAATCCTCGCCAGGCCCCTGAGTATCCTGCTGGTACAGCTCATCCATCCAATCCTCCCCATGCCCCTAAGTATTCTGCTGGTACAGCACGCCCTCCATCCAATCCTCGCCAGGCCCCTGAGTATCCTGCTTGTACAGCTCATCCATCCAATCCTCGCCAGGCCCCTGAGTATCCTGCTGGTACAGCTCATCCAGCCAATCCTCGGCGTGCACCTGAGTTTGCAGCTGAGCAGCAGCCGGCATCTGGCCAAAGCCTATACTACCCCTGTTACCAAGAGTTGTAAAACTGTTTAAGCTGGTTACAGATTTTTCTTTATATATGTTTGTTCTGCTGGTCTGTTCAGATTTAGGCATTATTTAAATGTCATATAGTTTTTTATTATTTACATATAGTTTGACATACCAATTGTTTATCTAGAACGTATATAGTCAAAATCATTAATGTACATATGAATAAAATATGTACATAAAAACATAAATGTGTTGGAGTTTTTATTCATATTTTAAACATTTTTATAATAGCCATGATAAAATGTATGCAGTGTGCTGGTGAAAATAGTCCTATTTAAAATGACATCATCTTTAGCCAGCAAATTATAGCATTTTAAAAAAACAGCTAATTACAGCAATTTGTACAAATGTCCCAACAGCCAATCAAAGCTGCTATTACATTCCACACACTTGTTGGAAGGCAGAGCATGGAAAGCAGTGTGAAAGGGGCAGACCGGGGAAATTCCCGGGTCTGAGGTGCAGTGTGAAGGGGGTCTTTTGAGCTGAGAAGCTCAGTGCCCCCCCCAAAAAAATCCGGCAAGAAAAACCCAGGATTTTCCAGGGGCTGCAATGAGAACATGGTATAAATAAACTAATGGGCCATGGCAATTATTCCTGTTGGCTGGGTGCAAATTTGTCTCGTCTCAGACAAGTTGTCTGTGCAGTAAAGTCTCACTGAGTCTGCAGTGCGGGATGCAGCAGCCACAGGAAGAGGTGCGTAGGGTAGGGGTAGGGGCAGGAGTCAAAACAAGAGCAGGACACTTGCTTGCACTGTTGCACAGCAGGCAGGCCAGGACGGATCGGAGTACACGTGACTGGCTCTGCCTCTGCTTAAATAGCACCCCGCCATGCTGCCGTTCAGCACGTATGAGTCAAGTGGTCAGCCCCTCAACTCCCCCCACCCGCACTGCTCAGACTGATGGCGGCTCAAGTGTGGCGATGTCAATATGCAAATTAAGCGCGGCTGCGCACAGTGACTCTTAGGAGGCAGTGGGCTCAGTGCTACTGCTGAAAGTTCTGATAAACGGCCTAAAGGCCATAGGCCCTTCTGGCATTTGTCAGATGGCCAGTCCGGCCCTGTGCATACAGTACATGATTATGTACGAGATTTATAACAGCAATGCCCTGTAGAAAATACACCGCAGTCCTGTGCAGTATAAGGGAATATTTGTCATTTGTATAAGCAGCACTGCTCGCTGCCACAGGTTGTAGAAAGCATTAAATACACCCCTATGTTTCCATATACACTGGCATCTCTTGCAACAGAATGTATTCATTGTGCTCCACAAATCCACCAGTTAATAAAATAATTAGCAGTCCACAGCTTAACCTGTCACCAAGTAACTTACCTCAGCCTCCACCTCTCTCCTGCCCTCAGCTCCCCTACTCCGGCTCACTCCCTGTGTCATCCACAGCTACCCCCCTTACCTTCAGCATGCAGGTTCTCTTCCTTCCTGTCTCATCACCTACACCTGGGTTACCAATCACAGTTCTCAATGCACACTAATGCTAGGTACACACTACTTACATTCAATTGAACGGACGATATATTTCTGGTCCATCGGCCAGTGTGTACCAGCAATATATCTAAAGATCGCCCAAACGCACGCTACATAAGCTGGCAATGATTGAATACCAATACCATTAAAGGTATTTATAACCAGTTATTTATATAGCGCACACATATTCCGCAGCGCTTTACAGAATATTTGAACGTTCGCATCAGTCCCTGCTCCAGTGGAGCTTACAATCTATATTCCCTACCACATGTACACGCACACAGACATTCTAGGGTTAATTTGTTGGGAACCAATTAACCTACCAGTATATAATTTTGGAGAGTGGGAGGAAACCCACACAAGCACGGAGATAATATACAAACTACACACAGATATGGCCATGGTGGGGATAGAACCCATGACCTCAGCGATGTGAGGCAGTAATGCTAACCATTACATGGTCCGTGCTGCAAGTTATGTGTATGTAGAAGTCACTACCGATCCACCTGCAGGTATATATCTGCAATTGATTTGCACTTTAGGTGTATACCCAGTTTACGACAGTGGACCTGCAGGATCGAGTTCACTACTAACATAGTACGTACACACTATTTTTCAGAATTTGTTGTAATAAATGATCATTATTGGCAAAAAAAATAATTGTAAATCTAGTGTGTATTTAACAGTTCAGGCTTTACTTATATCCCTGCTTGTGCACAGATGGTAAAATCAACATAACTGCTGCACTTATTAAGTCACCTGTGCTAAAGTTCAGCCATGTGTAAAATCTGGAGTGTTGATGTGCCCTGAGGACCAAGGTTTGGAAACATTGAGCGATACTCTTTGGCTCTCTGCCCCTGAATCCCACCCTCGTCTGTTATCCCTGACAGGTGCACTCATTACTGGCTGACATTTTAAAAGATCCACAGGTGGAGCTAATTGTTTCACTTGATTCTGTGAGGAGCCCTGCAAACTATGCACTGTGTGGGGGGCCTGAGGACCGAGTTTGGGAACCTGTGATGTAGTGTCCCTTATGTATGGTGCTTGCACCCAAAAAAAAAACTTAATTACAATCAAAACTGTAAAATGAATGGACTCATGAACAGTTATACTGTGTGTGATCTATTCTTGTATTGAACAACTTCTTTGGACAGTGTATATCAGTGGACGATGTACTGTAACATCCAATAGCCTATATAAGAAAAGGGCCACACTCACCTTTCTGAGATCAATTCAAGCAGCCGCTGACAGTGGCATTACGGTTATTCTGTTCTGTCTATTTCATGGACTGGTAACTAGTACAATGCATAATACAAAACAATAAAAGATTTCCATGTTGGCAGCAATACAGAGATGGTCTTCTGAAGGTGGCAGCTAGTTCCCAGGCTGTAAGTGTAGTTTGCACCACTTGACCAATGGAACATACCATGTGACCAGCCAAAGCAAGTAACACCAATTTTACTCTGCACGCCACCACCGGTTGCTTTTAGTAACCAGGTGACGAGCGAAGGTACACTTTGTGCTCTCATGCTCCCCCTGCTTTCCTGGGTCATATGGTATGTCCCGTCAGCCAGACCACTTACTAAAGAGGATATATATCCAACCCTTAAGGCCTAGCCGGCCTATGTAATTATAACTGCTCTTGTAGAAAGGGGTGTGGATCGTATTGTCGACAGTCATTAGGTTGACACCATTGGGTCGACAGGTGGCAAGGTTGACATGGGTGGTCGACAGGTGTCAAGGACGACATGGGTTAAGGATGACACAGCGTTAGGTCGACGTGGTTTTTTTTTTTACTGTTTTTGACCCGAATGTCGACACAGTCAACATGGACACAGTTGGAAGTCAACCGCAGCCCCTCGCAACGCTGGCAATGCTTCGGGCACTATTTTATTCTCCCACCACGCCCTAGTGGATGGTAGGGCATGAAATACCACCTGTCGGCACATGCCGGCTCAAAAAAAAGTAAAAAAAAATGTTGACCTTCTGACTTAACCCATGTCGACCTAGACACCTGTCGACCAAAGTGCTGTCGAAAATACGACCGTATCCCGTAGAAAGTACTTAACATATGTCAGACTTATAAGCCTGCTTGCCTTACCTAATCCATTATGCAACGGTATATTGGGAAGAATAATGGCCTGACTCTGGTTGGCTCAGTAAGCTGAGAAGCCCCGAGTCCCGCCGTTGTATCCCTTCGCATGTTTGGTTGTTACGAAGACACATCCTCTCGCCTGTGCGCCGCAGGAGAAATCATTGCAGGCAGCCGAACAAAGGCAGGGCTAGGGATGGCCATCGACGATTAGAAAACATAGATGATTTATGGCAGATGACAAATTGTTTTGCCATCGATGGGGAGAACCTTATGGTTTCCCACCAACGATGTCAAGCTTAAATTAATAGTTTCATTTTGCTTTTTCCTGGGACACGGAGCACAGCCCCATCCAGGATACCCATGAAGCCCCGCTCAATATTTTGATTGGCCCACAGGCCAATCAGTCAAAGAAAATGGATGACCATTGATATGTAAAAACATAAATGGTCATCCATTGAATAGTTATGCACCATCAATGGCAAAGGCAAGGATGGCCATCCCTAGGCAGGGCGGGTGGCTGACGTCATGTGACGTCCTCGTCCCGCCAGCAATCCTATGGAAATGCCCAGAGTTTTCATGGACACATGAAGTAGCGGGAGTCTGTGCATGTGGTGGGGGCATCAGTCTCTGCCCCATGCAGCTTATTACAAATGGTTAAATATACAAGCAGAATGTGTGCTATATAAATGGCGTGTGGCTTGCCAACCAATACCCCTTTAAGACCACAAACACAGGTCCGACCCGGGTACAGCGCATCCACAGTAAACCCACATTGCATGCATTATACAGAGGAGGACCTGGGTTTTTAATCCTCTCATAACCTGGGTTGAATTACCAAGTCAATTGACCCAGAATATAAGGTTTGGTGCTTCCACATCGCACTGAGATGTTTCCATACACGGTGTATCCGCATTGGGTCCTTATATGGCTCACCTCCCACAGTGTAACCTTTGTAGCACGCCCAACATGGCTGCCTCACCTGGTACACTTATGGATGGGATGAGAACTACATTTACCTGACTGTATAATTGGGACCATAGTCTACACTGAAATAAATTCATTGTGTCGTTTCTTCTAGTGAGTAAACTATTCCACTCAGGGTAATCCTACAGTTCTCCCAAGATGGCTGCCTCACCACAGTACCTTTTTAGTTAGGGTGTTATACACAACTTAAGTTATCAAAAATACCTGCACCAACACTGCATTGTGCCTACTGTGCACTTAAGGTTTTCTCTTTGGTCTATAACATATTGCTGTACTAACCAAATACTATGTTTTATGTGCATTGATTTAATGTCTGTTAAGCATCTTCAGTCCTTTTGGAGAAAGTGCGCTACATAAATAAAACTAAGGAATAAGCAGACACAATGGGGTGGGTCCTTTTAACCGACGAGGATGTGAGGTGTTTAAACACTGATGTCATTTCACAGATGGTTTCAGCCCGAATTCACTTAAATTGCTCACGGTCTGCGACCACTGTAGTGCGAATTATGGACAACATTTAGTGTGGCAGCTGCTGTGGTTGACCCCCAACGAGTGTACATTAATGCAGGGCTGGATAAACCCCGGGTTCCAGGTAGCCACGGTGACCAGATTCTGCTTCCTGGTTGCCAGATTTTCTATGGCTGGGACGTCACCCGGCCACTAACTCCCAGCAGGGCAACTATGGCATTGCAACATGCATTTACCCCTGAAAATTTGGGTTAAAACCAATCTACCGTGCGCTTATAAGCAGCTCTGGGTGCCGTACTGATTAAATGAAGAACCACTTCAAAAACATACAATACCAAACACAAGAACAATCAGAATAGCTCCCTGGGCGCTGGATGTAAGTTCCTCTCTCCTTTTTCCAGGGGAATGTGGACCCAAAAAAAGAGAGACAAAGAAAACACAATAGTGTAATATTGTAACTTAATCATCAAATTCTATTTTCAATAAAATTTGTGCCTCGTACCAATCCAATATGTCTACTCAGATTAGCAGACATGTAAGCTCAAACGGAGGGACTTAGTGCATCACCAAACGATCTTTCACTTCCCGTCTTCTTTAAGTGGATCACTCAAAAAAAGGGGATAGGAAAACACAATAGTGCAGATACCCTTTTTTTATTTTTAAAAGCATAAAATTATAACAACCAGATTCTGAATCAAAGGACGCTTACCATGTGGTTTTGTCCACAAGAAATGTAGACAAAATAGCATAAGTGTGTAAAACCAAACAGGCGTCCCCGGGTGCTGGTCCACAATGGGGGTCCTTCAGAAACGTCCTCTGCCTTCCCAAACCTGCATGTAATGGACACCTCTTAAGGAGGCCTTATTTGATCTTACTGATGCGTAATTACCTTTGTGGGCTTGCGAGTTCTATTACAAAACTCCAGAAGGATATATATAACTTTTCAGTATTGGAAAGGTGGAGGTATTCCAGTAATTTGACACCATTAGATGGTTAAATATAGATATGCTCTATACATAATCATGGACTATTCATGGTGTGCCTCTCTGTCTGATGTACAGTCTCTTTATATGCCAACCGATCTGCACTCAAGAACAGGTATAACTGGTACAAAGTTGAGTTTAGTTCCAAACCGGTTTTCACTGTCCCTCTTGAGGTGTATACTGGTATAAGTTTCAGTGGAAGTGCATTTACCCCTGGCAGAGCATGCTAACCCCATTGGCAATGAGCTAGGTATGGCCATCGACGAATAGAAAATCGATGGTTTGTGGCTGATGTCAAATACTTTTGCCATCAATGGGGAGAACCAGATAGTTTCCCTACATCGATGGCACAGCAAAAATTAGGTTTTGCTTTTTTTTTTTTCCTTCAAAGTGCCGGGACAAGGAGCACAGCCCCGCTTACATGTTATCATTGGGCCACAGGCCAATCACTCAAACGTAAAAGGACCATTTATATATAAAACTATCGATGGTCAACCATTGAATAGTTTTACACTATCAATGGCCAGTTGCACTTTTGCCATCGATGGCAAAGGCACCGATCGCCATCCGGGCAACAAGCATGTTAACCCCATTGGCAACAAGCATGTTGGTAAGAGGAACTTGTGGCATATAGTATAAATGAACTGACTTCTCTTCTCATCTCTTTTCATCAAGGTAACCAGCTTTCTACATACTTGGTCTGGCTGGGCTGCAGATGATTCTACCCTCTGTCCTAGATTGATTTGATATTGTCATAGGTAACCAGCATTCTACATACATGGTCTGGCTGGGCTGCAGATGATTCTACCCTCTGTCCTAGATTGATTTGATATTGTCATAGGTAACCAGCTTTCTACATACTTGGTCTGGCTGGGCTGCAGATGATTCTACCCTCTGTCCTAGATTGATTTGATATTGTCATAGGTAACCAGCATTCTACATACTTGGTCTGGCTGGGCTGCAGATGATTCTACCCTCTGTCCTAGATTGATTTGATATTGTCATAGGTAACCAGCATTCTACATACTTGGTCTGGCTGGGCTGCAGATGATTCTACCCTCTGTCCTAGATTGATTTGATATTGTCATAGGTAACCAGCATTCTACATACTTGGTCTGGCTGGGCTGCAGATGATTCTACCCTCTGTCCTAGATTGATTTGATATTGTCATAGGTAACCAGCATTCTACATACATGGTCTGGCTGGGCTGCAGATGATTCTACCCTCTGTCCTAGATTGATTTGATATTGTCATAGGTAACCAGCATTCTACATACTTGGTCTGGCTGGGCTGCAGATGATTCTACCCTCTGTCCTAGATTGATTTGATATTGTCATAGGTAACCAGCATTCTACATACTTGGTCTGGCTGGGCTGCAGATGATTCTACCCTCTGTCCTAGATTGATTTGATATTGTCATAGGTAACCAGCATTCTACATACTTGGTCTGGCTGGGCTGCAGATTATTACACCTCAGGTGCTGGATGTATTTAAATGCTTTGGTAATTGATCATTCTGCACACTGCTTTAGATATCAGAAATGTGTTTTTGACAAACTTAATTTTGCAAGTTAAAAAGCAAATCTCTGTTGCCTATGTGAAGTGAGGAATATCTTCTAACTCTTAAGGCCCATACACACTTGACGATTTTCAGCAGAAAATCGGTCAAAACAGCCGTTTTGAGCGATTTTCGGCTGAAAATCGCCCAGTGTGTATGCCCCCCAGATTGCCGACTAGTGATGATGCGCGCTCCCGCATCATCGCTAGTTAAGTGGTTCATCTGCTGGTTTTACCAGCAGATGTGGCGATGATGGATGGTTTTTCATCCATCATCGCCATGTGTGTACGCCTGCCGGGCTGAAAGATTAAGCACTTTCAGCCCGGCGGACCGCCCCGCCCCCTCGCCTGTCATACTCACCAAGCTGGACCGACTCCGCAGCTCAAGTCATCTTCTCTCCGGCTGCTGCTGCTGCCTCTGCTCCCCGGCGACTAGCCCCGCCCCCCGCTCTGCTCAACACAGGAGCAGACAGCACTGCCTCCCTGCCCGGCAACACAGTGCACCCTGCTGGCCCCGCCCCCCTGGCCACCAATGTTTATATTCATTTAAATGCACCAGAAATATAATATATATATATATCTATATAGACATAAAATATATATATATATTTAATATTATAATATATTGTTGATGCATTTAAATGAATACATTGGTGGGCAGCTGTGTGCGTCATCATCTGACTCCATGGGGGACGGCCAAGGATGGTGCAGGGCACAGGAGCGCCCCAGGCAGAGGGGGACGCTCTGGCGCTTACCTGCTCCACTGGGGGGGGATGCAGCCGCCACATTGCTCCACAGGGGAATTATGCAGCCACGGCCGCATCGCTCCTAGGGAGGGAAGGGGCTGGCGGGTGATGCATGTCTGTCTCCACTGGGGGGGGGGGGGGGAGGCGGGTGAAGAGGTGAGGGCTGCCGCGTTGCTCCACGGGGGTGGCGGGTGATGTGGCGATGGCCGCCGAGGTGCTCCGGGGCACGCACGCGGGGGGAAAGTTGCGCCCCCTGTCTAGTGCACACATACCATTAACATAAATACATAGGTGAGCAGTTTGCATTTAAATAAATATACATTGGTGGCAGTGGGCATATAAATATATAAACATTGGTGGGCAGTGTTGGCGGTAGCGTATACATTGCTGGTCTGTGCCAGCAATGCATAAATTAGCGACAACACTGCCCACCAATGTATATTTAGTTATTGCGCAGGCCAGCAATGTATCCATTACCGCCATCACTGTCCACCAATGTTCATAAATTTATATGCCCACTGCCACCAATATATATATATATATATATATATATATATATATATATATATATATATATATATCTATCTATCCATCTATCCCTTGGAATTCAAACCCAACCCATTTATAATGAAAGATTTTCAGCAAAGTCTTTCGCCTCCTGAAAATCTCTTGCTCTTTGGGGAAAATAGCTCAGTGTGTACGCACTACTTTGGTGAAAGATATATCTATCAAAGATTTTGGCAAAGTCTTTTGAAATGAAAATCTTCAAGTGTGTATGGGCCTTTAATGACACATGCTATCTTGGAATGCATGGATGTTTATGTACCCCTTTTATTACCATTCATTGTAGTAGCGGGGTTGGGTGGGGAAAGTCCAATTAAGGAGTGCAGATGCATTTAATGGTCATTACATAGGCTGTGGCCGAATAGGCTGTGTGCATGGTTTAGCTGTGTGCATAATAGTTTTGAAGTGCATCATTTTTAAAGTGCGGCATAATTTAAATATAACTCTGGCGTTATACTGGTGTTACACTGAAGTGAAACAGAAGGACAGAAACAACTGAGAAATCCAAAGACTGCTTTGAGTGAGTTCAATTCATTCTCACAACATACTACCTGTGGCTGCTTAATCTGGCGATTCATCTGCAAACAACTTTTACTATCACTGTTAATAATTGTATTTGCACTGTCAGTTTTGAAAATGCCCAGCTGTACCTCTAATGACCTCACCTGTCCTGCTCTTCTATTGATTTTAGGTGTCCCCCAAAATTTTATTCTTGGCCCTCTTCTTCTCTATACGTCCTCTCTGGGTGAGCTTATTTGCTCACTCGACTTCCACTATCACATCTATGCGGATAACACTGAAATCTACCACTCCTTTCCTGATCTCTCTCCCTCTATCCTCACTCATATCTCCAACTGTCTCTCTGCTGTCTACTCCTGGATGACCCAGCTCTTTTTTAGACTTAAAATATCAAGGACTAAGCTGACCCCTTCCCACCCTCCTGCATAAAACCCAACCATCTCTCATCCTAACCTGTTTATGGTCACCTCTTTCCCTTCTGTGTCACCCCTGTCTGTCTAACCCTCCCTTTTTAGAATGTTAGCTCTCACGAGCAGGGCCCTTTCTCCTTCATGTGCCTTTCTTAGAATATATAAACCTCTGCCACCCTGATGCTTGCTTCAGTGTCCTGTCCCCTGATGCAACTATCCGTATTAACCATGTACTTGTCCTAAACTGTCTTGTGCTGTAATTCGTTGTGTTTTTGCTAATAACTATACTCTGTAAAGTGCTGCGGAATATGTATGCACTATATAAGAAATTGTTAATAAATATGTAATGAGCATTACGATATTTGCTATAATGGACATTACGGCATGTGGTGTATGTAATTGGCATTATGGCGTGTAACATTTTAGGGGCACGCACTTTACCTATTAGTTTATCTGGAAATTTGTTGAGCCCTGCACTAATGTAATTACAAGATACACAATTGAATTAAGTAACGTTAGCACCTCCACAAGTTTATTGGAGAACCCTTGCATCCCATTTTGTGCTATTCAGGATACACATTTACCACAGCTGACAGTCTCACCTCACACACAGATCACCAAGTTGTTTTATTGAATAAAGTTTATTTGAACAGCATATTTCACAAATGAAACCATGTATGAAAGCGGAGGAGGGGCAGTGGTTTGATCACAGGAATCAGCGATATTTACAGCAATGAACACTAGTATGGAATCCATCCATCCAATGCTCAGATTGGGAGGGGGTGGGGTGGGATTTACACAAAAACTGTACAATTAAAGACACAAGCAGGTGGTGGTTCTCAGTGGTCCGCATAAAGTCTGTATTTCGGGTTTCCTGCTTTGCTTCCTCGAATACTCACCAAAAATTAGCAAGTAGTTTAATCACAAAAAAAAAAAAAAAAGCCGGGGAGGGTCGGGGGGGTCAAATAGGGGGCGAGGAGAAATAAAAATTTAAGTACAAATGTTCAGTTTCGGCTATTTCTGCTATCAACAGATCGGGATCTCGACCGAGACCTCTGCCGTTCAGCAGATGCTGGGGACTTAGACGGGCTTCTTGATGCGGGCTTTTGGGATTTCTCTGGAACTGGAGACCTACTGACAGACCTGGATTTGCTGCGGTTGCTCCGGGGACTGCGGGGAGTGCGGCTGCGGCTACGGGAGCGGCTGTAAGACTTCCTGCTCCTGGAGCGGGAGCGGCTGCGGGACCTGGATGAGCTCCTGCTGCGGGAACGAGAGCGGCTCCTTGACCTGCTGAAGTAGAAAATTTCAATTAAAACCAAAACTTCGAATAAACACAAAAAGGACTACATTAATTTACAGTTATGGAATGAGGAAACGGAGTAAAGAGCTTTATTAAAACCAAGTGTGCATGGATCCAAGTTTGGCCTTATAAAGTCATCTGCATCAGTTACACATTGGCTAAATAAGTTCTGGACTGAAGACGGACTAGCGCTAAACATGAATAACTCCCATAGTAGATAAGTATGCAAACCAACCTGTGCCTTTTGGTTCCTTCGATCAGCTTGATTTTCCTCCCGTTTATTTCTTTGCCAGAGAGTTTCTCAATGGCATTTTTAAGATCACTGTAGGATGCAAACTCAACCACCCTGAGGGGAAGAAAAAAAAAAAAAAAAAATTATATATAAATAAAAAATAAGAGGGAAAACACTGAAAAGAGCAAGTCTTTATAGATCAAAACATCAGGCTGGGTCCACACTGGTAGATTACCATCATCGAAAGATATACGTAGTCTGCCTACACAAGTTTATCTGAACAATGAAGTTTGTGTATAACTGAGTGCCTGAGGAGTTAGAACCTCCAACCTTGAAAGTAGGCGGGGCAAATTTAAATGGCATTTTGGCCCTAATCAGCTTGCTCACTGCATGTGTTCGGAGCCCACTGACCTAGTTAATGCCCACCCCTCATTTAATACCCACCCCCACACTGAGGAGTCATTTGATGGTTACTCCACCTCTGCCCGCTTGTTGACCCAGGAGTAACTCGGCAGTTGCTTGCATTGATGCAAAAATAAAATAAATAAATTGGGGAGGGTGCAAACATCAAGTGCCTGCTGCAGGCATGGGGAAGGGGCACGCCTACTTTCGCTGAGCCAGCCCACAAAACGCACTCTGACTGTCAGGCTATGAGCTCCCCGATCTATGAAATCGGCCAAAGGCGCCTGCACATACACAGACCCCCACCAAATCGACAGAGTCGGACCTGTGCAAGGTCATGAGTCTGCCCCCATCGGCTCAGTGAAACTGATTAGCGCGCGCTTGTGTATAGGCTTGCTAGAAGGGCACACTGGTTAGGTACCCAGCATTTTGATCTACAACTGCATGAAATACAAACTGTGCATTACCACTGCTGCATTCTTACCCTTCATTCAGCTTGGGCCTGTGCGCATCAGCAAAGGTAACTTCCCCGGCTTGTCTCATGAAGTCCTTCAAATCCTAATGCAAGATTGAGCGTTTATTAGTATAATTGACGAGTGACATCGACGCAAAATACAGACCGGAGAAAACACTGTTAGAGCTGGAACTTAGGTTGTACATTTGGCCATTGGGAGTCTCAGAACAGAAAACAAACAGTAGGGCACAAAATAAGTGAAGTCTCTGTATAAAGAAACTACTTTTAAGCTTTAAAGTTGAAGAGTTATTCAAAGTCTAAAAGATTAGTAGCAAAATCATTTACATAAAGAACAAAGCCAATTATTTTGTGCCCATGATGTCATTAATAATATAAGTTACTTTACCTTTAATAATAAATCCCTAGGCTAGTCAACCAGCAAACTGCATAAAGCGACTGGAGAACCGTCAACGAGACAAGCCCGACTGGCTCTTCACACCCAACTGGAGGGCTACCCAATTGATGGAAGCCTTTATATCGAACGACCCTCCCTATTAGAAGACTATGGAGGATGGCCGTCATTTTCTATATTCTTGTGGTGTTACCAAGGACTTTATTGCGACCAGGATTTCCAACGACCACCTAATTGCGTATCTTTTCAACTCTTTGCGACCACGACCTCTTATTCGGAATCTTTACGGGAAGAGCATCTCAACTTAAGGACCAGATCTCGTTAACTCTCAGGGGGGGTCGCTGCAACCTGGCACTTAAGGAAGTGCTCCAGTATGTCTAGACCAGCAACGGATCTAGGAGGCCAACAGGCACTGTAGGAGCTCACAGGGAAATTCAACCCGGCCCAACCAAAAGTGACCAACACAGAGCGATAACCAACAGACGCTCCTCGTCACAAGGCCAACGACACACAGATAGGCTGGCAAATAAAGGGTTTAATATTTGGTTAAAATTATGAGAAACAAAATAAAATTCCCATATCCCAAATGTTATAACAATTTAGCCAAAAAACCCATCAACTATAACGTGTACTGGTGAGGTACACTGGTGAACATGCCCGGTAGCCCCATCAAAAATGAGTCAACAAACCTGCCAGCTCACTCTGGACGACAAGTTCTCTACTATGAGACGGTTTTCAGTCCTTATTGGGGGAGCACTGCAAGAGAAGAATTGGATTGAAGTGACCATTGCCATAATGTGTGTAGGTTAGACCTGCATGAACCCTGTCAGTCATACACGCATAATTACCTTCTATCATTACGTGGTCGCCGGCTACTGAATCGGTCAGAGTATCTTCCCCTTCCCATTCCTCCTCCACGTCCTCCTCCTCCTCCTCCACCACCACCACCGCCGCCACCTCCTCCACCACCACCTCTGGAACGCAGACGGGCATGCTCGATAGTAACCCTATAAAAGAGCCAAGTCATTGTTAGGAGCAGACAAGTGAATACATAACGCACTATGCAATAGGCGGATACAACGTACAGTTTACTAGCAGATGGGAAATACATACCGCTCACTGCACAGCTCTTTGCCATCGAGCTCATAAACTGCATCATCTGCATCTCTTGGATCTTCAAACTCCTGCAAAAACATTCAAGAGATGCAATTAATACATTATCCTGATGTACGTCAGAAGCCAATTAAGGGGCGGGGACTCACGCAGATATAGTTAGACTAGCATGTCATTTTTATTCACACCCTAAAGCAAAGTCCTAATAGCCCTACCTCGCTAGAAAGAATAAAATCGGTAGTATCACGGCTCCCACGACCTTGATCGTATGCGATGCGATCGCACCCGATTTTGCACTGAAATGTGTAGTAAACTTGTGAAATGCCCCCAAATGGCATTTTTCATAGTGTACCACCCCCCACTATCAACCCGAAGCGTGGCGAACCCGCGAGGGGCGGCGGTACGCGTCCTACGACCTTTTCATACCCCCACTATCCACGTCGGCGTGGAGTTAATAGAAAGTGTGGCGAGCCCCGCGGATACCTTCACAGCTATACGCGTCCCCTCGCAGGCTTCACAGGTATCCGCGTCCCCTCACGGGGCTCGCCACACTTTCTATTCTCAACTCCATGCCGACATGGATAGTGGGGGTATGAAAAGGTCGTAGGACGCGTACCGCCGCCCCTCAACGACTCGCTGCGGGTTGACGTTGCTAGTGGGGGTGGTACACTATGAAAAATGGCATTTGGGGGCATTTCACAAGTTTACTACACATTTCAATGCATTTTGATGCATTTCAGTGCAAAATCGGGTACGATCGCATGCCATCCGATGCGATCGCATACGATTTTTGACCAGAAATGATCAAAAATCGGTAAAAATCGCATCGTATACCATCGTATGCCACTACATATGGCATACGATGGGAGCCGTGATACTCTACAAGTACCAATAAATCTAATTTAAAAAAAATCTTGCTGCATCAGTATACGTATGTTAGGCTGATGGTCAAAAGGTCTACAAGAGTTAAAATAAAAAAAAAACCTGCCATATTTCATACCCTACCATCCAATAGGGCATGGAGCAAGAAGAGAACGCAGAGTATAGCAAGGCAATGTTCTCGAAGCAGTGAGCCATGATGGGGTGCCCATGTTGCCATTCGAGGCAAAAAAAAAAAAAAACACTGAAACCGCATGCCAACCTTTTGACTATCGGCCTTCCCATTGTTAACCAAATGATTGGGAAACCGAAGTAGGGAAAAAAAGAAAAAAAGGAGAGAAGGAGAGAACAGCACTTACCACAAATCCAAAACCTCTTTTTAAATCAATATCACGGATCCTCCCATAGCCCTTGAAGAATCGTTCAACATCCTTCTCCCTGGCAGCTGGGTTCAGGCGGCCGATGAACACTCTGCAGCCACTCATTTTCCTTATTGTTTTCTCGAACAAAAGTATCTGAAATAAAACAATGGCCTCAGTCTACAATACTACTTTATGTATGAATACATTAACTGAAGGGTGACGTACTGTATGCAACACACTGTTCTTCAGTCCCAAGCCACTAGGTGGCCATCAGGCACTAGCGAGGGATTCCCTGCCCCCCTACACCAACATGCCCAGCCTATCAGCCCGCCCACCGTGCAATCTTATCCCATAATTGGCACAAACAAATCAGGGATGGACATCGGACACCCACCATCGAATGATAGCTGGGCCTCTACCATCAGATCTTTTGGCATGATGGTGACTGACCCCATTGCATAAAATAGATATATACGTATGATTTGTTAATGCTCAAACTGGGTGCTGTACCATCGCAAAAGCATCAAATGATTACCATTCGATGTTAGACGACATCGGAGACAAGAATCGTTGGATGATAACCAACGTGATGGCATCTCTATTCCACTGCAGCATTATGTAACTCCATACACAGTAAACAGCTGCCCCACACCCCAATTCTTGCAGTAGCCCATAGCAACCAATAAGATTCTAAGTAGCCCTTCCCCCATAGATAGTTTAAAGGGACACAGGAGATTGGTGTCGATTACGATTCTTTAAGTTGCTTGATAAATAGTAGTTGAGGCGTTGCTCATGGCAATCGGTCTTGCTGTAACATTTATAGTGTGCAATGTAAACCCCACATACGCAGCAGCTGACTGGCTGCAAAGCGATGAGCGGCGACCCGCATTGTGCAGGGGAGCCGCGTGCAGGGTGCAGCAAACAAAGATGGCGCCGAGCGCCCGGCAGGGGGAGGAGACTGTCCCCCACGCACCTCTCCAGGACCCGATCTACACTGATAACCCACGGGAATCTGCGCAACACACCACCCGAAACATCCCCGTCCTATAAAACCAGTAACTAGCATACATATAACCTAATCCACAGCGCATGTATCGCGCACAGCATTATGCACATTGTACAGCTCAGCGGAAACCAGCGATACCGTTACTACAGTAACCACGCTTCACACACACTTGGAAACCCAAAGCACATCCAGATAAAAATAAATCCCAATCCACCAGCATCGCTCAATTCACCAACCTCCGAACAGTCCGCTCCTGCAACTCCGAATGACGCACTGCCTGCGCTGCAGCCGGACAAAATACAGAGAGGGCGCGGCCAGGGAATGGGGCGGTCTTGTGGTCACGTGAGGGGAGGGAGATGTGTCCCTCTATGCGAGGACTATGGAGAACGCTCCTCCCCCTCTTGTTCTCTTCCCCCCTACCCCCTGCAGCATGAGTCGCAAAATGTCGGCCGGCGGGGCGTGTCCAGGAAACCATCGAGCGGATTGGCTGCCAGCGTGCCACAGTGACGCTGAGTCATGCTTGCTGCGGGTGCTCGCTTGTTCACAAAATGGCGGACGACTCGCTATACAATAGTGTTATATGTTGCCTGAATAATAAGCCACAGCTATATAAAGTATATACGCTCTGCAGTGGTCTCTCTCACACTGTTATACGGCATGAATTCCATCTATGTCAAGGGATTATCACCTAAATCAACACCTACGAGCATAATTGCCTACCTGACCCTCTCCATGAGGGAGAAAATGCTCTGTTCCTGGACTTCCCTGGTAATGTATGATTGCCATCACCTGTGGTGAAACGCCTTTCTTATCAATTACATAGCTTCCCACAGGTGATGGCAATCATACATTACCAGGGAAGTCCAGGAACAGAGCATTTTCTCCCTCATGGAGAGGGTCAGGTAGGCAATTATGCCTGCGATTTGTAATAGTGCTACCAATAGCTTAAGTCAAACATGGAGGTGATTTCCTGGCTGCAATGGTGCAAAGGAAAGGTTACATAGGGCCACATTTATCAAACAATATTTGCAGATAAATCCCTGAAAACACCAGTTTTTGGGGATTAGCCATACCTCCCAACAGTCCCGATTTCAGCGGGACAGTCCCGATTATCAGGGTCTGTCCCGCAGTCCCTCCCGCGGTGTGGGGGGGCTGTTGGGAGTCCATCCTGTCGGCTGCTAAGCAGCGGGGAATAAACGCTGTGCGCATGCGCACAGCGTCTATTCCCGCAGCCAGGGGGCTGGGGGCATGGCTAGAGGCTCACAGAGCCTACGGCGCGCAGCAACAGTGTCCCGGATCAAGCACTTCAAAAGTTGGGAGGTATGTTAGCTGCAAATATTATGTATCCCCCGGATGTACCAAAGGGGGACCGCAGCAGGACTCTCCAATCCCTGCTGTGTTCCCCCCTGCATTGCCGCCGGCTGCCTCCCCCATAGGTTTCTATGGGGAATGCAAAGTTGGCCGATGTATCAACGCCCGGCTTCACATCCCTGGGCAATCGCCATTCTGAGATAGCTATAGCCCATTGTTGCCTATGGGCTACGGGATCGCACTGCTGATGGGGAGTGTGGTGCCACCAGCCTATTATTAGAGAGAATGACTACAGCCAAAATACAGGCATGTATTGAAAATAATGTATTTATCTTATGCAGGGATGAACCTGGGCTTCCGCCATAGATGGTAACTTACCACCGCATCAAAAGTATTAAACAAAAAACTAGTTATTTGATTTGCACATGTGCAAAAAAAAAAAGAAAAAAAACATTTTGATTTTGCTTGTGTGTAAAACCTCTGTGCATGGCCTTCGGATGGCCTGGGGAGGGACGGGATCCAGTATAAAAATCGCAACACCATTGCATACCCTCCAACATCTGAAGGGCAGAAATCGGTACACATTCGGAAAGGGGCGTGGGAAATGTGTAAAGGGGGCGGGGTCATGGGTAAATTGTGGGGCCATGCCCCTTTCCGACCCCCCAACCCCCCCCCCCCCCCCCCCCAAAAAAAAAATTATATATAATATATAGACCAGGAGTGGGCTGGTTACCACTACATAAAACACATTTCCACTGGCAAGCTGCATGCATGGAATCTAAGTCACCGCTTCAGGGTGGATAACTCACGGGACCTCCTGCTAGTGTCTCCAGTCTCTCGGCGCTGAAGGGCTGTGGTGATAGACAGACAGGCGTGTACAGGTTACCAGAGGGCTTGAACCCTGTCACGCTGGCCATGCCATAAGGACAATAATAATATGCAAAAGTGTCCTATGGTGAGTATTACTCACCATTCCCTGACCCTCATCATGTTCCCGGCCCTCAGATAGCACTACCGCACTGCCTCCGGTGGACAGAAATTTACAAAGCGCATGCGCCAGGCTTACTTTACAGTTTACAGACAGCCCCTGATTGCGGAAGCCGGTGCGTGGGCTGCGTGCTGACGAAGCACGCTGGCTGCCGGGACCGCAAGGCAGCACTGGGAATGGGAGGAATCAGAGGTGCCCCCGGAATCAACGAAAACCGGTACATTCGGTACATTTATTTTTAGCCGGTACAGTCCGTTAAAAAACGGTACTGTACCGGCTTAATCGGTACAGTTGGAGGGTATGCCATTGCGTGTTTACCATTCGATGGTGGCAAATATCCGAATGCCGCCATCTAATGGCAAATACATTACCATCGGTTAAAAAACAAAGATGGTTGGGAAACATCGCATCCATCCCTACATACATCTCGTGTAACTTCATATCCCCGGAGCATGGTTCCTGGCATACACAGGAAAGACACGCATTTGCAATGCATGGCTCATGTCCAGACATACATCGCTGTGACTGAAGAGAAGAAAGACCAATAGTAACATACTGCTCGTGTAAACCATAGTAGGGCTGGACATCGAAAGCTCACAATCAAATGATAGCTAGGCATCGAGCACTGAGTCTTTCGATGCAATGGTCACTGACCATCACATTAAAAGAATTTGCTAGAAAAAATATTCATATGATATGCACATGCGCAAAATAACTTTTTTTTGCACATGCGCAAACATCTGTGACTGTTGGGAGGTATGGAATGATAAAACTACTACCATTACAAAAAACATTGATGAATAGAATGTAAGGTCTAACCCTGTAGAATCTTAGAATGTAAGCCCTAACGAGCAGGGCCCTCTCTCCTTATGGCTCTTATTCTGATCGGTGCGGCCAGATCCGAATATGCGGCCAGCATGGTGCGTCCTAAACCCCGCCTTCCATACGGATCGCCAACTCCGTCCGTATGCGGTAAGAAGCTGTCCGAACGGACCGCACGTGTATTTATCATGAATACACCTCCTTCATCTCAGGGAACCTCCCCCATCATTCGATGGTCGCAGACCATCGAATGCAGGACCGAGTGGCCAGGCAGCTCCCGCAACCTCAGACCACACGGGCATTTCTCCGTGCAAAAGCTGGGATCTGGGCGGGCAGCTGACATCCGGCAATGTCATATGTCCGCCCCCTTCACGTGCGTCACGGCCGCATTACCATACGTACGCCCAGCGTTTGCATGGGAACGCCCATGAAACGCGGGGTGTAAACATATGGTAATGAGCCCAAACAGCCCTTCACACCCCTCTCCACCCCCTGTTCGTAGTGTACACATTTCATGCGGAATGTGGCCGTGCGTCCCGCTCGCACATGCACAGAGACGCCTCTGCACATGCGCAGACACAAAACATCGGCGGCACGAACGCACGTGGATATTACCGCACCAACCAGAATAAGGGCCAATGTGCTTTTCTTTGAATATATCTCTGCCACTGTTATAATACCATCAGTGTCCACTGTTGCAATTGTCTTTTTTATTTACCATCTCTTATATATTTAGCCAGATCTGTCACTCAACCCCTGTGGAGAACGTTCCTGTGTAGGACAGTTTCACTTTCATGTGTCTGACGTTCCACCCCCTTGACATCACCTCCCCCCCGCCCAGCCAGGGCTACAGTACATGCCCACCATCCACCATTACTCCACAGCCACCATCCACCATTACTCCTGCACATCCCTACCCTCTGCCAGGACCCCCGCGACCCCCCTCCCGCGATTCGCGGGCCCCCCCGCGACCCCCGGCCCCCCCGCGATTTGCGGGACCCCCCCTCCCGCGATTCGCGGGACCCCCGCGACCCCCCCTCCCGCGAATCGCGGGACCCCCGCGACCCCCCCCTCCCGCGAATCGCGGGACCCCCGCGACCCCCCCCTCCCGCGATTCGCGGGACCCCCGCGACCCCCCCTCCCGCGATTCGCGGGACCCCCGCGACCCCCCCTCCCGCGATTCGCGGGACCCCCGCGACCCCCCATCCCGCGAATTGTGGGACCCCCGCGACCCCCCCCTCCCGCGAATCGCGGGACCCCCGTGACCCCCCCTCCCGCGAATCGCGGGACCCCCGCGACCCCCCTCCCGCGATTCGCGGGACCCCCGCGACCCCCCCTCCCGCGATTCGCGGGACCCCCGCGACCCCCCCTCCCGTGATTCGCGGGACCCCCGCGAACCCCCCTACCGCGATTCGCGGGGCCCCCGCGACCCCCCTCCCGCGATTCGCGGGACCCCCGCGACCACCCCGGTATCCGGACTATTGTTAGACAGCACTTACATCGACAGCCATTACATCGACACCATTAGTTCAACAGCTCAATAGGTCGACATGGTTTTAGGTCGACATACCATTAGGTCGACATGTCATTATGTCGACAGCTCATTAGGTCGACATGTTTTTAGGTCGACACTGCCATTAGGTCGACAGTGTCTATGTCGACAGTCAAAAGGTCGACATGGGTTTTTTCACTGTTTATTGAGCCGACATGTGCCGACAGGCGGTATTTCATGCCCTACTATCCACTAGGGCGTGGTGGGAGAATAAAATAGTGTGCCGAGCGCAGCGAGGCACCGTGCCCGAAGCATAGCGAGCGGCTGCGGTACACTTCAAACTGTGTCCATGTCGACTGTGTCGACATTTCGGCCAAAAAACAGTGAAAAAACCCATGTCGACCTTTTGACTGGCGACATAGACTCTGTCGACCTAATGGCAGTGTCGACCTAAAACCATGTCGACCTATTGAGCTGTCGAACTAATGGTGTCGATGTAATGGCTGTCGATGTAAGTGCTGTCTAATATCCGTCCCAGACCCGACCACCCCCTCCGCGATTCGCTGGACCTCCGCGACCACCCCCTCCCGCGAAACGCGGGACCCCAGCGACCCCTCCCTCCCGCGAGCCCCCTCCCGCGATTCGCAGGACCCCTGCATCCTCCCCTCCCGCGATTCGCCGGACCCCTGCGACCCCCCCTCCCGGCATTAAAAGGGCCCCCCGCGACCCCCCCTCCCGCGATTCACGGCACCCCCCCCCTACTGTGATTTGCGACCCCCCTCCCGCAATTCGTGCCGCCCCCTCCCGCGATTCACGGAACCCCCCGTAGCGCCCCACTCCCGCACTTCTCGCGATTTGCACACATTCGGGGACCCCACCTCCCGCGATTCATGCCCCCCCTCACGCAATTCACGGCACCCCCCACACCCCCCTTCCTGCAATTCGCAACCCCCCACGACCCCCCCTCCCGCGATTCACGAAACCCCCCGTTGCGCCCCCCTCCCGCGATTTGCGGGCCCCCTCGGCACCTCTCGCGATTTGCCACCGCCCCGTAATTCACACATTCGGGGACCCCCCCTCCCGCGATTCATGCCCCCCTCACGCAATTCACGGCACACCCCATACCCCCCTTCCTGCGATTCGGAACCCCCCACGACCCCCCCTCCCGCGATTCATGCCCCCTCCCGCGATTCACGGACCCCCGCACCACCCCCCCTTGACTCACGGCACCCCACGCGCCCCTCCCGCAATTCACGGACCTCCGCAACCCCCCCTCCCGCAATTCATTAACGCCGACAACCCCCCTCCCGCAATTTGCGGACCCCCCTTCCCACGATTCAAGCCCCCCCGCGCCCCTGCCCACGATTTGCGGACCCCCGCCCCCTCCCGCTAACCGCGGATCCCCACACACCACCCCCCCTCCCGCAATTTGCAGACCCCCCAGACCCCCTTCCGGCAATTCCACCCCCCAGCGGACCACCGCGGCCCCCGCTCCTGCATTTCACATACCCCCGTGACAATGGGGGATCCTGTACCACCACACAAGCAGGTACCGCCCCTAGGTGGGAAATCCGGCCCTGGCTGCCGCACTGCAGGTTTCCCCACTGCCCTCTGCACCAGCGCCACAACTTTTATCAATGTCTTGCCCACATACCACTATTATACAGCCTCCTGCTCTCATGCACGCTCACTCCCTCCCAGTGGGAGGAGACGCTCACCCACTGCCGGGAGCTGCATACTGTCCCCCACCCTCCTCCAGTTCTAGGGATGCCCATCGACCATCAATGATTTTCAAATAATCGATGGTTTATGGCCGATGTTGAATACTTTTGCCATCAATGTGGGAGGACACTGCCCTGCCTCCTGTTCTCCTGCCCCGTAACTTCCGCCAGTGGAGACCCGCTCACCCTGTGTTGCCCACATTCCCCTATCATGCTTTACCGCCCAGCCTCCTGCTCTCATGCACCCTAACTCCCACCCAGTCGGAGGAGACACTGACTCCTGTATTTCTGTGCTGCCACGCTGGACCCTCACCCAGTGGCAGAAGCTGCACAGTGTCCACCACCCTCTTTAGTCCCCCGTATGCCCACACACCCCTATCACTACCCAGCTTCCTGCTCTCCTGAACCGTAACTTCCACCACTGGGTAATCGCTGACGCTGTGTTGCCCACATACCCTATCATGCCTCATATCCCAGCCTCCTGCTCTCATGCACCCTAACTCCCACCCAGTAGGAGGAGACACTGACTCAGGGCCACCGTCCGGTACTCCTGTGCTGCCACGCTGGACCCTCACCCACTGCCAGAAGCTGCAATACAGGGCATCTTTCATACAATTCTAACCATATTTCTCACAATACAAATGTTCACAAATTAAGGGGCGTAGCCCCTTACGCCGGTGTGAAGAGCGCCCGTAGGGCGCGATGAATCACCTAGTGTACTTGTAAATCACGAGTTTTCTTGTTTTGTTCTTTGCTCATCTCTGTATTTTCAGGCGCTGTGGAACCCTGGTGGCACCATATAAATAAACAATAATAATAAAATAATAAATGGATGTAAAACATGTCCATCCTCTGTCCGGGCACCCTCCTCTCTGCCGGTACCAGCACTGTGCTGTGGAGTCTGAGCACTAGAGTACTCAGATCCTACTGTGCATTCACAGATCTCCAGAAAAATGGTGCTGTGGCCATTTTTCCTGGAATTCCACATCGCTGCTTCCAGCGTGTCGGGGCTCCAGAGTGGTAAGTATTAAAAAAATATAAGTCTTAAGCTGTGTACACACGGGGGCGATAGGGGCTGAAATCGCTGTAAATATGGTCGCAGGCGACCATATTGCCAGTGATGGGAGTGTGCCCCGGCGATAAATCGACGGGTGCGCGCTCCCGTTTTCAGCCCCGTTCTAATCGCTGACCAGCTGATTACCTCTGCGGCATCGCCGGCAGAGGTTCCCTTTCATCAGCGACCATCTCTGGTCGCTGATGAAAAGGAGGAAATGAGCAATATATTGCTCAGCCATATGTTGCTAGCAATATATGGCTAAGCAATATATCTCCCCTGTGTGTACGGGGCTTTAACACTGTCTCTGCCACAAAGGCTTCATACTGTATGTTTATTTGTGGGACTTTACAAAAAGGATCACAGGAGCTGTCGCTGATAGTAATTGCTGCTGAACATATCCTGCAAAAAAAAAAAAAGAGCTACATGTAAAACAATCCATATTCTTCCTGCATGTAAAGACATGCGTTTGCAAACCTTGCATTGCCACATGGATTGTTTAAGACGCAAACCTGTCTTTTGTTTTCTTTGCATGAACCTGCAATATAACAGATTCAATAATCCTATAGATTGTAAACTTGCAGCAGGGCCCTCCTACCTCCATGTCTGTCTGTTGTTACCCAGTTTGTTCTATCACCGTCTACAAAAAGCACAACGGAGTCTGCTGCGCTGTATAAGATATAATGTTTAGCATTGATGGGTGAAAAAAAAATTGATCCTTTTACTTTTTGTATTTTTTTTATATTTTTGCATGAATAACATATTATTAAAATTTGTTTCAAAAAATCAATTTATAGGGAAACCTGTGAGTTTCACCATCTCCATTCTATTCCTTTACAGCCTGCGTTGTGTTTTTACGACAGCATCTGTTGTCTATGGTGAGGTAGGGGGAGGGGCGGAGAGGGGGACAAGCCTACACATTCTTTTGTCCTTGGAGCTCTGACTAAAGTCACAGAGTGTATAGAGCTTGTGCTTACTGGGAAACACATTGGAGAGAGACACACCTGAAAATGAATAACCTAAAAGCTTTATATTGTAAATACATTTTCACAGGATTGTATATGTGTTTTATGTTTATAAATGTCATACATATAGTATTTATTTATTTATTTGTAGTATCGTTTTTGGTACTTGTGGATTATCACGGCTCCCATTGCATGCCATCGCATGCCATATATAGTGGCATGCGATGGCATGCGATGCGATGCGATTTTTGCCGGTTTTGTCAAAATCGCATGCGATTTGATCGCATGCGATCGCATATGATTTTTTACTGAAAAGCATCCAAATGCATTGGAATTAGTATGAAACATGTTCAAATGGCATTTTTGAGGCTGTACCACCCCCACTATCAATGCGAACCCGAAGTGTGGCGAGCGGCGGCGGTACGCATCCTACGACCTTTTCATACCCCCACTATCCACGTCGGCGTGGAGTTGAGAATAGAAAGTGTGGCGAGCGCAGCGAGCTCCGCGAGGTGACGCGGACACCTGTGAAGCCCGTGAGGGGACGCGGATACCTGTGAAGGTATCCGTGTCCCCTCGCGGGGCTCGCTGCGCTCGCCGCGCTTCCGGCTCGGTGGCTCGCTGCGCTCGCCACACTTTCTATTCTCAACTCCACGCCGACGTGGATAGTGGGGGTATGAAAAGGTCGTAGGACGCGTACCGCCGCCGCTCGCCACACTTCGGGTTCGCGTTGATAGTGGGGTGGTACAGCCTCAAAAATGCCATTTGGGTGCCATTGAACATGTTTCATACTAATTCCAATGCATTTGGATGCTTTTCAGTGAAAAATCGTATGCGATCGCATGCGATGTGATGCGATTTTTTCGTGTACGATGGCCATCATGGGAGCCGTGATAATCCACAAGTACCTAGTTTTTTTATAGTTCCTTTGTATTCAAAACACACAATAAAAGCTTGTATACTAATATGCAGTAGCTGGTATTCCTTTACATCACATTTTACGGTTGTTTTGTCATTGAGAAGTGAAGTAAAGGAGAGATAGGATGCAACATTTTACTGTAACTGACCAAGGGGCCCTTTTACCATTAGAACGCATGTGCCTATGGGAGAACGCCCAGTGTTTCATGGGCATTCCCATGGGAGGGGCGAGCTGCCGTGTGGGCGGCCTGCAGTGTCTAGGGGAGTCAACCAGAATAACAATGTCTCCTTACTATATATGTGACAGTGTTCTAGATGGAACACTAACTGGGAATAGCATAACAAAAACAGCAGAGAGTTAATCCACCCTCAGCCCTGGGCTGTCCATAATATAAATGTGAGAGCTGGCATGAAGGGCTGGGTGGGGCATCTCTGCAGCTCTGGATGTCTCACACTATCTGCAGGAGTATATAATCCTTCAGTAGGCCACGGCTGTGCTGTGCCATGTTCTATTTGTTAGTGCTTTTCTCATAGCCCAGACAGGGGGAAGCCATTGCAGGCGCAGAGCTGCTGCTTCCTTACAGAGAGATGTTGTGCAGCCTGGCACTGTTCCTTCACGCTGTACAGTTGCTTCAGGAAAAGAAACAAGGCTTAACATTTAAGCTGCGTAGAGTGGTACACACTATATGATTTCCTGAACGATATGCCTGATAAGGATATAGGGGGAAACTTTCACATCTCTCGAAGGTCATGACCCATAAAAGATGTGGTGCGTGCACGCATATACAAAGTGACTCTCAGGTCACATATATGGGTGCACATTCGGGAGGAACTGGGGGGGGGGGCAGCTCAGTAGCGCACGCAGGGGGGGTTTCTGAGTACCCAGAAACCCCCCCAGGAGTCTAAGGGCCCTCCGCTTAAAGCTGAGGTTCCCCTCTTTCCAATGATACAAGAATTGTAAAAATCGGCCCTTGGGAACCAGAGATATCTGACTTCAAAGCAGTGGTCCCCATCCAAGCATGTTAATTGTTATTCCCAGTCAGATATTTCAGGTTCTGTCTGACTTAGAGTTTTTTTGAGGGTATATTCCAAAAGCTGGGACTCTCCCCCTTTGAAGGGCCCTAGAATCTTGTCTCTACTGTTCCCAGAACCAGAGATATCAGCCTTCCAGCAGCTGGTTACTGCCCCAGCTCAACACACCTGGTATGTAGTTTTATATACTCATTGGCGGATTGCTCTGCCTCCTGAACTCTGATCCCCTAGTCCCTAATACCATTTGGTAGGTGGGATTCTCTAGTTTTTAATTCCATTCAAATTTAAGAAATCTATTTCCGGGAACTGGAGATATCTGCAGTCAAGCAAGCTGTCCTCCCACCAGAAAATTATGAATAATAAGCCCACTCCACTACACACCCCTTCTCTGCGTATTAAACATCCTCTACCACCCTGGAAGTTATGTATCAGGGCCCCTTTATTCAGCCCAATGCCCCCTTCTCCCACCCCATCTCCCACCATCTGTGCAGTAAAGGGGTAATTAGTGGAAATTACTGAGCCCTACATGCTGAGCGGTTTATATATACCACCCGCGGGACATCAAAGCTTACCCCACCCCTACCGCTGGAGGATCGGTAGGGGCCCCAATAATGTATTATGCCCAGGGGTCTACACTGCTGTTGACGCCCCTGTATGTATGTATGTATATATATTTTTATTTATTTATTATTATTATTTATATACATTTGGTCTATCTATAATACTTTAACTGACCCGGTATATACTGGGCCACCTAAGTGTCCATCTCCGTGCTTTGCTCCGCCCCTCTGGAAACCCCCTTCTGAAAATCCTGCGTTTGCCCCTGCAGCTGACATCCAGTGATGTCAGCTGCCCGCCCACGTCCCCGGGCGATTTCCATGGGAAAGCCTATGAATCGCTGGACATTCCCATGGGCGAGTTCCCTGGCCCGCCGTCCCAAGTGACCCACCGCCCGCAAGCTCGCACGCAAATTAGTATTCAAGCAAACGGACCAGAATAAGGTCCATAGTTAACGATATTATCGTGTATATCGTTCAGTGTGTACCCACTATGAGGCCGCCTTCGGACAGGCTGCAAATTCACAGCATGGTCTGCGAGCACAGGTTGTCTATGTTCGCACGCCGCCCACTGTTTGATTGACAGCGGCCGTAAACCTGCTCACTGGGCTCCAAACACATAGCGATGTGCGGGGCCACACATCGCTATGACCCCTATGGCGTAACTATAATTTGGGCCCCCACCACCCTGGCCACCCATGCCACCCCCCGCCCAACCACCACCCTGACCGCCCATGCCACCACCCCCTACCCCCCCCCCCCCCCCATCCCCCGCAGATTTACCTGTATTCGCTGCGGTGGTCCCAGCAGAGAACAGTCTGCTATATGGGGGGCGGACATTTTATGATAGCCCGTCTCCATAACATCAGACTGAAGCCAGGAGGGGACCACCATAGAAAATACAGGTAAGCGAATACAGGTAAAGCTCCCCTCGGCGCCCGCACTTACACAGCGCCTGCCCGCGACCGCGGGGGCTGCGGTGCTATTGTTACGCCACTGCACGGAGCGATGTAGGGGCATTTTCTGGTCAGATCTCTTAGAAAATGCCCTGAAATTGCCTCATGTGTGGGCCTTATAAGATTTATTTCCTAGTTCAATATATTACCTGGCAATAATGTATAGAAACGCACAAACATGGCATATTGGGTTATTTGCATATAGGTTATGCCAGTATGTGAATTCCATTTATTATGCAGACTTAAGCTCATGTTCACACTAGTAATGTACCCTGTATAATGTCTTTGCATCATTCATGAGGAGAAGTCACTAGACTGAGCACTTACAATGGCTTTAGTTGGGCAGTATCAGTGTCACCGCGGTGTCCCCTTTCTGTAAAGTATACTTTACAGATTAACATTAGCGCCAAATGATCACATGATCTCCCAAAAAAGGCTTCAAATAAGTCGCCACTGCCGAGATCTTGCCACTTCGACTGCAGAAACAATGACTTACATCGCTAAATCTTTCTATGACCTCCACGCCACGTCCCTGGAAGGGGAGAAGGTAGATTTCAATGTATTTAGGGGAAGAGTCATTCTCATAGAGAATGTTGCGTCCCTTTGAGATACCACCGTAAGGGATTACACCCAACTGAATGAGTTGCAGAACAAGTATCCTCGGCGACTTGTGGTGATGGGGTTTCCATGCAACCAGTTTGGCTATCAAGTAAGTGATTCACATGTATGGATGGATGTATTATGGGAGTTTTCGTCATGCGGTTACAGCAGTCAGCAGGCAGTCTGCATACAGATCCTGCAGCTCAGATCATTCCCACTGGGTGATACTGTTGTCATGGAAACCTATATAGAACCTGAGAATGACTCATCTTTTGCACAAACTGCTTCTTAGAAATCACTTTACAGAAATATTCTTTGTTAGAATAAATTGTACAATGGGAAATCCATTTTTTTCACATTTAGGGGCCTGTTTATCGAACAATATTTGTGTCTATGACCCTGAAAACAACTGTTTTGGGGGCTAGTTGCAAATATTATGTATCCCTGGAATGCAAGAAGGAGGGATCGCAGCAGGATCATAGTTGCCTACCCTCCTGCATTCTGCAGGAGACTCCCGGAAATAGCAGCAATCTTCCTCTCTCCCTCATTAGTCTAGCAATCTCCCTCATTTCACCTAGCCCACATTACACTATTACATTTTTGGGGATTGAATCATCTGCACCATTTCCCAGCACATTACCAAGTATAGTAGCTCTTACTAACTGCTCTGGGGATCATCTACATTCGTATATAAGTAATTTTAAAAGATTCCTCTCAGATGTAGCAGTACACACCCACGCTTCTAGGTGCCACGTTCACAATCTCTTTTTCACAATCTCTCCATATATGGAGCTAGACACGCCCTTTGGGTGGAGCATGACACGCCCCCTCAATGGGACGTTGTTTACAATTCTATATCTCCCTGAAACTAGTTTTCAAAAGTAGGCAAGTATGCAGCAGGTATCATCTTTGATACCTGCTGTGATCCCTACACTGATGCCTGCAGCCGCATCATATCTGGACATCAAAGCAGATTCCCAATATCGGAGTCCGCTGGTGCTGCCATCTGAAGAAGGCCACAGCCCATTGTAGTCTATGGGCTACAGATCGCATTTGTAGCCAGTGGAGGGTTCCCCCAGAACCCTCCCTGTTAGTGGGCACTGTGCAATGCTGTCTTAAGGCCCCCATACACTGGATGATTTAGCTGCAATTTGGGTTAGTTTCCTGATGCAAGGCACGGTCCTGTCAGCATCATTCGTGACCCCTCCGAGTCGCCCCACTACAGAAGCAATCTCTCGGATTGCTTCTGAGCCAGGCTGGCTTGACTGGGATTGCGATATGCGTTATATGCGATATATCACAAGAGATCCTACCACCTAGAAAGGTTCCGGGGTGGGTCAAGGGAGCACTGCATGCGAGTTGTCTGAGGGGAGAAGTCACCACAGTGTATGGGGGCCTTTAACTGACCCACGCAATTACAGCACTAAGGCCCCCATTTATCATTGATCGCATTTACAATGCGTTCTGGGCGGAATATTACCGCCCAGGATCGCATTGTAAAATGCGATCATTTCGCCCCAATGTATCAACTGCCAGGGCGCAGGGACAGGGCTCCGAAAGGAATCCGGGGGGTCTGCGCATGCGCGGTTATGCCGCTCGGGCAGTGCGATATGTAGCCATAGGCTGCAACGGGCTATCGCCACATTAGAATGGCGATAGCCCAGGGCTGCGATGCCGGGCTGCCCGATGTTGATACATCGGGCAGCTTCGCATCCCCCATAGAAACCCCCCATAGGCGGCCCTGCAGGGGGGGATCGCAGCAGGGATCGGAGATTCCTGCTGCGGTCCCCTGTGATACATTTAGGTGATACTTAATATTTGTGGTTAACCCCCGAAAACGGGTGTTTTCGGGGATTTAGCCGCAAATATTGCTTGATAAATGGGCCCCATAGTCTTTCACCGAGCTTCTTCCTGATTGTTACATCAGCTCGCTGTGATTGCATATTGCAAGACGATCCAGGGCAGTAAGATCCCTCCCAGATCATACGGAATAGGCTTTCTTTGATTATGAACCAATGAGAAAAGCGGAACAATGCCAGCTCTTATCCCGCAAAGCTCATTCTGTGCGCTAAGCACTGGCAGGGATGGAGATTATCTATATTTGTGTCACAAACTAAGGGGTGCATAAGGGGTAGAATCCGACAAACAAATTTTTTGTAAAAATATTTAGTTTGATATAAAGGTCACTCAAATCTTCCTCTACAGTCATGAATTCTTTAAAACATGACTAATAAGGATAAAGGTTGCAAATGAGGAGAAACATTGAAATGGAAATAGGACAAAGGACATTGAGACATTTTCAGTTGTGCAAATGAAGCCGGGCGGAGTCTCAGCAGGGTGATCATTCGTACACATGAAATGTGTATATCTTGTATATGTAATGTGGGAGTGAACAGGTTTATTTGTTAACCCATGAGTAAAATAATCCTGCCTGTATAGATGTGCAATGCTGGGCACATAATATTTGTCAAAGTAATGCGAATTGTGATCATTTTCGGTTTGTAGAGGATGTTGCCATTTTCTTTATTGAATCTTAAAAAGAATGTGCAAGAATCTCTCTCTCTCTCTCTCTCTCTATATATAAGGCTAAGGTGCCCATTTATCATTTAATATTTGCGGCTAAATCCCCTAAAACGACAATTTTTGGGGGTTAGCCGCAAATATTAAGTATCACCCCCATATATGTAGGAGGGACCTAGTCAATCCCTGCTGCACTGCTGCCGGCCTCCTCCCCCAAATGTTTCTATTGGGGATGTGAAGCTGCCCGATGTATCAACATCGGGCAGCAGCGCATTGCATCCCCGGGCTGCCGCCGTTCTGGTAGCCCATTGTATTCTGCCTCAGCACATCACAGGGACAGGCTCCTTTCGGAGCCCTGTTCCTTGTGTCAGGGATGATACATCCCTGTGATAATATCGTATTTTACAATGCAATCCTGGGCAGTAATATTCCGCCCAGATCGCATTATAAATGCGATTATTGATAAATGGGCCCCTTAAGCTGGCCATACACTACTGCAATGTATCGCAGCAGTTTATGGCCATCCGATCCTTTCATATGTGATGTATTGCATGCGACCACCTTCCCCGCCGCCTCCGGTCTGAAGTGCACAGGACCACATATTGTATCCACACAATGTGTCAACACATCACATTTGGGCCAATTTCTCATCCAGATCCGTCGGAATCTGGTAAAATCAGCCCAAATCGGACTAGTGTATGGGGGCAATGAGGTGAAATACCGCCACTGACCACTAGAGGCCACTCGATGGACCAAATTAGTCCTCATGGAGCCCACACACAGGGCAACGGGAACAGCATGCTGAGCAATCTAGTTAAGCACAGATCGCTTGTGACACGGTGCTGCACCAGTGATGTGTTCTCAATAGAGAGAACACGGGCGATGACTAGATTTTTACTGCATGCAGTCAGGCGGTACAGCACATCGCCATCGCCGGGTGCCATACACACACAGCAATGTGTGCTTATCTAGTCAAATCTAGTCAGATCGTTGAGAAAATAGGCCAAAATCACTCCGTGTGTAGGCCCCATTATAATGCCTGTCATAACAGAAAGTGAAAGCAATATTTGCAGGGACACTGATCTCTCAAACTTGCTGCGTATGGAGAGAAGGAGCTGTAAAGACAGAGAGCGGAGGTAGGAGCAGGTAGGGACTGTCTACAGTACAAAGTGAAAGTACATTCATATCCACAGACTTTTAAATAGTAAATGTATATTATAGCAAACTGGGTGATACAGCCAAGAATAACCCCCCACATCCAATTATAGGCTATTCGGAATAACTATTAGAAGTGGCGGTTTTTAACTATGGGCTGCACAGCCCCTCCCCCCCCCCCCCCCCCCCAGGTAAAATCCACCCCTGTTCTCTGTCTCAGTGAAGCCAGATACAGGACCAGATGCACTAAGCTTCAAAAGTGATAAAATAGAGAGTGATAAACAACAACCAATCAGCTCCTACCTGACATTTTTCAACACAGTCTGTGACATGGCAGATAAGAGCTGATTGGCTGGCTGTTTATCACTCTCAATTGTATCACTTTTGAAGCTTAGTGCATCTTGCCCTCAGCCTGTGAGACTGCTCTGGCTTCACTGTGACTGGCAGTGACTTCCTATTGAAAGTCTGACCTGCCAGTCACCCAAGGCAGTCTCAGTGAGAGGTGTTCCTCCCTCTGGGATGCCTTGACATAGACTGCTGAGCGACAGCCCATAAAATCTGGGTTCCGCGCATGCGCAGTATGAGGAAGATACTGCGTACCCTAAATATGCCTCTAGTGACTGCTGCAAAAGCAGCCCATAGAGGCTGGGGCCAGTGCATGCGCAGTACCAAAGAAGCTACTGCACATGCACCAGCCCCGCGGCAGGGACCGGGATGAGCGGCTGGGATCAGGTTTGGCGGCTGCAGCAGCAGCGAGGACCACAGCGAGCACAGCAGTGGCAGCAGTGGAGGGCGGGGGGGCATCGCGTCAGCCCCCCTCCTCCACAGAGGTAAGAGCCGCCGCTGACTATTACACATTTTTGTTCACATTTAGGGGCCCATTTATCATTTAATATTTGCTGCTAATATTAAGTATCACCCGAATGTGTGTAGGAGAGATAGCAGCAGGAATCTTTGATCCCTGCTGCGTTCCCTCCTGCACCACCGCTGGCCTCTTCCCCCATAGGTTTCTATGGGGGATGCAAAGCTGCCTGATGTATCGGGCAGCAGCACTTCGGGTCTCTGGGCTGCTGCCATTCTGAGATGGCGGTAGCCCATTGTAGAATATTGGCTACACACCAGACTGCCGCCGGGGCAGTGCAGTCAGCGGGGTCGGCGGAGGTTCACTGCTAACTGTGCATGTGCAAACCCTGGCACCTGGCTGATAGCATCGCAGGGACAGGCTCCTTTCTGAGCCCTACCCATTGCACGGGGGGATAATACATTCCGGTGATAGGCTTGCATTCTATAATGCGATCCTGGACAGTAATATTCTGCCACGGTGATCTTTAATCAATGGCATACCTCCCAAGAGTCCCGATTACAGCGGGACAGTCCCGATTATCAGGGCCTGTCCCGCTGTCCCTCCCGCGGCCGGCAGTGTCCCGCGGTGAGGGGTGGCTGTTGGGAGTCCCCCCTGTTGGCTGCTAAGCAGCGGGGAATAAACGCTGTGCGCATGCGCACAGCGTCTATTCCCGCGGCCAGGGGACTGGGGGCATGGCTAGAGGCTCACAGAGCCTCTGGGTCATGCCCCCATAGCAGCAAAATGGGGGCGTGGCCTCTCGGGAGAGCCGCGATTATAGGCCACGCCCCCGAAATTAGGCCTACGGCGCGCACAGCTACGTCCCGCCTCCGGCTCAGGCAAAGTTGGGAGGTATGCAATGGGCCCACCATTAACATGCCTATTTTAGGTTTACAACATAGTGATAAAGTAGTAACATATTTGTAGTAACATATAGTAGTGTGTCGCTTTCATCCTATGGACCCCGAACTCTATTCCACTGCACATAGCAGACAACATAAACACCAAGCTGCTATAACACAGGCTCCAATACACATTCTGAATGCTGCAGGCATAGTGCCAGTCTCCATGGAATTTACATACTTGCCAAACAAGTATTCAAAGCATGTCATTTACATTAAATACATCTCATTATGACGAGGGTGTTGTTTGTAAAGAGCCATTGTTATGTAGCTGCCTGGGGTGAGGCTCTTCTGTGTACACTGCTGGTTGGCTGGTAGTTTTTTTACGTAAGCATTCTTAGGTAAAAGGAAACCCCTTTCACAACAGCCAAAATTTCCAGGTTTCATAGTTTATGACCGATGTAGAATACTTTTGCCATGGATGGGGACAACCAGATGGCAGATGGTTTCCCACCATAGATGTCAAGATTAAATTAATAGTTTAATTTTCCTCCCCACCAGGGGCCGGTACACAAAGCATAGCTCCGCCCCTGACACCTGTGAAGCCCTGCTCCCATATTTTGGTTGGCCCACAGGCCAATCAGTCAAAGAAAATGGATGACCATCAAAACATCGAGGGTCATCTATTGCATAGTATGACACTATTGATGGCAAGTTGCACTATTGCCATCGATGGTTGTGCCATCAGATACACATTGTTACAACTCTACAATTGAGAGGTGCGGGGGCACAGTGCAGTTTGCTAGTTAGTTCCATTGTTTCAGACATTACCAAATGATAGACAGATAAAACAGTTGTAAAAAAAAACACCTTTAAAACCCAGGTGCCAGAGTCCAGTATTGTTATTAAAGAATGAAAAAACCTCCCTCGCCATTAAATGCAATAAACCAATGTGTCTATTGTGCAGCGTTATTATCCGAATGTCAATAGACATTACTAGTTCTTATGGATTTTATAATGCAGCCAGTGGCGTAACTATAAATGTTGCTCCCCCCTGCCAAAAGGTTTGCGGAGACCCCCCCCCCGGCTCCTCTCCACCATGTTTTCCTTGGCTCCAACGCATCCCAGGCCGCCCTAACACTGTGTATAGTCACTTGTATCAGTGGGGGGATTTGTTGTCTCTGCCATGGCCACACCCGCGCTGCAGCTTACTCACCTCCGGTGCTCAGCCAGTGGCAGGCAGCAGCATGTCAGTGCATCGAGCGGGTGCCGGCGCCCACACAGACCCTGCTGCAGCTTGCTCCCCCAAGCGGCTGCTGGGGCTGCCTTACAGTAGTTACGCCACTGAATGCAGCCACTAGTCCCAGGTGTATCATTTGCAGCATTAAATATGTCGACATTTACTATCAATGATGTTGACATAGATAACATTTCCGTATAATTAGTGTGAACCAGAGGTGTTCTAAGAGAGGAGGAGACCCTTGTGCAGCCTCTTCCCGACATTTTTAGGGGTTACCCACAAATATTAAGTACCACCGGCATATATGTAGAAGGGACGGCAGTAGGAATGTGCGATCCCTCCTGTCCCGCACACAGTATCTCCTATAAGTTTCTATGGGGGATGGGATGCTGCCCGATGTACCAGTATCCGGAATGTAAATCTGCAACTACCGCCATTCTGAGATGGCGGTAGCCTATTGGCTACTTACTGCAGCGCCGGTGGGGCGGTGCAGTCAGTGCAGACCTCCTGGCACCTAGCAGAGCAGGTCACAGGGATGGGCTCCTTTTGTACATACATTCACCCGTTAGGATCGCATATTGCAGTGTGATCCTGGGCAGTAAGATCCCACCTTTATTGTATTTGCAATCCATAGTAAATGGGCCCCTTAGGGTCTCCATTAGGGTAAGTGTTGCCATTGGGGTTAGGGATGGAACATGAAGAAAATTAGGAAGCAGAACTTGCATGCACATGCCATGAGTGCCGTACATGCCATGAGTGCCGTACATGCCATGAGTGCCGTGCATGCCATGAGTGCCGTACATGCCATGAGTGCTGTGCTGCCTCTGACGTGACCATTGTAAGCCATATGCATGACCACTAGGCCTAAAAACATAGAGCAGAGGATTCATTGGGGGAGTAAGGCATACTTGCCTACTTTTGAAAACTAGTTTCAGGGAGATTATAGTTGACAGTAGAATTGTAAACCACGTCCCATTGAGGGGGCGTGTCATGCTCCACCCAAAGGGCGTGTCTAGCTCCATATATGGAGAGATTGTGAAAAGAGATTGTGAACGTGGCACTTAAAAGCGTGACTGTGTACTGCTACATCTGAGAGGGATCTTTTAAAATGACTAATATCCAAATGTAGATGAGCTCAAAGCAGTTAGTAAGAGCTACTATACTTGGTAAAGTGCTGGGAAATGGTGCTGATGATTTAATGTAAATGTATCTATCTCTCATTCCTTGTTTTCCCCAAAAATGTAACAGTGTAATGTGGGCTAGGTAAAATGCAGGAGATTGCTAGACTAATGAGGGAGAGAGGGAGATTGCTGCTATTTCCGGGAGTCTCCTGCAGAATGCAGGAGGGTAGGCAACTATGGAGTAAGGGAGAGGCACGCCAGGCACAGGACTTAGACCTATCATATTAAACATACAGAGGGCACACTGATGGTGATTCTGGTTGACACGCAAAACTGTGACATTCACAGCTCTGCATGTCATATATGCGCCGCCCGCACGAAAGTCTGCCCCCCCCCCTCGCACGCTGATTTCCCCGCACGCATGTGAATGGATGTTTACCATAAACATCCACTCGCAGCCTTGCGTGCGGTGACAAAATCATTTAATGGTCGCCAACCATTGAATGCTTTGGCAAGCTCTTGCAGATCTAAGACACCTGCGCATGTGCATACATGTGTATGCACATGCACAGTTGCAAACCATCGCGCCCCTGTGGGCTCCCTGTACGGGAAGCGGGCGGCCAGCTGACATCTACTGACATCAGCTGCCTGCCCCCCACACCGGCATCACCGGCGCATTTACACGGGAACTTCCAGCATTTTCATAGGGACGCCCATGAAACACTGGCCATTCCCATGGGTGCAGCCCCTCGCCGCCGCCCCATGCCCCCCCCCCATCCGCACTGCTAGGTGCCAACGGGATGGCGAATAATCAATTTGCCGTGCCTGCTCGCACCAAGCGGCTTTACACGCGCATGGGAGCGTATGGATTAGAATAAAGTCCACTCAGCGGCGTAGCTACATTTTGGGCGCCCCCCCGCCGTTAGGGGGGGCGCCCCCCGTCGCCCATGCAAACCCCCCCAATCCCCCGCAGCCTTACCTTTCGCGCTGGTCCCGGCGGCTCCGTTCTTCTGCTGAGGACCACCACAAAATGGCCGCCCCCATACAGCAGACAGTTTCAGAGAACTGTGTGCTATATGGGGGCAGCCATTTTGTGGTGGTCCTCAGCAGAAGAACGGAGCCGCCGGGACCAGCGAAATAGGTAAGCCTGCGGGGGATTGGGGAGCCCCCGGCGCCCCCATATGCACAGCGCCACCCCGCGGTGGCGGGGGCTGCGGTGCTATAGTTACGCCAGTGGGTCCACTATTGCACTGGAAGAGAAGATTCAAGGAATAAGACAATAACATATAAGTCACTACACTGTTTCCTGTAGTTTGTAAAGCTGCTGCAAACATGAGGCTATATTTATGAAACAAATATTGGACATATAAGAAATGGGGATATGAAGTCCAAGCAAAACACTACATTCGGATACAACCTGCATTGCATTCTCCCAGGTACATTCCCATGGCACAAACTAATTTTGTTGTCCATATCTGTATTGGATTAATTTGAATGAATCTGCGAATAATCCCACCTTTACATTTTCTTTCTTTTAACAGGAAAACTGTAAAGATGAAGAGATTCTGAACTGTCTAAAATACGTCAGACCGGGTAATGGCTTTGCGCCTGGCTTCACCCTTTTCCAGAAATGTGAGGTGAATGGGAAAGGCACTCACCCTGTCTTTGCTTACTTGAAGGACAAACTTCCTACTCCCAATGACGACCCAGCCGCTCTGATTACTGATGCCCGGTATATAGTATGGAGCCCCGTACATCGGTCTGACCTGTCTTGGAACTTTGAGAAGTTTCTTATTGGCCCAGAAGGAGAACCTTTCAAGCGCTACAGTAAAAGTTTCCAAACAATCAACATAGAACCAGATATTCAGAGACTCCTAAAACTAGCCATATAATGTCACTCATTGCTTAATGTTTTCCAGAAGATGTTTTTGCTCTGGTGGCGATGTATCAAGCATTGTCATCAGTGGACAAATGGAGGTATTGCCCAATCAGCTTCTGCCTATCATTTTGTCGAATCAATGTTACCTCGAAGCTGATTGATTCCTAGGGGAAACTTGTCCGTTTCTCAATGATCTACACTGTTTGATACATCTCCAAGTGAATCTTGGATTGGGGGTGGAGCTGCATAACAGCCACATAAAAATAGGTAACCTAATCAACAACATTAACATAAGAAAGGAAAGATATAAATAAAAAAAAAGTTCCTTCCATCCAATCCTGCTTTGTGGAATTCCTCCTGAATACTTGCAAGCTGTGACAAGGAAATATGAGGCACAATTCTGACCTGCTCTCTGGTCTGCGAGATCCCAGCGAGCAGGTAAAGGTTGCCCCATGCCGCCATGCACAGATGACTCATGACTGCACACAGGGCTATGAACCGCTGTGTGCAGTCATGAGTCATCTGTGCAGGATCTGAATCAGCACATAACAGAGTATAAATGCTATACAAAAAAAAAGCAATATGTAAAACGCGTTGTAAATGAAGTTACAGCTTATGGTTGCCAAGCAAAAAAACAGGAGTGGAAAATGGAGAAAAAGGCTACTATGAGGTAGGGATGGCCATCAACCATCGATGATTTAAAATCATCGATGGTTTATGGCTGATGTCGAATACTTTTGTCATCGATGGGGAGAACCAGATGGTTTCCCTACATCGATGGCACATCAAACCCAATGTTTTTTTTTTATCAAAGTGCCGGGACACGGAGCATAGCTCCGCCCCCGACACTCGCAAAGACCCACCCACGTGTTTGATTGGCCCAGAGACCAGTCACTGAAACATAATAGATGACCATCGATATGTAAAACTATCGATGGTCACCCATTGTATAGTTTTACACTATCAATGGCCAGTTGCACTTTTGCCATCAATGGCAACCATTGATGACAAAGGCACCGATGGCCATCCCTGCTATGAGGCTGCAACAAAAGAGAGAAAAATTATTAACAGCACTGATGACTTGATACTAAGAGGGACGCAAGTAAATGAATAGGCTACAAACTCATGAATATTGATTTATCCCACAATGCCGTCATGTTTGATCCTAGTGAATGTTCACCAACCACTTTCTCACTGATATTGGGTAAGCTCACAAAATGGCTTCTTCTACTGTAAATCTCATGAATATTCTTTCAGACAACAAGAATGTATGTAAATTGTAATCAAAACATTTAATTTTAACTTTACCAAGATTACTTCTAAAAATGCCTGTTTAATTATGCTTTAGAATGTGACTAGTATTCAGATATTAAGCTAATACTAGATGACTGTACTCTTTTAAAGCACAATGGAAGGGTACATGAATGTTGTATCAGGACTGTGTCTGACTGCAGTTGTATTCAAATGCTAATAAACTTGCATAAAAGTCCATGATGTCACTATGCGTTTTTTTGTTAACGGTTGAGGAAATAATGTACATGCGAAAGTGGGCCTATAAATAATGCTGTAGGTCAGTGATGGCTAACCTTGACATACCAGCTGTTGTTGAACTATCCCAGCATGCCCTGCATCAGTTTTAGCATGGCCAAACAGTAAAACTGTAGCAGGGCATGCTGGGATGTGTAGTTCAACAACAGCTGGAGTGTCAAGGTTAGCCATCACTGCTGTAGGTGCTGCAACAAAAAATAAAATCTTTGGTCTAGTTGCTGAATCAACAGAAATTGGTTAAGTAAACACTTCCTAAGCAAGGCAGCTTTTTATCATGACCCCATTATGTTCCTGCAATGCTGAGATATTCAGCTTGCACAGGCTCACTGACAGCATTGACCTGGGCTCAGGCAGTGTAGGACCTGTATGGTAATTATTACTCCCCTGATCTTATCTCCTATGTATCACTTTTCATACATGACATTATATAGTTTTTCATGCAGGGACAGATTAGTGACATTTAAAAAATGGTTCAGAAAAATATTCTCCCCATTCCAAATTTGGTGGCAGAAATTGGACAAGTAGTTGCATAAGCAAAACAATGATCAGATTCTAATAATCCATTTCGGAGAAAATAAACCAATGTGTTTTATTACTACAGTTGCGATATCCCAATGTAAACAGGATAATCCTGTTCAGCGAGGTGTTAAGCCTCCTAACATTCCTATTGTGATTACATTTCTGTTTTTGGATATGCAAAAAGAGTAAGGGCTTTTTCACACCCCATGGATTTGTCCATCCGGCTAAGTACCAGAGTTTTTTCCCATTGTTAAACTTCAGCAGAAGTGATAAATACATTAGGGCTTTCAGGTGGCACGTACACGGCACGGACAAAGTATTACAGCCATGATAACCATAGGGAATTTGTGTCCTAGTGAAATGAGCTGGAAATGATTGTCTAGATCACAGGTTCTCAAAGTCGGTCCTCAGGACCCCCACACAGTGCATGTTTTGCAGGTCTCCTCACAGAATCACAAGTGAAATATTAGCTCCACCTGTGGATCTTTTAAAATGTGTCAGTCAGTAATGAGTGCACCTGTTGGGTGACCTGGAAAACGTGAACTGTGCGGGGTCCTAAGGGCCGAGTTTGAGAACCACTGGTCTAAGTTCTCATGAATATGAAAAAAAAAAAACCTGCATCTACATTACATAACCATCAACTGTAAAATATGTCTGAATGTGTAACCTGCCGCCAGGGGCGGATCCAGGATAAAATGACAGGGGGGGCACCATGATAAAAAAAGGGTTTAGGTGGGGGAGGGGCAGTGTTAGTGGTGCCAGTGTACATGCTAAGAGAGCGGCAGAGAGAGGGTGGGAATGAGACTAAAAATAGGCCCTGGCAGTTAAAGTACGCAGGCCCACCATGGCGGCAAATGTGAAGGATTTAATTGTGCGCGCGCCGAAGGCGCGCTCCAGAAAAGGGGGTGTGGCCACTCAACAGGGGGCGTGTCCTTGAGTGTAGTGTACAACACCATATACAACTTCTACACATTATGCAACAAAATACTACACCCCATTATACTTGCCCCTTACACATGATGCCAAATGGAATGAGCCAAAATTCACATAATGCCACACGGATTGAGCCAGAATTTACATAATGCCACACGGATTGAGACAAAATTCACATAATGCCAAATGGATTGAGACAAAATTCACATAATGCCACATGGATTGAGCCAGAATTCACATAATGCCACACAGATTAAGCCAAAATTCACAATACGCTTCATAAACAGGGACATTGTGCGCCAAAGGCGCGCATTAGACATTTACACCATAATGTCCATTACACGTTAAGTTACACGCTATTATGTCCATTATGTATTATGCCAAACACCATAATGCCTATTAAAAATTATGCTACATAAGTGCTGCTTATCTACATGCTCATTGCCAAGGGTTCCATGCTCATTGCCAGAGGTTCCATGCTTGTTGCCATGTGGGATTACATGCTCATTGCCAACGGGGAATACACGCTTGCGGTAAACGGGGACAGCTGCCGCCAGGCAGAAGTGATAGCCACTGACAGTGGCAGAGCCTGGCTGTATTCAGAGCACTGCAGGTCCCGGCTATTTGAAAAAATACCCCTTTCACACCAGAAAATGCATTCCCAGGTTGGCCCCTTTTACACCAGCCTAGTCCCTGCATTTTCTGGTGTGAGGGGGAGAGAAAACCACCCCTTCCCCCCTTTAACCAGTTATCTAATTTAACCGGCTATATCTTCGGAACCAACTGACCCATTTACATGAGACAAATATCATATTGAAGAACTTTTGAGTGGGCTTCAAATGATTTTGGTCCAGTGAAACTGGAACGTTTGGTTCCAGAGTAATCTGCCCTCAAAGAACATGAACAGCCATGAAATTACATTTCAAAAATAAAAAAATTGGTTTACATGCAATATCTCTGAAACTGATTGGCCGATATGGACTAGCCTGGTATCATATTGAAGGCCCAGCAATTTGGAATGGAAATGATTTTGGTCCCGTGAAACTGGGCCGTTTGGTTCCAGAGAAATCTGTACTCAAACAACATGAACAGCCATGAAATTACATTTCGGAAATGAAAAAAAAAATTGGTTTACCCGCAATATCTCTAGAACCAATGAACCCATATGGACCAGGTACTAGATTGAAGGCCCAGCAATTTGAGTTAGACTGAGATCAACCACAAGCTTCTGCGACGCCAGGGGGGAACTGGCAGCCGCCGGAACCGGGTGGGGGGTAGGAATTGACGGGTCCCGTATTATCCTATGGGGAAAAAAACGTTACAGCTTTGCCAGGCGATATCTCCGGTTCCTGGGAGGCTAGAGACACAGGGCTGGGCTCGTTGGAAAGCCCTGGTCCTCAGCTACAAAAATAATGACAGGGGGGCACGTGCCCGGGTGCCCCCCCCCCTGAATCCGCCACTGCCTGCCGCAAAGAAGCATAAATATACCTCATCAAAGCTGGTTACTCAACACTGTGTTTATGTGGCCTCTGAGCTTTGTGTGGAATTGTGGATCTTTTTTAAAAGCTGCGCCCAAAGTAAAAATATATAAAGTATGACTTAACAGCGTGTACACTGACCCTTCTATCTGTTTCAATCTATTTTATTTTTTTGCTATGGCTAAGTACAGAGCAAAGAATAATATAAGCAATCACTATTGAAGGTGACGTTTTAATGTACATTGGGCCTACTTTGGCATCAGTTATAGTTCTGCAAAGATTAGAACTAGCAAAACAGGATGGGTTTCATTCACGTGACCTGGCCATTTCCTGAAGCAATAAAAAGTTTCACGAGGTTGCTATGGGGGTTGCACAGTGGTCAGATTTACCAAACTCGAAATGTGAAGCCACCACAGCAAATGCCATCTGAAGATGGTTTTATTTGCAGTACCCCAAGGACTACATTTTGCAAAAACTACTGGGGAGATAGCTCCTCTGGAACCCTGCCACAGCAATGGCTGCCACACATGTAGTGATTAGAAGACCGCACATAAGCAGTGGTCCTGTTAAATGAGTAAAAAGACCACTGATGCAGTGGCTTACATTACGCCATCATGCCCTGGGTCCACATCACCTTCTAGTGAAAATAATATCCTGTGGCGAGCGAGGTGAGGGACTGTGCCCGATGCGTTTGAGCGAAGCGACCCGCAAAGGTACAGTGCAGCCTAAATAAAATAAATTAACCTTCAACAAATTTAGATTGGAAAAAAAACTGCAAATGCTCTAAGACACGGGTGTCAAACACAAGGCCCAAGGCCAAATCCGGCCCGCCAGACCTCGTCATGTGGCCCGCACGAGGAGATAGCACGCAGGGGCAGTGTGTCTAAAACAGGAGTGCTGCGGGCCACGTCCACGTCCGCGGCCGCCTTACCTGTTCCTCCACTGTCGGCGGCCATGTTCCTGTAGGCACATATGTATGCGGCTACAGAAACATGTCCGACGGCCTCCACGGCTACGTGGAGGAGGGCCCGGCCGCCTGTTCCCTCTGATGCCCGGCAGTGACAGACACTGGGTGGGGACGTCATGACGATGACGCCGCCCGCCCATGCGTCTATAGAGAAGTAGGAGCAGGCAGGGAAGCTGGACCGGGAGTCGGGGACAGTGTGGCCGCAGCAAGCAGTGAAGAAAAGCTGGAAGCCGCAGCAGGACAGACGGAGAAACAGTAAGTGAGGATGAGGATCACACTCACAATAAAATATATATATATATCTGCTGTTTCCTGAGGTGTCCCCGTGTATAATAATAATAATGCCATGACACCACAGGCTGCTCCTCCTGTATAATCATTTATGTGTCATGGCATTACTTTTATTATATTATACAGGGGGAGCAGTCTGTGGTGTCATGGCATTATTATTATACAGGGGGAGCAGCCTGTGGTGTCATGGCATTCATTTTATATTATACAGGGGGAGCAGCCTGTGGTGTCATGGCATTATAATTATACAGGGGGACCTACAGATACAACCGGCCCTTTGAGGGTGACCAAACTGCTGATGCGGCCCCCGATGAATTTGAGTTTGACACCCCTGCTCTAAGGGCATCCAAGAACTTCCGCCCTCACATCTCACATCCAGGTCCTCTCCACAAAGGTGATCTAAGGGCCCATTTATCATTTAATGTTTGCAGCTAACCCCTGAAAACTGGTGTTTTCGGGCGTTAGCGGCAAATCATAAGTATCCCCCAAATGTATAAGGAGGGACAGCAACAGGAATATCCGATCCCTCCTGCTCCGCCGGCAGCTGCATCACCAATCATCTATATATAGGTCTAGTATCCTTTGTGTGTCTCCAAAACTGCTATCTCAGTGGCAAACGCAGGATTTTCAGAAAGGGGTTTCCAGAGGGGCGGAGCAAAGCACAGAGATGGACACTTAGGTGACCCAGTATATGCCGGGTCAGTTAAAGTATTATAGATAGACCAAATGTATATAAATAATAATATACATATATATATATATATATATATATACAGGTCGAGTATCCCGTATCCGAATATCCGTTATCCGAATTATTCCGAAATACGGACATTCCAGAAAGTGAAAAAAATTATTTTTTTTTGCTAAAAACTCACTGGGGACATATGTAACAGCATCACTGGGGACATGATATGTAACTGGCACTATATATGTGCAAGACAATGATTGCTTGGCATTCAAATTCAGTGCTGAGATAGTACACACATTTTGTTTCACGTTTTGAAACCTTGTTTTTTGAACAATTAAAATATGTTTGTGTGTATTTTATGTGGTAATAAAATATATTTGTGTGTATATTATGTGTTTATACAGCATAAATGCAAGATACTTCAAAATACATCATCGAAATATTAAAATATTCCGAAATACGGAATAATCCGTTATCCAAAATTCTCCTGGTCCCGAGCATTTTGGATACGGGATACTCAACCTGTATATATATACATATACATAACAGCAGTGTAGACTCCTGGGCATAGCAATGTATTGGGGCCCCTACCGATCCTCCAGCGGTAGGGGTGGGGGAAGCTTTTATGTCCCGCGGGTGGTAGGGGGTATTATATCAACCGCTCAGCATGTAGGGCCTGGATCAGTAATTTCCACTAATTACCCCTTTACTGCACAGATGGTGGGAAATGGGGTGGGATAGATCTTAGATTTTAATGGAATTACAAACTAGAGAATCCCACCTACCAAATGGTACGGGGACTAGGGGATCAGAGTTCAGGAGGCAAAACAATCTGCAAACGAGATTACAAAACTACATACCAGGTGTGTGGAGCTGGAGCAGTAACCAGCTGCTGGAAGGCTGATATCTCTGGTTCTGAGAACAGCAGAGACAAGCTACTAGTGTCCATCAAAGGGGAAGAGTCTCAGCTTTTGGAATATACCCTCAGAAAAACTCTAAGTCAGACAGAACCTGAAATATCTGACTGGGAACAGCAATTAACAGGCTTGGATGGGGACCACTGCTTTGAAGTCAGATATCTCCGGTTCCCAAGGGCCGATTTTTAAAATTCTTGTACCCATGGAAAGAGGGGACCCTCAGCTTTCAGCTTAGGGCCCTTAGACTCCTGGGGGGGTTTCTGGGTACTCAGAAACCCCCCCTGCGTGCGCTACTGCATCTGGCAACAAGTCAAACTATATGTCTTTCTGTCACACACATGCACAAACACAGAGACAATCACAAGGTAGCAGACTAGCTTTCACTTTCAGTGGGCTTACTTGTAGGTCAATATATATATATTATATATATAGATATATATCAATATTGGGCAGCACTGCATGGGGTCTCTGGGCTACCGCCATTCTGAGATGTCAGTATCCCGTATGCCACTGGCACAGACCGCACTACGAGTGGGGGTCAGTGCTCACTGCGCATGCGCAGACACCCATCTGAGTCCATTGCAGGGACGGGCTCCTTCCGTTCCGGAGTCCTGTCCCTCTGTGCGCAGGGAGATACATCCCAGAATTGTATTGCATATTACAATGCAATCCTGGGCAGAAATAATCCACCCAGATAGTGTTATATAGGCGATCCTTCTTAAATGGGCCCCCTAGTCTATACCAGGAGAAAAGCAGCATGTCCCTTGGCAGGAAGTGAAGCAACGTCTGACTCATGCCCGAGTGCCCTGCAACGATGCATCTATAACGGGTGCAGCGTGCCCCCCTGTACAAGTGATTTCCAGAAATGTGGCACCATAGTTACAGGAAAATCAGCAATGATATGGCACATCTGCCGAATGTAGCTGACTGGTACTGAGACAGGTACTGTGGTACCTTCTTCATAGCACAATGGTGACAGGCAATAGGTCCCAAACATCTGCTCATGGGCTGCACATTATTATGATGGTGTCTGGAAATGTTACATATGGCTTGGTATTAGTGAATGCCAGCATCAGTTATACATAAAGGAACTTATTAGTATTACATGTGCACTGAACACAGTATACACAGCAGTGACTGGTGCAGACTAGAGCAGGATCTCACAGCAGAGAAAGACCCTCACCTACTGACTTCTGCAATTACAGCCGGGCCTACCATTGAGCTGTATGGACGCAGCGCCCCCGTGTGGCTCATAAGCGCATTGCGACCACTCTGACATCTCGCGTTGTCTGCTGCTTGCCCGGAACAGCTGTGTGATCTCTACACATTCCTCGGTTTGCCTCTGGCAGGGTATTTATCACAATTCGATAACAGCAGCAGCAACAGTTTCTTCTATCCCGGCTCTCTGACGCTGAAGGGCCATGTGCGGAGAGTGTGTGCAGCAGGAGTACCCGGACCGGGTGAGAGCAATACGGGTGTCATTGCCACTGAGGGCTCCCTACTGTCAGGGACAGTCCCAACTTTTCTGGGTTTGTGATTGGGCGTGTCTGTGCCTGGGTAAAACTATCAGCCATCAGGTGGCAGTGGCCCATCCATGTGATACAGGCAGAGGCCTGTTATATCACTGTATCTGGGAGAGAGGAGATGATGGAGGTTGTAGTACCAGGAGCATGATGGGTGCACAGTGCATGGGAGATGGTGCATTATAGGTATGGGAGCGGAATCTGCTCTACTGCAAATGCTGCCGGACAAGACGGTGCTCATAGTGTACTACCATGGTGGGGTTATGGCATCTTACATCAGCCTATTGATCAGGGGCAATGCCAGAAGTTGATCAGGGGCAGTGCCAGGACTTTGTGGGCCCTATAGTAACACTTTGAAGGGGCGCCTGTCCCAATGCTTGTAGAGACCCATCTCCGCAGCACTTGTTCATTTTATGCCCCCATAGTAGCGCCCTAGTTTATATTATGAACTGTAATAGGGGATACATACAGATAACTGGCAGTCAGAATCCCAACAGGGGTCACGTAAGTACGCTTGCCCTCCCTTCAAGCAACCTAGCCCTACCTCCCCTCCACCCCCCACCCCCCCGCAGCCTGACCCTAAACCTCCTTGATAACCCCTAACTCCCGCACCCCACTGCCTAAACATAACCCCCCACCCCACAGCCTGTCCCTACTCTTCTAAGTGCCTAACCTCCACCTACAGCATAACCCCCCCCCCCACACACACACACACAGTTTAACCTTAAATCCCCCCACACCCAGATGTGATGTCTGACAGATCGGGCAGTGTGTATTGGGAACAAGCTGCTCATCTGTAGATGTATATTCTAGGGGTATGGGTAAAAACCGGACCTAGACAACACCCGGACTGCCAGACTGGACATCAAAATCTGCAGTCCAGAGCTTGTAGTGTACGGTCTTGGGGGTGTCGTGACAGCTGTCACCAGGGAGAGGAGGAAGGGGAGAATAAAGCCTCCCTGTATGGTCCGGGCATGTAGCAAAAACCGAATCGGTCCGGACAACACGGGGTGGCTGTAATCTCCCCTTCCCCATGTCCCTGGTGAAAGCAATCACAGGCATCCCCAGGACGGGACCTCCGGACTGCAGATTTTGATGTCTGGTCCAGTGGTCCGGGGTCTTGTACGGGTCCGTATTTTTAAATAGTCCCATATTCTATTGTGTACCCATCCTTACTCCTGATTCAGAATCAGCTTCAGTATATGCTACATACACAATCCAATCATTTGGAAACCCACTAGATAATTATATATAAAATCTTTACACAAACCTGCATTTTGAGATTTCCACATTATTTTTCAAACTATCGGGTAAATTTGCTAAGATAGAATAGGATTGGTTGCTAAGGGCAACATCCTATCTTCAATAGAACTCCTATCTTAGTAAATGTACCCCTAAGGTATTTCTGACAGTCGGAAATATCAGCATACACCTATTTAATGTGCCCTTTTTTGGCTGCATTGTCGCCCATGCAGACTTAACTTTTTTACAAGTTGAAACACTATTGTGGCACTAAAGTTTCAAATCTGCCGCCGTTTCCGCCAATCTACTGCCATTTTCGCCAATCAACACAGCCAGAAACATTGAATCGGTCCAATGTAAATTCGACCTGTTCTTGTTGAAGAGTGTCAATATTTCCAACTGTTGGAAATTTCGGCATGCATTGAATACCCCCCCAAAGTGTTGAAGTTTGGTTAATGGCCTCTGACAATTGTGCGATGTACATTTCTACTATTCTGTCAGTGTAGCCTCCCAAACCCTAAAGGCCCCCATACATTAGGCCGACTTGTCCTAAGGACAGGTCGGGCCCAATTCTCCTCCGAGCCGCCCAGCAGCTCCCCGGGAGGCTCACATACAATTTAGGACTTGATGTGCCATTTTTTTACATGTGATAAATCGCATGCGATTTATCACATGTCAAAAAAAATAAAAAATGGGGAGCTGCAGGGCGGTGAGGAGCAGTGGGGGCGGGCGACGGCGGCTCTGAAATGAGTGGCCGGTGGGGGGTGCCGGTGAGGAAGCAGTGCAGCGGCAATCAGAACAGTGGGGTGGGTGGCGGTAATCCGAACAGATGGGCAGGCGGCGGTAATCAGAACAGTGGGGCGGGCGACTGTGATCAGAACAGTGGGGCGGGCGGCGGAGATCATCAGTGTTCAGCGCCGGCTATTACATCTTTAAAATAATGTGGCAAATGACCCTCTGGCTTTTGATTGGCTGAGATAGAGCACTCTCAGCCAATCAGCGACCACCGAGGGAGGCCGCTGATTGGCTGAGAGTGCTCTATCTCAGCCAATCATTAGCTGGGCAGTCATTTGACACGTTATTTTAAAGATGTAATTGCCGCTGCGGTGCTGGACACTGATGATCTCCGCCGCCCGCCCCACTGTTCTGATCACCTCACGGGCACCCCCCACTGCACCCGCCAGCCACTCATTTAAGAGCAGCCGCTGCCCGCCCGCTGCAGGAGGTCGGACGTGATCGGACATGCTGCACGTCCGACCTCCTGATCCACAGGACAGCGCATCCGATCAGATCAATTGTTAATCACATGCGATTTTGGCCCAATTTCACGCAATTTATCAGCCCAAGTGCTGAAATCGCATGGAATCGGTCCAAAATCGAATAGTGTATGGGGGCCTTAATACTCCTACTTCTCAAGCTCGCTGCCTAGGTGTTATCCTTAACTCTGAACTTTTCTTTGTTCCCCACATCCAATCTGTCTCAAAATCATGCCACATGCACCTAAAAAACATATAAAAAATTCTCCCTTAGACACTGCAATAACTTTAATCCATTCTCTCATCATCTCACGCATTGATTATTGCAATAGTCTCCTTATTGGCCTTCCCCAATACAGACTCTCACCACTACAGTCCATTATGAATGCAGCTGCGAGGCTAATCTTCCTGGCCAGCCGTTCATCGTCTGCAAAGTTACTCTGTCAGTCACTTCATTGGTTACCTGTATTCTACCGTACTCAATACAAAATTCTACAAAGCCATAAACCACACTACACCAATATACATCTCTTCTCTTATCTCAAAATATCTTCCAACCCGACCTCTACGCTCCTCACAAGATCTGCGTCTCTCATCCACACTCATTACTCGCTCCCATTCCCGACTGCAGGACTTTCTACGGGCTGCACCCACTCTGTGGAATGCCCTCCCACGCACAATAAGACTCTCCTCCAGTCTCCAAACCTATAAGCGTTCCCTGAAAACTCACCTCTCCAGGCAAGCTTATCAAATTCCAGAACCAGCAACCTAATCCTTCATATACCGTTCCTATCTAACAACATCCCCACCGTACAGTCCACACATATCCAATCTTTCTTTTTCACATTTTCCATCCTCCTGACCCATGTCCAAACTGCTGGGTCACTGTATCATACAGCACACCAGGAACCTTGCATTCTGGTGGAATTAATGCAATAAAGATTACAGCAGGGCCCTTCTACCTTTTGACTGTCTGTAAATACTCTGTTTCTTGTATCATTGTCTCCTTTTGTAAAGCGCATTGGAATATGCTGCGCTATATAAGAACTGTTAATAAATAAAATAAATAAACCCTCCCACCTGCAGAGATTACGGAACCTGTGTATTACAGTGTGCAAACTCCACTAACCAAACAGAACTTGGCATAAAGAATCCAGATTTTATTTATTTATTAACAGATTCCTATATGGCGCAGCACTTTACAATATAATGCTGTGGGCCTGCTAGCTGTGAGAGGGTGGTCCATCTATATAATATTCCGATGGGAGTTCCATTGAAGATGGGATGGTTCATATGGGCAACCAATGATATTCTATTATCGTCTAGAAGATGCTTAATAAAAAAAAGAAGTAGATTCTGATTGGTTGCTATGGGCAACATTCTATCTTCGGTAGAATTCTCATCTTTGTAAATGTACCCCACACATTGGTAAATATATATTTTTGTTTTTACCTTGTAAGCAGGATTTTTAGAGGGGTCTTTCCAAATGCTTGATTCTAGAGCATAGGTGCTCATATGTGTGATGTGTATGATACATTATACATATCCAGGGCCATCTGGAAACACTAATATATTTTAAAGTGGATACGTGCATTGGCGGATTGGGGGGAGGGGGGCAGTGGTAATGTCATCTGTGCGCCCCCCTCCTTATTTGCCTAGTTGGCTAGTGTAAAATCCCAAGGGCATTTTAATTGCTCTGTATGTATAACTTGAAGTTGCAGCCTTCATATATATGATTTTGTATATGTTATAGGGTAGTACCTGTTTGGAGACGGGCTCCTTCTTGCTGAATTATGTCAGTTGTGCTAAGTGCAGTACTCGTGATTTTGTGCTCATCGCCAATAGAACGACAGATGAAGAGGATGGAGAAGAGATTATTACATTTGATCGTAAGTGCTGTCATTCTTCTCACATAAAATTCCAGAGCATTCTATACTGAACATTAGGACCGGCTTCTCTGGACCTCCTACTGTGCCCACTGACACAGCAACGGATTACTCAGGATGGCTGGGGAATTCACGCTGCTGTAGCCAGTAGTGAGTGCTGCACCCAAGGACACAGCCACTGGCATAAGCCTGCTAAGAAATATAATATAACTAGTTAAAAGACCCTCAAAATGACGGCTTCTGCAGTATACTTTCACTTTGAGCTGTGACCGTTTTTAGCCCACAAACTCCACCCCACTCCTAGTCTTCACAGCTCCTGCTCTCCATATCCAGCAAGCCTGAAATGGACAGTGTCCCTGCAAAAATTGCTTTCACTTTCTGTTATGATACCTTTTTAGCACACCAGGAGTAATTTTGGTCCATCAAGTGGCCTCTAGTGGTCACTGGTGATACTTCACCTCATAGAGGTTGAGAGCAGTTGGATATAGAGAGAGAGAGAGAGAGAGAGAGAGAGATGGATACATAGAAATTTGCATAGCCTCTTGATTGGCACTAAAAGATTACAAGCGATGAGGTGTACAGGATTGTTAGCCCAAGAAACAGCAAGAACGTCCACAGCAGCAGGAGTTGTAGTTCTCTTTGGTCTGCAGTGTTTGATTTGTCTTTAGCGATAACCACGTTCACAATTGCACAGTGCAGTCCGGCTTTTATCCACGCTGTACTAATAATATCCACTCTTCTGACGCTGCACAGCAGGTGCACCGGGCTTGTGTACTTCACAGTGCTGGAATGCCACACTGGCTGCAGGCACAGCAGCCTGAAATAGATCAGGCATCCGAATCATTGATCCTCATGCCAGTGCACCATCTCTGTTCACATTACAGCACACAGTAATATCCATCAGGCTGAAGACACGGCATGCAGCCATCTTGGCTCTGTGGCTGTTACTCCATGCTTGTATGTCAATAGGGGAGTTATGCTGGCATCAGGTCAATGAGCTTGCTCTCTTGGACATGTATTATAGGGCTGTGCTGTGAATGGGCTCCAATCAGCAGCTAAACATAAATTGGCTATTTATAAAGGTATTTCCATAGGTTATCCGTAAGCTGTCTTAAGGTCATGTGTGAACCGTTTTGGTGGAACCCTTTAGTGACTGAAATGTCTGGCCATAGCTTTGTATATGTAACGTCATACACATGTAACCGTGTAATCTGTATGCAGTGTTGGAAATCTAGCAATAATCGCAGCCATAAGTATGGTCCGTACCAGGGAGGCTACAAAATGGCTTCTCGCTGTGTGTGTGTGTGGGGGGGGGGGGGGGGGGGTTGAGCATACTTCAAAGATATCAATGTTGGGCGAATCCACTCTTACTATGTATTATCATTTATTTTCCAGACATGTGCAAAAATTGTCACCATGTGATCGCAAAGCATGAATATACCTTCAGCGTGGTGGATGAGTATCAGGTACAGTGCACTTGGGACCTCTATGTACAATTACAGTGGACATGCTGCGTAGTTACAATGGCTGACAGTACAAATGTTAGGAATACATTAGTTATTCCTGTTGGGGGGGGGGGGGGGTTACTTACAAATGCTATATTAACACTGGGATATATTTAGGAAAAGCTGACATTGCTTCTCAGTGGGTTGGAGCTGAAACTTTAAAGCAGTGGTGGCCAAACCTGTCCTCAAGACTGTTCTGTCCCGTTCGTGACTGAGTTAGGCCCCTAGTGTAGTCTTCCCCAGCCCTCATTGGTACAGAAGAGCAGCATCCGCTGTCTCTCACTCATTCTTCAGCTGCCTCTTCTTCTACTTTTTATTCTGGAGCCCAGAAAACTGTTGCCAAAAAAGAAGTCAACCTATTCATAAGGTATATGGGGCGTGATTCCAAATTATACGCAGTGCCCATATTTGCGCAACTAAGCGATTATCGGAATACTAATTGAGAGCAGTGTGTCATAACGGTACTTGTTTCCTAGCACGGCGCCCACGATTTTCATCTTATGCCATAGTTTCGATCGCATCGCATGCGACCTGATGTGATCAGACACAATTTAATTGTACAGGCACCTTGATGGGTGATTACTATGTTAAATGCACCCCCATTGTTAATGCCACCCCCACTATGAACGCCAACCCGTGGCAAACGCAGCGAGCCCGCGAGGGGTGGCGGAACGCGTCCTCCGACCTTTTCATACCCCCACTATCCACGTCGGCGCGCCACACTATATAAAATCAACTCCACGCCGACGTGGATAGTGGGGGTATGAAAAGGTCGGAGGACGCGTACCGCCACCCCTCGCGGGCTTGCTGCGCTCGCCACGCTTCGGGTTGGTGTTGATAGTGGGGGTGGCGTTCACAATGGGGAGGCATTTAACATAGTAATCACCAATCAGGGTGCCTGTACAATTAAAAATCGCATCGCATGCCATTGTAATGGCATGCGATGCAACGCGATATTAAAATTGTACAGTTTGGGTCTTAGGACCCGAAAATCATGTCCCATCGCATCCCTTAATTAGTGGTATGCGATGGCATACGATGGGCGCCGTGCTAGGAAACAAGTACCGTCATAACTGTCACTTAGGCATGTCTCTGAGTATAACTGTTATCACACTTGCAGAATACATGTCATCAGCGTTGCACCACTGGCGGCCATGCGAGTGGTACAGGAGTAACAATGTACCGCATGCGTCCAAACGATGTAAATATTATTTTCCCATTTAGCAGTGTGTGTGTACGCTCAATTTAGTTGGTTCTGAGCTCAATGGGAAATAAAGTTGAAACGACTGATGTGTACCCTGCTTAGGACACATACTAATAACTATTAGCAAGCTAACATATCAATTGGACTGCATAAGATACGAGTCGCATGCTGCCTGCAGAGGCTGTAGTGCTACAGTACTTGTGTGACTGGCACGATTTTGGTGCCTGCTCCGTGCTGGGGAACAGAGTGAATAAGATCACATGGTTAGACTGCATATTAGGGAATTTGCTGCGTTATAAGAAGCCTTGTACTCGCATTATTATTTATTAACAGTTTCTTATATAACCGTAGCCTTGGACAGAGCTTCTAGCTCGAATTGGCTTCTGAAATTTCATCCTTCACCCGTGGCCTCCTCACATGGGGGGTCTAGTCCATTCTTTCTGACAAAATCCTTCTTAGATGGACAAAACCATGTGCACTGCGGGTGGGGCAGGTGTTACTTGTGCAGAGAGAATTAGATTTGGGTGGGGTTTTACTTCAAAGTGATATCTATATTGAAGTGTAAAATCATGCAGTCAGTATTTTCCCTGCACAGAAACAAAATAACTCACCCAAATCTAATTCTCTCTGCACATGTTACATCTGCCCCCCTGCAGTGCACATGGTTTTGTCCATCTAAGAAGGATTTTGTCAGAAAGAATGAACTAGAATAAACCCCTTTGTTCTAAGTTATGAAGGCGGCCATTGTACCTTAACTCTGCCTGTGTTTTATTTCAGGAGTACACCATGCTCTGCATGCTGTGTGGCAGAGCTGAAGACTCGGTCAGCGTTCTGCCGGATGACCCGCGACAGATGGCTCCTCTCTTCTAGACACATTATTATTATATCGCTACATAGTTTTATATATGTTTTCCTATATTTTTATTGTTTTTGTGAAGTATAATACGTCAGTAAAATTTGAACTTGAACCAACGGAAATTCCTTGAGTATTATTCCATTTCGTGTTAGTTTATAGAAGCCGTGCTCTGCTCCCTATGGAGTGAGTTTCACATACTCACAGGGTGGTCCGGGGGGCAGCTGCAGGGGAAAGTGGGCGGGTCGGTGCTGATATCACATGATGTCAGCACCCGCACCATTTATGGCGATCTGCAAGCGGAACAGAAGTCAGTTTCATTCGATGGAGTGGGACCATCGAATGATTTCTCTCAGGTGTTCAGCGGGGTGACGCTGACCTGTTCATTAGGCTGCAAGTATACACGGCCTAGCGATCCCGTCCGAATCAGGCCCTATGTGTATTGCACAGCCAACGCAAGATGGCTGAACGTCGCCTCTCAGACACATCGCTGGTACACACTGGCCTAAATGATATATCAGGCGATCAATTAATGGCCCAATCTATCTGCCTGTGTGTACGCAGCAGAAATCACCTGTGGCCAAGCATAGTCATACTTAAATTCTGGACCTTTGGGGTGCCTTGAGGACTGTGGGGCTAATTCAGCATGGATTGTTACTCAGAGAATTTGCAAATGAAGCGATTATGGAATAACTGCTCATGCGGACGAGGCAACCGGTATACGCGAGGAGAATTACTGACTGGATCATAAACGCATGTGGCTGGAGTTTGACTGACAGGAAGACAGTGTTTGCGGGTGGAAATCTTCTGTTTTTTGGACGTGTCAGAAAAAAAAACTGCAGGTGTTTTGGAGGAGGGTCTATGATGTCAGTGATGATCAATTCCACCCTGTCCCAGTCGCAGACTAGTGGAAGCCTCCGACCTACTCAAAATTGCACTGGCAGCAAAAACTCTTTGATGGTTCGAGAATTGCTTATGGATTTGAGAATGGGTTGCAATTAGCGATCCATTTGCAAGTCTGAAGCAAGGGGCTTCTTGTCTTTCTGTCTGGGCAGCGGCTTTCTCCTCACAGTCCTCTGTGAATTCTTACATTACGATACGTGTTTAATTAGGCCCTGTGTTTGGAAGCTTTAGCTTTAATCAAAAATCTCTTGGCTGTGTTTTCTGTGTTGTGTTTATTGCACTGACACTTCTTGGCAATAGATGGCGCTGCTGGTTTTGCTTTGTATCCTATTTCCAGAAACTCCCTCTGTGCTGACTACACATCAAAAAAAAAGGAAGTTTTAGCGGGTTGGGATCGTTTGGTCTAGAGCAGGGGTGTCCAACCTTTCACCTTCCCTGGGCCACATTAGAAGTTGAAAATTTGGTTTGGGCCGCACATAAAATAAAATAACAGTAACGATACCTGATCATCCAAAAAAACATAGAAAACATAGTTAACATATTAAACTTACTTGGAAATGAAGTTAGTGAGATGTTTGACATTGTTTCTCAGCCACCAATGCATCCAGATTTGCTTCGAAGGAACTTGTTGCAATTCTCAGCGAGTGCTCAAGGTGCTCATCAGATATTTTGATTCTAGTTTTATTCTTTGTGTGCTTCATCCTTGAAAAAAGCTGCTCACAAATGTAGGTGCTTCCAATTAGCGATGACATGAATAAGGCATGATTGTGAAGTGCAGGATATTTTTCTATATATTCTTTGTGAATTGCTGCACTCATCCCCTGTGTCAACAGCTGTGGTGAGTGATCACTACAGGGGGCATTATGAATATAAGTGGCATTACCAGGGGGCATTATGAATATAAGTGGCATTACCAGGGGGCATTATGAATATAAGTGGCTTACCAGGTGGCATTATGAATATAAGTGGCATTACCAGGGGGCATTATGAATATAAGTGGCATTACCTGGTAATGCCACTTATATTCATAATGCCCCCTGTAGTGATCACTCACCACAGCTGTTGACACAGGGGATGAGTGCAGCAATTCACAAAGACACTGATGGTAGTGGGGGTATGAGAAGGCACCGCTGGCCTGGCTGCCTGCTCCTGCCGCCGCCACCCATCAGATCATCATCCAGCCCTGCCCGCTGCTGGGATGGATCACGTGGGGGAAGCGCCAGCTCAGACGTCCTTCGGACCGCGGGAGCAGCTGAGTGCGCCTGCGCATTCGCACCAGCGCTCCCGCTGCCATTTTAGGTTTGGGAGAACTCGATGCTGGCCGCGGCCATCTTTACTTTGGGCACAGTGCCGCGGCCAGCATGGAGACGCTGCTGCGGGCGGACCAGGTAGTTGCCCTAAATATATTATACTTAGAATTTCTTAAAATGCACTGGGCCGCATTACTACCCGACCTGGGCCACATGCGGCCCGCGGGCCGCGTGTTGGACAAGCCTGGTCTAGAGTATGTTGGTCGACATGGGTTTAAGTCGACAGTGTCTAGGTCGACAGTCAAAAGGTCGACATGGGTTTTTCAGTGTCTTTTGAGCCAACATGTGACGACAGGCAGTATTTCGGGCCATACCATCCACTAGGACATGGTGGGAGAAAAAAATAGTGTGCCCAGCACAGCGGTGCACTGGAAACTGTGTCCATGTTCACTGTGTCTACATTCCGATAAGAAAACAGTGGAAAAGCCCATGTCGACCTTTTTACTGTTGACCCAGAACTCCATGTCGACCTTGACCCTTGTCGACGTAGAACCATGTTGACCTATCCCCATGTCGACCTAACGGTGTCGACCCAATGCTTGTCGACCAACATGCTGTAGACCAAATGACCGTATCCCGTTGACTTCTACAGGAGTTTCTCTTGTTATTTGAGTCATTCTAAGCAATTTTTATTTTATTTTATTGTTAGAAACCAGTTTGCAAGATTTCTCTGAAACAATCTCATAACTTTTTTTTATCAATGTACTCCTAATGATAAGGGTTCATTTTGGTGAGGGTCATTTAATGAATATTAACAAAAGTTATGGGAAAGGGATACAGTAGCAAAAGTATATTTCTGTAAACAAACAGTTACTTTGATCATGGATTCTTTAGGCTTAGCTTAACGTAGCTTATTTTTGGTCTTTGCTTCCTGTTCTGATGATGTGTAAAGGGTCATACACACGTTGAGATATTGGTTAATGATGATATCGAATATGTACTTTCCCCTTGAAGTGCATGGAGACAATTTTGGCTATATGCACCTGCGATTTTGACTATGTGCACTTTCAATTTTAACTATGGGAGGTATTCAATGCTGACCGATATTTCCTTTTCTCAGAAATATATCGGCCAGGACCTATTAAATCCCAGCTTTGAAAAGCCAATCTGCTTGGCAATTAACAGGTTACAGCATGGCAGGTTTTCCAGCAAGCAACACACCTAGCACAGTCCCCACACCCCAACCCAGAGCCTATGTCATGGACAGACGCTTGACAACAGTTCACAGGTGTTGTTAATTAGCCAAACAATGATTCACATTAGATCTTGGGAAAACCTGGACTGGAACTAATCAGTACTGTTGTTGCTGCCGCTCTAAACCCTGATCCTGCTTTTCCACATTGACTTCATGCGGACTATGCTGTCCCTGCCACAGCTTATTTATTTCAATCACTTTATCAATCATTATTTGTGGCTAAATTTGGTTTAGCCGCAAATATTAAGTATCACCCAAATGTATCAGGAAGGACTGCAGCAGGAATCTCCGATCCCTCCTGCACCAAAGCCGGCCGCATCCCTCATTGGTTTCTAAGGGGGATGTGAAGCTGCCCGATGTATCAACATCAGGCAGCAGCGATTCGAATCCCTAGGGGCTACGGATCGCACTTCCGCCGTGGCAGTGCGGTCAGCGGGGTCGTGGTGGGGGGTCAGCACTAACCGCGCATGCCCCCTGGCTTCCAACTCAGCACATCGCAGGGACGGGCTCCTTTTTCGGAGCCCTGTGCCTGGAGGGTGATAGGATCGTATTTTACAATGCGATCCTGGGTGGTAATATTCCGCCCAGATCACATCGTAAATGCAATCCTTCATAAATGGGCCGCTAAAACATCACAAGTAGCATAAAACAAGTGGCCACCTGTATTCATAAAAACAATTCACATACAGCAATTCAAATTGTCTATATAATTATAAGAGGTGGACCTCCTTCAGCGTAACATAGTATAGTTAGTGTAGAAATATGTCCCTATGGACACAACTGGAAGATGATTGTCTCAGTAAGGTACCTTTAATTGTCCACAGAGATATTAAGGTACTTGTTTCCTAGCACGGCGCCCATTGTGGGTCATCGTATACCTTAAGTTAAGGTATGCGATGGACGCAACCGACGAGATTTTGGGGCTATTTTAAGCCTTTTCCCGACAATTAAAAAATCGCGTCCATCGCATGCCATTATAATGGCATGCGATGCGACGATGCGATTTAACATTGAATGCATTGTATTCAATGTTAAATTCCTATGTAAAATCGGGTCCATTGTATGCCATTATAATGGCATACAATGCGACCGATGCGATGGACCCGATTTTACATAGGAAACAATGTTAAATGGCCCAATGGACCCGATTTTTGATTGTATACCCACCCTGATGGGTAATTTGTATGTCAAATGCCCCCCCCCCCATTGTTAACGCCACCCCACGATGAACGCCAACCCAAAGCGTGGCGTGCGCAGCGAGCCCGCGAGGGGCGGCGGTACGCGTCCTCCGACCGTTTCATACCCCCACTATCCACGTCGGCTTGGAGTTGACTTTATATAGTGTGGCGAGCCACCGAGCCCGAAGCGTGGCGAACGCAGCGAGCCCCGCGAGGGGACGTGTAATACCTGTGAAGTAATGAGCGTCCCCTCGCGGGCTCGCCGTGCTTCGGGCTTGGTGGCTCTCTGCACTCGCCACACTATATAAAATCAACTCCACTCCGACGTGGATAGTGGGGGTATGAAAAGGTCGGAGGACACGTACCGCCGCCCCTGGCGGGCTCGCTGTGCTCGCCACACTTCGGGTTGGCGTTCATCCTCGGGTGGCGTTAACAATGGGGGGGCATTTGACCCATCAGGGTAGGGATACAATGAAAATTGGGGTCTGGGGGGCATTTAACATTGGGCCCAATGTAAAATCGGGTCTGAGGGACCATTTTACATTGGTTCCAATGTAAAAATCGCGTTGATTGCATCGCATGCGATTTGGTTGCATGTGATGCGATCAACGTGGTTTTTTAGGACCCGATGGATACAATTTTAATCGCTGGTGCCGTGCTAGGAAACAAGTACCAATATTAATATATAATGTAGGACTGATATCATTGATATCGTTGTTGTATTAAACTTGTCTCCTGACGATTTTACCGCAAAAGAACATATTTATGAAGGATGCATTTTAATTGTGGCAAATAAATAAAATCCCAAATCTGCCTGGAGTCTTATTTCATTGACAAGTGGATGTGCTTATCCTACTGGAGGTATGACACTGAGGGCCAGATGTACTAAGCTTGAAAAGTGATAAAATGGAGAGTGATAAACCACCAGTCAATCAGCTCCTAACTGCAATGTCACACACTGTATTTGGAAAATGACAGGTAGGAGCTGATTGGTTAGTGGTTATCACTCTCCATTTTATCATTTTTAAAAGCTTAGTAGATCTCGCCCTGAATGAGCACTCGTTCCACAGTGATATGCCGTAGGCCGCCCTCTGTAGGAGACTCTGCCCTGGAACTGACAGAAGCGTATGTCCAGAATGGTGTTTAAATTACACAGGCCCACCTTGCCGACAAGTGAAGGATGTAGTTGTGCGCGTACTGAAGGCGTGCTCTGGGAAAGGGGTGTGGCCACTCAAAAGGGAGCGTGTCCTTGAGTGTAGTGTACCACACACTATTCAACTTCTACACTTTATGCAACAAAATACTAGACCTCATTATTCTTGCCCCTTACACATGATGCCAAATGGATTGAGCCAAAATTCAAATAATGCCACATGGATTGATCCACCGCCGGGCAGAAGTGACAGCCATTGACAGCTGGGCAGAGCGGGGGGGCTGTCTAGCTGTATTCAGGGACCTGCAGGTCCCGGCTATTTGAAATAATACACCTTTCACACCAGAAAATGCAAGGACTTACCCGGGAATATGGTACCAGGACCATGCAGGGACATTCCTGGGTTGGCTCCTTCTACACCAGCCTAGTCCCTGCATTTTCTGGTGTGAAGGGAAGAGGACCCCCCCCCACTATATAGTTTAACCAGCTATATCTTCGGAACCAACTGACCCATTTACATATACCAGTATCATTTTGAAGAACTTTTGAGTGGGTTTCGAAAGATTTTGATCCCGTGAAACTGGGCCGTTTGGTTCCAGAGAAATCAGCCCTTTAAAGATCATGAACAGCCATGAAATTACATTTCAAAAATAAAAAAATTGTTTTACCCACATTAGCTCTGGAACCAATGGACTCATATGGATCCAGCCTGTATCAGATTGAAGGCCCAGCGATTTGGGTTCAAATGAGATCAACCTCAAGCTTCTGTGATGCTGGGAATGGGGTGGGTGGGGGGGGGACTGGCAGCCATTTGAACCGGATGGGGGTCGGAAATAGCGGGTTCCATGTTATCCTATGGGGAAAACGTTTCAGCTTTGCCCGGTGGTATCTCCAGTTCCCAGGGGGCTAGCAATGCGAGGCCGGGCTTGTTGAAACACAGCTATGTCAGAAATTATAGGGGGGGTGTGTCCCCCTGAATCCGCCCATGCGTTCCCATGCCCCACTGCCGCCACACCCAACCCCCACACACACACACACTGTGTGAGCACCACGCCGACAGTGCAGGTAACAATTCATCAAAAGCAATTACAACAATGGTCCTTGCTGGAAGTTGTAATAAAAACTCTATTAACCCATTGCGCGCAGGGTGAATTTGACAAAATAGGTGTAATAATTGCCAAGCAAACATTTTTTGTTCATGATAATGACTTGTAATAATTTACCTTATATAGGAAATATAGGGTGAGATTTAATAGGATGAGAGATTCAGAAAGTGAGAGATTTGGGAAGAAATCTCCAGTTTTTTTAAAGCGGCAATCATTTACAGTGCAAAATCAAACTGGTTTTGCAGTGTAAATGATTGCCGCTTTAAAAAAACTGAAGATTCCTTCTCAAATCTCTCACTTTCTGAATCTCTCATCCTATTAAATCTCACCCATAATCTCTACACAGCAATTTTTATTTGCGTTTATATAAAAACGCAAAAAAAAAATGAGCGACGCCGGCATTTTTAGCGGTTATTTTGCACATCTATCACAGAGATGTTGGCACTCAATGGATGATGGTTCTTTCAGTAAACATTGCCTAATTCTTAGAGGAAATGGCATCCCTTTTCCCCCCCGCACACTCACTGATGTGTCCTGCCAACACCGCGTGTGACTGACTGACACTCTGTCCGTGGCATTCCACAGCTGACTGTACTGGCTTCTCTTATACGGAGTATCTCCACACCTCAGGAATGTCCCTGCTCACTTACTGATAATTTTATTTTGGTAACATGGGGCGTGCCTCCAACTTCTAGTGCTGTGTGAAAGTGTATTTGTGACCTTTTTTCAGCTGTCCTCTCTCCTTTGTCCCTAAGTTATACTTCACTATTGTGGCGGTGACATTGGACCCGGTGTGGGAGTTGGACACAACAAGGTAGAGTCATGTTCCTGTTTGTTTCCGATTTGCTATTTACAGTCGATTGTGAAAATGATGTATTTGAAAAACTTATTTGATCTGCTGAACATACAATATATATATATATATATATATATATATATATATATACATATATATATATATATATATATATATATATATAATAACGATTTTCAAAAAAATGAAAACAGGAGGCGGCACTCAAAGAAAACGTGGGTAAATTGTATTAAAGCATAAAAGTGCAAAACTTGTCAGTATACATGGTCAACAGTTTCGGAGCTGACGCCCCTTCCTCAAGACCACTGACACATCAACTGAATCAAACAAAACATAATGGTGAAGTGCACTTCACCATTATGTTTTGTTTGATTCAGTTGATGTGTCAGTGGTCTTGAGGAAGGGGCGTCAGCTCCGAAACTGTTGACCATGTATACTGACAAGTTTTGCACTTTTATGCTTTAATACAATTTACCCACGTTTTCTTTGAGTGCCGCCTCCTGTTTTCATTTTTTTGAAAATCGTTATTATATACCTCTGATGTGGAAGGCACCTCATCTGTTGACCTATTGGATATACTAAGTGCCGGTCCTCTCGACCTCTATATATATATATATATATATATATATATATATATAATGGTACATAAATGATGCTTGTGGCTGCTGGTGGGTACTTTATCTCTAAAACATTTTGAAAACTCCAATATACATATATACACATGCACACACAACGGAAGAGGTAATATTATATTCAAATAGTAACACAATCTAACACACTTGTTCCTGACTATTTCATGAGGTAATTTTTATCTATTTATATAATACAGGTGTACCTAGATAACGTCTCAGTATACATATAATACTGACTTTCATTTTTCATAGTAGACGTATAATTGATACACCCTAAAAATAGATTGAGTTGTGTGTGTTTGCTCATAGTTGTGTATTATTACTCTCCTAAATCACCAGCCTCAATGACAAGTGGACATGAATACACAGTACTGTACGGTGTGTTGGGACTTTGGGTATATCTTACTGTGTATCTCGGTATAGCTGAAAGCTCAATTTACGGTTCTTATAAAATAAAATGTAGGCTGTTGTAGGCAGAACACCACTGTGTTACCTTTATTTCTCATTGTGATCTGTGCCTGTTTAATTATATTCAGTGATTTTAGTGAATTGGAATATTTGATGTGGGAGCTGCTGGATTTAGAGGAAGGAGACCATAACTCTGTACCCCCGCTGAGCAGATGTCAGGCCTCTCTATATTGTGAAGTCCCGTTATAGCACAGCGCTGACACACACACACACAAAAAAAATATTTCCAACGAATAGAAGTTAACTTATCACTGACTTAATGGACAGTTCCTTCAAAGCTGCCATAATAATCTTTGGGCCTCCAGCCTAAAGACAGGGATCACTGATAATTATCACTGACTGCCCATATTTGGCTTCTCATTAGTACAACGCTTACAAGTGCCCATGTTGCCTACACGACTCATAAGGAACAAGACCAATACATTGATGCATAGGCAATGTGGAGTTACCTACGTATGTCGGCATGCAGTCGGCAGTTCAACAAGTAAAAGGTTGACCAGTCAATAGGTTGACCACTATTGGTCGACAGGCCATGGGTCAACACAAAAAAAGGTCAACATAACTTAGGTCGACATTGTCTTACGGTCGACACATGCAATATGTCGACATGGAAAGGTTGACATGAGTTTTTCACACTTATACTTAGGTATGCCGACATAGACAAGGAAAATGTGAGAACCTCATGTTGTCCTTTTTTAACGTCGGCTTGTTCCATGTTGACTTATTGCTTATGTCAACTTTTCCACCCTGTCAACCTAAGGCATGTTGAGCTTTTTCTTGTATTGATTTATGGCACTGTCAAACAATAGTAGTGGACTTAGTAACTGTCGACCTTCTTACTGTCGGCACATACCCCATATGAGTAGTAGATAATCCAGGCCGGCCAATGATTAATGGAATGGTGGAAACTTTATGTAATGTTTTTCATAATATGCTTTTAGTAAATAATAATAATAATAATAATAATAAAATGTATTGGGGCAGATGTACTAAGCTTAGTGAAGAAATACAGTGGAGATAAAGTAGAAGGTGATAACACACCAACCAATCAGCTGCGTTTGGAAAAAGACAGTTAGGACCTGATTGGCTGGTGTGTTATCACCTACTACTTTATCTGCACCGTATCTCTTCACCAGGCTTAATGCATTTGCCCCATTGTATTGAAAACAAATGAGCATATTTAGGGATAAATGAACTTAAGCATCTAAAAATAAAAGAGGTGATGTTGCCCCTAGCAACCAATCAAATTCTGATTATCATTTCTCTATTGAATCTTACAAAATGATAGATAGAATCTGATTGGTTGCTATGGGCAACATCACCTCTTCTCATTTTTAGGAGCTTTAATAAATATACACCTTAGAACCTGAAACAAAAGATTTTCCTTTGTATGTTGGATCGACATTCCCTTATTAATGTTGCAAAACAAAGTTGCGAAAAGAGACAACAACATCGTAGAACCAAGGTCACCACGGCAACATTCCAGGAGAGAGGTATCAAACCTTCTAAAGAGGACAAGTGTAGGTGTGGCCTATATTAACCAATCAGGTTGTAGCTATCATTTATCCAGTACACTCTTTACAGTAATAGCTAGAAGATGATTTTTTTCATCTGGGCAACAGCTAGTCTAGCCCTCTGTAGTAGGTTTATTAACCTTAGCTTATGGTTTGATTTGCACAGTACTATTTCTGGGGAAAAAATAAGTCCAGGAACTTTCCACCTGTTCTGGGGGTGGAAGAGAGGGAGAGAAATAGAGAGAGATTGTATTTAGAAACAAAGGCCATCACAGGGGACTTTAAAATAAAACTTATCTTATGAAAAGTACATTTTGGCCCAAAGCAGATTCAGGAACCCAGTTCCTGATGATGTCATATTTAACCCCTTCAGTGGTGTTTTTTTTTTTTCAGGGAGTGCCCCCCACTGGGTGAGTTTTTTATGGGGAGCGCTCCCCATTAGATGTGTTTTTTATGGGGAGCGCTCCCCAAAAAAACCCCAACACGCTGTCTCCCGGGGTCGGGCAGCGCCGCTGAGCACTATGTCAGCTGCTGCCCCCCACAACCCGCCTCTGCCCTCGGGAAACCCGGCACGAAGTTACAGTCCGTCGCAGACTATAATACAACAGCCGGGAGGGGGGGGGGGAGGAGGAGGCGCGGCTGAGCAGTGGGAGCCGGGCATTTCAGTGATCTACTCAGCGGCGCTGCCCGGCTCTAAGCAGTGGCAATCCCAAGAATTTTCAGAGTTTGCCAGTCTGGGCATTGAAGCATAGCCTGGAAAATTCTTGGGATTACCACTGAAGGGGTTCTTTAGAGGTTCAGGAACTGTTTTGCTGCTAAAATATAGCACTGGATTTGCACAAATGATCTATCTATAGGCATTGTTCATTGTAGCATATTTTGCCATGTAGTTACAATTCTGCCCTAAGAATCCCAAAAAGATACCACTGGAGCTGCATGCCTAATTAGGCCCATGATATTTTAATTTGGCTATGGGTCTGGAAAAAGGAACAAAATATACTTATTAATTGGTAGGTAAAAACCACCATTGGTAGTGACAATTATGTGTTTTGTCTGTGGTTCTTGTCACGGAGACTCTGAGGCCAGAGAGTAAACCTGGGTACACACTACTGTACATGATATTTTGGACACTCATGCAATCCGCAACCATTCTGCATGGCCATAATCGGATGGAAGATGCAATGTATGATATCACATCCGAATAGCAGTGTGTTGGTGCAACCTCATGATATTTTGGTCAATCATTCCTTTGAAGATGTAATCTGGACTGATTAATTGCTTGTTATCCAGGGGCACAATATATTGTGTGATTGGAAGGATGATTGCAGAGTGTGTATGCTTAAAATTGTGTGTTCTGGGAGTGTATCATTGAAACTGGAAGGGATGTTCAATTGTTTGTAAAAATCTTTTATATGAGTACTCAGCTTATACTGTGCCTGGCTGACTGATTGTGTGATTGATTGATTCATTGATTGATTAAATTGATTGATTAATTCATTCATTATGATATTTGACCCTACTATAAATATTCCACATCATTGGTGGGTGTAATGTATTTTTTTTCTCTATTCATTGGTTTTAAACGGTAATATACTTTATTGTGGCCAGGACGTAAGATTAGCACAACTGACGAATTCACGTCTCTCTGCTTTGATAAGCAGGGACTCCCCTAGGGCGTGAGGACTAGACGCGTTAGGCCAGATAAGGCAAAACTAGTAAAGCTGCTATCTGGTGATAACGCTGTTTGTAAGATTATAGAGAGCCTTGTAGAACCTCCGGATCAGCCAATTTCTTCCCCAATGTTAAACTGGGGGAGGTACAGTGTGTCATTTATTGCTTAGAACTTGCCTGAGCTGAGCGTGGATATAACAGCATGGACAGTTGTTTGTAGGATCCATAAGGCCCCCTTACACTATGCAATTTTGGGCCGATTCCACGCGATTTCAGCACTTGGGACGATAAATCGCGAGAAATCGGCCCAAAAATTATCCCGTGCACATCGGACCAGATCATGAGGTCGGACGTGCAGCACGTACGATGACGTCCGACCTCCTGCAGTGGACGGGCAGCAGCAGGGGGTGCCAGTGACAGTGGAGCGGGCGGCGGTAATCAGTGTGTGCACTGTAGCGCCGCAGCGGGCGGGCAGCAGCGGCTATTACAACTTTGAAATAACACGTCATATGACTGTCTGGCTTCTGATTGGCTGAGATAGAGCACTCTCAGAAAATCAGCGTTTGACATGTTATTTTAAAGTTGTAATAGCCGGCACTGCCCGCCTGCTGCAGCGCTACAGTGCACACACTGATCACCGCCGCCCGCCCCACTGTCACCGGCACCCCCCTGCTGCTGCCCTCGCCGGGCACTCATTTCAGAGCCGCCGCTGCTGCTGCGCTGTACTGCACACACTGATAATTACCGCTGCCCGCCCCACTGTCACCGGTTCCCCACCACCTGCACTCGGCCGGCACTCATTTCAGAGCCGCTGCTACCCCCCCCCCCCACACTACCGCCGCTGCCCCCGCCTGATCCTCACCGGCATGGCCGCTGCCTGCCCCACTGCTCCTCACTGTCCTGCAGCTCCCTGGTTTTTTTTAACATGTGATAAATCGCATGCGATTCATCACATGTAAAAAATGGCACATCAAGTGCCAAATTGTATGTAAGCCTCCCGGGGAGCTAAAGCTATATATAAAGAGAGAGATAAAATAAAAAATGAAATGTAATTAAAATAAGAGAGAGATAGTGGGGTTGCTCCAAGGTAGGTAGCTCTTAGTTTGGATATATCAAGTAAGGAGCCATTATCATGTGGCTCCTTGCTGGTTAATCGTAGACCCAATTTAGGGTAACGGTGGCATGGGGTGCGGTGCCCCTGGACTGGATGGGCTGGGTGGCTTTAGTGCGGCATGCCCTTATGTTCTATTAACACTTTCCCCTCACTAACACTATCTCTCTCCTATTTTAATTACATTTCATGTATCTCTCTCTTTATGTATAGCTTCGGCTTCCTATCACTAATTATTAACACTATAGTATCTCACTGGCATGCCGCACTGGGCCTCCTAGCTTATGATGGTTTTAGGGGTGCCACACCCTGCACCTAGGTATAGCGCTAGGGACCCCCAATATACAGAGAAGCCTTGACGTGGCTTGGGGGCATAGCATACACCTGCGCAGGTATATGTAACCAATATATCTGAATTCTATTATTATCATGTAGTGTTCAAGATTGGTTACTAATACCACTGTCTTGTTTTACTTACTTAATACCCCTTTTACACCAGAAAATGCAGGGACTTACCCGGAAATACAGTCCAGGGCTCAAGCAGGGACATTCCCCGGCTGGCCTCATTCACACCAGCCTAGTCCCTGCATTTTCTGGTGTGAGGGGGGCAATGGGGGGTAGCAGGAGGCGGGGTACGGGAAGCGAGTGGCGGGGTCCAGACTGCAGGGATCCAGTCAGCTGCGGCTGGGCGCTTGTAGTGCTATTTGCCGGGCAGCGGGGCAAGAGAATTTGAAAACATTTTGACAAGACTGGCTGGATGCTGATTGGCTGAGAGCGTCTGGCCAGTCTTTTAAAATCCAGCAGCGCTTCCTCCCCACTGCCCAGCTATAAGCGCCCAGCTGCTGCCCGGATCCCCACAGTCTGGACCTCGCCACCCGGTATCCGGACCCCGCCACCAGCTGTCCAGACCCCGCCACCCACTGTTTGGACCCCGCACCACCCTGCCCGCCGCCTGCTGCGCAGGTAAGTTCCATTCACACCAGCCAGTAATCTAGGCTGGTCAAAGGAGCTATTTGGAATGTGGCTCGGGAACCTTGCATACCAGCGCTAGTCACAGGTTGTTCCCGGGGCCAACCCAGGAATTTTGGCTGGTGTGAAAGGGATATTACTTATTTCCTATTGCAATAGGAAAACAACGTTAGCAAAGATCTTAGGAGTCAATACAGGTAAAAGCATTCCTCTCAGCTGTCCCTATTTTGCGGCTAAAGCAGACCACGGAGGGTGGGTGGAATTAGTGGAAGTACTCTCACTGCTGCAGAAAGTTTGCCACCCATTGAGGGTATGTTGAGCGCTGTTTGCAAAAACTCTCCAGCTGTGCCCATGCAGAGATCCGTCCCACTCAGAAACAGCCCCAATATGTGTAAAGGTGCCCATACACTAGTAAGATTTATCTTCAGATCTGGCTGGTTGGAACAAAAACATGGTTATGGATGAGTGACAGTTTGTCAGTTTTCCAGCATTTCCAAGCAAATGGTCAACTGTCTCATCCACAACCATGTGCTCTCATCCACAACCATGTTTTTGTTCCAACCAGCCAGATCTGAAGATAAATCTGCGTGTGTATGGCCACCTTAACTGCCACACCAAAAAGCCCCAGAAAATCCGTTAACATAATTTTTTTTCAAAGTGACATCCCAAAATACGCTTCATATGTCACATGTCATACCATCTGCCAGTTCTCCAGAAAGTATGACGCAGCATAATATAGCCGGGTACTCCGTACTGATAATGTCCTCAATGGGTTTGTTTGTTTTTCTTTTTTTCTTTTGAACATAAACTCGTCTTAGGGGGAGGTGCAAAAGAAAATCTGCCATCTTTGAGGTGGCACTACGAGATTGTACTTTCAATATAATATATATATATATATATATATATATATATATATATATATATATATATATATATAATATTTATAATTCAGGAGCAGATTTATTAACTTTTTTTACTAAAATAATATGGAAAAATGTCATTTTCACACCCTTTCCCCTTTATATCTTCATCACCTTCAATGCTTGAAGGGCATGTATTTTAGTAACCAGGTAGAATTTCCCATAATTATAATGGGAAATTAAATTTGGATGGATTTATAAAAACAAAGTGTGAAACAGAATACCTCAGAGAGCCCTGTTATGATAATGCCAGCATCAGCTGGTGTAATCACTGGAATCACTGCAATATGCCTGCCCTTGCACAGCTTCCTTTGACACTGACACAATGTTTGGGAGCCTCCCGGCCACTCCAGTAGAGTAGGTAAGTATGCCCACCAGCCATTGTCACACAGCGCAGCTGGAGCACCGCCGTCTCCAATCCCTATGTACAGGCTGAGAGTGCAGTTCCAGGCCTCCACATAAAAATAGGCTCCCCATCATAACAGCGTGATGATTTACCAGACAGATACCAGCTGGCCACACGGTTGGCCATACACCAAAAGTATTCAAATGGCATTTCTATATTCTACACAATTATGCAACTTTTTTATGCACCAGATGACGTCCCGACAGTTGGGATCCTGACTGACAGGTGTGGGGGGGGGGAGGAGGATATATGCCTGGGGCCAGATTGCCAATGCTCTGTTCCTGGACTTCCTTACCAGTGGCAGTTGCAGCTGTGAGGCTGTAGCACAGTCCAATATTCAAAAAGGGGAGCCACACTTAAAGCCACCCCAAACATCACTGTCCTGGACTCACTCACTAGCAGTGTGACTCCCCCTCTTTGAATATTGGACACCAGCTGGTCACATAGTTGGCCATCTACATAAGTATAATTGAACGATGTTTGTGTGTGTGTGTGTGTGTGTGTGTGTGTGTGTGTGTGTGTGTGTGTGTGTGTGTATGGATGTTGCACGATAACTCTTAAATGATTGACCAACCGTCTTAAAACTCTGCACACTACCTTTTCATCTTAACGGACGATCTAAGTTCTAATATAGGTTTAATTGGACAAGCCTTTAAGGGTGCTGTCATAAGGGTCTGTGCTATTTCTGTTGTTTTCATGCATTGTGATATGTCATTTGAAAGCTTTAATCATGAGGCTCCAGTCATTTTTTTCTCTTGATTGTCTGCTTATTCATCGAGGGTTTTCGGGATCTTCTGTACCTGCTGCAGCAGCTCCTGTCCTGCTGTGGTTGGCAAGGGTAGGTGAATAGTTGGAGACTTGCACTGGCTGCTGCAGCAGCTACTGCTGTGCAGTGGTTTGGAAGAGAAGGTGGATAGTTGGAGAGCTGCTCTGGCTGCTGCAGCAGCTTCAGCCTTGCTGTGGTTGGGAAGGAAAGGTGAATAGTTGGAGACTTGCTGTGCCTGCTGCAGCAGCCCTGCTGTGGTTGGCAAGGGAGTTGGTGAATAGTTGATGAATTGCTGTGCCTGTTGCAGTAGCTCCTGCCCTGCTGTGGTTGCCAAGGGTAGGTAAATAGTTGGAGACCTGCTCTGGCTGCTGCAGAAGCTACTGCCTTGCTGTGGTTGGAAAGGGAAGGTGAATAGTTGGAGACTTGCTGTGCCTGCTGCAGCAGCCCTGCTGTGGTTGGCAAGGATAGGTGAATAGTTGATGAATTGCTGTGCCTGTTGCAGCAGCTTTTGCCCTGCTGTGGTTGGGAAGATTAGGTGGATAGTTGGAGACATGGTCTTGTTGCTGCAGCAGCTCCTGCCCTGCTGTGGTTGGGAAGGGAAGGTGAATAGTTGGAGAATAGGGGCAGATTTATTAAGCTTGGAGAAGAGATAAACTGGAGATAAAGTGGAGAAAAGGTAAAAGGAGATAAAGCATCAGCCAATCAACTCCCAACTGTCCTTTTCAAACACAGCGGATTGGCTGTGCTTTATCTCCTTTTACCTTTTCTCCACTTTATCTCCAGTTTATCTCTTCTCCAAGCTTAATAAATCTGCCCCTTGGTCTTGTAGCTGCAGCAGCTTCGGCCCTGCTGTGGTTGGGAAGGTGGACAGTTGGAGACCTGCTTTGGCTGTTGCAGCAGCTTCTGCCCCGCTGTGGTTGGGAAGGGAAGGTGGAACAAGAATTGCATAAGCATAAACTTTCTAATTATAAGTATTACAGTTGCATTTCTATTTTGCACACACAATTATGCAATGTTTGTACTTTTATATATTAGTTAGACATTCTGGCATATAGTGTATGGGTTATACATGCCTACATGGCATTGCCCTCACCTCCTCCACTTCTCATAATGGGCCTTTGAACATTTTCAGCTCCAGGCCCATAAGGCCCTTAATCTGGTCCTGACTGTATGCTAGCTATGGGCAGCACTGGTCTGCCGGCTCTGGACTGGATATTTACCTGCTATGGGAAGTTCCAGGAAATGATACAATAACAGACAACAACAGGCGTCCCTGTATGGAGAACACCTGAGTGGTTAGATTGGGTGTTATGGCTGAAGGATTTCTCATTCCCTGTAACACATACGTTCAGTCAGGCGGCGCGCATGCTAGGTGGACAGTAACTAGGTCGATACCTAAGAATGGTTGACATACCTTAGGTTGACAATGACAGAAGGTTGGCACAAGCTTAAGGTTGACATATACATGATCAACAATGGTATGTTGGTCATTCTAGGTGTCGACCTAGTCATTGTTGTCCCAGGGACTGGATACTATCTCAGTGTAGGTTTGAGTGTCTGTGGTAGGGGAGGTGATGGATGCAATTTTACATCTGGTCCACTGTATGTGTGTTTTAAAACAAAAGCTTATAGACTATAGAGCCATAACAGGGCTGCCCAGCACCCTGAGAAGGCCACAACCCCCTGACCAATTGGGTCACAGGGGAGGAAGAGTCACAGAGCTGCTTGCCGAGCGCCCACTTCATGCACGGCCTCAGCCCCGCCCCCATGTCCTTCTTTCTGCTGGTGAAAAGAGGTTCCGCCTCTGCTCTGCATTTACCTGGGCTTCATGATGACTGCATGGAGGTCATACTGGCAGCTTATGTGTATTTATCTGCTTGCTGTGGGGACTGCTGTAGTGCTGCAGGGGAGGTGGGTGGCCAGCAGCTAAGGAGGCTCACGGTTGACTAGAGAGCTCTGCAAATGTTCCCAACCCGGCCATGCATGATCCTAGCTGCACTGCACTCCCCCCTCCCGCTTTCCTTCTCACCTCAGGTTTTTTATGCGGCCAGGTGGTCTGTGTCTGCTTCCCCACAACCCAGTGTGCTTGTGGGGGCTGTCAGCAGTTTGGTGCATGTATACTAGGCCTCTATTTGCTTCAGCCATATATTCCTCTGTCCATGCCCATTTCATTCTACTTCCCTACCTATGTGTTCCCCAGCCCTTGTGTGCCTGTACTGCTGCCCACGTGTGCCTCTTCCCCTGCCCACGTGTGCCTCTACCCCACCCATGTGTGTCTATACCCCTTCCCATGTGTGCCTCCACCCCTGCCCATGTGTGCCTCTACCCCTGACCATGTGTGCCTCTACCCCTGCCCACTTGTGCTTCTACCCCACCCATGTGTGCCTGCACCCCTTCCCATGTGTGCCTCTATCCCTTCCCATGTGTGCCTCTACCCCTGCCCATGTGTGTCTATACCCCTTCCCATGTGTGCCTCCACCCCTGCCCATGTGTGCCTCCAGCCCTGCCCATGTGTGCCTCTACACCTGCCCATGAGTGCCTCTACACCTGCCCATGTGTGCCTATACCCCTTCCCATGTGTGCCTATACCCCTGCCCATGTGTGCCTCTACCCCTGACCATGTGTGCTTCTACCCCACCCATGTGTGCCTGCACCCCTTCCCATGTGTGCCTCTACCCCTGTCCATGTGTGCCTCTACCCCTTCCCATGTGTGCCTCTACCCCTTCCCATGTGTGCCTCTACCCCTTCCCATGTGTGCCTCTACCCCTTCCCATGTGTGCCTCTACCCCTTCCCATGTGTGCTTCTACCCCTGCCCATGTGTACAAAAGAGAAAAAGAAAGAAGCAGCGCTGACTTACATTAATTAAAATCAAATAAAACCAAAATGGAAATTGGACTGATTTTACATTAAAATGAATACATTTTATTAAATACAATGAAAACCGTAGGGGGAATTGCTGGTATTTGATGCAAGTTGGCCTCACATATGAAATGGGGGAAAAAAAGGGGGGCTGTCCGTTCCTATTATGCCTCAAATCGGGACCATGTAAAGTGCAAGTGCAAGGAATAAATGTTACCGCCCACCTGTTAGTTGAACACTGTGGTGAGTCTTGTTCCTCCCAGGGAATGTAGGCCTGAGTGCACTAGGCCGAGTCACCGTCCAAGATTAGGGGAGTACACCCAAATGTTGCAGTCGAAGATGGAGGTGTAAGGATCCTTTAATGCAGATGGCAGGGTCCAAAAGCTGTGCCAATATGGGGTCCAAAGGTGTTTCGAGGCTGGTCCGAATCAGTCCATAAAATGTAAGTGGCGCGTTTCACAGTCTCAGCTGCTTTATCAAAGCCGCTGAGACGGGCATACCACCCAAGGGGTTAATTATGATTGTGCACTTTTACTTGACATTAACATTGGCTCTGATATTATAAAGGCTGTTGGTACTGACACCAGCAGTCCACACATGACCACTTCCTCCACAGACAAAACATGCAGATAGTTTACATGCTGCATCCATTTACTGGAACTGGCAGTGATGGTCAGTAGGATATTGTATAACAGAAGCACTTGCTAAGAAGCTCATCACCTTCCATTCCTCCACGCAGTGGTTCCCCAACTGTCTCCAATCACAACACCAGAGTCTTAGATTTTTATCCATGCTCAAAAATTTCTTATCGAGTTAATCAGTGCAAATGATTCATTTAAGTAAGTTCTGCTTACCTGTCACCTAAGAATATTGAGAGGAATATAAAGTCGTCTTTGAGTTTATTTTGTTATAAAGATAAAAATTCATAAAATTGCAATATATTGAGAGTTTTCTAATGTTACACTCCATGTAGAACTGTCTGGGTAGCATCCAGTCCATCCAACCATTGCTTCAATAATATAAAAAACTAGCGACCCGCCCCGGCTTCGCACAGGAAGAACTAATTATCTATAGCCAGATGACTTCGGATTTTTGTAGTTGGTTGTTAGATTTGGGAATACCTTGTCGACAACGGCTTGAATATTCAGTTGCATTTGACAGAAGTTTGGCAGGAACAAAATTCCATTCGTGGCGCGATCAATTAATTGCCAACCCCCCCCCCCCCCCAAAAAAAAAATTCTGTGGATCCCTGTGCGAACGCGCAGGGGAGCGAACTAACCAGAATGTCCTCAGTCTTGAAAAGTGATAAAAAGGAGAGTGATAAACCACCAGCCAATCAGCTCTTATCTGTCAGTTTTAAAACTCCGCCTGTAACATGGCAGTTAGGAGTTGATTGGCCGGTGCAAGGATGGGTGCGGTGCATTCACCCAACAGTTTGCAGAAATGCCCAAAGCACCAACATCAGACCCCTTGCGAACGAATTGGTCCGTGCGAACGGACCGGAATAAGGTCCTTAATATATAAATGCTACATGGATGTTTTTTGATGCGACAACCGCTTTTAGAAGGTTAGAAGGTTCATTGTCATCATGGTCACACAACCATAGTGGGTTGATCTTTCACTGACTGTCTTCGTGTAGTCAAGGAATTTAGCAGCTGTTGCTGAGATCATTTTAGCAAGACTATTTAAAGCAGCAATTTCGGTATGAGCGATTCACATTTTCATTTACTTGTTGTTGTTCTAGTTTTCAGTATAGCAACCGGGGAGATCTGTCTCCTTAACCTGTGTCATACCATAGCAAATGAGTGAGGTTGCTGTATGATGTCATACAGTTTATATTCACAGTATCAATGACTGTACATTGGGTCTGATTCAGATCTGATTGCGCGGCTGCACATTTTTGGAGCCCAGCAATCAGGTGTACGTCGCCCCTCTGCAGTGAAATCCCGCCCTGTGCAGACCAGTGAATTGCTGAGCACGGCTTGGGATAGTATCACAGGCCTGCGAATAGCTGCATTCCCATTCACAAGCCGCTCACCATCGATATTTCCAGCATGTGCAGAGTGTACATAGCCTTACACGGCGCCTGCCATAGAATCAGTTGGATTTAGGTCCAGAACTGATGTCAGATACCCTCCCTTTGAACCGTGCCGCACCTGCGGCTTCCCTGATACTCCCAGAAAACGGACGGTGAACAGCCCCAAACGCCGGCTTCATGACAATCAACGTGCGACTGGTCAGGACCTGGGTAGAAGTCCTGTGTAAAGGGACACGCGTTAACCCCTTTTACACCGTTAAAAGGGGTATTATTACAGTATATAGCGCGGCCTATTCCATTGTGCTTTACTTGGAAACAGTGATAAAAACAAACTGGACAGTAACAGACTGATATAGAGGTAAGAGCAGGAGCGCTAAAAGGTTGGCCGGGCCCCGGCAAAAAAAATGGAGGGGGTGTGGCCACTAGGTGGGGCTTAGGGGAGGGGGCGTGGTCATGCACCAGTGAAAAAAAAAAACTAGAGGGAGAGAGCTGCCGCTGCTCTCCCCTCTCTCTCTCCAGCTCAGCACACAACACTGAGCAGTGTGTGCTGAGCAGGGGAGAGAGGCTGTGCTGTGTCATCTCTCTCCCCACTGCAACAAGGGAGCAGGACCTGGGCCCCTCCAGCAGTCCCGGGCCCGGGTAAAAAGTACCTGCCCCCCTCGATGCCACTGGTATAAAAATATATAATAACTGGTCCAAATGCAGGGAGAAGAGAACACAGCAGAATAGAAAGGGCTTTAGTCCCACTGCAGACCGTGGTTTCCCCCCAGTGATCCACCGCATGCGTCCATCATTATCGCTTACAGAAAATATGACTCAATCATTGTGTAATTCAGCCATTTGCTTGTGACATCACTCTTTGTCTGTTCAGCTGTTCTCCCGCTCGCCTACTGGTATCAGGTGTTATCAAGTGATACCAGAGCTCTATGATCAGCCAACGTAGCGTTATCAGACTGTGCTCCCTTGTCTCTAATGCATTCTTAGAATTGACTGGTTTAAACAGTCACTTGTAACTCCCCCAAGCACATCCTTATATACCTCTTACAGGATTACTTACAGTATCACCTACACCAGAGTATATGCTTTTCATTTTCTTTCAAAATGTGCATATCCAATACATGTATAACCACATACAGGGCCGCCGACAGGGGGGTCCTGTGGGTACAGCTGTCCTGGGCCTGGCTTCTGGAGGGCCCCCGCAGCTGCCCACAGTGGCACGGTGCCACCCCCCAACTCCGCGGCCGCACACCGCCACACTTCCCCCACCTGGCGGCCCCCCAGCCAGGCATGCACAATACACAGTGTAACCTGCAAAGCACCGAGCCTAGGACACAGAGGGGCTTGGCACTCTTCAGGTTGCACTGTGCAGTGTGCGCTCCCGAGGTGATGCGCCGCCGAGGAGATGCGAGGCCGCAGCTTGGTAAGTAATGGTACTGGGGGGGCCCGGACTGAAGGTCAGTCCCGGGCCCCGCGATTCCTAGTGGTGGCCCTGACCACATACAGTTATGCATGTGGAATTTTGGTGTACATGTTCTGCATGTTCCATGGGGATACGGTCATTAGGTCGACACCACTAGGTCCACATGCAGAAAGGTCGACATAGGTCAAGGTTGACAGGCCATTAGGTCGACACAAGCATTAGGTCAGCATGGGCAAGGTCAACAGTCAAAAGGTCGACAAGGGGTTTTTCAGTGTTTTTTTGCGCTGACATGTGCCGACAGGCGGTATTTCATGCCCTACCATCCAATAGGGCGTGGTGGGAGAATAAAATAGTGTGCCGAATTTCAGTGTCCATGTCGACTGTGTCGACATTCGGGTAAAATAACAGTGGAAAACCCCATGTTGACCTTTTGACTGTCGACCTTGCCCATGTCGACCTTTCTGCATGACGACCTAGAGGTGTTGACCAAGTGCTTGTCGACCCAACGATCCATACACGTTCCCAATATAAGGAGCAATAAGTAGTGGCAATCCATTTTTAGTCTATGAATTTGGTAAATTTGAATATTTTTAAATGAGATCTCTAAAACGATGACCACTCATGTAACTGACAAGAACTGATACTGTCACTGATAGAGTGTACATGTATTCCAGTTCCGAAGTAGGGTTCTATTTCCTGATCTAGCTTATGGTGTGTACACACGGTGTCTAAGGCTGTGAGATGCGAGTTCAGATACCCTAGTCACTAAAGCTCCCGTCTTTGAGCGAATACAGTTAACTGTTTTAGAGGGATTTTCTGTTCGAGATATATAAGCCAGATATCTTCCTGATCTATCATTATTATGATAGAACAGGTGTGTCTGTTTTAATATCCGAAGTTCCGCCATTACTTGAATTTGTTCGACCCATTCTCGTTGGGCGCTCAGCCAATCTAATTTCGTTGAAGGGAGACTGTCAAGCAGATATTTATTTTCTAATTCTACCATCCTTGTTTCTAAAAGCCTATCTTTCTCCTTGTATTTCGCTTTAATGTTCTGTTTCGGTATCCTAAACGCCTGCAATAATGTTCTGTTGCAGTATCCAAGGGCTATTGGTACTGAGGGAGCATGTGCTACCAGTGACCAGTGGTGCAAGTAGAATTTTTTTCTTGGTGGTACTGATAGCCTCCACCAATAACATTGGGCATGGTCATATGTCATCAGGGGGCGTGGTCACACAAAGCTAGAGGAGTGACTAAATGACAATAGAGGTGTGGACACAGGAGACAGGGAATGAGAAACAGGGAATGACTGGGGATGGGTTGGCTCTTGCTTGGGGGAGAGCCAGGCAGCTTGTGCTTACAATAGTGGAGCCTGCTCTTCATGCTGTCGGCGCTGCAGATGCCTGTCAGTGTGACAGGCTAAATCAGCAGTAGCCGGTAGCTGCATACAGCACCAATCATAACGCTGGGTGGGCGGGCTGCGGATGCATTATATTTAGACTTAAAATGAAAATAGAAATGACAGTGGATCAGGGGTAAGTGGTACTGCGTACCTGCAACATATTTCTTACAGGTACTCTGTACCACTCCGTACCCCCTTACTTGCAACACTGCCAGTGACCTAACATTGAGGTGATCATCTGTTGGAGACTTTGCGAAGATTCGGAGCGCCGGAGGATTTTGTAGATTTAATCTCTAGAAATCAGGATCCTCTCACGCAAGTAATTTCTGAAGTAATTTCTGAAGTAATTTCAGAAATATAATTATTTGGTTCCTTTGCGTAATATAAAATCAATGTTGCAAAATCAGAACTTTTACTATTGACAGGAGATGCCTCTACCTTTTCGAATCACCCTATTTTTGCACGTTTTCCAACGGCTCGCTCGAGTATAAAATATTTAGGCATACGTATCCCCTCTTCTCTATCAAATTTGTACTCATTAAACTTTGGTCCCATCATTTTGAAAATAGAGAAGTTACTTGGTGACTGGGAGTCTCTTCCTCTCTCTCTCCTGGGTAGAGCTGAAGTGATTAGGGAGTTGCCTTTCCTAAACTTTCATATTTATTATTAACTCTACCTATACCTCTTTTGGGAAGAGACGCCCTTCGCATAACCAAATGCTTTAAACAATTCCTATGGGCAAGTAAGAGATCCAGAATTCCTTTCTCAAAACTTCAGCTTCTCAGGGATGAGGGGGGTTTGGGGATTCCTGACCCTATTCAATTTAGTAGAGCAGCAATGTTTAGATATATTACAGACTGGCTATGGGGTAGATCAGTGTTTACTAACTTCATTCTGGAGCTCGCCACATTACATCCCTATTCACCTGCTGCGCTCCTACATACACCTAGACATAGACTTCCCTTAGAGGTTAAAAGGAATATTTCATTCTGGCATACATATTTAACCTGGCGTTATTCACATGGAAAAATAAAGTCGTCTATACACAATACATTATGGGGTAACCCGTGCTTTCCTCCAGGCCTTGAAAACACACATTTTCTTAAATGGAGAGACCAGGGTATTGCAGCCATTAGAGATGTTTTTGATCCTGGCGGAAAAAATATATTGTCATTTTCAGAACTACAGTTGAAATATTTCATCCCTAATAGAGAATTTTTTATGTATTTACAAGTCAGACACTTCATACAATCACAGACCTCACCAATGTTGGATGTGTCTGTTGTAGATCCACTTCAGATTCTAATGGCACTCACTAAAAATTGCCCGTTTCATCTCAAATATTTTCGTACTACATTTAGGGGGGTATTGGATGTCAGGGGTACGGCTGTCGAGCAAGCTCGACAGCCGTGCCCCTGTTCCGTTCTCGCTTTGCTCAACGTGAGCTTGGCGGTCGGGATTCAATGTCCCGGCCGCCGAGCGGCGAGAAAGGGGCGTGGCCGCGAGTTGAGGATGGAAACAGACGAGCTCCGGCAGGGAGCTCGCCTATTTCCGGCTTTTCTCGGCAGAACGAGCCCGACAGCTTGTGATGTCGGGCTCGTTCTGCGGAGAACCCCTGTTCAATGCTGTCGGGGAAGACAGCATTGAATAGGGCCCCGCAGCCATCTCCCCCATCGGGAGATGGCTGCGGGAGGTCGACTAACATTGAATACCCCCCTTAGAGTTTCTGAAATTGACAAACAGTGTGGAAAAGGGACATACCTTCTTTAGATTCAAGTGATAGTTTTCTTAGTAATATTTCAAACATAAATAAGTATCTTCATTCTGCCACTCTACAAGAAATACATCTTAAATTTCTTCATAGGGCATACATTGCGCCGAATCAGAGAGCACATATGGTTCCAGAAGATTCTGGCTGTTGTCTTAAATGTAATATAAGCAAGTCGGATTTGTTTCATAATTTCTGGACATGCAACAAGGTCTCAAGATTTTGGCATAAAGTGGTAGAATATATAAATCAAACATTTGGGATTAAAGTCAGAAAAGAACCCAACGCTTGTTTATTTCTTGACTTTGAGGATTGGCTCCTTGGCCTGGAAAAAAAAAGAATCACTTTGGTGATTTCTATTATTTTAGTAATAGCCAAAAAGCAAATCCTCATACACTGGATTAAAAAAAGAGCACCTTTATTATCTGCAGTTAAAAATATGCTACTAAGGATCTTGTATTTTGAACGAAGAGCCACCTTACCAGATGTGGAAGAGGGGGTACAAAATTTTGCCAAGAAATGGGAAAGATTCATTGATAGTTTGAATAGCGATACACAGACATTCATCTATAAACTGTTTGAAATGACTTCATGGGTTTTTTTTAGACAAATAACAATTGCCTCTTAAGGAGACTAGACTCCTCTGTCCATTATTTTTTTTTATTTTATTTTTTATTTATATCGGCTTATATAAAAATAATTTAAATAAGTATAGACCCTAAAGATCTAAAATCTTGTCTAGTGTTCATTCTAGCACCCGCTATCTTTGAAAACCCATGCAGTTCCTCTTCCCTGCCTGGGGTGTCACTGTTTGCTGTAGTGCTTCTAGCACAGTGTGGTCTGTATATCAGCAATGATATGCAAACCAGACCTGTGCTAGAAACACCACAGCAGACAGCGACACCCCAGTCAGGGAAGAGGAACTACATGGATTTTCAAAGATAGCGAGTGCTAGAATGAACACCATTGTCTTGGCTTGTCATTCCCCCAACCTCATATTTCCTTCCCACTTTTCCCTTTGTGTTTGATGTAACCTAGAAATGATAGTTATTATTTTTCTCTGTTTCTGAAATTAAACTTAAATATATTTGTTATATAGGAATATTACTTAAATATATTTGTATTTCCATTGTCAACTAATTGTACTCTTTCCTAATTTGTAATTAATGTGAAAAAAACAATGAATATGTTTCTCAAAAAACATTGAGGTGAATTGAACCCCACATGAATGATGCCAAACCCATATTGTCCCAAACATGCAGTCCACATTCCTACCTACCCGTGGGGCCACACTCTGCATGGTCTCATGCTGACAGCAGTGAGGGAAACCCACTATTTCTGTATCTCAAGGTTATTTGTCTTGTCCTCTGACTGCCTCCCATGCTTCTGATTGGTGGTCTCATGATCAACCCTGGGGAATGCAGAAGTTCTATTAGTCAAATACCTCAGCTACAGCAACAGCACATACATTGTGACCAATACAGTTTGCTTTTTGTTTACTCACTTTCTATGATTAGTAAACACTGGCTGGAATTTGGTCCGTGGGTAAACATACGAAGGGTAAAATGAGATGTATTATTTTCAGGAAGCATTGTGAAGCCTTTTGGCAAGGCTCTGACTGGGAATTAATTTGCTAGGAGGCCGATTCCAAGTTTTGGGCATGGAAAAAAAAAACTTTGCTTGGAGCATCCATGTTGTATTGCAAGGGGTGGGAGCAGGGCCACCATTGGGGGGGGGGGACCCCAGTAACAAGCTCAGACAAAAAGGAGGTTCGGGACTGGAGTCCAAGTATAATGTCATAAACAAGTTTCACATTTCCTTTGAAGCAATGTCGAGGGTGAGTAATCTAGCCAGTGCTGCAGATACCTGAGGTCTCACCAGGCAGGCACGGTTCGAGAAGGGGAAAAGGTCCATGCCTATTTTGTCTGTCCCAGGCCCCACAATTTCTGATAGCAGCCCTTTGTGCAAATACATTTATTTTTGCATGTAGGGTAAATAAAGGCTATGTTTGAATGTAGCCCACAAATGCTGGACACCTTTATTTTACATATTACACTGACACAAAAGTGCCCCTTGCACCATATTATGCCCCACAAAGTAATGCCCCTTACACCCTATTATGCCCCACACAGTAATGCCCCTTAGTATTCTGCCCATCACAGTAATGCCCCATAGTAATATGCCCCTTAGAATTATGCCCCTCACAGTATAGCCTTTTAGAATGATGCCATACTACTTGCTCATTGTCAGGGGTTTCATACTGCTGCCACTGGCTGTCTAGCTGCAGTTTCTGACTGACTCCTCCAAGCCCCCAAACTTGTCAGCAGTTCAGGGCTGTCACTCCCTGCACTTCCAGGTACTGCTTTTAGCACCTGCCTCCATTAGACTGTAGAAAATGTCCCTCCCAAAATGGCCACCTCCTCCTCATCATCCTGCAGCAGTGTCTCCTCTAAGCAGCTATTTTGGGAGGGGCATTTTTACTTGTACTTTATGCAGCAGACAGTGGTTGCTCTCAGTGTGATTGCCCGGCCTGGGCTGTTACAGTGGCATATTTCCGATACATCCTCTGAGTGAAAGAAGTGAACGCATCTGTAGCATCAGTATAGCGTCCAACTGTGAATCAGGCAAAGTAAAATGTCTCTGTATGTACTATGAAGTATGCAAATAATCAGTTCACCTGTAGGAAAGTAACCATTTCTATGTATCTCCTATTTGTGGAAAAGGTTAAATGGTCTAAATACATTATGTGTTATATTACTTTTAGGAATGCACAGCTTATGGTGACGTGTAACCAACCAACAGAACGATAAAATGGAGACCACGGATTTTGACAATCTGGAAATTGAACAGCAGTACAGTTGTGTCAACTCTCGCTGGGAAGCCACTGAAGATAACCTGGACAATGATAACTGCTCTGCTCGCATGTTTGAAAGATCTAGAATTAAAGCCCTCGCAGGTACTGTAACAATGACTGGAACAATGACATCAGAAAGACACCTAGGGGTAGATTTACCGAACTTCTATACAGGAAAACTAAAGCATACTAAAGCCCCTAGCAACCAATTAGATTCTAGTTAAATATTTACAGAATATATTAAATAAATGATCAACAGAATCTGATTGGTCTTTTTCTTTTTAGAAGTTTTAGAAAATATAAATAATGAATTGATTATGACATCAGTTATGTATGCATGGTTACATTTAATTAGACACAAATAAAGTTGCTACCCAGCAGGTACAGTCATAGGCAAAACTAGAAATTTGGTCACTGGTGGTCACAGTTCCAAATGTCAGATTTCTTAAAAATACATTTTTAAAAAGGGCGTGGCCTCACTCTATGGGGCAGGGCATTGCTGCAAGGGGTGTGGTCTTGCATAAGATTACATTATACACCATACATTGAAGATCAGTGTATTATTTTGTCCCAAATTCTTTCAAATTTAAAATTTGTTGGATGGGGGGGGGGGGTGTCTTTAAAGTAACTTTATTTCACAGGGAAGCCTAGCAACAATGGCCTACTACTACAACCCACCAGTATAAACAGCCTGGCTATCCCAAGCCTATCTGTAAGCTTGCCATGCCCATTACCTCTACCAGAGACCATCACTGTGCCGGCCTCCTCAGAGACACCTTCACTGGCCATCTCTGCTTTCATATATATATATATATATATATATATATATATACATACCTCCCAACTTTTGCAGCTCAGCAGTCGGGACGCTGCTGCTGCGCGCTGGAGGCGCGTTGAAATTTTCAGGGGGACGTGGCCTAATTTGGGGGCGTGGCCTATACTCGCGGCTCCCCGCGAGGCCACGCCCCCATTTTGCCGCTATGGGGGCATGACCCAGAGGCTCTGTGAGCCTCTAGCCATGCCCCCAGCCCCCTGGCTGCGGGAATAGACGCTGTGCACATGCGCACAGCGTTTATTCCCCGCTGTTTAGCAGCTGACAGGGGGGACTCCCAACAGCCCCCCCACACCGCGGGACACTGCCGCCCGCGGGTGGGACAGCGGGACAGGCCCTGACAATCGGGACTGTCCCGATAAAATCCTAAGATGTTTGAAGGGTAGAGCAGACTTGTAGTTCCACAACAGCCATTGAGCTTCAGGTTGTCCAAGCCTGCAGCTTTCCCAAGATTCACCGGACACAGATTAAGGAATATTCTCCATGCTCTAACTACCACTGGGGACAGGACACAGATCCGCTGCTTATCTTCTATTTCAGATGAACGTGAAATCGTACAGAAGAAGACATTTACCAAATGGGTGAACTCACATCTGGCTATTGTGAGCTGCCGGATATCCGATCTCTACTTGGACCTAAGAGATGGGAAAATGTTGATAAAACTACTGGAGGTGCTGTCAGGGGAGCAGCTGGTAAGCTTGTAATACATTGTATTCACTTTATCAGATGTTTGCTTCAGTCGCAACAAGAGAGCAGCAGTTATCCTGAGATGTCGCACTGTCCTTCAGGGACGGATTATGGGCCACAGGGCATGGGGTTGACAGTGATCAAGGGCTTATTGTGAGAAGTGGAGGAGGTGTGGCCAATGCTGGGTAGGCCATGGTCCATGTGGGTGTGCACACACCTACACTATTAGCCCCCATGTTTCTCTAATAAGTAATAGTAGAAAATTGCTAATTTTGTGAGGAAAATAGGAATACAATGTAATACTTATGATATATGGCTTCTTTGTTTCCTGGGGCGGCTGGTTATCATCATGTGGTCATGATGATGGGCCTATTTTAATGTGTAGGTCTGGAGCTGTAGTCCCATCTACCCCACTGTTCCCAACTGGCCCAACTGTCCACGACTCTCGTTGATGAGTTTGGCTTTGCGCCAACGTTTGTTCTTAATGATGGAGAAATAGGGTAAGCATATAGCCCACTGGTGCACCTCTGATCTCTGCACCAGGTGCCAGTGATACCCCTTTCACGCTGAAAATGCCGGTTCACACACAGGATTTGGACATGGGTCTGTCCCGGAAGCGACCCGGCATCGCAGTGTTTAGCTACTCACAGCGACCAGACTTATTGGTGAACTGACTTTTAACTGCGCCAGACAGTGACATCAGCCGCCCACCCTGTGCAGGCTTTGGTACACCTGCGTTCACATGGGGACACACAGCATTTTTCTGGGTGTCCCCATGCACCAGCCCCCTGTCCACCTCCTTTGCGCCCCCCACTGTGCTAATGCCTCAGTGACTTTCACAGTTCACAAGACGTTCGTGTATATTCGCATATATGCATGCGCAGAGCTGCACCATCGGTCCCCGGACCGAATTCAGCTCTTTACAATCCAACCTGAATTAGGCCCTATATGCTGTAGACGTTGTATTGTACCTTATTTTTCCAAAAGAACACTTTTGCCAGAACTTACCCATTATAATCATTCATATCACAACTGACTGTTGGTAGAAATAATGGGGCAGATGTACTAAGCTTTAACAAGAGATAAATGCAAGGGTGATAAGGAGAGATAAACGTCCAGCCAATCACCTGCTAACTGCCATGTTACAGGCTGTGTTTGAAAAAAGTCAGTAAGGAGCTGATTGGCTGGACGTTTATCTCTCTTTATCACCCTTGCATTTATCTCTTGTTAAGGCTTAATACATCTGCCCCTATATCACTTGTAGATTATAATAACAGTGCAATGATTTCTTAGTTTTAACCACCATTGATAATCCCCTGACAGGGATCTCTGTTAATAATGTATATTTTATTATCAGTGGAATGCACGGTATGGTATGGAATGAGCTGCGGATATATTTTATCACACGTTTCTTCTCCAGCCACGAAGAACTAAGGGGAGAATGAGAATACACTGCTTAGAGAACGTAGATAAGGCTCTTCATTTTCTCCGAGAACAAAGAGTACATCTTGAAAATATTGGTCCCCATGACATAGTTAATGGTAATCACAGATTAATACTGGGCCTCATCTGGACCATTATATTACGATTCCAGGTATGTGTTAATTTGATGAACTTCTCTGATTTACTAATAGTAAAATTACTGCTGATACTTTTTATTTTTTTTTGTTTTAATTTTATTTCAATCTATTATAATTGACAATATTAAGGAACCAACATTGTTACCTCCATCAATAATTACCATTGATGCCAATGGCATGTAACTATCCTGTGCATTGACATTGATGGTTTTATCATCGTTTTTAATGCCATGGGGCAGTTTCTGCCAGTGATGAGAGCAGGGGGCGGTGCTAAGCTGCTAGTGACAGCCCAGTCTTTGCAAGAGGAGGGACATCCCAGTCACGGCTCCTACATATACACTTTTCACATTGCTATGGGTCCGGCGCTTTCACATTAAATCCGGGTTGCCCATTATACAAAGGGCAACCCAGGTTTAACCGCCACTGTAGTGAAGCCAGATGCAATCACTGTGACTGGCAGTGAAGTCCGACCTGGCAGTCACCCAAGGCAGTCCCATTGGAAGGTGTTCCCTCCCTCCTACGCCGGTACTGCGCACGCGCCAGTCCCGGTGCCTGTCATCTGTATTATACAGACGCCGGGACCGTGATTTCCCTTCAAGGGGCTGTTGCCGAAGCAGCACATAGAAGCTGGCCGCATGCGCAGTACAGAGGTCGGTACTGCGCATGCAGAAGTAACGACGCCTGTCATCATAGTACAGGCATCGGGAACACTGTGCCTGCGGCGGGGACCAGGAGGAGTGGCAGTGGGTGTTGCCAGTATCGCGGCCAGCAGCAGCCCCCCTCCTGCCATAAGGTACGAACCGCCACTGGCTATCTTTCTATTTAGAACACTGGCAGTGACAGATCGCTCAGCACACATTGCTGTTGCAGCGCTGTGTGTTGAGCGATCTGTGCTGAGTGATCTGAGTGATACTAGATTGCTCAGCAATGAGGCTCAACCCGCCCCATGTGTACGGGGCACAAGACTTATAATTTTGTTTTTTCCTTCAATATAGCTACAAGACATTATTGTGGAGACAACAGATAGGGAAACCCACTCTGCTAAGGATGCTTTGTTACTATGGTGTCAGATGAAGACGGTTGGGTGAGTATGAACATCATTTGCATGTTGCATCATCACAAGGAAGTATGATGTCATAATAAATTATAATAAAATAAATGTGCTTAGAATTTGTGAAAACTAATTACAGGTCACTTACCTACCAGCTAAACTACTATAATAAATTAATTGACAATTAGTAAAAAAACAAAAAAAGGGCCAGATTCTCTAAGCTTCAAAAGTGATAAAATAGAGAGTGATAAACAGCCAGCCAATCAGCTCCTGCCTGACATTTTTCAAACACAGCCTGTGACATGGCAGGTAGGAGCTGATTGGCTGGCTGTTTATCACACTGGATTTTATCACTTTTGAAGCTTAGAGAATCTGGCCCTGTATATTCATGAGTAAAAAAAAGCAGTGGCCAGTAAAAAACAGATATTTGCTTAGAATGCAATGATACACACAATTTCACATTAAGGATGTTGAGATAGTCAGTACTAAGAAAAAAAGCTTATGTTCCTCAAATTAACTCAAAAGGTTCCCACACACTAGAACGATTTATTGCGGATCGGCCGATTTCCAACCAATCGGCCGAAAAACCAGCCGGTTTACCGCAAATTAGCCAATATTGATCGAATGCTTGCTTCCGAGGATCTTTTGTTAAATCTTCTGATCTTACATGCTACACGAAAGATCAGAAAATGTAGCAAAAGATCCATAGTAACGCAAATCGGATCTTAGATAAATCTGTGGTAAAGATGTGGGCTTGTCAAGGCTAATTTATGCGCACATCTTAAGATCGCTGATCTTTCTAGTGTGTGGGCACCTAAAGAGTAATATAATATTTATAGCAGCTTTCATGCTCTGGACTAGTATTGAGACACCTTTTTGAAAATCATTTATTTACTTCTGATTTTATTTCACTGACTTCCTGTTTTCAGGAATTGTCATAAAAAGTCAAAATTAAATACACACACACACACACACAAAAAAAATCCGGTACCTTCCCCCGAGTACCATCAAAAATATGACTGGTATTAGGATTTTTACTTACTGACCCCGCCCCTTTGTGACATAAATGTTTTTTTCTACTTTCAGCTGTAGACACCCTTTGAAATGATATCATAGCCTTGGAAGGGTATTGGTATGGGCTGGTGAGGCTTAAGCAGTACAAATCCAGAAAAATGGTTATAACTTACAGACATCTTGTTCTGTTTGCTTGCCCCCAGAGTATAGAAGATCTAGATGAAATTTAGGATTATTACACATCACTTCATGTCACCTAGTTGTGCTATTATTCCGTGAGTGAATATTTTCTGTTTAATAAACAATATTTTTTCCATTTGTAGGTATCCCAATGTCAATATCACCAATTTTACATCCAGTTGGAAGGACGGGTTAGCTTTCAATGCCCTTATCCACAAACACAGGTATGATATTTAGGCGACCATTAGGAATCACTTATTATGAGACCCCTTCTACCTACAGTAACTCATCATAAGACTCATTGTAAGAATCGCGACATAGACTCATTGTAAGACCCCGCGACATAGACTCATTGTAAGACCCGTGACATAGACTCATTGTAAGACCCGTGACATAGACTCATTCTAAGACCCGTGACATAGACTTATTTTAAGACCCGAGACATAGACTCATTGTAAGACCCGCAACATAGACTCATTGTAAGACCCGCGACATAGACTCATTGTAAGACCCGCGGCATAGACACATTGTAAGACCCGTGACATAGACTCATTGTAAGACCCGCGACATAGACTCATTGTAAGACCCTCGACATAGACTCATTGACATAGACTCATTGTAAGACCCTCGACATAGACTCATTGACATAGACTCATTGTAAGACCCTCGACATAGACTCATTGTAAGACCCGCGACATAGACTTGGATGTAGCCATGTCTGTTGATCGTTAATAAGTATCAGATACCTCTGAGACTGATCTCCTTTGGTCACATGTAGCCTTCACTACCAGTGCTATGGTCTCTCTTTGGTAATCTTTCTAATCTCACGCTGTGGTACTAGAATCACAAAGAATTAAAAAAACACCAAAGGCTGGGACACCAAAATGCCAGCAGGCCCTTAAATGTCCCGTATGCTGGTTCTTCGAGTACCAGTATGCAGGTTGGGGGGGGGGGAGGGGGGGAGGGATATTGCTCCACAGCCAATCACAATACTTAATCTACTTTTTACACAACCCAGCACCACCCGCCCATGGGTGTTGGGAATAGTCCCGGACTTCAGCCCTGGCCCTTGGATGCCCTGGGAGGGAAACCCCTTATTTGGGGGGTCCCCATTCCCCAGGGACCCTGGCCAGGGTTGACTAGTTGGGAGGTTAATGCCACGGCCGCAGGGACCAATATTAACGCATCCCTTGGCTGTGGCATTAGTGGAGCCTGGTGCTGGTTTTAAAAATACGGGGGGCCCCTTCATCTTTTGTTCTCTGTATTTATGAAACCTGGACTGGTCCAAGAGCCTGATGCTGTTTCATTAAATACAGGGAAACCCTACCCAAATTTTTCCCTATATTTTTATAACCAGGACCGGCTCAAAGAGCCTGTGGCTGGTTATGCTTAGGAGGGGGGGACCCAACACCGTTTTTTTTTATTAAATCTTTTTTAATTCTTTACTTTTACACATAGAAGCATTTCATAGATCTGACTGATCGGTGCAATCCTTCAGGGCCGGCAGTGATTGGCTGCCGGTAAATTTGGCAGCCAAATACGAATTACTTCACCACCGGAAAATATGAATCCTGAGAACACGACAGCTTAGTAAATAAGCAGCATTCTCTGGCAAAAAACCAGTCCCGATCCCGTTTGTAACCACCCGAGTTGCTGATTGGCCCAAACAGCTGATCTTAGTAAATTTGGGAGCTAGAGAGGAACAAAATGTAACAGTCTGTGAAAAGCAGAGTGCGAGACTTAGGGGGTTATTCTAGTTCACACACAAACAGGGCAGCCGAGAGGTATGCCAGGGCCCAGTAAACTTTGGGGTGTGTGGCCTAATCGCGGGAGGCGTAGCCACCATGCACAATTAGGTCACGCCCCCAAAACAAAAGTTGTGAGTGAGAAGCTCATGCTGAGCCTGCTACATGCTGTAGGTCTGTGCTGCCTGGGTGTGTGACCCTGCAGGGCCCCTCCAGAGATCCTGGGCCTGGGTAATTAGTACCCACTCCTCCCCCTCTCGGCAGCCCTGCACACAAAGGAAAATTCACTCTCTAATGGACAAAACCATGTGCACTGCAGGTGGAGCTGATGTAACATGTGCAGAGAGAGTTAACAAATGCTGGTCATTGACTGGAAGTGGGATGGGGAGGGGGACTGGGAGGGTGGCCTGATTTTGTGGAGGTTAGGTAACTATGCCCCATGTCAGTGTCTAATACACTGTAAGCAATGTTGTATTCAGCTATGATTTGAAATGAATAAGATGCTACATTTGGAAATCAAAATGAGACAGTGTAACTACCTATATATATTGCTTTTAGGTCATTTGTTTCGGTGTAAATAATACAGCAACTACGCAGATGATACACAATATCAGAAGAGAATATACAGCAGCCTTGTAATGCTTGATGTAGTTCAGAGGTGTCTTTGCCCTTTATCCAGACTGTTAGCCTGCAAGTGCTACAGACCTAGGCATAAATGACTGTAGTGACAGCATGTAATAAAAGTGGTATGCTTCCTCTATGCCAAGCCTCCTGTGTTTTGTTAGTTCCCTAGGTTATCCGAAACTACATATAACATCTCTATACATGGCAGGTTGCATTGGGCACCAGCTAGTCTACTACTGTACCTTGCAGAGCATATTATTACCGTAACCATTGTTTGACTTTCAGGCCTGATTTGATCAACTTTGAAGAACTGAAGAAATCCAACGCGAAATATAACCTTCAACATGCATTTAGTGTGGCCAATAGACAGCTTGGTATAACGCAGCTTCTTGATCCAGAGGGTAAGTTGCAATAAGATTCTTCTATTCGTGTCAGGGGACAAAATGCTTTCGAAATATGTTTAGTTGATAACATTGTACTATGGCCTTTATTCTGGTTCACTTGCAAAGGCAAATTTCTTCTCAAATGGACAAAACCATGTGCACTGCAGGTGGGGCAGATGTAACATGTGCAGAGAGAATTAGATTTTGGTGGGGTTTTTTTTGTTTCTGTGCAGGGAAAATACTGGCTGCTCTATTTTTAATGCAATATATCTCACTTTGAAGTAAATCCCCACCCAAATCTAATTCTCTCTGCACATGTTACATCTGCCCCCCCCCCCTGCAGTGCACATGGTTTTGTCCATTTGAGAAGGAATTTGCCTCCACGAGTGAACCAGAATAAGGGCCTGTGTGTTCTTGCTCAGAGCATGTATGCCTATAGTCTCTCTATACTAAAATATTGAAAGCGTTATTTCGTTATGTTTTATATTGTCATTTATGCTTACCACATTTTAATTACCCTAGTTATTTTGCTGCTGAGCTAATGACAAATGACAGAGTCGCAGCGGACATGGGAGCCCTGTAATAATCACTATGCCATTATGCGGAAGCGGTTTATAATGCAAGTTTTTGCCTTTTAAATCCAAGAATTTAATTGAAATGAATCCGGCTTGCAGAAAAAGAAGAATCTTGGGTGGATGTTTTTGAAGGGCGTGGACCATAGGGTCGACAGTAATTAGTTCGTGTCCCAAAAGGCCGACATGCATAAGGTCATGGGAAAAGGGTGGACATAGGTTAACACAGAGCCAGTCCTAGCTAATTGAATGCCCTAGGCAAGATTTTGGTTGGTGCTACTATCACCATCATTAGTCCCACCCCTGACACATTGCTCCTTATTCAGATTACACTGCACTGTATTGCTTCTTATTCACATTACACTGCACCGTATTGCTTCTTATTCACATTACACCACACTGTATTGCTCCTTATTCACACCATAGTGTCTTTTATACACATTATGCCTCACAGTATTGCAATTTATACACACACACTCAGTTATACCCCCTACACATATGACACACATTATTACAACCCAAAACCCCTTGCACCCTCTGCTCAGCACTCACCCGACCTGCACTCTGCAGATGGTCAAGCCTGGAGTCAGTCATTGCAAACTCATTCTGCTGGACTCCACAAAGGCCTATGGGAAAATGAGCTGCTGCAGCTGTGCATGCAGGGAAGGTAGACATTTTGTTACTGCTCACTGCTGACTCTACTCCCCACACTGGTGTTCCAGCTGTTGCTGCCCAGTTGTATGAGCTGCATGCTTTGCCTATCCCTAGGGCCGGCTCTGGGTCAACACAGAAGTTCTTCACATGTTTTTGTATCAATGTGGAGATTTGAGCGCAAGAACCCCCAATAAGTGTTCCCCATGCCCTCTAATGGCTAACTTCGCTCTTCTTGCCTTGGGCCAGGTGCCGCGCTCCACTACCTCTGTGCCGGCACACTTTGTGGGAAATTTACAGAGAGATGGGAGCTCTGGTTCACATGGGATGTTGCTATGGGCAACCAATCATAATCTACTTCTTGTTTATTTAGCAACTCCTAGAAGATAATAGATAGCATCTGATTGGACTTCCCATGTGAAATAGGACTCCCATCTTAGTAAATTCCCCCCTTTATGTCGACCAATAGTAAACCGAATTTGGGATCCTGTTTTTGAAGGAGTCTCTGACCTCAAAACTTAAAGTGTCGCTATAATAAGTGTAAAACAAACCAACCTTTACAGTTAATATTAGAGATGCTTTAAATTTTGAGGTCAAACTGGCCGGCAAGTGGGGCTCGTAACAGCTGATGCTTGTTAAATATACCCCTTAGTGATCAATACTGATACGTAGGCTCTTTTCACTGACATATTTCCAGGAACAAATCTTGAAACCTGGGACAACTAATTTACTCTAATTCTTAGTAATGTGTTTAATATAGAGTACAGTGATTCATTCTTATGTCATGGTGAGTATGTTAATGTTTTTTTATCTGTACAGTTTTCAGATACTGTACTATCACTGGTAATGATTTAGTTTTTTGTAGCTCTTTTGTAGGGCTCAGTATTCTTTGTAAGTAGGTTTTTATTCCTATACAGTTGCAATATTGTATATATGTTGTCACTACATCATGTAAAGCTCAGCTATATGGGCCTTATTCTAGTTCACTCTTTCTGACAAAATCCTTCTTAGATGGACAAAACCATGTGCACTGCAGGGGGGGCAGATGTAAAATGTGCAGAGAGAATTAGATTTGGGTGAGTTATTTTGTTTCTGTGCAGGGTAAATACTGGCTGCTTTATTTTTGCACTCCAATATAGATCTCACTTTGAAGTAAAACCCCACCCAAATCTAATTTCTCTGCACAAGTAACATCTGCCCCACCTGCAGTGCACATGGTTTTGTCCATCTAAGAAGGATTTTGTCAGAAAGAGTGAACTAGAATAAGGCCCTATGAGTGGCGAACAAGGATTTCTGTGCAGATCAACTTATGGCCAAAAATTCTACTCCACATTTCTATAAAATGCATTGAATTCATGCAGGGCCGTAGAGAGACTGTACGGGCCCAGATACTTAACAGGGGGCGTGGCCTAACCATAAGAGGTGTGGCCACCCATAGAATGAAATATCAAAATAATAGTACGTTAAGCCACACTGCAGCCCAGCACAAAGAAGCGCTGATGCAGCTGTTGCTGCCAACTATCAGGGCCCCGGGTAATTAGTACCCCCTTCCCCCTCTCTTGGCATCACCGAATACATGTGTAGAAGGTTCAATCCGGGATTTCGACTGTCCGAACGTCCTGACAGTTGGGATCCCTAGCTGTTTTCATCCCATCTGGCTGTAACGGAACAACCGGAATTTATTGTTCCATATGTTGATTGTCGGAAACTCCGCGGATCAGCAGAAATGGCTGCGGATTGTCGAAAAATGCCCATGAATTTGACAATCCGACAAAACAGATCCTTCTTGTTTTTAAGTTGGATCTGTTTTGATGGAAACTTCTTTTAATACTGTTGGTTCCACCGGCGGAAACAACGTCCGGGATCAAATACCACCTATACCTGTAGCAGGCTATGTGCATGTAAGGTGGCCAGCATTTTATTTGCCCAAATAACCAGTTACAAAAGAGATCTTTTTAATCCTTTCCCTTTTTAACATCTCAAGTACTTGTTGCTTCCAGAGAGCTTTATAAATACAGCAAATATAGCTTTAGTGTAGGCGGAGACGCTGCAGCTGAAATGAGCCCATTGTACAATGATTCCGTTATGTTATGGAATGGAAATACCCTGTTACTACGGACAATGCACACAGCTGGTAAATGTATGTAGGTTGCCAATTCCAACTGCAATCTACCCTAAGGGACAGTAGATGAATACACTGTGTATAACTCCCGCTACCATTCTTATACACCAGTGTTGGGTTTTACACCTATATTAATCTTATACTTAGATTCACCTCCTTGTACCCACCAATGCCCCAAGGCTACATCCTGAGCATCCCTTTAAATAATGACAAGTGAATGCCAATGAAGAATCAGTGTGCCCTTTGTATGCATGCCAGTATGTGCCTCATTAGGAGGTAACAATCCTACTGTATATTCCGTTATGGTGGTTACGCACAGCGACATTCAGCTTCTCCTCAACATATTTTACAGATGTCTGTACTGAAAATCCCGATGAGAAGTCGATTATCACATACGTAGTGGCGTTTTATCACTACTTCTCCAAAATGAAGGCTTTGGCCGTGGAAGGGAAAAGAATCAGCAAGGTAAGACATTGGATTGATAGACTCACCTTTGCAGTAGGTAGCCCAGGCATGTCCAAACTATGGCCCTCCAGCTGTTGTGAAACTACACATCCCAGCATGCCTTGCCACAGTTTTAGCATTCCCTAATAGAAAACTGTGGCAAGGCATGATGGAACATGTAGTTTCACAACAGCTGGAGGGCCATAGTTTGGACATGCCTGAGGTAGCCTATAGCCAGCCTTGATTTAGGTATATTTATGTACAGGCAGCAAGCAACAATTCTGTACTGGTTGTTCTGTAATTCTCCAATGTATTCTCTGGCTGCTGTAAAGGGGAATCATCTCACCTAGTATACAAGTGGCGGTATCCAGACAGTAATAAGGTCAACAGTCCACCACTATTGGCCAACATGCATTAGGTTAACACTATTGGCCAACATGTGCCTGCTTGCCCGAAGCATGGTGACCAAACCAAGCCATGGGAGGTGCCGCGGTGCACTAATTGGGGGCCCAAGCGCTACAAGTTACAAATTGACACCCCAAAAACCTAATAAATTCCTGTGGACCTTTAAAGTGTTGACTATTTTCATATCAACCTTTTGCTTGTGTTAACATGTTTTCATGTTGACTTTGTGCAAGGTGATGTTTTAGGCTCAATGTAGACGCTGTCGGCATTATTACTGTCAACCTAATGAACCAAACCCATAAATGGCCTAATAAAATGAGCCAGCTAGGATACCAATGTATTCAATGCTCCTATGTCGCCGTAAATAACGGTGAGTGTGCATGTTTTTTGGAGAGTGGTGAACTTTTCTCTCCTATTTTGTGCTTCCCTGTATTCAGCTCTGTTGCTTCTCCAAAAATATTTTGCGAAGCTAACTCAGTTCACCCTGCACTTCTCCCCATTTCTGTTCAATGGGGATTTTAGTGTCTCTCTCCAAAAGTGTATTCAATGCACAAATTGCGAGTCCTGCTGGTTTCTTTTTTTAGAGCAGTTCTCCATTTTTCCCTCGGCATTTTTTTTAGGTGAACTGTAGGACTATCTTTGTTAAAGTTGTTATTTTTTTTGTTTTTTATGGCTTATAAATTAAAAAAAAGTACTCTAATGTATTTATTGCAAGTGCCATAATGCTGTACTTCTATATTAATTTATTTGGAATTAATAAGTTATTTTAATGGTAACCAATAAGAAATCATTTTGGAATGCTCCTAGTAATTTCCCATGCTTCCTCACCTAACCCCCAAACAGGCTTTTAAACACACTAACAATTATAAAATAAATTAAATAAAAACACAGGGCAAAGAAACAATGCTAAAAGCACAACACAAGGATAAAGGCCAAACAGAACAAAATACACCCTGCACAAACCCAATTAAAATAGTCACACAGCCATTTGTTGTAAAATAAATACTGAACAAAACATTTACCTTTCTAAACCTTTGTAAAAAAATACAAGTCCACAAATGTGAGGAACACGCTGCGGAGAATATCCCAGTCTGACCAGCTCACAGAGCAGGAGATAACAGAAGTCTCCAGTTACAGCTCTCCCATTTGAACTCGCATAATTATGCTAAGTTCGCAAAAGGGGTCAGTGAGCTGGACACACGTTGAATACTGAAGGCCCCCATACATTAGGCCGACTTGTCCTTAGGACAAGTCGGACCCAATTCTCCTGTGAGCCGCCCGGCAGCTCCCCGGGAGACTCAAATACAATTTGGCACTTGATGAGCCAGTTTTTACATGTGATAAATCGCTTGCGATTTATCACATGTAAAACAAATGGGGAGCTGCAGGGCGGTGAGGAGCAGTGGGGGCGGGCGGCGGCAGTAGTGGGGGCGGGCGGCGGCGAGTGACGCTGACCTGGCCGGGCAGCTGTGATCACAAATAGCAGCGCTGCCGCTGCGGGATGGGACGGGACGCACAGTGGCGGCTATTAGATTTTCAAAATACCTGTCAAATGACCGGCCGTTCTGTGATTGGCTGAGAGAGCTCTCAGCCAATCACAGAACGGCCGGTCATTTGACAGGGATTTTAAAAATCTAATAGCCGCCACTGTGCGTCCCGTCTGTCCCGCAGCGGCAGCGCTGCTATTTGTGATCACAGCTGCCCGGCCAGGTCAGTGTGTCTGCCCGCCGTGCTCCCCCGCCCCCCGGTGTCTGCATGCATATGCCTGACAGGTGGGCAGGCATATGCATAGCATACAGGGAGGTCGGATGATCTTATGTGCTGACCGTCCGACCTCCCTGATCCGGTCCGATGCGCACGGGACCGCGCATCGGATCGGATCATACATCACACACCTGCGATTTTGGGGCGATTTCATCCGGTTATCGGCCCAAAGTGCCGAAATCGGATGAAATCGTCCCAAAATCGTATAGTGTATGGGGGCCTTGAGGAAGTCAGAAATGAGGAGATAAGAAAAAGTGGTGAGCACTTCAGCGAGATCACAGGGACACAGAACAGTGAGCGGTGAGCCAGACTCTCAAAAAACATTGAATACTCCTCCAAGGTGTATTCCCAGTTTACAGGATTGTTACTGCTCTACACCATTTATATATATATAAAAGGCTAACTACTCCTCACTTCTATGAGATGAAGTACCGCCAGTGACCACTAGAGGCCACTCGATGGACTAAAGTACTCCTTTGTGTGCTAAACGGTCTCATAAGAGAAAGTGAAAGCAGTTTTTGCACGGACACTGATCTGTTTCAAACTTGCTGCATATGCAGAGAGGAACCTGTGGAGATAGAGATTGGAGGTTGGAGCAGATAATGACTAGGGGTGGGGTGGAGGTTTTGTGGGCCAAAAACTGTCACAGCTCAAAGTGAACGTAAAAATCGTCACCGCTCAAAGTGAAAGTACATTGCAGAAGCCATCATCTTGACGGCTTGTAACTAGTACCAGATAAAATAGTAATAAGATTATTACTATTAGAAAAATCACTGCATACATTCCTACCACACGGCGATGCGTCTGCTCAGCAGCCATGCCTTGAGTACACTATATTGTACTGTCCAGCATATAATAGTCTGACATTATGTTTGATGTAGTCACTTTGTTTGTATTAGAATATTGGTTGGTATGTTATGGCTCCATCATATTATTTATGTTTGTGATCAAGGTTCTGGAGAAAGTCACTGACGTAGAGAAGATGATACATGCCTATGATAGGCTGACTTCAGACCTACTGACTTGGATAGAACAGACCATCATTTCTCTCACAAACTTGAAATTGTCGAATCATTTGTTGGGTGTCCAGCAGCAGCTGGAGACATTCAGTCTGTACAGGAAACAAACAAAACCCCCAAAGTAAGTACACGTTCACGGTAAATCAAAGATTGTTATTATATTCGCTACTCACAGTATTTAAGAAACTCATGTAAGTCTGTGATTGGGAGTAAAAAAGGTTATATAATGAATAGAGGATTAATATGAAGTTACATGGGTTTGTATTGGCACTTCTGTTTGAACTAGATTCTCATTTGCTTTCTATTGTTCTCATTTCATTGTGGGAACTGCTTTTTGACATCATATGAACCGGTGAAATTGTCTTTGACATAATATAAACTGGAGCATCTTTGTTTGGCATAGTATGAACTGGGACACTCCTGTTTGGTATAGTATTAACTAAGGAACTTCTGGTTGGCATAATACAAACTGGGGCACTCCTGTTTGGCATTGTATGAACTACGGCACTCCTGTTTGGCATAGTATGAACTGGGGCACTCCTGTTTGGCATAGTATGAACTGGGGCACTCCTGTTTTTATAGTATTAACTAAGGAACTCCTGGTTGGCATAATACAAACTGGGGAACTCCTGTTTGGCATTGTATGAACTGTGGCACTCCTGTTTGGCATAGTATGAACGGGGCACTCCTGTTTGGCATAGTATGAACCGGGGAACTCCTGTTTGGCATTGTATGAACTTGGGCACTCCTGTTTGGCATAGTATAAACTGGGGCACTCCTGTTTGGCATAGTATGAACTGGGGCACTACTGTTTGGCATAATATGAACTGGGGCACTCCTGTTTGGTATTGTATGAACTGGGGCACTCCTGTTATGCATTGTATGAACTTGGGCACTCCTGTTTGGCATAGTATGAACAGGGGCACTCCTGTTTGGCATAGTAGGAACTGGGGCACTCCTGTTTGCCATAGTATGAACTGGGGCATTCCTGTTTGGCATAGTATGAACTGGGGCACTCCTGTTTTGTATTGTATGAACTGGGGCACTCCTGTTATGCATTGTATGAACTTGGGCGCTCCTGTTTAGCATGGTATGAACAGGGGCACTCCTGTTGGCATAGTATGAACAGGGGCACTCCTGTTTGGCATAGTATGAACTGGTGCATTCCTGTTTGGCATAATACAAACTGGGGCACTTCTAATGTGTGTTACATAATATAAACTGGGGTGCTATCCTCATGAAATGTGATACAAGCAGAATAGTGTGGTCTTTACCAGATGTGTCAAGAAGCTTATAAAGTTCCCCGCTATGTGTCCATCAGTACCACCAAAAGTTTGAACCCCAGAATGTGTGCCCATGAGACAGCATTCTAGGGCTTTAACATTGAGAATATTCTCAAAGGGGAAGGGAATTCATATTCCCTTTAACCTGAGGAGGAAGTTATAGAACGGCAAGTCTCTGGCCACTCTGAGCCTGTGCCCTGTGTACAAATCATTAGATGGTGAGCATGTTATGATGGGTTTTGGTCTGATTTATCCCCTAAATCACCTGTGCTCAAGCCTGGATATCTACGAAACCTGTCCTGTTGAGCTGTCAAAAAACCCCCATTCACAATGTGCCTTCTCAGAGGCAATCATACAGCAAGATACACCGTATGTGGGCCTTTTGCATACAATGTATCGTATGCAATCCCAGCCATGGCTGCCGGATCCGATAAATCTATAAGGCAGACCTTGCGATCTCCGGCTCCGATTCGATGTGCACAGGACCATCTGATCGGAATCATGCGATTTGACACTTTCCATCCGATTTCTCTCCCAATGCGTCGGAATAGGATGAAAAGGGCCCAAATCGCAGTAGTGTACTGTATGGCCATCTTCAGTTTCGGAAACACTAACAACATCATAGAGCATTGTTATTGTGTATATATGTTGGATATACAGAGCATCCAGACTTCAGTTCTCTCTGGTTTGTTGTTATAAGCACGTTCATGTTACTGATCACCTGCAATGACAGCTGTTCATTCTTAGGCTAAAATTACTCTCTAATTCACAGATGTAAAGACAAGATGGAGCTGGAGGCCTTACTGTTCTCTATACAGTCCAGAATGAGGGAGAATAAACAGAAGGTGTATGTACCGCGGGATGGCCAGTTGGTGTCTGACATCAATAGGGTGAGACAATAACTGTAACATAAACAAAAGAACAAAAGCAAAGGATGGGTTTACTGCTTGGATACACCCTGAGTTGCTATTTTACAGTCCCTTTGTTAAACAAGCTCCGTATTCAATACTTCGAATTCTCTATTATTAGGAACAGTTCCCTCCAGTTAATCATGAAACATTATGGAGGGGAACCATACAAATTTTTAGATTATATAACCACCTGAACGGCAGCATCGAAGGAAAGAAGGCTTACAAAGGCGTCTTACAGATCAACTATTTAGCGCTTTATTGCGCTTTTGTGAAGAGTTAGGGGGTAGGAGAGGAGGGTTAGCCTACAGACCTAAAAGGTGTTGGAATCGTGACCATACGTTGACTCAGGTGTGGTCTCTTTGGCTCTCCTACGAGGGTACTTGATCTCTGATTCCAACACTTACCGGTACTATATCTGTTTGACCCAGGTGCGATAGGAGGGTTCTACCTCCTTGCTCCGATTCTTCCTTGTTGAACATCTTTTGGATCGGTACTTTTCTTCATTTTTCTTATCTTTTATCTTCTATTACTTGTGGCATTTCTCTAATGTTTCCTGCCCAACATTTATTGCTCTGAATGGTACTTTAACTTCTCTGTTCCCCCGTAGACCCTTCCCCGGACACATCTCGCCATATAGTGGTCTGATGTATCAAAATGCACAAGTCTAGGTATTGTGCACCCTTTTATGCTTATTTGAGATGCCATTATTCTTTCTATTACAAATGCAATTGAAAGTCCAGATGCATATTGATATGTACCATCTGCTGAAATGATTGTGAATGAAGCAGCATCATGCATTGGGCAATATGATTGATGGTGCATACAAGCCTTCAGGTTTGGCTGATATATGGCCCATTTAAGACCTGCTCACTGGGCTGCGAGTTTTCGGGGACAGCTGGGAGAACGACTGTGTTATCCGGGACACTCCCAGAAAACACCGGCAGTATGTCCTAAAATGGCCGCCCGCTGTGAATCAAACATCGGGTAGTGTGCAAGCACAGAGGGCTCGCGCATGGGCACAGTGGACCCTGTCAATGTGAGGTCTTTTTCGATTATCAGATGGGCTGTGAATTTGCAGCCTGTCCAAACAAACCCGAATCGGGCCCACAGACATTTTAGGACTACAGTCAAAACCAGATCAGCAGACATGACCGGGGTTTCCAAGATAAAACCCAGTCGGCGGTATTTCATTGTTTTTCTTCACCATGTCAGCTCGCTATCCCTGTGGGTGGTGAACTGAAATGCGCGAATGCGTTGCTAAACCTAACTATAATGAGCGCAATATTTGTAAAAATTAGATCAATTGTTGAATATGGCGCTACTATTTCCCGTCATTGTAGACGGGAGATCGGGAGTGATTTAACAATTGAATATTACCCAATATGTGTGTGTACATAATCTTACCATATCTCACAGAGAGCTTGAGAATCGGTATCCGGACAAAGGATCTACAGCAAAAAGATAGAACACCATTAGGTCAAAACCATTAGTTCGACAAGCAAAAAGGTCGACATGCAAAAAGGTTGACATGAAAAAAGGTCGACATGCAAAAAGGTCGACGGTCAAAAGGTTGACATTGGGTTTTTCACTGTTTTTTTGAGCCGACATGTGCCGACAGGTGGTATTTAATGCCCTACCATCCACTAGGGCGTGGAGGGAGAATAAAATAGTGTGCCAAGCGTAGCGAGGCACCGTGCCCGAAGCATAGCACGCACAGCGAGCGATGCGGTGCACTTCAAACGGTGTCCATGTCGACTGTGTCGACAATCGGGTAAAAAAAAACCAGTGGAAAACCCCATGTCGACCTTTTCACTTTCGACCTTTTTGCATGTCGACCTTTTCGCATGTCAACCTTTATGCTTGTCGAACTAATGGTGTCGACTTAATGGTGTTTTATCTTTTTGCTGTAGATCCCTTATCCCGGTTCCTGAGAATCATACTATCTGTAAGGTGATTGTACTCAGGCGTACTCCGCTCATTTCTAGTGGAAACGGGATTTGTGTCGTCAGTAGACTTCTTTTCAGGTTTTTCTTAAGCAATAGGGAAAATCAGTTTTATCGCCACAATTTAAAAAAATGAAGCCCATAGCGTCAGAGTTTAATACATGGAAGTGATCTTCATTTTGGAAAGATCTCAAATGACCCGTCTCTCATCTTGCTTTTTGATCTCTGAAAAACAGGCATGGGGCCATCTTGAAAAGGCCGAACATGAACATGAGACGACTCTGAGGAATGAGCTGATCCGACAAGAGAAGCTTGAACAGTTGGCAAAACGTTTTGACCACAAAGCCAGGATGAGAGAGGAGTGGGTGGCTGAGAACCAGCAGCTCATTTCACAGGTGATACGCTTCGCAGTCTCCAGGCTATTAATATTATGGATTGTAATTATCCTTATTTATATAGACTAAAAACAATTACAGTATTTATTTCGCAGGCAGTTTATAGGACCTTATTCTGGTTGATTCGCAAGGCTGCAGCCTTGCAAGTCCACCAGACTCCACCCTGCGAATGCCAGGTCGTCCGCCCTCCTTCCCTCCCCCACCCCTCGAACGCTGCGTATGTTCGCATGAGCTGTGAATGGGTGTTTTACATAAACATTCATTCGCAGGCTGTGGGGGGAACACCCACAATATTCAATGCTGGTCCAACATCGAATGATGTTGAAGGCACACGCACATCTAAGGTTACTCTGAGGCAACCTTAGATGTGTGTGGGCATTCGGAAGGAAGTGGGCGGGCTGCTGACATCCAGTGATGTCAGCTGCTCGCCCCCGGCACCCACGTCACCGTGCGATTTCGCAATTATCTGCCGTCTTCCCACGCCACCCCGCGCCAGCAATGTTGGGTGCGTACACTCGGCGAACAGTCTGTTCACCGCGGCCGCATGCACCCGGCGTATGCACATGTGCAGAAATGCAGCTGCGCATATGCCAAATATCGGTCTCAGTGCGACCGTACGGTCCCTGCGAACGGACCAGAATAACCCCCATAGTGTCACATGAGGTGATAGAATTCCTACCAAATGTATCCTATGTGTAGTAATATATAGCTATGAATATTACAGCCCAGTACAGATATATTTAGAAGGTAAGCGGTCGATGGGTCAACACTAATTACGTCAACACTTAATAGGTCGACCGCTATTGGTCACCAGGCCATAGGTCGACTCCTTAAAAAGGTGGACATGGCTTAGATCAACAGGATCAAAAGGTCGACAAAAGCAATATTCTGACATAGAAAAGGTCGACATGAGTTTTTCACATTTTTTTCCAGAATAGGTCATACTTAGCTATCCACGTGGACATAGAGGGAGAATGTAAAAGTGTGCCAAGCGTAGCAAGGCCCTGTGCCCGAAGCATGGTGATTGAAGCAAGCCATGCGAGGGGAAGTGGTACTCTAATACGGTGTCCATGTCAACGAAAGTCGACACAAAAATGGAAAAAACTCACATCGACCTTTTTCATGTCCACCTTTTCCATGTCAACCCACTGCTTGTGTCGACATTTTGTTCCCTCATTTTGTTCCCTCTCGACCCAAGCCACGTCGACCGTTTTAAGGTGTCGACCAATAGTGGTCAACCTATTGAGTTTCGACCTTAATTTGGTTGACCCAAGGGCGTAACTACCATGGGTGCAAGGAGTGCAGCTGCTATGGGGCCCAGAGTTGAAGGGGGCCCATCTTAGCGTCTAACTAATATGTTTTACATACATTTATCACCATCAGTTGCTAAATAGGGGGCCCTTGGAAACTTTTGCTATGGGGCCTAGAATATCTAGGTACGCCTCTGGGTTGACCCTATGACCCATACCCAATTTAGAATTGCCCCCCTTTGCTTTGCCGCTTCATAAATTGCCACAATGAACCTCATTCAGAGGGAAGGACATTGCATCACAATGTTTCATAACCATCGATGATTTTGTTTTGATGGAAATACTTTTACCATTTGATGGTGGCATTCCGATGTTTGCCACCATCGAATGGTAAACATTTGATAGTGATTTAGTACAATACTAAAAATGGATTCTCTTCCAATACGTTAATACGAAACAAATGTTATTTACCGCAGGATAATTTTGGCTGTGATTTGCCTTCGGTGGAGGCCTCTGAAAAGAAGCATGAAGCCATCAAGACCGATATCTTTGCTTATGAAGGACGCATTCAAACATTAGTCAATGTGGCAAAAGAACTGGAGAATGAGAGATACCATGACATAGACAGGATCAATGCCAGGAAGGACAACATCTTACGCCTCTGGCAGTACCTCCTAGACCGGCTGCGTGATCGCCAACAAAGGCTCAACATGAACCTTGAGCTTCAAACCTTGTTCCAGGACATGTTGCATACTGTTACCTGGATGGACGAAGTGAAGGTAAAATATACTGGGCCAGATTCAAGAAGCTTCAAAGTGATAAAATGGAAAGTGATAAACAACCAGCCAATCAGCTCCTGCCTGATATTTTTCAAACACAGTCTGTGACATGGCAGGCAAGAGCTGATTGGCTGGTTTTTAATCATTCTCCATTTTGTCATTTTTGAATTTAGTCCCCGGTCGAAATAAACCACCAGGTAATATTGAATATTTGATAATGGCAATATTTGAATTAACCTATTCCATCTCGCAGAGCGGCCTTCTGTCCATGGGCTTTGGGAAACACCTCAATGAAGTGGAATATTTATTGCAAAAACACACGTTGGCCGAAGCTGATATAAAGGCTCAGGATGAGAAAGTAAAGTCATATAATAAGGCCATGCTGAAGTTTGTCACTGCAGAAGGTGGGTGAAAGCCAAGTTGTCACAGATTTGTTTCACAATGTTTGCAGGGCAATAAAACTAGGCTACGAATTTGCACAGCGGGCGATGAACTGCGGCTGCATATAGGCCGCAATGAACGTCCGCAGCAGCGCAAGCCAGTGATAAACTCCTGCAACTTTTTCTGAACGCTGGCACTTCACGCAGTGATTGACAGGAAGTAGCAGTGTGTGGTGGGAACCGGACGTTTAGTGGGAGTGTTAACAAAAACGCAGGCGTGTCAGAAAAACCGCGGGGAGTGACAGTGAAAATGCAGGCGTGGCTAGGAAACTCTAGGTGTGGCAAAGCCTGTTAGGGGAGGGTGTGTGACATCAGCTCCAGCCAGTATATAACGTAAGTCCTGGGCTACGCAGCGTCTGCGCTGTCTTGAGGCCAGTGTAAAAATCGTTCTCTGGTGAGCCTGTTACAAAGGAAATTGGACATATTGGCACTGGTGGACCGGTACACATCCATTCACTATAAACACATTCATTTTTAAAGTGGGACTTCCATGGAGCAAGGCAGCGGCTTAACTGAACGCTAGCAAATGGTGTGATTTGTGTCATTTAGCCCCGCCTCCTCCCTAAAGAGACGCAAATGATGGTATTTTACTGGCAGAGGAGGGGGATGTGGGGTGGGGCTGATGCAAAGGGCAGGTATGTAGGAGGCTTGCCTACCCTTCCGGGAGGCCGGGGGTGGTACCCAAATTTCAGGACCCTCCTGGCCATTCCGGGAGGGTAGGTAAGTATGAGATAGATAGATGTATATGTTCCTAACTGTAAGTTATGTCAAACAGTTGCTATGAGATCAAGTTATGGTAAAGTAATACAGTATTGTAACACTTATATTTGTTGGAGTTGCGTGCTCACACTGTCCCCTCCGCCTGTTCCCATAGAAATGGAGGCACTATCTGACTCAATACACCTTTCTCCTTCTGTGCATGCATGGCTTACAGCGTGTTCTTCCTCAATAGGAGAAGAACGTGCCCAGTCCTGTCTGTCCCTGAGCTTTACGCCGCTTACCACTGTGTCACCCCCCCCGGTTAACTTTGTCACCACTGCTTACCACTGTCACCGCCGCTTACCACCACTTACCACTGTGTTATTACGGCTTACCACTGTGTCACCACCACTTATCACTGTGTCACCTACCACTGTATGCCCGTTGCTTACCATTGTCACCACTGCTTACCACTGTGTCCTCACCACTTACCACTGTATGCCCACTGTTTACCACTGTGTCACTACCACTGCTTATGGAACTACAAGTCCCACTACTTCCACTGTGTGTATATTATCCTGTGCAAAGCCCAGACAGAGCTTGTATACCCAGCTAACCCACTCCTGACTGGGTCCATACCGTACTGCATGTATGTTGCCCTGCATTAAACCTGTGTTATCTAACACCCTGTTGTTCTACCTGGCAAATAAACCAAAGACCTGGTTAAGCTATTTAAAGTCTGGACTGACCCTCCTTTACCTCTGTCACCCATAGTAACAGCTATAAGCTCTGCCAACAATATTAACATAATGCCATTGCATTTTCTAGGGTACAAGCCATGTGATCCACAACTGATTAAAGATCGAGTTCACCACCTGGAACTCTGTTACCAGGATCTTGTTGCCTTGGCAGCTCAACGGAAGGCGCGGCTGGAGCAGTGCAGGTGTATGTGGGCATTCTTCAGAGACATGGATGAGATTCAACGATGGATTAAGGAGAAAGAACACATTTATACTGCTATGGACTTCGGAAAAGATCTTACCACCATCTCCATCCTTCAAAGAAAGCAAAAGGCTTTTGAAGATGAACTCAAAGGCTTTGAATCTAATTTGCAGAAAACTATCAAAGAAGGAGAATCGATGATCGCCAGCAAGCACTATGCGGCACCTAAGATCCAAGAACAAATTGAGACCGTCCAACACGAATGGTTGCAGCTCAAAGATTTGGCTGCCTTCCGTCTAAAAGTTTTGCGTGATACTGAAAACTTCTTCCAGTTTCAGGTTGATGCGGAAGATCTGGCCAATAGGATGCAAGAAACGTACAGCCTCATGCAAACTGATGACATTGGTCATGACGAATATTCCACCAATGTCCTGATAAAGAAACATAAAGATCTGTTAGATGATATCATGTTGAACAGGAAAGTCTTGGAGGGCCTTAACTACCAGGTTCAAACATTTCCAGAGGAATACAAAACATCCCCGGAGATAGACGGCCATCTTCAAAAACTGAAAGCCCTCTACTCTAATCTGGCAGCTCTAGCAGACCTGCGGTCTCAGAAACTTCAGGATAATCTGGCATATTACAGTGTTCTCGGAGAAATAGATGCCTGTGAGATGTGGATGGATGAGAAGGAGAAATGGCTTTCAAAGTTGGTGATTCCAGAATCCTTGGAGGACATGGGGGTTGTTCAGCATAGGTAATTCTAAATGTATTAGTTGCAATAGCCTAAATAATCAAATGTCTTGTTTATATTGAATTTGTATTTCACTATGTTTTTTAAATGGGTGTTTCACACTACTGGCAAAGGACCTTAGGTGGACAGATATGCCGCTGTGTCTATTGGTGATTGCCTTTCTCAGCTTTTTGCAAATACTGCTTTCTGTGTACACCAATGCAGGGCCATCTTAACATTAGCGCCGGCCCCTGGGCAAAATAATTCACTGGGCCCCACACACACAGACCCACACTCAAACCACACATACCTATGTGCAGCAGCATCCCGGTAGTGGTGTTCGGGCAGCGGCGTCCAGGCAGCAGTGGCTGGGAGCGTGTAGCGCTGTTTGCCGGGTGGCTGAGTGGGAAGCGCTGCTGATTTTTCAAAAGACTGGCCAGATGCTGATTGGCTGATAGAATTCAGCCAATCAGCGTCTGGCCAGTCTTTTCAATATGCTTTGAAATTCAGTAGCGCTTCCCACCCCGCTGCCCAGCAAATAGCGCTACAAGCTTCCAGTGACCACTGCCTGATCCCCACTGCCCGGACCCCGCTGCCCGCCACCCGCAGCAGCTCCCCAGGGCAATGCAGTCTTCCCCATTGGGGTGGGCCCCTAGAATCCTTGGGCCCCTGGGCAACTTCCCATTAAGCCCAATGGGAAAGACGGCACTGCACCCATGTGTCTGACCATGCAATGAGTGGGAAGCCCGCTATCAGGATCTGCTTTATTTATATGGTGCCACAAGGGATCTGCAGCACCCAATTACAGAGTACATAAACAAATAGGCAAAACAAGAACACAGTGACTTACAGTTCAAGACAATAGAAGACATGTACGGGGTAGATAACCATAGCTGCATCAGCAAATAACACTGAAATAAATATCCGGGTGGCAGAAAAATGCAGGATTAGATGCTGTAGAAAGCAGTATGGAGTAGAAGATAGTTTAAAGTAGTAGTAGCAGTAGTAGTAGCAGTAGTAGAAAAGCATGTAAGTAATGAGGGCCCTGCTCGTCCGAGCTTACATGCTAAAGGATGTTGGGGGCATGATGCCAGCTAAAGATGGTATGTGTCTGCAACAATGGTAACAAAAGTATTTATTTTTACATGTCTGTAACAACCACTGACGTGTCACCCAGGCCCGTGTTGTCATTCTCCCTACTTACTTTATTTTCCTTTCAGTTAACCAGTAAATTAAAACCTGAATGCATAGCAAGAGCATTTGCTGCTCTAAACAATGGACTCAACAATGTATTTCCTTATAGATTTAATACTCTGGGTCAAGAAATGAATGCATTGGGTTCCCAAATTGAGAACGTGAATGGTGCATCTGATGCTATCTTCGAAAGTGGACATCCCAACAGAAAACAAGTGAAGCAGGGCCAGGACCACATGAACACCAGGTGATGTTGGATTTACGTTAGTTTCGATATCTAATGCCATGTGTCTAGTTTATACAACAATGTTAAAGAGGAACTAAATCCATGATAATGAAGACTCCACTAGATTTTTTAACTTGTCAACCATTTGTACACTACGAAAAATCAATTCACTCTTTTGTTTTACTTATGCAGGTGGGGTGAGTTTCAAGCAATGGTAGCACATAAAAGAAAAGCTGTTGACTCTGCCCTGGGTCTTTACAATTATGGTTTGGAGTGTGACGAAACCAAGAACAGGATACTGGAAAAGATCAATGTGGTGGACTCCATTCAGAACCTTGGGGATGATTTGGCTTCTGTCATGTCAATCCAGAGGAAACTTTATGGTATTGAGCGAGATCTTGCAACTATTGAAGCTAAACTTATAAACCTCCAAGAAGAAGCCCAGAAACTAGCAAATGAAAATCCAGAGCAGGCCCAAGAAATTTTTGACAGATTGATTGAGCTCAACAATGTCTGGCAAGATCTTCAGAATGCACTGCAAAGTCAGGAGGACTCGTTGGGGGAAAGCAGCAAACTGCAGAAGCTCTTAGTTGATTTATTAGATTTCGAGACTTGGCTCTACAGATCTCAGCAGGCGACAGCTTCAGAAGATACGCCGACCTCACTAAAAGATGCAGAGCAGCTATACAATAACCACCTTGCTCTCAAAAAGGACATGGAACGACATGAATCTGATTTCTATAATGTTGTTGAAACAGGCAACAATGCAACAAAGGGACAAGATGACCCTCAATATCAGCAACTAGACCAAAGAATAAAAGATGTAGAGGTTGGGTGGAATGACCTGCACAAGATGTGGGACAACCGAGAGATTTTCCTTAAGCAGTGCTTAGAATTCCAGAAGTTTTTGAGTAATGCAAAACTGTCTGAAGCCATTTTGAACAATCAGGTAATTTTTCAATACTAACTAAAACTGACCAAACACCTTAAGGTTTCTTGTCCAACCAACCAACCAATTCATGGGTGGAATTTTAATCTGGTAATTGAAAAATGTACAGTAATGATCACGAAGATCTCACTGCTGACTGCCTATGACATAAATGTGAACCCAAGTCTTCATTTCCTTGTGTCATACATATACTGGGCAGCTTTGTTTTTAATGCACATATACAGAAAAGTATATCGGGCGCAAAATAAACCTTAAAATGTAAAATGATGTAGTCATTTATATTGATAGTTCACTTTATAAAAATATCACAGCTTCAATTTAAAATTTATCCTGCTCCCAAAATAACTAAATAAATTCTCTAAGAAACAAAGCTAGGTAATAAAAGAGCGCACTGTGTTGAACTAATTAATATTTATTAATTATAAAAAGGAATACATGAATAAAATATAATCATATAAATTAAAAATAAATAATAACTACATTAATTCATTGGTATAGCAACAACACACAATATCCACGTATTAATTCATAACATAATAATATTTAATATGACCCTTGGTAGCTCTTAACTGCTTAGAGCAGTGGTTCCCAAACTGTGTGCCGCGGCTCCCAGGGGTGCCTCGGGACACTTGCAGGGGTGCCCCAGGTTGGTGGTCCAGGACCAATTTAAATTATTTATGATCAATTATTTATGGACAAAACCAGTGCTGTTGGCTACCAATTTTAAAATATATGTACAAACAGAAGCAAATCCTGCCCTTTGCCACATAACAGAACCTAAGAAGCACATATAAACACAATCTACTTAATTTTATATATTTTTGGGGGACCTAGGGGTGCCGTGGAAAAATTCTGATACTCTAGGGTGCCATGATTCGAAAAAGATTGGGAACCTCTGGCTTAGAGTCATTCAGCTGAGGAAACGTAATTTTCAAATGATGGGGTTCTATTAATCCGCACAGAAAGCTGCCTGTATTTCTATTGGGAAAGGGATACCACCCAAGTATCCCTTGGATATGGATTTGGATACAGATAGAGTACTCAATTAAAATATGGGCGCTTTACAAGGTGAGAAAGAAGGGACTTGTACTCCCCTGTTATAGTGGTGGATCCTGATGTCCTTCGTCTCTCCTATTTCTCGATCACGGATGGTATATGAAATGATAAGAGAGAAAAGAGGGCAATTGTCCTCGTGTAATACTGTTTGGTTAAGGTGTCGGTTAGGGTATTCAATATTGGTGGGCACTAATATTGAATACCCTAACCGACACCTTAACCAAACAGTATTTCATATACCATCCGTGATCGAGAAATAGGAGAGAAGAAGGACATCAGGATCCACCACTATAACAGGGGAGTACAAGTCCCTTCTTTCTCACCTCGTAAAGCGCCCATATTTTAATTGATCATTCAGCTGAGGAATTTGCAAGGAGGTAGCAGTGTTTCAGTAATCCTCCTTCATAAGTAAAGTTTTAAACAATGCTCCTTTTGGGGGTGATTATCCAACTTCCAATAAAGCACACAATGGGTTGTGTTGGTGATAATAACAAATTGCTGTGTATCCCGGTATTAAGAAGGTGCAGCACAGCAATTTGTTACTATTTTCTATTAGGTAACTCACTTTATTTATCTACCAGTATTGTGTTTTCATAATCTTACGATGTCTGTCCATTTTTATGTAAATGTCTTTTCATTTTAACAAATGTATTGAGTCCCATTTTCTTCCCATTTTTGTTAATTCATCACTTATGTTATTTGTATTTTCTTAGAATGAGTGCACCAAAGATTCATTGGTGCATTCCATGAAAATAATTATAAAATAAGTAATGGATTAATAAATAATTGCCAATGCTGATTTATTGTGTTATTCTTTGTATTTTGCAAGATACTTGGAATATTTGGTTACATTTTATAAAGTGTGATTTGCAATTTTTATTTTTTTGTAAGATACTATGGGGGAAATTTACTTAGCCGAATACACCTATAATAGGCATAGATCTGTCAGATCCGTGCAGGCTTCAGTGTCAAATAATAGATAAAATAAATAAATAATTTTAAAAATACGGCGTCCAATCCACATGGCCGTAACCAGCCGGGCTCAAAGAGCCGGTCCTGGTTTCAAAAATTCACGGGTCTAAACAAGTAGGATCCCCTTTGTTTAGACCGAGTTTTTAAAACCAACACCAGGCTCAAAGGCTGGTCCTGTTTCCCAAAATTTGGGGGACAAAATGACTAGGGGTCCCCCATATTTTGAGAACCAGCAGTGGGCCCAACCAGCCAGCAGGGTAATTCCTCAGCCTGGGGGAAAATTTTTATATGCCAAAGAATTTACCCTGACCAGTCAGCCTGGGTATGGACCCTGGGGCTGTTAGAACCCCCCAATGAAGGCCTCCCCCTCCAGGATTAACCCTGCCCGGGCTGAAGCCCAGGGCTGTCCCCGGTGCCTCAGGGGCTCATCCACTTATACTCCTCTATGGATTCCCTCGATGGCCCATCCTCTTCTCCATGTAAAATCCAATAGGGGTTTCTGTGGAAAGAAATTATACTCACCGCTGTCTTTTGTGCTTTTCTGGCTCCACACGTACCCAGTAGACTCAAGCGGAGCATGTGCTTACATCCTTAGCTCCGCCCACAGACCAAGGGTTAGGTCCGGCCACCAGCCAATCAAGAGCGGAGAATTCCCGATGCCCAGACCTTAGTAAATTCCCCCCTATACCTTCTTCCTAATGAATTGAACACAGTCACAATGCTGATTAATAAATGATACTTTATTTTTATAACCACCATTATATAAATTTTAGGTTTATTGTCCAGGGCCCCCACAGACCTTAATCCAGCTCTGTCCGAGAGGGATTTATTTATTGATTTGCTTGTTAGGGTTCATTTTAATACCCTGCACTTTTCAATATCCGTGTAGTTCCTCTGTCCTGCCTGGGGTGACGCGGGCCTTATTCTGGTTCATTCGCTAGGACGCGTGTACGCACACTTGTGAATGACTCAAACCCCGCCTTGCGAATGGTTAGCTTGCACCACCCATTCGCACACCGAATTCGTTCGCAAGGTTTGCAAACGGATGTTTTACATGAACATCCATTCACATGCGAGTGGGAACCTCCCCCATCTTTTGATGGTCACCAACCATCGAATGATGGCGAAGGTGCCCGCATATGTAAGGGTGGCCCAGACCACTCGTACATATGAGCGAACAAATGCAGGGAATTGGACGGGCAGCTGACATCCGTTTATGTCAGCTGTCCGCCCCCTGCACGTGCATCATGACCGCATTAGCATGCGTACGCCCAGCGTTTTCATGGGAACGCCCATGAAATGTTGGGTGTTCACATATACTAATGACCCAGCCCAGCACCCCATGCTCCTCTCCACCCTGCTCTTGCAAGGCTGGGAGCGTGCACTCGGCGATCAGACTTCTCACCGAGTTCACATGCACCCAGCGTATACACATGCGCTGTGCATGCATATACGCAAAACATCGGTACCACCTTCTCGTCTAAGAAAATGAACCAGAATAAGACCTACTGTTTACTTTGATGTTTTCTAATACAGTCTGGTCTGTATTGTGATCCAATAATTAATCTCCATTGTAGAAAAAATGCTACAAATGTTCGATGGTTATGTATGTAAAAGGCGGCAGCTTGGATGAGTCTAACATTATATAATATTATATATAAAATTGGGAAAACCTGTACTACATTTCCAAGAAATTCCAGAACATTCTATTTCCATTTGCTTTACGCTTCTAAACATACACCCGTGTAATAGATTATTTGTCTTCCGTTCTAAGGAATACACCCTTGCTTATACTGAATTACCCAATACATTACAAGCCTCTCAGAACAGACAGAAGAAACATGAAGACTTTGTGGATTCCATGAGAAATAATGAAGAGAAAATTATCGGGACAATAGAAAATGCAGCAAAATTGGACGAAGATAAAAACATTTTTGCTGATCGGGCTTTGGAGAAAGCAGACTCGCTGCATGATCGGTAACGGTACCATAGATAAAGTGAAAACATTGGAGGCAGCCATTTTGTGAGAAGAACCTATGTAGCATATCATACAGATATCCACTCTCATGACATGGTTGCTTGCATTGGTTCTCATTTACAAACTTTGTTTGATATCAGTACACCTTGATTATCAGGAATGCCAGTATGACCAATTTACACTGAACTGTACTGAGAACCAGATGTATCAAGTCGCAAATAGTGATAAAATGGAGATAAACAACCATCCAATCAGCTCCTGTCATGTTACAGGCTGCATTTAGAAAATAACAGGAGCTGATTGGATGGTTGGTTATCACTCTCCATTTTATCACTTGATACATCTGGCTCTAAATGTGCTAATGAATGGGACCACTGATCACCAAAGATGGCAGAGACTGCAGTTCTTGCTAGCCAGTAATCCAGTTGGTCACTGAGTATTGGCTGACCACCTTAGCTCTATTCTATGAATCCTCTCTCCAGTGTCATCCCCCACCTCATGGGACCCACCCATATGGTTAAAATTTCCTCCAGATGTCCAATCTTTGAATGCTGTCTGAAAAATAACCCATCTATTTAAGTCAACCTTGCTCCCACCTATACTACCCACACTACTACCACATTGACAATGTAGTCCCAATCTCCACTCCACACTTACACACAGACCTGCCTTTGTCCTACATAATGGCAACTCCCCCACATATCTGAATGTATTATATCTACCTTGCATGTCTCTATGGGCCTTATTCTGGTCGGTGCGGACGGAGCCGAATATGCGGGCAGGACCGTGCGTCCTAAACCCCGCCTTTCGTACGGATCGCTCGCTCCGTCTGAATGCGGTAAGCCGCTGACCGCACGGAGCACGAGTGGATTTCTCACCGATACACCTCCTCCATCTCTTGGAACCTCCCCCATCATTCGATGGTCGCGGACCATCGAATGCAGGACCGAGTTGTCCGCCAGCTCCCGCAACCTTAGACCACACAGGCATTTCTCCGTGCAAAAGCAGGGATCTGGGCGGGCAGCTGACATCCGGCAATGTCATATGTCCGCCCCCTACACGTGCGTCACGGCCGCATTACCATACATACGCCCAGCGTTTTCATGGGAACGCCCATGAAACGCGGGGCGTATGCATATGGAAATGAGCCCAAACAGCCCTTCACGCCCCTCTCCACCCCCTGTTCGTAGTGTACACATTTTATGCGGAATTTGGACGTGCGTTCCGTTCGCACATGCGCAGAGATGCCTCTGCACATGCGCAGACACAAAACATCGGCGGCACGAACGCACGCGGATATTACCGCACCAACCAGAATAAGGGCCTATGTTATGTATGATCTGTTTTCACTGCTGCCCCATGTTATTACTGTAATGTTATTTCATTATTTGTTTTAGTTATTGCTTGGTCTTTACCTAAAACCTAGTTAATCCAATACAAATAATACAAGAGGGGTGCCAGTCCTATGTGTATTAGTGTGAAGGGCAGTGGTTCTCAAACTTTTTGGAATCACGGCACCCTAGAGCATCAAAATGTTTTCAAGGTACCCCATGACCAAATATTTCTTATTGAGAAATTCTGAAAAAAATATTAAATGAAGTACATTGTGTGTATACTGTATATCACAGTTATGTGGTGAGGGAGAGTATTGGCTTCTGCTTGTCCACATATGTTATGATTGGGGGCCAGCAGCACTGGTTTTTGCCTGTTACATTGCCCATAAATAATATGAATTGATCCTGGACCACCAACACAAGACACCTCTGCAAGTGTCCTGATGCACCCCAGGGAGCCTAGACACCTGCCTGTTTGAGAACCACGGATGTAGCGTGTACAGGTGCTAAGAAAGGGCCTGATTCAGATCTATTTGTAGTTTACAGAGGAATCCTTGAACTACAACTCCCGATGGGGAGGGGGCTTCCCAGCACAGAGCAAAGCCGCAGCGCTCGCTGTTCCCCTTCGCCACAATGTACCCGCAAAATCTTGCACACACATCCCTAAAGTGCGAGCGCTTCGCTGTGTAGCAAAGCCCTTGCACTTTAGCAATGTGCATGCAAAATTTAGCGATGTGTGTGTGAATACCTGTGAATCCTGTAAAGGCTGGCCATGTTGTTTGTCACAGTGGCTGCGTGTGACATCACGCAGCTGCCACGGCCCCCCAAGTGGTCTGGACCCGTCTTCATTGTCTGGACTGCTCCCACAAAACGCTGCTTCCTGCCCCTGCAATGTCCCCTCGCTGCCCTTTCACTTGTTTTTAATGGATCTGGTATATGAACACTGTTCTTCAGTTGCCAGGCGTAACTAGATACATGTGGGCCAATGTTCCCTCTAATTTTACGAAGGCTGTGTGCGGTAAAAGATTTTGGCTGTGCAACTTTGGAAGGAAATTTAAATTTTTGTGCGTCACTTATATATAACTGGAAAATGACGTTCAGCATTTGTGTTAACTTTACTTCAAAATGATATTAAACATTTAAACATTCAAAACACAGCACACAATGTAGTTAAGGAGTGAAACACACATTAATTGAGTCCACAACTGCAAAAAGCGACCACTGCTGCTTTGTGCGCTCTGTTGTAATGTCTGTGCGCACGTTCGTCGAGTTGTGTGCGCGTGCACACGCGCACAGCTTAGAGGGAACACTGATGTGGGCCCCATATCTAAAGTTTGTAAGGGCCCCTATTTATCACCTAATGCTGAAAAATATATACAGCACATGTAACTATGACAGGCAAAGTGGGCCCCTCTCAGCTCTGGGCCCCATAGCAGCTGCATCCCCTGCACCTATGGTAGTTACGCCTTTGCTTAGAATAACTATATTGTTTGATCTTCCGTATTCTTTCAGGTACGCAGTAAATGTGGAAAAAGCAAATCAGTTCTCTCTGCTGCTGAAAGATCATGTAGCTCTTCAGGATTTCTTGGAAAACTGTGATGAGGTAAATGTATTGTTCCCAGCAGCCTTTTGCTTTTTAGCACTCCTTACTGTTTGTCATGTGGTATTTTGTAATTATGGCCTATGGTCAGGGCCAGAAAAATAGGCCAATCGCCTACATGGGCATGCGCTCAGGCTGGAGGAGAGAAGGTTTTGTACCCTCCAAAGGAAAGGCTTTTTTACGGTCAGAGCAGTAAAAGTATGGAACTCTCTTCCAGAAGAGGTGGTGCTGGCAGACACAATAAATACATTTACATTAAGGTTGGACAAACATTTATTGCATAAGAAACATCCAGGGGTACCACCAATAAACATTATTAAACCCAAAGTGGAATCGAATTAAAAAATGTAAAAGGGGATTATAATCTAGACAACACCCAGTCTAAGAGGTCTGGGAAAAAAGGTAGAGCATGATGGAAGTTTTTTTTTCAACCTAAACTACTATGTTACTATGTTATAAGTATTAAAATTGCATTTCTATTGTCATAAGGCCCTCAACCCCTTTTCTGGTACTTCCGAAAATTTTCTGGGTTATGCTCCAGTGTGCAGACTGGCAAACCCGAACAATTCTCGGGAGTGCCACTGCCTGCGCTCCTTCTTGCCGGGCAGTGCCACAAAGTTCATCGCTGCGCTCAGCTTCAGCCACTGCCCGACTCCTGCTGCCCGGCCCTGCCTCCTTCCCCCGCACACAGCTGGGTTGCCGGGGGTAGGGCCGGGCACCGGCTGATGGAGTGCTCAGCGGACCCGGGAGTCACAGTGGTGGGGTTTTTACAGAGCGCTTCACACAAAAAAACTCGCCAAGTGAGGATGTACTAAGCCTTGAAAATTGATAAAATAGAAAGTGATAAACCAGCTCCTACCTGTCATTTTTCAAGCACCTGTGACATGGCAAGTAGGAGCTGATTGGCTGGTGGTTTATAACTCTCCATTTTATCACTTTATAAGATTAGTACATATGGCCCTAAGGGAGGATGCAGGGAGGATGACTAAATCCATGTCCCCTTCCTACCTGTTACCTGTTATCTGTCAGTGTGCTACAGTGCTTCTATTGAACTCTGTATGTATGATTTGTACAGTATGGACTGAGGTCCATCCTCCCCACAGGGACATGTCTATCAGGAGATGGCATTGAATAGGTACTGTATGTCCTGAATACAGCACTGATGGTGTAAGGGTTAGCATTTCTGCCTCACAGCACTGAGGTCATGGGTTTGATTCCCACGATGGCCCTAACGATGCAGAGTTTGTATATTCTCCCCGTGCTTGCGTGGGTTTTCTTCGGGTACTCCGGTTTCTATCCCCCTATCCAAATATATACTGGTAGGCTAATTGGCTCCCAACAAATTAACCCTAGAATGTCTGTGTGTGTGCATGTACATGTGGTAGGAAATTTGGATTGTAAGCTCCACTGGGGCAGGGGCTGATGTGAATGTTCCAATATTCTCTGGAAAGCGCTGCGGAATATGTGTGCGCTATATAAATAACTAGTAGTAAATAAAAATAAATAAATAATAAAGTGTTCATTATTAGAGTGAGGTAACATTGTCCACAAACCAAAAATCACTCTTGTATTTTATGTTTCAGTTAACTTTGTGGATCAATGAAAAAATGTTAACAGCTCAGGATACCTCATATGAAGAAGCTCACAACTTACATAGCAAGTGGTTAAAACACCAAGCGTTCCGGGCAGAAATTGATTCCAATAAGGATAGACTTCAGAAGATCGAAAAGGTAGTTGTCTTATTACTTTTTTGTTCACATATACTTTGCTTGTTTGTTTGGTCCTTTGTGTTACCTAACAATGGGGGTTATTCAGACCTGATCCCAGGGATGTGAATGCGCAGGCAGGTTGATTATCGATGGACTGCGCATGTAGCGTGCATGTCCAAGGCCGTTCTGCAATAAAATCCTGCTAGTTTTTTTCTATCGCTGGCTGTATGCAAGTTGATTGACAGCGAGCCGGCGTTTGTGGGTGATAATTGCCCATTTTCTGGGAGTGTCAGGGAAAACGCAAGCGTGCCCAGGTTTTATAGGGGAAGGCGCGTGACCTCAGCTCCGGTCCCGATCCGGCTGCTTCTATTACAACCGCTGGGTAAGTCCTGGGCTACGCACAGATTGCACACAGTGGGAAAATCATTGGATGGTGAGTGGCTTGTGTAGGAATTTGCATCTATTCGCTGATCCAGCCTATTTTTGTAAACCGAGCTAAGCCATTCGCAGGATTGCAGGGGGCGGGATTTCACTCTGGCGGATCTCTGCAATCTTGCAGAGCAGCGATCGGGTCTAAATTACCACCATAAGCCCTTGTCTAAGGAAGTGTGTGTGTGTGTGTATATATATATATATATATATATATATTTATGTATATATTGTTATTTTTATTTTTCTTCAGGAAGAAAAGCAGTTGGCACAGGAGAAACCACAATTTGCCCCAGTGATCTCTAGGAAAGTTAGTGCTCTGCATGAGCAATGGGATGATCTGGAGACTACAACCCTTAAGAAAGAGCAGTCTCTATTTGATGCTCACCGCTCTGATTTATATGACCAAAGGTTTGCAGACATAGCAAAGTGGACAAATGACATAGAGCAGCAGGTAGCATCTGACGACTATGGAAAAGACTTGACAAGTGTTAATATTCTTCTCAATAAGCACAAGGTAAGTGCAGAATTTTGTACTGTCTTTGAACAGAATGCTCAGCTATCCTATTATTTTTATTATTGCCAAAAGTGACCCAATCTCCGTTTGAACAGAAATATACAACCGAAAAAAGCCAATCCATTCCCTTGCCGATAGTAATATCAGCTCACGGCTGTTATAGGTCCATAGTATATTGGTTAAATATTATGGGCCAGATGAGTCAAGCTTCAAAAAGCGATAAAATGGAGAGTGATAAATAGCCATCCAATCAGCTTCTACCTGTCATGTTGCGGGCTGGGTTTGAAAAATGACAGGTAGGAGCAGATTGGCTGGTTGTTTATCTACAAACCAAAACAAACCCCGATTTGGATCTTCCCATGGTTCGGAATTTGGAGCTGTGGTGCCTGGTTTGATTGCCGGCTTCACTGAGGCAAGGACACTGGGAAGCGATCTTGTGATAGCCAAGGCTATCTCTGCTGCCAAGGCTGTGATTGATGACCCTGCCACCGTTGCCAGCACTGCTAGGGCAGTAAGTGGCAGTATGAATGGAGCTGAGGCCCAAGCCTGTTACAGATTTTTAGCTGAATATAAATGCGAAAAAAATTGGTGGTGAGGAACGGAGGGGGTGGCCAATTTTGTATTAGCCTAGGGCGGCTGGAACCCTTAACCACTTGAGTGGTATGCCTGGAAATTTTGCAGGCTCAGCTGCGCTGCCACAGCGGGCTGTCCCAGAAAATTTCCGGGCATACCACTAGTATCAAGGTGTGCGCCAGTGGTGCCTGCTGCTGTGCACCACTGGCGCATCACCTGTCCGGGCACCCCCCCCCCACCTCCTCTCCCCTCCCATCGCTCCCCCTCACCTCTCTGCTCTGGAGATCGTACGCCAAAGCTCCCCTGCCACTGCCCCTGCCGCCATTAGTTGCAGGGAGCAGGCGGCAGGCTTGGTGATGTTCGGGGCAGCTTGGGGGGGACTCGGAAGCTCTCAGGAGCCTGAGTCCTCCCAAGCCGCCCGAACATCCCAGAGCCTGCCTACCGGTGGTCACTGCTGACTGTGATTGGTGGCTGGGGCAGCGACAGGGGAGCTCCGGCGTACAAACTCCGGATCGGAGGTGAGGGGGGGGGGGGGGCTATGTTATGTGGTGGGTTTTGCTGGGGCAGGACAAACCTGAACTTACTGTAACATGCTCAGAAGCATTGCTGTTATAAACATCGCTATTTATGAACATCGGAGAAAGTTTGGGTTGACATGAAAATGATTTAATTTCTTCTAATGGAATAGTGCAGATGATATATTCAAAACAACCAGTCAAAAGAAGTTAATAATAATCATAGAGCATTTCACTTTGTCATACAATAACAATTTACAAATTACAATTTCCCCAATGTCTTCATCACATGCTTCCAGAGTTCTATTGTGTGGTTATTGTTGGTATTATCCAAATGATTGTCTCCAAATGAAATGCCCCATCAATTAAGACCATGTTTTCCCAAAGCTTGAGTATTGATTTTGTAAGATTCAGTAGACATTTATTTTTTTTGCATATCCTTTCTGCAGAGAATTGAGGATCAGATAGATCAGAAAAAGAAAGAAATGGATGAAGTTGTTTCGGATGTTCCATCACTTGATACAGACAAGGAACTTGGTGAAAAGGAACAAAATATTAAAGTACGATTCCTCCAACTTCAAGAACCAATTCAAGAAAGGAAAAGAAGACTTCATTCTTCAAAGCAAGTGCACCAACTGCATCGGGACTTGGCTGATGAGACTGTAAGTTTTCTTTTCATTTAGAGAACATTGATTGTAAGTCATGAAAAGGCTACAAATGCAGAAACATTTAGGGCGGTATTCAATCAGACAGGGGAAATACCGTCACTTGCTGTTAATGACAACATTGAAGGGTGTCAGATCCGACTTTGTTAAAAGTCAGATGTAATTTGACGGCTGTTGGCTGTTTTTCGACAATCCGCAGCTGTTTTCACCGGTCCACAGACTTCCCGACACTTAACAGCCGGGAACATTGAATTCCGACTGTTGAGTTACAGTCTGAAGAAAGAAAATGGCCCTTGATTCCTGATTGAGTGCCCCTTCTTACTATGGAATTCAGTATCTTCTTCTATCATTCCCAGCCAGTATGCCCTCATATCATCATATACCCCATCACCCTCACTTATGATTATATTATACTGCACACTGGTGCCCTTAATTCACATTATGCCAAATAGAACTGGATGGTATATTTTATATAGGTACATGTTCAGTTTCCTCCACTATGGACAGCAATGATAATATTGATGATTAGTATTATACAGCCGCTAAAATTAGTGTATGTCTGGACAGCACATTCTAACTGCTTGGCCTATGACAACAAGCAACCATATATTTATATTGGGGAAAAAAAAGGGGTACAGGTGGAAACAGGAACAAGCGCTATGTAACAGTGAAAGAAATAGGACTTTCCTTCTTGATGTGGAGGTCTCATGGAGATTTGAGTCCTCACAACTTCTTGAGTGATGATATCTATCGAAGAGTGTTAGAGGTATAGTTCCACCCAGGAGCTGAACTACTGCCGGTGCAGCCGGTGCAGCGCACCAGGGCCCATGCAGTTATAGGGGCCCGCTGCTGCCTGGGTTTTTTCTTTTTGATGTTTAATTGTGGCAGCAGCGGGCCGCAATCAGGGAGATACTGCCAGACGCTTACCGCTGCGACAGCAGCTCCGGCCAGTGGCTCCAGTCTCCAGTGAGTGGCAGCTGGGGACCACGCGGTGTGATGCAGGAGGAGACCCGGCGCCGGCTTGAATGTACTGGCTGCAGCAGAGCCGCCGCAAGGGAGTGGCACAGGAGAAGAAGGCCGTCTCACTGTACAATGTGATTGAATAGACTGCGCTGCCTGCAACAGAGTCGGCACCAGGCAGTGGGAGACCGTGCGTCTGGCACAGGAGCATGGAGCAGGAGCTGGGGACCATGTGCAGGGAACAGAAGAAGAAATCCCAAGTGCTGTCATTGGTGACTGTATTATGCTTCTTCAAACCACTGCTCTCCCTTTTTCCTCCACTCCCCCTTCGCTATTATCCCCCTACCCTCCTCTCTGCTACCACTCTTCCCCTCCCCCTCGGCTCTGCTCTCTCCCTTCCCCTCGGCTCTGCTACCCCTATCCTCTGCTCCCCATACCCTCTCCTCTGATACCCTCTCCTCTGATGCCCCCTCCTCCGCACTCCCTCCCTCTGTTCCCCCTCCCCTCCACTCCCTATGTTTCCCCCTCCCCTCTCCTCCATTCCCACTTCCTCCACTCCACTCCCCCTTTACTCAACTCTCCCTCCCCCACTCCTCTGCACCCCCTCTTTTCTGCTCTCCCTCCTCTTCCCCTCATCCTGTTCCCTCCATCCCCATCCTCTCCTCCAATTTCCCTCTCCTCTCACCCTCTACTCTGCTCCCTCTCCTCCTCTCTACCTCCCCCTTTCCTCTGCTTCCTCTCCCCCTCCTCATTCCCCTCCTCTCCCTCTCTACCCTCGCCTTCTCTCCACCTCCTTATTTTCCTCTTCTCTTCTCTGCTTTCACTTTCTATTCTATTTCTCTCCTCTTTTCCCACACTTCCCTTCTATCTCTGACAGTCCCTACCTGGCGCTGTCTTTCTTTCTCTCTCTCTTCCTGACACCAGCTCTCTTTCACTTCCTCTCTTCCCCTTTTTCTCCCTGACATCCCCCCTCTCTTGCTCCCTGTCTCTCCCTGACATTTTGGTGCATGGTATAATGTGTAATGGGTATTACATGTGTGACATAGGGGGCGATTCTCTATCACAGAAATGCGGTAAAAACCCCATTATCGGGGGTTTTACTGCATTTCTGTATGCTGTACTGTGCCTCCGCAGTGGCAGTGCTGCGGAGGGAATCGCAAGCAAAAGCTGGCGATTCCCTGCAGAAGCCTATGGGCTTCTTACCGCAGCACTGTTTGAGGGATCCGTCACGGATCCCTCCCAGCATGCCCTGCGGCTGGCGCATCACTCTGCGCATGCACAGATGGACTCCCGGGTCACAGACCCGGAAGTCCAGTGCTGGCACCGCATCGCAAGAGACAGCTCTTATCGCAAGAGCTGTCCCTTGCGTTAATAACAGCATATGTTACAGCATATGCCGTTATTAATAGTGCGATGCCCGGCAAAGGGGGGCTGCGGATGTTAAAACATCCCGCCCACAATGGGTAATGAGCATTATGGTGTGCAGCATAATGTGTATGGGGGAACTACAGTGTGAGGCATAATGTGTAATGGACGTTTAATCTAAAGTAAAGACACTATGCATTTTTTTTGTGTGTGTGTGGGGGGGGGGGGGGCGCAAACCTTATTTTTGAACCTGGGCCCACAACTCGCTTGTTCCGCCACTGGTTCCACCCATTAAGGAAACAGAACTTGTACCATACTCACATATGTGAGAAATGCAAAACACTTATAATGGTATCTTTTAGATGATCATATCCTGACTTGCAATGTACCACAGATGATATTTCACATAAAGGTATCTTTAGACACATAAGGGTATCTTTAAAAAACCCACACAATGACAAGGAGCGTACTCCAACTCATTATTGGATGAAATGCTTGACTCACATCACACACAAAAATTCATAAAAAGATGTTTATTGGAAAACACTCCAATAGACATAAAATGGGGTACAGATAAAAAAAATTCAAATAAAAATAGGGGACTTTCTTCCACAACCACACCAGAAATTGGAATGGAAAAGATGAAAAAGTGGCTACAACCTGGGTGACCTGAGGTCCCGTCTCTTATGCAGGTTTACAGTCCAATGAGCCAAGTTCTGTAGTGGTGTGAAGGGAGGTCCCTCTGCTACCAACGTGTATCAATCCTCCTGGGATCTTTTTCAATATTATTAGAATTTCCTATCTTAATACTGTATACATTTTATATTGGACTTTACGTTTAATAACAATGCAACATATTAGAGACAAACCAATAAAAAGCATGTCTGATAAGGGTTTTTTTTGTCTGCTTTCAGCTCTGGATTCAGGAGAGGATGCCACTAGCAGAGTCCAAAGATTATGGAAATAATCTTCAGATGGTGCAGATGCTTCTGAAAAAGAACCAGGTACATCTGTAATCTCAAAGATTGGTTCTATTTAAGGCCATATCGCACCTACTGATGGGTCATTACACTGAAAAATAATCATTATCTCATAAACCTGCAGCATTATGATGATTTATCTACAAGGGCTGGTGTCTAAAGCTAATATTGTTGACTCTCCAGCCAATGTCAATTGAGACATTGGGTGGACGCTATGCCAGTGTTTGCGCAGTGTGATGTTTTTACAACTACGCATAAATCAGAGTCACATTGCGCATACATACTGATGATTATCGTCCAGGGATGCAGACAAATGGTAATTCAGTCTGGTATTTCAGTGGGTGTCTCTGAGTGGTGATGGCTAGGTAGACACAGATGTGTCGTTTCAAGAGACGGCGTTGAAATACACTACATTGGCCCCTGTGGTGATGTTCCGAAGGCCATCCCATAGGAGTGCTCTAATGTCTGAAACAGCGAACTATAGGGGGGATTCAGGTTTGTTTACAAAGCACATTTGGTTTGCTAAAACCATGTGTACTGCAGGGGGGCAGATGTAACATGTGCAGAGACAGTTAGATTTGGGTGGGGTTTCTACTTCAAACTGATATCTATATTGCAGCGTAAAAATAAAGCAGCCAGTATTTATCCTGCACGGAAACAAAATCTCACCTAAATCTAATGGTGTGTACACACTTGTACAATTTAGACTATATTACAATTTAGACTATCTGCATACAATTTACACTATATAGTCTATGCAGCCAAGACTTTCCTGCTGCGATACAGGAGCGCCCATCGGGATTGCAAGGGTTAAAACCCATACAATCTGCATGCGATCCAGATGAGATTTTGACTATATAGTCAAAATCTCATGCACATTGTACAAGTGTGTACACACCATAACTCTCTCTGCACCTACGTGCTTTGCAAACAAACCTGAATCACCCTCTATGTGCACCCATGGTGTGAGATACACCCAATCAGATTCTACTTATTATTTATATTGCATCTTCTAGAAGATGTTGCTATGGACAACATCCCATCTTAAAATAACTCCCATCTTAGTAAATGTACCCCATTGAGTTTTACCAGTAAAACATTTTTGTATTTTAGACTTTGCAGAAAGAAATCGCAGGTCACGGGCCAAGACTGGATGATGTTATTAAGAAAGCAGAGACTATAGAATGTGAAACAGATGTTGACTGTCAACCAATCAGAAAGCAGCGTCAAGTGCTGCAAGAGCTATGGGGTCAGTTGAACACAGCAACAGTAAATAGACAGAAATCACTTAATCAGGCAAATGAGGCTCAGCAATATTATGTGGATGCCATTGAGGCAGAGGCTTGGATCGATGAACAACAGCTTTATATGATTGGAGATGAAAAGCCAAAGGTACTGTAAGCCATAAATATACCACAGTTATTGTCCGCAGATGAATGAACTGCGCAGCCAGCTGATTAATAAATGCATTAATCATTCAACAGGAAGCTGCAGTATTATTGGTAAAGTAGTAATCATTCAACAGGAAGCTGCAGTATTATTGGTAAAGTAGTAATCATTCAACGGGAAGCTGCAGTATTATTGGTAAAGTAGTAATCATTCAACGGGAAGCTGCAGTATTATTGGTAAAGTAGTAATCATTCAACAGGAAGCTGCAGTATTATTGGTAAAGTAGTAATCATTCAACGGGAAGCTGCAGTATTATTGGTAAAGTAGTAATCATTCAACAGAAAGCTGCAGTATTATTGGTAAAGTAGTAATCATTCAACAGGAAGCTGCATTATTATTGGTAAAGTAGTAATCATTCAACAGGAAGCTGCATTATTATTGGTAAAGTAGTAATCATTCAACAGGAAGCTGCAGTATTATTGGTAAAGTAGTAATCATTCAACAGGAAGCTGCAGTATTATTGGTAAAGTAGTAATCATTCAACAGGAAGCTGCAGTATTATTGGTAAAGTAGTAATCATTCAACGGGAAGCTGCACTATTATTGGTAAAGTAGTATTTATTCAACGGGAAGCTGCAGTATTATTGGTAAAGTAGTAATCATTCAACAGGAAGCTGCAGTATTATTGGTAAAGTAGTAATCATTCAACAGGAAGCTGCATTATTATTGGTAAAGTAGTAATCATTCAACAGGAAGCTGCATTATTATTGGTAAAGTAGTAATCATTCAACAGGAAGCTGCAGTATTATTGGTAAAGTAGTAATCATTCAACAGGAAGCTGCAGTATTATTGGTAAAGTAGTAATCATTCAACAGGAAGCTGCAGTATTATTGGTAAAGTAGTAATCATTCAACGGGAAGCTGCACTATTATTGGTAAAGTAGTATTTATTCAACGGGAAGCTGCAGTATTATTGGTAAAGTAGTAATCATTCAACAGGAAGCTGCAGTATTATTGGTAAAGTAGTAATCATTCAACAGGAAGCTGCAGTATTATTGGTAAAGTACTGTAGTAATCATTCAACAGGAAGCTGCAGTATTATTGGTAAAGTAGTAATCATTCAACAGGAAGCTGCAGTATTATTGGTAAAGTAGTATTTATTCGGGATGCGGTCATTTGGTCTACAGCATGATGGTCGACACTATTAGGTTGACATGGGAAAAGGTCGACGTGGGGAAATGTCGACATGGTTCTAGGTTGAAAGGTCATTAGTTCGGCAGGTCTTTCGTTCGACAGGTCATCAGTTCGACAGTGTCTAGGTCGACAGTCAAAAGGTTGACATGGGGTTTTTCACTGTCAACCTTTTCCCATGTCAACCTAATGGTGTCGACCATCATGATCCCAACTGCGAGAGATGTGCAAAGTATCAGCTAAAAATGCCAGGGCCGTAGTGGAGAACTGTGAATCACTTTACTTATTGCCGGCAAATGATGTGAAGTCAATTACTTGAATTTTAGTTAAATATTGCGCTAAAAAAACAAACCAGTGGCTGCCATTTTTAGCGGATATTTTGCACATCTCTCACAGCAGAGAACAAAACTTCCATTTGTTGGTCACCTTATCCACAAATGTGACCCTGACAGTATTTTGTCTGTCTCCTGAGCAGGATGAGGAAAGCGTGGTTCTAATGCTGAAGAATCACCTGATATTGCAACATGGAATAGAACAATATGGCAAAAATGTCAAAGATTTGGCCGATCAGTCACAAAAACTTCTGGCATTAGAACATCCTGACGGGTATGTAAAGCTAACATGACTCTAACTATTGTAATTGTTAGTATAATAACTGTTAATTGTTAAAATAATTAATGGGCTATATATACCATATACAGATGGAGCTAGGCACATCGGATGCATCAGCGATGGGGGGGGGGGGGTGTCGAAGCATGGCCCTTGTTAGCTATGTCCTCCGTCATCCTGCGCGCATCGCCAACGTCTTCAAGCGTACACACTATATTCTGGTTTCGACCAATCGGAATCATTAAGATCATTACGAATTTTGTTTGATGTGTACCCATCTTTAGTAGATTACTATATAGATTAGATAGATTTTTTTTTATTAGTCCAACAAACCAATTTGTCCATTTGTTATCATCATTTCTATGACCCAAGTGATATATTTCTATGGGTAGGAAAAAAATTCTTTGTTGATTTAAAAAAAAACACATATACATTTCTTAGTATTTGTAAACTATTTGCATACATCGGTGTTTATGCTTTTATATTTTAATGTTAATCCATAGTTGAATAAAATTTGCACATGGGCATGAATGCAGAAAACATCATCAGACCATCCAAAGGTAACTACCTGTAAGAAAAACACACTTACCTTGTCTTCTGCTTGTAGAGAAGAGATAATCCGCCACCAGGGCAACCTAGAGAAGCAGTACGCTGCACTGCGAGAGGTGGCAGATCAGCGGAGACAGAATTTAGACAACATCTATCACATGTTTATGCTGAAGCGCGAGGTGGAAGACTTGGAGCAATGGATTGCCGAGAGAGACGTCAAGGCCTCATCACCAGAAATGGGCCAAGATTTAGATCATGTGACTGTAAGTGTACATTTGTCCTGTACAGTACTGTATATAATTATCCACTTGCACTTCAAATCTGTTCGCTATATTATAATTATTATTATTGTATGTATATGGTGCCACAAGGGTTCCACCACACCTAACAAAGTACGAAACAATGGGCAAAACAAGAAGGCAGAGACTTACAGAACAAGACAATTTAGGACAAGTAAATGGTAAATAACATTCATCGGGGCGGCAGAAACCAAGAATTAGGTGCCGTTGTAAGGAGTATGGAGTATAAGATAGTCTATGTAAGAGAAGGACAGCTCAGTTTGATGTCCCCTCAGTCTGATGCGCAGTCCCGTGCGCATCGGACCTGAGCCGGTGGTCAGACCTGCTGGCCATCCGACCACCAGACCTGGGACCTCCCGGTGGCGGTGATGGGCAGACTAGGAGCAGGGATCAATGCGATCCATCACAACAAATTGTGATGGATCGCATGCGTCCCTGCCACCTGGGAAGGTCCTGGGCAGGTTGCAGGGAATCCCGTGGCCATACACTACTGCAGGACATCGCAGCAGTGTATGGCCACCTTTAGGCTGGAAGATTCTTATATTTGATGAAATGGCTCTTGAAAAGCCTGTTTGAAGTTTTGTAGAGTGGTGGAGAGTCTTATAGAGAGAAGTAGAGAATTTCAGAGGTAAGGAGCACCACGGCCAAAATCTTATAGGTATGAATGGGCGAAAGTAACCCCTTGGCAGGAGAGGTGGTGTGCATTTGTGGAGCAAAGTGTTTGGGTGTAAATGTAGATAAAGTCAGATATGTAAATGGAGAGGAATGGGTGAGGGCTTCCAGAGTGGCTTTTAATAGAAGGAAGGTGGACATAGTACGTTTGCAGAGGAAGATGTCCCGGACAGCAGGCTTAAGGACAGATTGGATTGGATAGAGAGAGGTGGTTGTCAGGGAGGCCAGAAAGTATGAGATTACAACAATCCAATATGGAAATGACCAGCGAGTGGATGGGGTTCTTGCAGCTCAAGTTATGTGGTATCATTGTAGAAAAGGTCTTTCAACTTCCTAATGGTGAGATGATGAGTAATAAAATGTTGCTTGATGGTGATTTTAATGGTAATGTATTATATTCCATTTCTCATTGAAAGGTTACAGTATTGTCTCATCTTCTCTGTAGATTACATTTTTTTTAAATCTTTATTCAACAAATTTATATATGTAGGTGTTGGAATAAATATTCCCGGTAGTCGATATCCCTCATTCATAATCAATGATTTGGCAAAAAAGTAAGTATGGTAGTTGTATATACAATAACTAACCATATTCCAAAGTGTCTCAGTTTAAGTAATAGTTAGCTCCTAGTGAAGAAGATTTCTCAAACGTTCAAAGAGGACAACCAATCAGATTTTAGTATATTTCAACAGAATGTACTAGAGTATGTAGAAGAGAGCTACAATCAGATTGGTTGTGATGGGCATCACCTTTACTTGTCCTCATTACAAGGTATGATAACTCTCGTATGAAGCAGACCAATCAAGTTACATTTTACTGTTTTGCTTGTGATGAAGCAATGACCCTACACTGATTCCAACAAGTTATTATATGAGTGTAACAATGACTACAGAGAGCTACACAAAACTTACCTTTATCTCCTTAATGATATAAACTGTAGGTGCTTCGAGACAAATTCCGTGACTTTGCCAAAGAAACTGGAACAATTGGGCAGGAACGTATTGACAATGTCAACATCTTAATTGAAGAATTAATTGACGCTGGTCATTCTGAAGCTGCAATGATTGCAGAATGGAAGGACAACCTGAACGAGAGCTGGGCGGATTTGTTGGAACTGATTGATACCCGCATACAGCTCTTGTCTGCGTCTTATGATCTTCACAAGTTCTTCTATGATGGCACCGAGATTCTGGGCATGATCGAGGAGAAACGCAAGGACCTACCGGAAGAGATCGGCAAGGATGTGCACACTGCAGAGTCCCTGCACAGAGTACACTCAGCCTTTGAAAGGGATATACATTTTATTGGATCACAGGTACATGCACCACTGTTTTGGTACCATCGTTTCATAGTTTCATAGTGGTTGACCTTTTGACTGTTGACCTAGACATTGTTAACTTAATGACCCACACTCCTGTTGTCCTTCAGTATCCATAAAATATATGCCTCTTAAAAAGCATAACTGTGGATTAACCCCAAGGAGAGACTTAGGGCCCCCATACATTCCCCGCTCCAACGGATCGGGGCATGAAATTGGACCAAATCGACTGTATGTGACATGTCCCGTGCGCATCGGACCTGGTTTCGGACCCTGTGGTCGCACCGGCGGGACATCAGATGTCTCACAATTGGATCCATCAGTGGCAGATCATGAGTGCTTTTTAGCACCCACGATGTGACGAGTCCGATCCCTAGGTGTGTGCCAGCAGGGAAGCACCGCAGTGAAGCACATGTAGCAGCTGGGTCCGTATGGCAGGGGGCAGACAGCAGGGATCGTGGGGCGGGCAGCTGGTAGTGGCGGGAAGCGGGGTCTGTCCAAGCGGCGGCTGGAAGCTTGCAGCAACATTTTTTCCAGGCGACAGGGCGGTATGTGGTTGCTTAATATTTTTAAAAGAGTGGACTGATGTTGAGTGGCTGAGAGAATTCTCATTTCAAAATGTTCAGCAGCCGCATCCCATTCCCACCTCACTGCCTGGACAAATGCCGGTTCAAGCTCCCAGCCGCTGCCGCTACTCGGACCCCGCTGCCCACCACTACAGCTGCCTGCTCCCTGTATGCGATTTACTTAATGTAAAAATGGCACATCAAGTGCCAAATCGCATGTGAGCCTCCTGGGAGCTGCCGGGGGGCTCTCAAGGACAAACTGGTCCGACTTGTTCTTAGGACAAATCGGCCGAGTGTATGGGGGACTTAAGGGTGTCCACAAGTGCTATTTGTGAGTCTGACAGAGTCAGACACCAGTGGCAGCAGTTCTTGACCATGATAGAGAAGGCCATTGTTATGTATTGGCAAAAAAAGCTAATACTTGTACTGTATGTGGAATTCTTTTTACCCAAATCCTGACATTTCTGAAGGAATCTGTACCATTTGTTATACCAGTCCATAAGAAGCTTCTGCTGGAGGTCCTCCTTATACAATTTGTAATTCATTTTTAATAAATATAATTTTTTCCACATTTTTCTTCCAATCAATAATAATGTTGATGATCACCAAAGGTGCTAAGTTAATATTGTGCGTTGATGACAATGATATTAGCAACAGTGGGGAAGATGATGATAATGATGAGTATGACTTGTTCCAAATGTGACAATGAATAACAACTCTGTAAACTGCCTTAAGCCCATCTGTAGCTTGGTTTGTGTGGCCCAAATAAACCAAGCACTTCAGCCACAAAAGTGGCAGCCCCTGTCACTGAAGTGCTTGATTTATTAAACTCTGCATTTAAAAAATATATATAAACATAAAGGATGGTGTTAGGGCCCAAAGACAATTCAATTTGACATAATTTGTGGAGTAGACTAAGGAGAATAGTATTATCCCTCTCTGGTGCAGCTTATAAATGTAATATAGGAGTGTGTTATGCAGTAAGGAAGGAGGGGGTTGTTAGTGCTGATTCGGAGCTTGCAGCTCTGCAGTGCATCCATTTATTTTATTGGTTTATTTTTCAACCCTTGGGGAATTATTGTCTATTAACATTGCATTCAGTTTCTAATTCTTTAATTTCAATTGTCTAAATTAATTAATGAATACATTAATAAATCAATCGTTTGCTTTCAATGCCTGACACTATTTACTCCACCTCCATTTCCCTGTACTGCCCTGGGACCTCTTCTTTTGAAAAAAAAAATATATATATATCTATGTGGCTGTATAGTTTATTAAACAGTCAACCTGTCTGCCACAGCTGTGGCACAATGTTTCATCGATGTGCTATACAAAGCCATGGGTTTGTGCCGCTGCTCTGCTGCTTCACTGCCGAACAGGCCCAAATTACATGATTTTAGATGTTTTCAGCAATTGGAAAATAATATCCAGATACTTAATCCAAACACAGGGGACCACACACACATCTCTACTTACAAATAACTAAAGATAGTCCTTTTTATATTATTACAGGTCCAGACTTTCCAAGACATAGCAACACGTCTCTATACTGCCTATGCAGGAGATCAAGCCGTGGACATACAGATGAAGGAGAAGGAAGTGGGCGAGGCATGGAAATCCCTTCTGGACGCCTGTAGTGGTCGGCGGAACGAACTGATAAGTGCCTCAGAGAAATTCAGTTTCTTTGGCATGGTTCGAGATTTAATGCTCTGGATGGAAAGTATGATAAGAAATATTGAAACCCAGGAGAGACCAAGGTAAAGGGATTAAAGAAGTGTTAGGTTGTAGGCATATGTTTATGTTAGTTGCCACAATTAAAGGAAAAATAAAGTATAGTTGAATTAAAAAGTTATTTTAGGTATTTAACCAAATTAGAAATAAAAATTGTTTATATGTCACATATATCCGGCCCCGATCAGCCTGTTTCTATTGCAGACACTGAGTAAGTCCTGGGCTACACACTGAACACACTACACACTGACCCACTGATCATATACTGTACCTCTATACGTATAGGTTCTGATCTAAGTTACCAAAAATATTTTGTCATTGTTGTTGTTTTCCAGAGATGTATCATCTGTTGAGTCCCTAATAAAGTACCACCAAGAACTGAGATCTGAAATTGAAGCCAGAAACCCAAATTATGGCAAATGTGTTGAGTTAGGTCACACTCTACTGGCACATAATCATCCAGCTTCAGAAGAGGTAAAATGCCATCTTACTGCCAGGGTTTAACAGTATATATTAAATACATTATAACCATTTATTTTATTTGTCTTTGTATATATGTAACTAATTGTCCCCGAGTAGAGTACAGCAAAATAGAAATTGCAGAGATAAAGTCATTAGACAGACCCTATCAAAATCGACATGCATTAGGTCAACCACTGAAGGTCAATAGGCCTTAAGCCCCCTTACACTTGTCAACTTATTGTCTCAACAAATTGAACCTGATTGACTCGAGATTTATCCTACGTGCAGGAGGTTCAATCTCTTCCAATCTCTTGGTTATACCTAATGGCACAGGATTGTGGATTGTGTCCTACACATCAGGCACATAAGATTTTGTCAGACGGCACAGCAGATCTTGTCAGATAAATTGACTCAAATTGGATCAAATCTCACAAAATCTCACAAGTGTAAAGGTGCCCATACACGTTACAATTATTGTATACAATATTGTATACAATATCGCATCTCATCCGATCTCGGTTTTGCGATGACATCAGATGAGATGAGATCTAGTACAAAAAGTATGTGCAGTACATACTTTTTGTACTAGATCTCATCTCATCTGATGTCATCGCAAAACCGAGATCGGATGAGATGCAATATTGTATACAATATTGTATACAATAATTGTAACGTGTATGGGCACCTTTAGGGGCCCTTAAGGTTGACAACTGAAATAGGTTGACATCCAATCCGGCGTAGTGAGAGAATAAAACAGGGTTGCCTACACTGTTCGGGAGGGTCCTGGAAATCGGGTCCCCCTCCCGGAAAGGGGGGCAAGCTTCCCGAAATGTGGCCACTCTCCCGCGCCCCCTCCCCCCCGCAAATGATGTGAATTGCGCCTTTGTAGCTCTGCCCTTCACTGTTCAATGCCTCAAATACCAGCATTGCACGATGGGGGGGTGTGGCCCACCTCACTGAACTGGCTGCTCTCTCCTGGAGGGGGCAGCCAGAAAGCAGGCATACTAGCACTAGGGAGTGAAACAGAATTAAGAAGTGATAATGAAGGAAATAAAAATCCAAGTCAATGTTTCTTCATAATTCATTGTAAACGGTTCTCAATCAGTTATAGTTCTACTGCTGATCCATATGTTGCGATTCTAAAATATTGTCCTAACACCTGTAAGCTGTAGATACCTGTAAGGACAATTGTCACCCCCCCCCCCTTCCCCCCCGCCCCACCACCTTCCTTGTGGCTCTGGGGTTTTGAGAACCTTATACAGGGCTTTAGATGGGTTTAGCCACTTTGTGCACACACAGCAATTACATTGGCTTATCTCCCACAGCTTAACTTTCGTAGTGCACCCAAAATGGCTGCCTCATTTGGTATTTCTGTGAATAGGATAAAAGCCACATAGACCCGCTGGTTATGCTGGGACACCACCCCTAGCAATAAGATGCTGAAATCACCCATTATGTGTCATCTCTTCTGGGCATGACCTATTCCTAGCAAGGTAATCCTACATTGTGTGTCCAAGATGGCTGCCGCGCCTGGTACCTTTTATGGTTGGAATATATAAACTGTAGAAGTTATTACCCAAAAATGTCTGCACCATCCCTGCAGTATGTGTGCTCTCTACTTTAAGTCATCAACTACAGTGTCTCCGTTTTTCAACTTCATGCAGTTCTAATGCCCTTGCTCAATGTACCATGTTTTTTATGTATTTTAAGCGACTTTGAGTCCTATGGGAGAAAAGCGCGATATAAATAAAATTATTATTATTATTATTACATTCAGGTGACCACAAATCAACTGAATTCTCCATTTTATGTCCATAGCATAATTATTTCAACTATCTACTTATATTTCAAATATTCATTGTTTTTTAAGCATCAATCCCACTGCCACTTTTGGATTCAGAGAGGGGGAAACCAAGGCATGTGCGCCCCCATTTCATTTATTTTATATAAGGAAAACACTAAACTAGAGGTGGGTTAGCGGGTGAATTTCACTAGGGCCCACCACTATTAAAGTCCTAAAGCCGAAGGAGCATGATAGAAAGGGATTTTATGTTAAGTAAAAAAAAATTCCTGATTTTCAGGTAGCCTCTCAGTCATCCTGGCAGGTTCTCCCCCTGGTTATGTCATGATGACATTTCATGGTGGGGGATAGGGAATTTTGCCATTCCTCCTTAGTTCTGTCAATTCCCATCACGTGCTTTCACCCTCTCCGTGTCACTCCTACCTCTCCCCATCATCCTCTACAACAACCACTGCCTCCCCCTGGCATCATCCACTTCCTTCTGTTATAACTCATTCATTGTCACTGTCACCCTCTGTCTCTTCCTGTCACCCACTGCCTCACCCTCTGCTTCTCCTCTGCATCACACCCTATCACCTTCTTTCTCCTGCCTCTCCTTATAACATTCTCCCTGTAACCCACTTCCTTTCTCTGTCATCTTTTCCTATCTCCGGCTGCCTACCTATCTCCCACCATCTTTCCCTTGTCACCACTCTCTTCTGTCATCCTCTCCCAGTCACCCATTGCCTCTCTCCTTCATCCTGTACGTCACTCACTGCCTCTCCCCTGTCACCATTCCCTAGCATCTCCCACTGTCTCCTCCTGTCATCTTTTCCTGTCACCCTCTGAATCCCCATTTTCCAATATCACCTGTCACCCACTGCCTCTCCCATGTCACTATCATCCATCACCCTCTGTCTTCTGTCGCCCTCTGCGTATACAAGGCATCTCCCTCTTCCCGAAATACGGACACAGCATTTCCTTTGAGACTACACCCTTGTTGTGAGTCTATGCACACTTGACAGGAGCATGTGTAAAACAACCACACCCCAATCCCCTATCATGGTGCCCCCTCTGTCTCATTTTATTCTGGATCCACCACTGTCTACTGCCATTATTCAACCTCCAACCTCTTTTTTTAAAAACAGATAAAGGAAAAGCTTGAGCAACTCTCAGAAAGACGGGAAGAGATGATGGAGAAATGGGAAAAGCGTTGGGATTGGCTTTCCATTTGTGAGTAAAATATTGCCACCTAATGGTAGGAGGACATCAGTACCCTCATCATGCTTATTTGTAAGGTTCCACAAAACCCAGCAGCTCTGGACAGTACATATAAACACATTGTACAAAAAACAGAAGTATATGTGAGTTAGCCAAAGAAAATACAAGCTTTAATAATCTTTGTACACGCTCCTTTCCTCTTACACCAACCCCCCCCCCCCCCCCCATACACACACACACACACCTCATACCTAAACCAGTGAATTTGTGCCCTACCTCCCACAAAGGGATAATGGTCCCACAAGGAAGGGGTGTGGTCACACAATAGTACAGTGACTCCAATTAAAATGCCATCACACAGTAGCATAACCATATACATATTACACCGCATGTAGTGCCCTTGGTTCATATTAAATCACACAGTGGTGCCCCTTATACACATAATGTCCACAGTTGTTCTGCTTATACACATCTGTCTCTGTCACAGTCCAGCATATCACTGTCCATGTCCCTTAGCAGTTCCATGGCCTGTGTCCCTCCAGCAGCTTCCCCACCTCTGAGTCCCTTCTGCCCCCTCTCACCCTGTCTTTGTCATGCACAGAGCCTGTTCCTCTTAGTGGCTCTTCTTCATTTCAGCGGCGGTGATGGTATGACATCACATACGCCATGCCAGAAGAAGAATCCGCTGGGACAGGCTTTTCTGTTGGAATTACTGTTCAGGGCTGTGGTAGAGGTGGAACTCAGTTCCCCCTACCATTAGAAGTGGTGGAATTCAGTTCCCCCTCACTTTAACAGTGGTCTAACACCATCTGAAGATTCATTCTTTAAAAGGGTCAATATTAATTAATTATTAACTGGTGTTTCAAAATAAATATTATTTTAATAATGGGAAATAATTATCAGGCTATATAAATGCTGCCCACAAACAAGTTTTAAACACCAATTAACAATTATTTCATATTATATTTTTTTTTAATAAAAAATATAGATATTCTAATAAAATGAAACAATAATCCAGCATTAATATATCAATAAAATATGATCTTGTCCATAGAATTATCAATGTTATCGGCCTCCTTATTTAATGTTTCCTTTGTTTCCTGCGTTTCCTTTCCTGAGTAGCCAGATAGCTCATTGGTTGTTGGGTTTTAAGCCTTTAGCTTAGTAAAAATACCCCTTAATATCTTTATTAAGGGGGTCAAATATGACATCATTGCAAAATTATGGGTTTCATTCGGTAGTGATGGGACGGGGACAAATTTGGGCCTGTTCCGATGAGTATCACGCTCGCCAAGGTAGGGGAGGGAGGGGGGCAGGTGGTGGTGGACACCAACCCGGAATAGGAGAACGCCCAGCGTTTTACGGGCCTCCCCATGAAAACACTTGGGGTTCCCATAGGAACGCTGGTGGGCCAATGCCTGCTCGGGGCAGGAAGCTGATGTCACATGATATCAGCACCCACCCCATATTCTGTGATCTGCGGAGGAAATAAAAGTCAGTTTGGACAGGAGAAATCAATCGATGGTCGGCTTCTCCTGCTAGCGGGACACATCCCCTCGCAAGGCAGCAAAGGGATTCGGGTGCCGGGCGTGGCGGCGGCCGTTCGGTGGGGTGGCGTTAAGGTGCATGCTAGGCAGGGATTATACACGGCCTAGCCATAAAACCTGAATCAGGCCCTATGTGCCAAGGTCATGGATTAGGAATATGTTCTCTACTTGAGCACAACTGTTGCCACCGTTGTTGTTGTCCCACTTGGTAATAATCACACGGTGTTTCTTTCAGTGTTGGAAGTCTGCCAGTTTGCAAGAGATGCCTCCATAGCAGAAGCCTGGTTGATAGCAAAAGAACCGTACTTGCTGACAAAGCACGTAGGGAATAGTGTAGACGATGTGGAAAAGTTATTAAAGAAGCATGAAGCCATTGAGAAATCTGCAGCAACGTGGGAAGAGAGATTTGGAGCACTGGAAAGGCTGACCACGGTACGTGTCACATCTGTCAATTGGTGTCAGCTGTCGAACATTGAATAGGTCTCAACTCAGGCCCGGATTTGCCACTAGGCCCGTGCGGCAGAGGCCTAGGGGCAGCACATATTACAGGCGGCAGGCAGCCAGGCTGCCTGTGAGTCACAAAGTGGTGACTGACGTGATGTTTAACAGGCTGCTGGTACTGGCAGCAGCATGGGATTGGATGGCCGAGCGGGCAGTGGCAGCAGCATGGGCGAGCAGGTGGCGGCGAGTGACGAGCAGCTGTTTTGCCGAAAGTAATCACCGCTACCGCTCGGCCATGCACATGATTGATTGTGATCCCGCACCCCGGAGGTTCTGCCAGTGCCGCTCGGCTCACTGGCTCAGGTTGAGCTGAGCCACTGCCACCTGGCGCCCATTGGAATACACACAGCCTATTGGCTGCTGTGTATAGAATGGTCGTGCAGGGGCGGGGACAGCTGAGCCGAGCCCCCAGGGTCCTTCCGGGTCCAGGGGGCGGCGAAAAATATTGTGCATAGGGGACCTGACCCTTAAATCTGTCCCTGTCTCAGCTAATGAATTTCTATAGCTGATCGGAATTACATGGACAATATTTGTCAGTGTTTTTATTAATTACACTATTTGTCCTTTTCCAGTTGGAATTAATGGAAATCCGGAAATATCAAGAAGCCAGGAGTCTACAAATGGCGCTGGCAGCTGATGCGGAAACAAGAGAGGTTCAGGCAGAAATTCAGTAAGACTCAACAAAATTATTTAATATTATGAGTAACTAAGCAACCTTAGATATGCGTGCACGTTCCACATCAATCGATGGTCGGGGACCATCGAATGATGTGGATGTTCCCCTGCAGGCTGTGACATTCTCATGCTGTGCGAATGTACGCGCCTTGCAAACGAATGGTGGGCCGCAAGGCGGGATCTGGTTGACTCAAAAGGATGCAAATTTGCATCCAAGAGAATCAACCAAAATAACCCCCAATGTGTTAAGTGCACACAAGTACTAAGTAGCTCTTAAGCAATATATTAAAGCATAGAATGTTTCTGGTACATACAAAATTACATAACTTTATTATCATTATTGTTAATGTAAAATATGCCACAAAGTGACCGGGCCTGTCTAGGTTCCTGGGTGTACAAAGGGGGGTGAGTCCAAAGAGGGACAAAGGAAGAACCAGATAGGTTTTTGGGGCACGCTTGAATGAGCGTGCACGGACTATCACTCTCAACTTCCATCCAATGCTTGACATGATGGAGGATAGTAGAAGGGCCTGTGCATTGCAAAAACCACATTGTACTCTACATCTTCTGTGTCCGTTACTCTCTCATCCACTGGGTCACTAGTCCCTACCTGCAATACCATCTATGGCAACAGGGTGGTGCCTTCGCTAACCCTTTGGAAAGCAGAAGTGACACTTGGTCCTGCATGCCACCCATGTGCCATCTGAGCCAATAAAAGATACGACCATACATCACTGTGCCGCCTGATCCCATCCGATCTCAGCAGCTAAGCAGTGATAGGCCGGATCAGTACCTACCGGGTGACCTGTAGGGAATATTCGGTGCCGTATATATTTACTAGGGAAACAGAGGCACTTGGTTTCCCATGAGGATCTCTCCTACTTTACTTTTCTCTCAATCTTCAATCATCAATATTGAACTTGGTAACGTCACCCTTTGCACGAACTATGCCAGCAGTGCAGAGTATAAAATCAATATGTATAGGGTGGAGGGGTGGTCACCGTAGAACAAACATTTTCGCCAAGAGCAGTGATTAAACAAATACAATGTTTAATATGTTTGTATTTATGTACACTAATTGTTGTTAGTCTCTGCTAAAATTACAGTCTTTTTCACGCATCTATTTTAAATGAGTGTAATAAAAGTTATATTTTAATTAACCTATATTCCTACAATTATTCAATCATTCAAGCATGCCCCAAAAACCTATCTGGTTCTTCCTTTGTCCCTCTTTGGACTCACCCCCCTTTGTACAGCTTTGTTGCTGAACTTTTTTGGGGAGCACCACCAACATAGCACTTCGGATATTTGTCTTTGATCAGTCTCATGTTGGTTTCTTTCATTGTCTTTAAATCATTTTTGCCATATAAATTACAGCCTGTGACGAACCCTTCTCTCTCTATAAACTAGGTTCCTGGGTGTGCCATAAAAGCACCACCATGCCCCCAAGTTCAGAACCATGGCTGTGAACAACATCTGCAGTTGGCACAGTATTCACAATGGGGTGGGAGTCTAAAGGAAGTACCCACCATAGATGCAGGGGGTGCAGCTCAGAGCTGGCCCTAGGCATTGGCAAACTAGGCAATTACCTAGGGTATTTGCAATGTCCAGGGGCCAGCCCAGTTTTAACAGTGGTGGATCATGTGGCAACCAACAGATGGTGCCGACTCTTGCACAGAGGTACCCCTCTTTGTTTGTACCACCCTCTTGCTTAACCTTAGTTACAGTATTTTGCTGTAAGTGGCCATGGACACAATAGCAGAATGACTTGTGCAGGTAGTAGGCAGCTCTGTATGATGTACTAGCTTCCAGGGCCAGCTCTATAATTACATGTGGTATACAACCAAGTAGGGTGCCACACAGTGTCCACCTGTAACATAACGCAGCAGCTGCCAGCCTGGTCACTGCTGGCACTGCTATTCTCCAGCTCGCTGGATGCGACTTATTTAGATGCAAATGAGCAGTGTGATGTCATGCTATCACTCCGCCCACTGCAAGAACCTGTACCGGGGAAGGACACTGACTGTGGGGGACAGAGAAATGCTTGAGGAGGGTGCAAGCCTGCCAGCCTTCCTGCCATCAAGTGGGGCAGCCTGGCCATCTACTGGTGCACTCAGGCAGCCAATAGGTGGATTGAATAAATTTTTTTCCCAGAAGCATAGTGTTTTCCCTGTGCTGGGGCAGCAAGAATTGGGAAATGGGATTCTTATTAAATCTGCTTGTGGAGCCTTCAGCTAATTTGCAAATAGATGTTGGAGGGGAGCATCTGATAAATACTTCTGTTATCTCACTTATTCCTTAGATAAAGATTTTACTGAACTGTCTTGTGGGACATTAGTGAATTGTGGTTCACCCACTGTCTCCCTGTCACCCACTATCTCCCTGTCACCCCTGCCTCCCCAGTCACCCAATATCTCCCTGTCACCCCTGCCTCCCCAGTCACCCACTATCTCCCTGTCAGTCACTATGTCCCTGTCACCCACTATATCCCTGCCTCCCCCATTCATCCACTATTATCCCTGCCTCCTGTCACCCACTATCTCCCTGTCATCCCTGCCTCCCCAATCTTCCGCTATGTCCCTGTCGGCCTCACCTCCCCAGTCACCCACTATGTCCCTGTCACCCCTGCCACCCCAGTCACCCACTGTGTCCCGGTCACTGCTATCTCCCGAGTCACTTACTATCTCTCTGTCACCCCTGCCTCTCCAATCACCTACTATCTCCCTGTTATCTTCCATTCATTATCTCCTCGTACCCTTGGTACCATACCACTTCCTTGTGAGACCATGCCCCTTTTTTTGGAGCGAGCCAATGGCACGCGCTGTCCCTTTATAAATTTTAGCCTATGAGGGGGCTCTATGTAATTGCTTACCAAAACATTTTTGGTTAGGATTAGGCTGAGTAGAGGGGGGTTAGGGTTAGGCACATAGAAGGTGGGGAAGGGAGGGTTAGGATCAGGCTGGGGGGAGGAGGGTTAGGGTCAGGCTGGGGGGAGGGTTAGGGTCAGCCTGCAGGGGGGAGGGTTAGCGTCAGGCTGATGGGGGGGGGGGGGGGTTAAGGGGGAAGGTAAGTATAATTACCTGACACATATCAGGATTCGCTCCATCAGGATGCTGGTGTCTGTATTCTGACCGTATGTATCCCCTACACAGGACTATGATGTATTTCTACAGTGCATTGCTGTTATTACACTGGTATCATACATACACCAGCAGTATTACTATATATAGATTTATCATGGGGCCCAGACCAGGGTATTGCAGCTAAGAGCAGCATCCCCTCAGGAGACAAGTGCTGCTCGTGTTACTGGGACAGGTTTTTTTTTTCTTTCAAAAATATCTACATCACAATTTATTAAATACACCCATATGCATGACACCATTAAAGGAAACCTAAAATTATTATACCCACATAAAACATTCACCTTAATTGTTTTTATTATTTGCTACAATAAATAGGGTGTAGTCCAATATATTGCTGTGTGACAGCTCTGTAAGCACCTGCGCAGCTTCCTGTGTTTGGGAGTCATGCGCAGTCAACTGTCGTTAGTGGACCGGTAGATGTCGTCCTCATTGCAGCGAGCCAACGCCTGCTGTTGTGAAGCAGAGGATGCCGGTCTAATGATGCTGTTGGTACAGAGGTGACAAGCAGGGGTCCCAGGTGACAAGCAGGGGTCCCAGGGGACACAGTCAGCAGCATCCAGGTAAGGAAAGCCAGGTGTCGCAGGCTGTAGGACCGGAGCTGCAGCAAGGTGCCTCCACCAGATGATTAAGCGCTAGATGTCTTGCACCTTTTTGATGGTCTTTCAGCCTCATCCCCTTCATCCTCACACACTGATGGCCGAGATCTTGTTGTGCCTTGGCGAGGAGGAGGCTCCATCACTTTGTGGAAAGTGCCACCACATAAGATTATGTGGTTAATGAACCACCTTTCCCGGCGTGATGGGGGCCGATTCATGCAGCGCTTGACGTAACTGTGGCACCTGTCACATTGCCACTTGTGGCATTGCAAATTAGTCACTGCGGTGTAAAACTTGTGGCGCACAGAGATGTTAGTGCCAGTCAGGTCATTAATCTTCTGCATGAGGTGTAGAAACAGCGGTCCGTGCCCACCAGTGTCTCTCTGCTGCGTGGTGTAGATATACGCATGGATCATCTCGTGCAGGAGGATATCCACTACATCGCTGCGGGACTGCTGCCTCAGGAGGGGCCTGCTGAGTTTTATCCTGCAGGGGCCACTGGTATAACGGCTTGGGTATTGGCAGATACCTGCACACTTCTTCAGATGGTTACTCCATGCCACAGTAACGCCCTGAAGTTTCCCTCCGAAAATCTTTCGATCAAACTCAGTAAAGAGCTTCTCTATATTGGCGGTGGGGCCTATAGACTTCCATCCATCATCCGTTATAGAGACATTGGTGCTGAAAACATCATCGTCTTCAGAACAATCCATAGCTTCATCATAAGCAACCTCCATCTTCCCTCGCTTGCCTAGAAGTGAGGCTCAGGAACAGGTGCTTAGAATGTGCGCGTGTCACAATGGCCAGCTGTATCATGCCTGTGCCGGTCACATGACTGATTCCTATCCAGATACAGGATGTTTCACCATCAGTGAATAAGGTCCAGTATAAGGACAGGAATTAGCTAATGGGGTTTTTTGTCTGTGTTTTTTTTTTTTTTTTTTAAATAACTGTTTATTGTATTTTATAAAACAAGAGGGATGATACAAAGCAGAGAACCAATCACAGCAGCATCTAGCAGTAATACAACTGTAGAAACTGGCTGATAATGCACATACAGAGGGCTTGTAGCCATAGAGAATTAAAGTAGGGTTTCAGTACAAATATAATATCATATATAACAGGGTAAGCATGTAATGTGACATCAAGAACTACACAAAAAAATATGTATGTGTAAATATAGTGTATATGTACATTAGGTATAGGTGGCCCTAACCATAGGCAGATACCTAGTAATCCATGCCTAGGGGTGGACCAGGCCATCTCAGGCCCCTCCCTCTCTCTCAGGGTATAGGGATGCCCAGTACTGTGGCTGCGTTATAATAGTGTCTCCTGGGGCAGCCCTGTTGAACCCAGTGCATGGAAGCCTGTGCAAACTCAGTGTCTAACACTGGCAGCACTGGCTTTAGGGAAAGAAGGGAGGAGCACAGGGATTGCTGGGTGCCCAGAGCCTCCACCCAACCACCACACTGATCAACTGCAGCCAGCCACCTTAGCCGAATTGACAGGTGCCCGCTGGCTTCTCTGTTCCTCTTCCTTCCCCAATGTGCATAAAGCAACACCCGAAGGAACCTGCTATCCTGGAGGCATAGGTGCCGATTTATGTTTTTGCTGGTGGGTGCTCAAGCCAAAAATATAGAGGAGTTGCTTCATGGGGAAGGGGTGTGGCTACAAAATAATACCAATTTATATTACGCAGCACAGTTGTCTCCAAAATTCAAATTACGGCAACAGAGTTCCAGGTACATAAATGCCCCCACAGTGCAGGTACATAAATGCCCCCACAGTGTAGGCATAGGTGCCGATTTATGTTTTTGCTGGTGGGTGCTCAAGCCAAAAATATAGAGGAGTGGCTTCATGGGGAAGGGGTGTGGCCACAAAATAATACCAATTTATATTATGGAGCACAGTTGTCTCCAATATTCAAATTACGGCAACAGAGTTCCATATACATAAATGCCCCCACAGTGCAGGTACATAAATTTCCTCCACAGTGCAGCACTCTTACCGGCATACTGTTTCCCAGGTGGCGGGTCTGGCAATGTGGGTGCTGCAGCCGCAAATTAGCAAGTTAATATGGCGGCCCAGCAGCGGGACTCAGGCCTGTGGGTACTCATCAATTTCCGTGGGTGCTCGGGCCCTTGAGCACCCACATAATCGGCACCTATGCCTGGAGGAACCCCCAGCCACAGCCAGCCAGTAACAGCAGATCAAAATAGGCAGCATAAAGCATACAACGGGGTGATGGGCTAATATTATATAAGGGGTGGGATTGATGAACTAAAAAGTATACTAAGTATATATACAGCAAGGGGTGAGAGGAGCTTCAATTTATATATGTAGGAAAGGGCCACAACATTTATTACACATTAATGTGTGTAACTGTAAAAAGGGTATATTATAAAGAGCTTGGTGTTTAGCTTTTTATAATATATCCTCTTTTTGAAATCTGAAGAATGTCGATTGTGCTACTTTTTGTATTTACAGATATATATGCTTGTGGGTACTTAGATCATCTATTTATACATAGACACAAACACCATACCTTGTGGCGTAATATGTATAAAGGGCACTACAGATGGAGCCGGCGTAAATGAGGCCCGCGTGCGTGCGAGGCACCCGCACACCATATTTGTGGCAATGGACACGCGAGCATTCCTGTCTCGGCGAATGGTGCACTGAGACATGCTGACATGGCGCTGTCGGGATGAATGACAACCGCTCCATCTGTACATTGTGGTGTAATGTGAATAAAGAGCAACACTGTATAATGTAAAGGATTCAGTATTGAATCCCGGCGGTCAGAATCCCGACGCCGGAATCCCGACAGCCGAAATCCCGACAGCCGAAATGCCGACAAGGGGGGGGGCGTGGATCGCCCCCCCTTGCGGGCTCGCTGCGCTCGCCGCGCAGCGGGCCCGGTGCCTCGCTACGCTCGGCACACTAATTTATTCTCCCTCCAGGGGTGTCGTGGACACCCACGGAGGGAGAAAGTGACGGCATTTCGGCGGTCGGGATTCCGGCGTCGGGATTCTGAACGCCGGGATCCCGACCGCCGGGATTGTAACTGCATCCCAATGTAAATAATGGATACTTCTGTATGACATAACGTGAATAAGGGGCACTACTGTGAGGCGAAATGTGTTAAGTGGTACTGTTGTGTAGCGTAAAGTAGTTAAAGGACACTGTCATGTAATGTGATTAAGGTTGCTAAATGTTACTGAGGGGTATTCAATGCCCTTACGGCGAGTTATCGGCACAAAAAGGTGCTGATAACTCGCTGTCAGGGTATTCAATTATTCCTCGCCTGTTCCCTGAGGCGAGGTGGAAGCAGCGAGTGTGGCCATGAAAATACAGAGGCTCGCCACAAAATGCGGCTGACTCTCTGCATTTGCGGCGAGGATTTGGCCCCAACATTGAATACGCGCCGTACAAACTCCTTCGCTGGCGGCATTGAACTCGACTCACTGTGTGGCATAATTTGAATCAGGGGTACAATCAGTGGCGTAACTATCACACCGCAGCCCCCACGGTGGTGGGGAGGAGCTTGGAAGGTGAGGGCGTCAGAGGGGCTGCGGGGCTATTGTTACCAGTCTGCGATGTGGCTCTCCGTCTCCCTGCTCTCCCGGCTCCTTCTGCAATAAAAAACGTGAAACACACAAAATGGCTGCCCCCATAATGCAGACCGTTTTTGAGGATGCTAGAGGAGGCGGAGGCCTCCTCTAGCATCCTTAAAAACGGTCTGCTGTACGGGGGCAGCCATTTTCTGAGTGATATGTTTTTTAAGACAGCAGGAGCCGGGAGAGCAGGGAGACGGAGAGCCGCAGCACAGACTGATTAGTCGGCGGAAGGTCCCGAGGCAGATGCAGCGGCACTATGTTAAGGGGTAAGGGGGTTGGGGAGGTCGAGGTTGGGGAGGTCGAGGTGGGGGGGTCGAGGTGGTGGTGGTGGTGGGGGGGGGGGGGGGGGCGCAAAAGATTTGTGGCAGGGGGGAAATTTTTTCATAGTTACGCCACTGGGTACAATTGTTTGACCATACCCCTCTTTCTAGAACAGGGCACCAAAATGTCTAATCACAGCTCTGTGGATAAGGATTGCTATGGGTGAGGGGTGATGCGATGTGCTGGCTGCTTCTGTGATCTGTGCTGCATTAGGAGAGGGATACTGCATCAGGGGCAGAACTAGCGGTTGTGCTTGGGGGGCACCAGCCAGAATCTTGCCTAGGGCATCCAATTAGCAAGGGCCGGCTCTGGTGCAGCTGCTATGGAGCCCAGACATGAGCGGGGCCATCTTTCCTATCAAAGTTATATCCCACAACTGCCACATGTTTCAAATGACAGTTGGGGGCTGACTGGCTGGTATTATAATGTACATGAGTTAACTTAGCAGCTATTTTTGTTGTATTGATGAAATAAATGGTACATAAATGCAACAGTCATTACATGTTATGTCACCTTTATATTATCGATGAAGTCATTTTTACCTGCTCTTCTGCCTAGCGTCCCGCCACCAGAGGAAAGAGAGCTCATACAACCAGACAGACAGACGTATGACGAGCCTGCCCAGGTGAGAGGATGAAGATCACTAAATTACTTTTCCAATGAATATATTCTGCAAGTCTGTGCAGCTGTTACTGGCTATGTAGCTTTATCTGCACCTCAGTCAGAATGATGTTGGCTGCAGTCGTCTTGTTTCTTCTATTAGCCAGCACATCCACTTCCATCGCAACTACTCAGGATTTACAGAACCATGGTCCTGATTTGACTTAATCGCATGCCTGGGAAATTGCAGGCCGGGCGATTATCGATAAACTGGGCATGCGTACGGGTCACAGTAAGCGAGCACGAAGCCGTCCTGTTCGCTAGTTGATTGACAGGAAGCCATCGTTTCTGGGCGGCAACCTAGCATTTTATGGGATTGCCATAAAAAACGCAGTGGTGCCTAGTGAAAACGAAGGTGTGCCTAGGTGTTTGGAGTAAGGGTGTGTGTGTGCGTGTTTCAGCAGGGGTTCCGGGGGCAGGGCTTAAGTGTGACGTCATTAAGCCCCGTCCCCATGAAGGAAAGTGACCCAGTTTGCCGATCTCCGTGGAGGGGGCAGGGCTAAATGACGCGATTAAGCCACTTAGCCCCGCCCCCTCCCCTGAGATCGGCGGATAAGATTATTTAAATGCCGCAGTCAGGGGCGGGGGAAGCCGCAATCAGGGGGGGGGGGGGGAGCGGGGGTCCACCAGAATCCAGGAGGGTTGCCCACCTTTCCGGGGGGGGGGGGGGGGGGGGATAGGTGGGATCCTAAGATTTGGCCCCAAAATTGGAGAGTTTTCTTCTTTTTTACTATTATTATTTTATTTATAAGGCGCCACAAGTGTTTTGCAGCGCCGTACAAAGGAACAGTACAGTGAGACAATACTTAACATCAATGTACTACTAGGGGCTGGTGGCCAAAGATGGACACTGAGGGTTTGAGCAGGGGCGGATTGGGGACTAAAAGTGGCCCTGGAAAATTTCTGAAAGTGGCCTCATGTGGGTGGCAACAAATCAATAAAGGGCGGAGCCAGCATTACAGTAGCAGGATTATTACATCACTATACTTAGATACATCGTTGACAGGCAAAACTAATGCCACCATTTTGGTAAAATAGGGACACCAGGGATAGTGCGCGCCGCAGGCGCGCGCCAAAAATCCACACCGTAATGCCTATTAGGTGTCACACACCCATTACATAGTATACCACATGCAACGATGGCCTGCCAGGCTTGGGCCCCCGGCCCCCCCAACTAACGACTACACTATGGCACTATGGCTAGTGCCGTACAAGAACCGTTGTTAGGGTTACCTATGATTTTAATGCTAGACAACAAAGCAACTTACTGCTTTGTGGGAGATCCTGTAGAAAGGCAAGGAGAGCACAGAGAGAGAGACAAGGAGAGCACAGAGAGAGAGAGAGAGAGAAGGAGAGCGCAGAGAGAGAGACAAGGAGAGGGCAGAGAGAGAGACAAGGAGAGCGCAGAGAGAGAGAGAAGGAGAGCGCAGAGAGAGACAAGGAGAGCACAAAGAGAGAGATAGACAAGGAGGAGAGAGAGAGAGACAAGGAGAGCGCCGAGAGAGAGAGACGAGGAGAGCACACAGAGAGAGGCAAGGAGAGCGCAGAGAGAGAGAGAGGCAAGGAGAGCGCAGAGAGAGAGAGGCAAGGAGAGCGCAGAGAGCGAGAGACAAGGAGAGTGCAGAGCGCGAGAGACAAGGAGAGCGCAGAGAGAGAAAGAGACAAGGAGAGTGCAGAGACAGAGAGAGAGAGACAAGGAGAGTGCAGAGAGAGAGAGAGAGAAATAGAGCGCAGAGAGAGAAGCAGAGCGCAGAGAGAGAGAGAAGGAGAGCGCAGAGAGAGAGACAAGGAGAGCGCAGAGAGAGACAAGGATAGCGCAGAGAGAGAGACAAGGAGAGTGCAGAGAGAGAGAGACTAAGGAGGGCGCAGAGAGAAAGAGAGAGATGAGGAGAGCGCAGAGAGAGAGTGACAAGGAGAGCGCAGAGAGAGAGAGACAAGGAGAGCGCAGAGAGAGAGAGACAAGGAGGGCGCAGAGAGAAAGAGAGAGATGAGGAGAGCGCAGAGAGAGAGTGACGAGGAGAGCGCAGAGAGAGAGACAAGGAGAGCACAAAGAGAGAGAGGCAAGGAGAGCGCAGAGAGAGGCAAGGAGAGCGCAGAGAGTGAGAGACAAGGAGAGTGCAGAGAGCAAGAGACAAGGAGAGCACAGTGAGAGAGACAAGGAGAGTGCAGAGAGAGAGACAAGGAGAGTGCAGAGAGAGAGAGACAAGGAGAGCGCAGAGAGAGAGAGAGACGAGGAGAGCGCAGAGAGAGAGACGAGTAAAGCGCTGTGAGAAAGATGAGAGCACAGAGACAGAGAGACAAGGAGAGCGCAGAGAGAGAGAGAGAGAGAGAGAGAGACAAGGAGAGTGCAGAGAGAGAGAGATGAGGAGAGCGAAGAGAGAGAGATGAGAAGAGCGCAGAGAGAGAGAGAGACGAGGAGAGCGCAGGGAGAGAGAGACGAAGAGAGCATAGAGAGAGAAAGCGCAGAGGGGGACAAGGAAAGCACAGAGAGAGAGAGACAAGGATAGGAGAGAGAGAAGAGAGCAAAGTGAGAAAAAGAGGAGGGGAGGACATAGAGCAGAGAAGGAGAGAAAGAAAGAGAGGGAAGAGTGGAGGAAAGGGAGAGGAGAGAATTGAAAATGGTATGTGTCTCCTCCCCCCCCCCCCCCCCTCTTCCTTCTTCACTTTCAATATGCAAGGCAAATAGTGTACCTGGTCAGGGGGGCAACAGTGAGTACCATAGAGGAGGCAGGTCCATTGATGGAGGCAGAGGCGGCAGGTCCCGTAGAGGAGGCAGAGGCGGCAGGTCCTGTGGAAGAGGCAGGCAGAGGCGGCAGGTTCTGTGTGGAGGGAGATCGGGCAGCAGTGGGTCATGTGGAGAAGACCATAGAAGATGAGGCTGTGAGTCCGGTGAGAGAGAGAAGGAGAGAACAGAGAGAGAGAGACACACAAGGAGAGTGCAGAGAGAGGCAAGGAGAGCGCAGAGAGAGAGAGAGAGAGGCAAGGAGAGCGCAGAGAGAGAGGCAAGGAGAGTGCAGAGAGAGCGAGACAAGGATAGCGCAGAGAGAGCGAGACAAGGAGAGCACAGAGAGAGAGACAAGGAGAGCGCAGAGAGTGAGACAAGGAGAGCGCAGAGAGAGAGAGAGAAGGAGAGCACAGAGAGAGACAAGGAGAGCACAGAGAGAGAGAGAGATGAGGAGAGCGCCGAGAGAGAGACGAGGATAGCGCCAAGACAGAGAGACGAGGAGAGCGCAGAGAGAGAGACGAGGAGAGCACAGAGAGAGAAGAGAGAGACAAGGAGAGCCCAGAGAGAGAAGGAGAGCACAGAGAGTGCCGTCAGTAGTAGCGCTGCCTATATGTAACACCCACACCAGTTACCATCAATAGAAGCGCTGCCTATATGTAACGCCCACACCAGTTGCCGTCAGTAGTAGCGCTGCTTATTCTGTAAATAACATCCACATCAGTTGCCGACAGTACTGCTTTTACAGATGGAGCCAGCCTCATTGTTGTCGCTGGTGCGCCAGATGCTCTGATCTGGTGGGTGGCCCGCCAGCATAAACGGACACGCAATCGTCTCGGACGCTCGCATGTTCATTGCTGGGAATGGGGTAAGCAAGCATCGGAGATGCACACATGCCAGAATCCCCAGCGAACCGTGGCGATTGGTGTGTGGGGGACAGATACAATGAGGATGGCTCCACCTGGACATAGTTTGCTGACAGTACTGCTTTCTCTCACACACTTTTTTTTACCTTAAAATCTGTGTGGCAGCTCATCCTCTGCTTTCATCAGCCCTGCTGTGCTCCCGTGTAGCTCCGCCCCCTCACCCCGTGTGGCTCCGCCCATCCATTCCGTGTAGCTCCGCCCCCTGTCCAGTGCTGACAGTCACTGATGTACACTTGTTAGGGTGGCTGGGGGATATGGGAGCTGTGAAGGAGCTTAGCCGGCTGGTCTTCATGTTGCTGGCGCTGCTGCCTGCAGTGTGACAGGCAGCAGCAGCCACTGAGAGCCGGAGCAGCAGCAGAAGCTGCAGCAGCAGCACAGGGGGAGGGGGTTCTCTGCTCCGTACGCTTTTGACTGGCACCCCGGCCCCGCTGTCTTCCCAGCCGCAGCTCCACCACCTGACCTGCTGGTGTTCGCTGCGGCTGGCCTCATCTGTACAAACGCCGGACAAAGCTGGACTGGAGACTGAATCACTTCCGGGCTACCCATAACTCCGCGGTGGCCGGCCCCTTGATTCAGTGTCACCAGTGTCCAGCAGCTTTCGGCCTCAGGGTCGGCCGGCCTCCCGGGAAAAGTCCCGGTGACTTCAATGGCCAATCCGCCCCTGGGTTTGAGTATGGGAGAGCTGTGAGTGAAATGTGAAGAGAAGAGGGCTTAGACAACAAGAGGGAAGAGGGCCCTGCTCTGAAGAGTTTACAATCTAGTAGAAAGGGGCAACAGACAGATTACATGAGATTTGAATCCCAGGATCGGAGTTTCCAATCCCGGGATTTCGGGATAAGACTGCGCATGTGCTTATACACTGCCTGGCTGTTCCCGTTTCTGCACAGCATGACATGGTCAGATGTCACAATGCACCGCTGTTCCCATCTGTACAGCCGCACCGCTCTCGCCTGCCCCGCTCCTAGCCGCACCACTCCCATCCATGTGAGTAAACCTGCTGAAGGGGGGTAGGGGGGGGGTTACAGCAGGATTGGCATCCCTACACCTATGGTACATGTAGGTAGAAATATATAATGTTATGACTTACTGTAAACTCTCCATTCTGTAGGCATCAGAAGTAAAAGACTTTGAATTGCCAAGCGCGGAGGACATGATGGAACAAACACATAGGACAGAACAGTGGAAGAGTACAGAAGCTGAGCATCAGGCGGAACACACCGAGCGGGTTGAATATAGTCTGCTTCGACCAACTATGGTTCTAACAGAAGATGTTTCTACTCTCCCAACAAGTGTAGCTAGTTCCATTAGTGTCCAGATGGAGGGGTATTTACTAAGAAGACATGACTTAGAGGGATCACCGAAAAAAGCTCAAAACAGGTAAATGATTACTCCAGAATGCAGACAAGATAACAGTATAAATGTAATATTGCAATATTGCCATGGTTGCAAAAGAGTTCCCTACTTCTTCCTCATTTATTTTATGCTCATAGTTGGAAGCCAGTACATATGCCTGCCCAATGTGGTGGTCAGGCTTATTCTTCAATAATAGAAAATGTTTCTGTATGCCCTATTGCAAAACAAGAAGTGTCCACCAGAGCTGCAGAACAATGCTCAGCTCCCCAGCAAACTTGCCTAGTCTTGTCTTAGGACTTTCTATGCATGCAGGGCCGAAACTAGGCTTTCCGGCGCCCGGGGCAAGGCAGTCTTTTGGTGCCCCCCCCCCCTCCTAGTGATGCTGCTGCGCGCCGTAGGCGCGTTGAAATTTTCGGGGGCGTGGCCTAATTTGGGGGCGTGGCCTATAATCGCTGCTCCCCCCGCGAGGCCACGCCCCCATTTTGCCGCTATGGGGGCATGACCCAGAGGCTCTGTGAGCCTCTAGCCATGCCCCCAGCCCCCTGGCTGCGGGAATAGACGCTGTGCGCATGCGCACAGCGTTTATTCCCCGCTGCTTAGTTAGCAGCTGACAGGGGGGACCGACCAACTGACGCCTTGTCCCTGGCGCCGGAGACCCCCCCCTCCCCGCACAGTCCTCTCACCGCTCACCCCGCAGCCGCATCTTCGTCCGTCTCCTACTAGCGCTGCGGCGGGAAGCGCTGATGACTTCAAAAAGACTTGCCGGACGCTGATTGGCTGAATTCAGCCAATCAGCGTCCGGCAAGTCTTTTCGAAGTCATCAGCGCTTCCTGCAGCCGCGCTAGGAGATGGACGGACATACCTGTCAGCGCGCCCCTCACCTCCAGCGCCCGGTGCGCGTGACCCCCCAGCCCCCCCCTAGTTACGGCCCTGATTGCATGAAAACATGTCTTGTAGAAATTAAACTAATAAATAATTTCATTAATTAAATAAAGTAAAACACAGAAGAAAAATATTAATAGTTTTACTTGCAGAAAAAAAGTTTTATCAAGACATACTGTATCCTGAAATCACCACCTTGTACAACCGCTGTTCTTGTTAAATAGTAGATAGTTATCTTCCTCATGCTTTGTTCTTCAGTCACCTACTTCTCCCTGTTATACACCTGCTTTCCAGTCATCCACATCTTCTCCCTGTCACACACCTGCTCTCCAGTCACCCACTTCTTCTCCCTGTCACACACCTGCTCTCCCTGTCACACACCTGCTCTCCAGTCACCCACTTCTTCTCCCTGTCACACACCTGCTCTCCAGTCACCCACGTCTTCTCCCTGTCAAACACTTGTTCTCCCTGTCACACACCTGCTCTCCAGTCACCCACTTCTTCTCCCTGTCAAACACTTCTCCCTGTCACACACCTGCTCTCCAGTCACCCACTTCTCCCTTTCCCACACCTGCTCTCCAGTCACCCACTTCTTACCCCGGTCACACACCTGCTCTCCAGTCACCCACTTCTTCTCCCTGTCAAACACCTGCTCTCTAGTCACCCACTTTTTCTCCGTCACACACCCGCTCTCCAGTCACCCACTTCTCCCTTTCCCACACCTGCTCTCCAGTCACCCACTTCTTCCCCCTGTCACACACCTGCTCTCCAGTCACCCACTTCTTCTCCCTGTCAAACACTTCTTCTCCCTGTCACACACCTGCTCTCCAGTCACCCACTTCTCCCTTTCCCACACCTGCTCTCCAGTCACCTACTTCTTCTCCCTGTCATACACTTCTTCTCCCTGTCACACACCCGCTCTCCAGTCACCCACTTCTCCCTTTCCCACACCTGCTCTCCAGTCACCCACTTCTTCTCCCTGTCATACACTTCTTCTCCCTGTCACACACTTGCTCTCCAGTCACCCACTTCTTCTCCCTGTCACACACCTGCTCTCCAGTCACCCACTTCTCCCTTTCCCACACCTGCTCTCCAGTCACCCACTTCTTCTCCCTGTCAAACACTTCTACTCCCTGTCACACACTTGCTCTCCAGTCACCCACTTCTTCTCCCTGTCACACACCTGCTCTCCAGTCACCCACTTCTCCCTTTCCCACACCTGCTCTCCAGTCACCCACTTCTTCTCCCTGCCATACACTTCTTCTCCCTGTCATACACTTCTTCTCCCTGTCACACACCTGCTCTCCAGTCACCCACTTCTCCCTTTCCCACACCTTCTATCCAGTCACCCACTTCTTCTCCCTGTCAAACACTTCTTCTCCCTGTCACACACTTGCTCTCCAGTCACCCACTTCTCCCTTTCCCACACCTGCTCTCCAGTCACCCACTTCTTCTCCCTGTCAAACACTTCTTCTCCCTGTCACACACCTGCTCTCCAGTCACCCACTTCTCCCTTTCCCACACCTGCTCTCCAGTCACCCACTTCTTCTCCCTGTCATACACCTCTTCTCCCTGTCACACACTTGCTCTCCAGTCACCCACTTATTCTCCCTGTCACACACTTGCTCTCCAGTCACCCACTTCTCCCTTTCCCACACCTGCTCTCCAGTCACCAACTTCTTCTCCCTGTCATACACCTCTACTCCCTGTCACACACCTGCTCTCCAGTCACCCACTTCTCCCTGTCACACACTTGCTCTCCAGTCACCCACTTCTTCTCCCTGTCATACACCTCTTCTCCCTGTCACACACCTGCTCTCCAGTCACCCACTTCTCCCTGTCACACACTTGCTCTCCAGTCACCCACTTCTTCTCCCTGTCACACACTTGCTCTCCAGTCACCCACTTCTCCCTTTCCCACACCTGCTCTCCAGTCACCCACTTCTTCTCCCTGTCATACACCTCTTCTCCCTGTCACACACCTGCTCTCCAGTCACCCACTTCTCCCTGTCACACACCTGCTCTCCAGTCACCCACTTCTCCCTGTCACACACTCGCTCACCCAGTCACCTTTCGACTATAGGGTACCTTGAACATATGCTGATATTATAGGGCACCCTGGTGAAGAAGTTTGGGAACCACTGGGTTAGGGTGAGGGTCCGGCACAGGATGGCACATTACCCTGTGTTTGGCACTGCTGTGACTGATGTTCTAGGATGAAGTCCGTGTCATATTGTTGGCCTATTTATTGCGATACTGCACTTGTTCTTCACAGGGATAACTGTATCTTCTTAATATGCAGGTCCTGGAACAATGTCTACTGTGTGCTAGCAAACAATGAGTTACATTTTTACGAAGATGCCAAGCGCTTTGCTCTACTAGAGACTTTGCATGGCGAAGATGCGCTTTTCTTAGGCAACGCGGCTTGTGAGGCTGTGGCAAATTCTAAGAAGCAGAAGCATGTATTCCGGCTTAGGTGAGCTGCGGCATTTATTACACACTGCGATATTACATATTAGTATAAACATCTGTGGACAAGACTCCTATTATTACTAACCCTAACTTCACTCTGAAGGGGTGATTCTGGTTGACCCACAAAGCTTTGTGCGTCCTCTAAACACCTCTCGGCGCCCGCACAAACTCCCTCCCCCCCCTCACAATGCATCCATTCGCAGCCTTGCGTGCGGGGGCAAAATGATTTTGCAAGCGCTCGCAGATCTAAGACACCTGTCTGGTGTCTTAGATCTGTGGGTCCCTGTACAGGAAGAGGGCAGGTAGCTGGCATCTGGTGACATCAGCTGCCTGCCCCCCGCACCCGCGTCACGGGCACATTTTCTTGGGAACGTCCATGAAACGCTGGGTATTCCCATGGGCGTGGCCACAGCTCGCTGCCCCGCACCCCCCACCCGCACTGCTGTGTGCAAGTGGCCGGCGAATAATCAATTTGCTATGGCCGCTCGCACAAAGAGGCCGCACATACGCATAAATGCTTATGTGCCAGAGCAGTCTCTAAATATTGCTTCCCTTTGCGAACACGCAGGGGAGCGATTATCTCAGAATAACCCCCCTTAGTTTCCCTATGATCAGTTCGGTTAGATGGGTCAATGGACCTGGTTCAGACCCGCTCAACGGGCTGCGAATTCACAGTCTGTGCGATTATCAGACAACCGTGCATGCGCACGGAATGCAGTGTGCATGTGTGAGCCGCCCGCCCGAAGGCCGCAAGCGAAGGCCAGCCTTTGCTCGCTGCTCGCAGGGTGATTGACATCCTGCGGGCGTTTGGGGGTGTGCGGCCAGTGATTTCTGGGAGTGCGGGCATTCCTCTGCCATTGGGAGGGAGGGCCGCTGATGACATCTCCTTCTCCCCACAGCCTGCGCAGCTCCGAGTCCTGGCTTACTCAGCGCTGCGTGCAGGGAGGAATCATTTGGTGATTGAGAATGATTTCCCCCCTGTGTGAATCAGGGTTGGGAGGCGTGCGTAACGGCGGGGCGGTGGGGCGGCGTTTACCTGCTCACTGGGCTCCGAACCCTTGCAGCCCAGCGAGCAGGTTCGAATTGGGCCCATTTACCTATGTTAATCGTTTCCACTACATGGTTCATTTAGAACAGAAAGATAATGAAAGTGTTTTCCTTTCCAGGCTGAGCGATAGCAATGAGTGGCTCTTCCAAGGGAAGGATGAGGTATGTATAAACTACAATACGTAATGGCCTGTGTGCAGGACAGGTTGTCAGGATTGTATCAGAGGGTTTTCTCAGTCTAGTTTAGTGGCAGTTTACAAAAATGTATTTATTTGTTGCAACTATTCTTAAAAAAAAGAGATGAAGAGGTAAAAATGAAAATCCCATCAAACATAGTATTTGTGGAAGCATGAAGTGCAGACGTGCCCCCCAGCCAGGAGAAGATCATGGGGTAGGGGGATACTATCAGCCGCTCAGCACCCAGGCTGGGGACACATAGATAGAAGGTGCTAGGAAAAGTATGTGTATCCATACCTCCCAACTTTTGTAGGAGGAGCCCCGGTACATGCCACACCCAGGGCCATCTTAACAGTATTGTAGGCCCTGGGCAAAGCAATGCACTGGGGCCCCTACCCATAAACAGGAATTTTTGTAAATCATAACCTCCCCTCTCGCAGTCCTGCACCATCTCTCCACTAGCTTTCATACAATGAATGGCTGTCAGCACTCTGGTAGCGAGCCCCAGCCATCCACCAATCAGCATGCTGCCAGCCATTCACTGTCTGGCTACAGGCTGAGAAGCAGGAAGAGAATGTTGCACTCCGATTGGTGGATAGCACCAGCTATCCACCAATCACCCTTCTGACAACCATTCACTGTGTGGCTGTAGGCTGGGAAGCAGGAAGAGAATGCTGCACTCTGAATGGTGGATAGCACCAGCCATCCACCAGTCACCCTTCTGACAGCCATTCACTGTGTGGATGCAGGAAGAGAATGCTGCCTGGCTGCTCTGAAAATCTCTACTGCTTCCAAAGGAGCTCAGGAGGCAGATGATCACAGCCCAATCTGCCCCAGCTAGAAGGCCCCTAGTATTCGGGGGCACTTGGGCAGTTGCCCATTAACCCCATATGATAAGATGGTCCTGGCCACACCATTGGCGCGGCTGCGTTATGGAATAAGTGGGACCTTGAGGTGGTAAGCCTGGTCTTGGGTGAAGTGGTATGGCATAGCTCAATGACTCATATTTTGTCATTTTGGGGGCATACCCAGCGCTCCCTGAGCAGCTGCTATGCCCCCTGCTCCCCTACCTGGCTATTCAGTGATCACCGGCTGCTTTGCAGAGTAGACCAGCGGTGATCAGACTCCCCCAACTGCCTCCACACACACTGAGGACACTGCAACCCATGGGTGGGACAGGGGAACAGCATCCAATTATGGAGCTGCGGCAGCAGTTGACCTGCGGCCCGCCGCTGTAAATGTAGGTGGCTGGCGAGAATCGGGCCATGGATGACCATCGGCTGGGGGGGAAGGGTGCAACAGAACTACGCGGGCCCTCCCCTCTCTGCCAGAGTCGTAGGGTCCAGGCCAGTTGTACCCTCAGCACCTTATGTCACGTTTTACAAGTTTATATAGAATTGTCAATGTCCTTTCTTCTTCTTCTTCTTCTTCTTATTCTTATTATTATTATTTACATAGGCTGAACGTCAAGCATGGATTGATAATCTCAGAACATCAATCTCGGAGACATCCGGTCAAAAACCAAAGTCTAAAAGCCTGCCTCTGCCCTCTACGTCTGCCTCAGATGGCAAGCCAGAAAAAAAGAAAAAAAGATTCAGCTTCTTCCCATCAAAAAAATAACGTCTACAGAAACCAGATGAATTGGAAAAAATACGGTCTGATTTTTGACTTAAGTGAAACATCTGACCGCTGCAGTTCCTGGCAGGGGACCATACCTTCTGTTCTGAGCACCTCCAAGCAAACGAAACTGTACCTGCCATTTTATTAGCTGAACCAATATACAGCCAATCAATTCGCTAGAAGCTTCTGATGTCACCAGTTTCAAGTGAACTGACCAACTGAATATCGCAAACCAGCCTAATAAATCCCAGTTTCCGCTATGAGCAGAGTCCATTTTAAATGGTGCACAGCAAATCTTGGCATCACTATCAAAATAGCCAATTAAATACCTGGTCTACCTGTATTATTATTTTATATATTCGTTAGCTGTATATATCTTCTCACCAGCAGTATTACAATAACAATCCGATGAAAAGTTGTATAATGGGCAAGATATCACTAATGTCGAATATCAGTGATGGTGTGACAACAATATCGATATTATCCTAAAATGTATGAGTATTATTTTTTTTTAACTCATATATTTTTTAGAAAGCTTTCGCATATTTGGGCCAGTAGGGGGAGCTCTTTCATCAGTGATCATGGAGAATACTACATTTAAAATTACTTTGTGACTCTTTAATTTTAGTAAGGAAAATATGCAATCACAGAAATGTCTGTAATATACTATAACCTACTGCAAAATCAGCATTGACCAGTCAAGTGTAGCCACAAACTATAGTTTGCCAAGTTGGGCATTGCCAATCTATTAAGCCTCCTACCACCAAGTTATCAGATGACTTACGGCCAGGGCTTAAAGTGGTCATGCAGAGGGGGGGGGGGGGGGGGGGGGGGAATCATATCTCAATGCCACCTAATTACCCTCCCTCACCTCCCCCCATTAGGCAGAGTCGGGGCCAGTGGTAGGGTTTTTGGCATCCCCCTGCAACCTTTTCTGTGAGAATTACTGTACAGGGCCAGGAGGTTAAAATGTTCCACCTCACCATTAGAGGTTCCACCCCGTTCCCCCTGACTTTAACCCCTGCTTACAGCATCATTGTGGTCAGAAGATAACACAGGCTAGTAGTGGTCACTGTCCACCCATATTTACTGATACGTTCAATAATAATCGTATTAATTTCTGTCAGATTACTGTTGGCGAATCAATGCAGCGATTCTTGGGACACATATCAGCTGCACCATTTTTAAGAAACAAACAAAAAAAAGCATGCACAGGAGCTCAAACCAAGTGAAGCCTCCTACAGTATCCGCACTTTTGCCATGACGGTAGTTCCACCACTGTTCTTGAGGCTTACTCATTTGTGGCCTTAATTGTATGATAATGACAAGAAATGACTTCCGATAACTGTAAAGCAGGGATGTCCAAACGATGGGCCTCCAGCTGTTGTGAAACTACTAGTCCCATCATGCCTTACCACAGTTTTGCTATTAGGGAACGGTAAAACTATGGCAAGGCATGCTGGGATGTGTAGTTTCTCAACAGCTGGAGGGTCACAGTTTGGACATGCCTGCAAGGACTTCCTATGGCTTAATATATGTGTCACTATCAGATTGTACAGTTTATTTGACATTTGGGATTGCATCTTGCTCTATATACATCTATGATCTTCTTGTACCTTTTGTACTTTTCATACATCAATCTATGCTTATTGCATTTTACAAACATCATTCTGCGTCATATTCCATACAATATATATTACATGTTGCGAATCATTGATTTCTGTGGGTGTGGATCATTGGGCGAATCATAATTAGGTTGACCGCGTCAACAGTCAACCAGTTGACATGGAAATGTTTGACACAGAAAAGGTTTCCATCGTTTTTTCTTTGGCTGCCAATTACCTTTTTTATAAAAGAGTTTGCAAATTTATCTTGCTAAGACGATATTGGGCCCGTTTCTGAATCCCATGTAATATGGTCACTCACTGGTTATGGCAATCATAAATCCTAGCTCACTTCTGCCCAGTGCTGGCCCCACCCCCAGCTATGTGATGTCACACAAGGGCACAAGGTCGCGGCACGGTAACATAGAGTGCAGCCTGGACATGTAGAAAATAACATTTTACTGTAGGAAGCTATCGTAAAGGTTAGGAGTAGTCCTATTAAGTCTGCAGCAGAGTATCTTGACCTTTGTCATTGCAGTCCAGGTTTTAAGGATTTCCTTGATTGAGTCCCAAAGGGTAAATCAAATTGTCTGAGGAACTAAAGGTGCATACACACGGAACGATTTAATACACTTCACAAAAGATTGGTCTATGATCTTCCTGCATGCAGGGAAGATCATAGACCATCGTTAACGATCGGCGGGTACGCGCATTGTTAATGATGCACGGAATAATTTCAACGATTAGTCCTTCCCATCGATCATGAACACCCACATTGTCCTTCAAATCATTCCAGGTGTATGCACCTTAAGTCATCTGTGCTCAAGCATGGATATCCTAAAAATCTATACTGTAACTAGTGTCAGATCCCTTTACATGCATTTGATAAAATACCAAGATACACTGTCAGAGCCATTGATTATGTTGACATGCTTCTTGTTTTGTTTTTGCCATTTGTATTTTCCTCATTGGTTGACCTCAGGTAACAGATACTTGTTTCTTCTATAGTCCTATATAATCACAGGCATAGAAATGTATGTGACATGTTAGTCATTGTTGTTCAATCTACCACTTTCCTGGGGTTATTTGTTTTAATACTTTATTTCAACTCCTTGGGGGGGAAATGTACTAAGATAGGAGTTCTGTTTCACAAGGGATGTTGCTTTGGGCAACCAATCAGAATCTTCTTATTTATTAAGCACCTTTTAGAAGATAATAGATAGTATCTGATTGGTTGCCCATAGCATGTGAAATAGAGCTCCCATTTTAGTAAATTTCTTCCTTCTAGTGTATCCAACATATACAGTACCCCCCGGTGCAGGCAGCCATGATGTCAGCTTAGCCGAATCTATTGGTTGACTAGGAATTAGTTATTAGGTGGTTATTAAGCACATTCTACTATATACAAGCCCAAACATATCAGCATCCTCCATGGAAAGGAACAAAAACAAATTAACCTGAAGAATAACGATCTAAGTGATGTCATAATAGCAGCGCTCAGCACATGTTTGCTTATGACAAAGGAAACAGATTTTCTAGATGTGCCAAGATGGCTCCTTTTGTACTAGTTTTGTGTTTTGTACAAATATTTTACCTCAGTTTAGTATGCCCTGCTACAGTTTTACTAATTGGCCATGCTAAAACTGATGCAAGGTGTGCTGGGATGTGTAGTTCAACAACAGCTGGAGTGTCAAGGTTAGCCATCACTGCCATATACAGTCCTTAGGGCACCCAATAATTCAGGTTTTAGGGATATCCCTGCTTGTGCGCAGATGGTAGAACCAAACTGACTGAGGTACTAATGACGTCACCTGTGCCTATGTTGGACGTTGTCTATTAATGATGACCTCATCTGCCCCTATGGGAAAGTCCTAAAACATGGCTTCTTGTGGAAATGATATGTGAAACCTGTAGAAGATATGGGGCCAGATGCACTAAGCTTCAAAAGTGATAAAATGGAGAGTGATAAACAACCAGCCAATCAGCTCCTACCTGCCATTTCACAGACTGTGTTTGAAAAATGTCAGACAGGAGCTGATTGGTTGCTGTTTATCACTCTCCATTTTATCACTTTTGAAGCTTAGTGCATCTGGCCCCATGAATGTTACCACTCAGCATTGTTGTCTGTATCCATGTCCCTGACATTTCTTGAAGGTTCCTTAGCAAGAACTGCAGCTTTGAAATGATATTGTAATATTGTTATTTTGTTTCTACAACTGGTCTCAAAGTGGTGCTAATGTAGTTAAAGTTTCCCCAGTAGTGGCTATTACATTAAAGATGGGAAAATATAATTATTGGTGGTCCCCCTTTTTTTTTGACGTTTGTTTTCTTCTTATTTCAACTCACAAATGAAGTTTTAAGGAATAAATATAACAAATTGTGATCTTTTTTGTTTAAATCATTATTATTATAATCAAACTTTAATGAAGATAGAAGTTCTCTCTCGGTATATAACGCACAATCACTTTTCTCATCATATTAATACCCCTTTCACTTCGCAAATCCCGGGAGCAACCCGCCATTTGCGAGGTGAAGCTCTCCGCAGTGACCTGGCAATAAGCCGAGTCGTTGATGTCTTGGGGGGGGGGGGGGGGGGGGGCGATGGTGCGTCATCGGGGGCAGAGAGAGAGGCAGCGCTTGAAGCTGACATTGCCTCCTTCCTATAGTGTAAATGAGACCTGGGTCACTCGACCCAGGTTACCCCCTTTATACTACCCAGCAACCTGGGTCTGACCCAGGAAAAAGCCTTCTTTTAACTATGGCTGGATTTCCGGATTGCTGGACCCGGCACTTTCACATCAAACAGTAACCCTGGTCTTATTCCCCTTTCACATCCCACAAATATCCCAGCACGGACCTGGGTTAATTGTGCGATGTGAAAGGTGTATAAGAGGCATATTCAACTAGCTGCAGGACCATGTGGCTGCAGCTGTGCCCAGAGCTATTAAATTACTGTTCGCTACCCAGCGGGTAATTCCATGGACCCGGGCACTTATCACAGGACTATAAGTTAAAGCCTATTGGAACTTGCCAAATAATGACATTTCTCCAGGCGTTAAACCTGGGAGCTGCAGATGTGTGTTGTCAGTGCATCTGCCCATCATTGACTCTGAGCCACAGTGCTAAAGCTTCAGCAATTTATGCTGATTCTCACATTGCGATGAAGGGGCATTTTCGAAGCAATCTCACTACATTGCTTAGAAAATGCCCCTACAACGCTCCGTGTGTAGGGGCCATAGCGATGCCTGCTGATTATTACCTGACATGCTGAGAAAATGTATAATCGCCAGGGTCAGGGCCACTGGTCTCACGGGGGACACTGGCCCTGACAGATCACTCAGCAGCACATTGCTGTTCAGCGCTGCGTGCTGTGCGATCTGAGTGAGCTCAGAATGCTCATCTCCCAGTGTGTAGGCCCCTTAACTCTATTCTAATATACCAGCTGGTTGCTGTGTTGTGCACCCAGATGACCTCTAATGAGCATCTGACTATTACTAAGGACCTTTAGGATTGTGCAACTTTTTCAACTTTCTCCACTTCAGCCAGCTAAATGGTTCCTATAAAAGATTGATGTCTATATGCCCTAGGGATGGCCATTGTTGCCTTTTCCATCGATGTTTGCCATCGATGGCAAAAGTGCACCAGGTCATCGATGGTGCATAACTTTGCTATGGATGACCATCAATGTTTTTTTACATATCGATTGTAAGCTTGCAGCAGGGCCCTCCTACCTCCATGTCTGTCTGTTGTTACCCAGTTTGTTTTATCACTGTTTACTATTGTAAAGCGCAACGGAATCTGTTGCGCTATATAAGAAACTGCAAATAAATAAATAAATAAATATCGATAGTCATCCATTGTCTTTGACTGATTGGCCTGTGGGCCAATCAGAATGCGAGGGTGGGGCTTCACGAGTGTCCTGGGCAGAGCTTATGCTCCACTATTCAACATCGTCCATAAACCATTGATGTTTTCTCAACATCGATAGACGATGGCCATCCCTGATATGACCAGCGCAATTACATAATCCTTTAATGGGCTGGGTGAAAATCGCTCACTATGTATGCACTGAGCGATTTATCGGACAGTGATTTTCACATCATCGCTCGGCATACACACTGGGCAAAAAGCCCAGTGTGTATTCATCTAAACCCCCACAAGCCTTTCTTAGGGGGTCTCACATGGTTAAGGCTACTTTTCATCCTTGCTTGGAACTGTAACTTGTTCTACATGGACATCTCTCCCAAATCACCAGATTGCATTCCTGCACTGAGATACAATTGGGTTGAAACCTCTGCATCTCTACACTGAGAACACATTCAGTTTGACATCCACTGCCAGTGTCAGACTGGGGCGTGACAGACCCACTAGAGAAATACAATGTTAGGGGCCCATGTTTAGGGGTATCTCTACAGAGGTTTGGCCTGGGACTGGAGTCCCCTCAATACCCCCTGATGGCTGCCCTGCATGTGCACCAGCTGCCATGACAGAACTGAAATGGATGGCACCACTAGGGCAGTAAATCTACCTAAGTGTGTTTTATGATGATTGCCGCTGCTGGGAGGGGGATTCTGCCCTGGGCCCTTCGGCGTCCGTAGGGGGACTTATGGTTTGCGGTGCTGGCTTCCCGGCTGAAGCAGAGAGTGTGAGGGGCCAGGAGGCGTTCTCCCTCCCCAGGATGTTCCAGCTGCAGCTCTGTAGGTGACTGCAAGACATCTTCTTCCATTACTGAGAGCAGATTCTGGCATGCTGAGCTCCTGGGCTGCTGCAGTGCTCTCCCTGGCCGGCTCACTGTCAGGCGGCTTCTAACGTCTGTAACAACGTACTGTGGGGGCTGCTACTGTGTATAGTACACCTGTGTTACTGTATTATTATTATTATTATTATTATTATTATATGACCCCACAAAGGTTCCGCAGAGCCCACTCAGCCCAACAATACATAAATGTGCAAACACAAGACAAATAACGACTTACAGTACAATTCAATATAGGACAAGTACATGGTAAATAAGGATAATTGTATCAGTGGACAGGGCACTGAAGTATTCATTTGCGGTGGCAGAGACCTAGGGTTAGGTGCCGTTGCATGGAGTAAGGAGTAAAAATAAACACACACGTTCCGTCAGTTCAAATTGGAGGCGGAACACACACCAACAGCAGTGCAGCAGCGGAACACACACCAACAGCAGTGCAGCAGCGGAACACACACCAACAGCAGGGCAACAGCGGAACACACACCAACAGCAGGGCAACAGCGGAACACACACCAACAGCAGTGCAGCAGCGGAACACACACCAACAGCAGGGCAACAGCGGAACACACACCAACAGCAGTGCGGCAGCGGAACACACACCAACAGCAGTGTAGCAGCGGAACACACACCAACAGCAGGGCAACAGCGGAAAACACACCAACAGCAGTGCAGCAGCAGAACACACACCAACAGCAGTGCAGCAGCAGCAGCAGCTAAGGAGAAATCTGCCTGACATGACCGGCTTCTCTTCACTGCGTGTGCCGCCCTCCAGGTCAACTGCGGTACTCTAAAACACCCCCTCCTCCTCTCTCTTCCCCCCTGGACAAAGAAATTTGATGAGCACCTATAGGTAAAACATCGATGGTAATTCATCACATAATATGCTAACATTTTGTACCATCACCATGGATGGCAATCATTGATCGTGATAGCAACGGCGGCCATTGCCTAAGCCTAACCTCTCTCCAAAACATAACCTCCCTCAGCCTAACCCTAACCTTCACATAAATCTAATCTACCCTCCCTTAGACTAAACCCTAACAACTTTAGGTGGACACCGCTACCCCCAACTGCAACCATGCTTCCCCTAATCGTAGTACCCCCCCCCCCCCCCGTAATTTCTTTCCTTGATCCACCTCTTAGTGAGGCTCAGTGTCCTAGTGACTGTGAGGAGGAATACCTATTATTTTATTTGGGAAATGTTGGTAGTTAGAGGTATAGCAAACATGCATTGACCACCCCTACAACCATGACCCTCTCCAGGAGGGACACAATGCTCTGTTCCTGGGCTAACCTCTTAACCCCTTCAGTGGTGGTTTTTTTTTTTGGGGAGCGCTCCCCACTGAGCGAGTTTTTTATGGGGAGCACTCCCTTTAAAAAACCCACCACCGACACAGACACGACTTATGTTTTTCCAACATATTTATTCACTGTCGAATTGTACATCTGACATAATAATATTGAATAAGGACGTTAATTTCATATTGTCCTTGCCGATTTCATTACCATTTTTCCTGTCATCCGATTGTAAATTGTGATTTATAGTGTTTCAATAAAAATATCTTAAAAAAAAAACAAAAAACACCACCGCCTACCTGGGTCCGGGCAGCGCCGCTGAACTGTCACTTAGCGGCTGCCCGGACCTGCGCTTCCCCCGCACCGTGTCCCTTGCCCCGGCAGCCGGCTTGTCATAAGCCGGCGCCGGGGACTTCATACAAAACCCGGAGGGGAGGGGGGAGGAGGAGGGAGCCGGAGGCGCCGCAGAGGGGAGGGAGCCGGGCAGCGCTGAAGCTGCCTGAGTTCAGTGATTGAACTCAGCAGTGCTGCCGTGCTGTAAACAGTAGCAATCCGGAGAATTTTCCGGGCTTGCCAGACTGGGCACTGAGGCACAGCCCGGAAAATTCTCGGGATTGCCACTGAAGGGGTTAATGTATGATTTCCGTCACCTGTGTTGAACAGGTTAATTGATAAGAAACGTGTTTCAGCAAAAGTGATGGCAATCCTAAATTAAGAGAGAAGTCCAGGAGCAGAGCATTGTGTCCCTCCTGGAGAGGGTCATGTTGGGAGGTATGCGTTGACATGTGCAGGAGCCTCCAACTTCACCCCTTCCATCAGGTGCACATGGACTTCTTATTTAATTTAGGATTGCCATCACCTACGCTGAACATCTTTCTCCTCACTTAACGGCAATCCTAAATTAAATGGGAAGTCCAGGTTAGAGATCATCAATGGTTTATGGTCCATGTAGAATACTTTTGCCATCAATTGGGGAGAACCAGAATTGTTTCCCTACATTGATGGCAAAGCATAAATGCCCCCCCTCCCCAAGGTCCCAGGACATGGAGTATAGCTCTGCCCTCAACACCTGTAAAGCCCCACACTCCAGGTTCCGATTGGTTAATGGGTCACTTTGGCAATGTAAAGGAATGACCATTGATGATCAACCGTGGCATAGTTATGGTGCAGCTTGCATCATTGTCATTGATGTCAACCATCAATGTCAACCAAACAAATGGCCATTTTAGTCCAGGTGCAGACCATTTGGCACCTGATGGAAGGGGTCATGTTGGAGGCTCTGCAGGTACACAATAAAACATAATAAAGCTGACTTGCTGATGAAAAATAATGCATTTTAACAAAGAACCCTGTTTTTCAAGCGATATCCTAAGAAAGGTGATGTGTACTACTGCTTTTAATTGACCACGACAGCAAACTTGTGCCAGGACAATTCAGTGTAAACCAGCCGTTACCATACTAAACATGGCGGCCGCAGCTTCCCTTGACTTCCCTCAACAAACATGGCAGAAACAAGTGTGTAATACTGTGATCCAACGTGTGCGACCACAACGAAAATGGCGGAAAGTAGTTCTGCAAATGTGGGCTGTGCCCTGAGCGGGTTGGCCGCGCTGTGCAGGCGACACGGAGAAGATAGTGATGTGTCCGGTGCACCATGGCCGGCAGACGGGGCAATGCCACACTTGCCACGGGTAGCCCACCCGGTAATGGGGATCAGTGGCGCCCCCTGCAGCCCGATCCCCTAGAGACACACTGCCACCGGCAGGAGAACGAGCTGCAGGTGCTGGAGTCCATCTATGGGGAGGACTTTACTGATCTACGGAAAAGTTCTGCCTGGAAGGTACATGGAAGTGTGATTGTGCTCATGCTGGCTATCTATCTATCTATCTATCTATCTATCTATCTATCTATCTATCTATCTATCTATCTATCTATCTATCTATCTATCTATCTATCATGCTACAGAGTGACAGCCCTAAACACACCAGACGATATTGTCAACGATATTTTATTATATATTAACAGTTTCTTTTATAGCGCTGTATATTCCGTTGCGCTTTACAAAGGAGACAGTGATACAACAAACAGGGTATTTACAGTCAAATGGTAGGAGGGCCCTGCTCGCAAGCTTACAATCTATAGGGAAATAGGCATTGATACATAAGGATAGATAGATACTGTATTCTTTATTGCTTCGATTCCACCAGAATGCAAGGTTCTGTGACGGGTTCTGGAATTTGATAAGCTTGCCTGCAAAGATGATATCGGCGAAACACCTTTGTGAATGATATAGCGTATACACACTGACCAATATCATTACCGATATCATCCAGTGATGTCACCAGTCCCCCGCAGAACATGCAGACGATGATGATCTTGTCAACATTGTGCAGATGCCAGTAGATATTGTTCATAATCCGCAGGATTGCGCATAGTTAATGATACTGAGCATACACACTGGAGGATATATCAATAACAATAGCATTATCTTGTATATCATTAAGGCTATACAGTTTATTACATGCTAAAGTTTGTAAATATTGACAAAGAAGTAACTTTGTTTCTATGTATACAGAACACCACCATGGGCTATGTGTATCAGTCTTGTCTTCCATATTGATAAATATGCACAGCCTGCAGCAGTGTATGTATTACTGCTATTCTAAAGGTGCGTACACACAGGGCAATATGATCGCTGGCAATATATTGCTAGCAATATATTGCTCAGCAATCATATTGCCCCGTGTCCCGTTTTCATCTGCGACCAGAGATGGTCGCAGATGAAAATTTAAACACTGCTGGGTGAAGAGGCAGGGGATGTCGCTGGTCGGAGGAGCATGTTCCTCCGACCAGCGACCATTCAGGGGCTGAAAACGGGAGCGCGCACCCGGCAATTTATCGCTGGTGCACACTCCAATCACTGGCAATATGGTCACTCAGCGACCATATTCCCAGAGATTTCAGCCCCTATCGCCCCTGTGTGTACACAGCATTAGTGCTACACGGGGTAATTAGTGCACCAGACCATTATTCTCAGGTGGGTCTCCAGTATGATCCCTGTGTACTAGGGTGGCCAATCCCGGGATCGGGATCGGCGGGATCCCGGGATTTGGCCCCCAAAACGCCGGGATTTCGATCCCGGGATTGGAATTTCCAATCCCGGGATTTCGGGATTAAACTGCGCATGCGCAGTTTAATGCCGGGCAGCGTCTGAGCACTCAGACGCTGCCCGGCTTCCCCATACCCCGCAGTGCGCAGCGTGACGAGGTCACGCTGCGAGGTCACGCTGCGCAGGGCACACGGCACAGCCGCACATCCACGGCTGCCCGCCCGCCCAGCGCTCCCAGTCACCCGCCCGCCCACCCAGCGCTGACGGCCACCCGCCCGGCCACCCACCCAGCGCTGACGGCCGGCCACCCGCCCTCCCACCCAGCACTCACGGCCGGCCACCCGCCCGCCCACCCAGCGCTCACGGGCACCCAGCGCTCCCTACCAACCACCCACCCAGCGGTCCCTGACAACCACCCACCCCACCCACCCAGCGGTCCCTGACAACCCCCCCCCCCACCCACCCAGCGGTCCCTGACAACCACCCACCCAGCGGTCCCTGACACCCGCCCACCCACCCAGCGCTCGGGCGGCCAGGGTGTTTTTTATTATTAGGGAAGCCAATCCCGGGATCCCGGGAATCCCGGGATTGAGCATCTTTCAATCCCGAATCCCGGGATTGAAAAAATGCCCCGGGATTGGCATCCCTACTGTGTACCAAGTAAATTGCTCCCGGAGATTGGTCTCAAAGGCAACTGTCATTGTCAGGTGGTGATCGCCGCCTTATGCTTAAGCATTTATGGAGGAGAGAGATCTCTCTTGGACACATGCTGGAATAAGGTGGTCAATTGGCCCCAAAATTGCTGGCACTTCAATCCTGGGATTGGAGTTTCCCAGGATTTTGGGATTAGACTGTGCATGCGTACGAGCACCTGCCCTTTAGAAATTCTGTAATGGGATTTCCAGTGACCAGTCCCTTGCTTTGTTTTAGTTGGTCTCAGTGATGTCACCAGATGCTTCCTCGTTATGGGATACTGTTATTAGGACGACCCTATTAAGGTTGACAGGCCTTAGGTTGACAACTGAAATAGGTCGACACAAGCATTAGGTGGACAATGGCAGGGTCGACAGTCAAAACGTTGCCATGTTTTTATTTGAGCCGACAGGCGGTATCTCATGCCCTACCATCCACTAGGTCATGGAGGGAGAACAGTAGTGTGCCAAGCACAGCGAGGCACAGTGTTCGAAGCATGGCGAGCGCATGTGGTACACTTTGACAGTGTTCATGTCGACATTCGGGACAAAAACCGTGAAAAACTCATGTCAACCCTTTGACTGTCAACTTTGCCATTGTCGACCTAATGCTTGTGTTGCCCTTAGCTGTATCGACTGATTTCAGATGTCGACCTTCAGTGGTCGACGCAATGACACCCCTCCTTATACCTTACTTAGGGCATCAGCTACAGTACAATGGTGTTTTGTCCGTGATGACTTTTTGGGCCGTGTACCTAAGTTCCCTTCAGATTTCTTTGTGGACATTTGTTGGGGATAAGATATGACCACAATGGACAGTGCACCTGCAGTACAAACATAATAGATGTATTACCACACCAGTCTAGGCCAGAATTCTATCTGTAATATTTGTACATTTTAATAAGATAATATTGATTCTTATTCTATACTAAGTAACAATGATTATTTATTATCACACATCTTATTTGTCTATTTACTTAACTTTTGTAAACGTAAAAGGGACAGAAGCTGTTAAACAAATGCTATGAAGTCCTATAACTGCTTTATATTGACTGAGGCGAAGATCATTTTACAGATCTCTCAGCCAGAACATTTGATTTCTATATTTGCCCATTAGCCTGGCATTGTTTGTGAGAAGTATCAGTGACACCGTCCTGGTGTCAGCAGGGCATACAATATGTTTCTTTGTTGAAATGTGGAGCTCTATTTGGCATTCAGGGACATGAATTATTATTATGGCAGTAAAACAGTGAAGACCCCCATGATGGGTGTGTAGTCCTCATTCTGTACTCAAGGTGCGGAGCCAATTTTTGCTTGGAATCTCTGGTCGTTCAGCATGGTTTTCTCAATGGACCAGTAATAATTTAGTCTTTGTGAAGTCTAATGTCCAGATGTACTTGGCTTGAAAAGTTATAAAATGGAAAGTAAAACACCATCAGCTCCTACCTGCCATGCTACAGATTATGGGGCAGATGTATTAAGCCTTAACAAGAGATAAATGCAAGGGTGATATAGAGAGATAAACATCCAGCCAATCAGCTCCTTAATGACTTTTTTCAAACACAGCCTGTAACATGGCAGTTAGCAGGTGATTGGCTGGATGTTTATCTCTCTTTATCACCCTTGCATTTATCTCTTGTTAAGGCTTAATACATCTGCCCCATTGTTTGAAAAATGTCAGGCAGGGGCTAATGGTTTATCACTCTCCATTTTATCACTTGTTAAGGCTTAGTACATCTCGCCCTTAGGGGGCATTCAATATAGGATTCACACGATTTGGCACTTGATGTGCCAGGTTTTGCATGTGATAAATCACATGCGATTTATCACATGCAGTCCCCAGGGAGCTGCAGGCGGAGGGAGCCGGGCTGGAGAGGCAGTGGGCGCACTGTCCTGGGTGGTGAACGCCGCGAGGGACCAGAGACCGGGTAGCTTAGGAGAAGCCGGGCAGCAGCAGGCGGACATAAAAATGAATGAGCAGTCAGTGATTGGCTGAGAGCTCTCTCCGTCTGAGAGCTTTCAGCCAATCACTGACTGTCCATTCATTTCTATGTGCCCGTCTTCCCCTACAACCCGGTCTCTGATCCCCCTCACGGCATTCACCACCCAGGACAGTGTGCCCACTGCCTCTCCAGCCCGGCTCCCTGCTTGCAGCCCACCACCCCGCTCAGCTCCCTCCACCGCAGGTACCTGCCTGCCTTGGGCTGCACATAAGATTTAACAAATCTTATGTGCAGCCCGTCCGACTTCCCGACTCGATGTGCACAGGACCACGCATCGGGTCGGATCGGACATCTGCACATGCGATTTGGGCCAATTTCACGGCCCGATTCCTCAGAATCGTGTGAAAGCGGGCCCAAATCACATGGTGTATGGAGGCCTTTAGAATTGGGCAAAATCTGCCCAAATTGGACTAGCCTTTTGGGGGGTGTTCAATGTGTGCCAATGTTTCCGACCGCCAGAAATATCAGCACACGCCAATTCAATGCGTCCATTTTCAGCTGCATTGATGCCCATGCAGATTCAACATAAAAAAAAAAAAGTAAAATCTTAGTGTTCATTTTATCTACCCGCTATCTATGAAAGCCCATGCAGTTCCTCTTCCCTACCTGGGGTGTCGCTGTCTGCTGTGGTGTTTTTAGCACAGGTCTTGTTTGCATATCAGTGCTGATATACAGACCACACTGTGCTAGAAGCACTACAGCAAACAGCGACACCTCAGGCAGGGATGAGGAACTGCCATGGTTTTCAAAGATAGCGGGTGCTAGAATGAACACTAAAATCGGTATTGTCGGCTAAATTGTTGAATCTGCGGCTTTTCGCCGAATCACGGCTTTTCTGACCGCCAGAAAATTTCAGTCGGAAATATTGAATAGTCGTTTGTAATTTGACCTACTCTTGTTGAAAAGCGATGATATTTCCAACTGTCGGAAATATTGGCAACATTGGATACCCCCTAAAGATTTTGCACGTCATGGATGGCATCACTGTGGGGTGTATATGATCCATTGGAAGCAGATGACATATAAAGGTCACATTTCCTGAAAAGGGTGGATTGTACAGGTTGACAGTGGCGGATTCAGGGGGGGGGCACCCGGGCACGTGCCCCCCCTGTCATTTCTTTTGTAGCTGAGGACCAGGGCTTTCCAACGAGCCCAGCCCCGTGTCTCTAGCCCCTCGGGAACCGGAGATATCGCCTGGCAAACCTGTAACGTTTTTTCCCCATAGGATAATATGGGACCCGTCAATTCCGACCCCCACCCGATTCCGACAGCTGCCAGTTCCCGCCCTGGCATCACAGAAGCTTGTGGTTGATTTTATTCAATTCCAAATCGCTGGGCCTTCAATATGATACCAGTATGGTCCAAATCGGTCAATCGGTTCCAGAGATATTGCGTGTAAACCTATTTTTTAATTTTTGAAATGTAATTTCATGGCTGTTCATGTTCTTTGAGGACAGATTACTCTGGAACCAAACGTTCCAGTTTCACTGGACCAAAATCATTCAAAGCCCACTCAAAAGTTCTTCAATATGATACTTGTCTCATGTAAATGGGTCAGTTGGTTCCGAAGATATAGCCGGTTAAATGAGATATCTTGTTAAAGGGGGGGAGGGGTGGTTTCTCTCCCCCTCACACCAGAAAATGCAGGGACTAGGCTGGTGTAAAAGGGGCCAACCTGGGAATGCATTTTCTGGTGTGAAAGGGGTATTATTTCAAATAGCCGGGACCTGCAGTGCTCTGAAAACAGCCAGGCTCTGCCACTGTCAGTGGCTATCACTTCTGCCTGGCGGCGGCTGTCCCCCATTTACCACGAGCATGTATTCCCCCTTGGCAATGAGCATGTAATCCCACATGGCAATGAGCATGGAACCTCTGGCAATGAGCATGGAACCCTTGGCAATGAGCATGTAGAGAAGCAGCACTTATGTAGCATAATTTTTAATAGGCATTATGGTGTTTGGCATAACACATAATGGACATAATGGCTTGTAACTTAACGTGTAATGGACATTATGGTGTAAATGTTTTATGCGAGGCTTTGGTGGACAATGTCCCTGTTTATGAAGTGTATTGTGAATTTTGGCTTAATCTGTGTGGCATTATTTAAATTTTGGCTCAATCCATGTGGCATTATGGGAATTTTGGCTCAGTCCGTGTGGCATTATGTGAATTTTTGGTACTTATGTAATATCTGGGCTCCCGTTTTTCTTATGAGCCCGCGTCCCCTCGCCACGCTTCGGGCACGGTGGCTCGCCACACTATATAAGATCAACTCCATGCGTAGTTGGATAGTAGGGGTATGAAAAAATTGAGTGCATTTAACATGGGAGCCCAGATAATACATAAGTACCGAATTTTTTCCCAATCCATGTGGCATTATTTGAATTTTGGCTCAATCCATGTGGCATTATGTGAATTTTGGCTCAATCCATATGGCATTTTATGCATTTGGCTCAATCCGTGCGGCATTATGTGAATTTTGGCTCAATCCATGTGGCATTATGGGAATTTTGGCACAATCCATTTGGCATTATGTGAATTTTGGCTTAATCCGTGTGTGTTATTATGTAAATTTTGGCTCAATCCATGTGGCATTATGTGAATTTTGACACAATCCATGTGGCATTATTTGAATTTTGTCTCAATCCATGTGGCATTATGTCGATTTTGGCTCATTCCATTTGGCATCATGTGTAAGGGGCAAGTATAATGGGGTCTAGTATTTTGTTGCATAATGTGTAGAAGTTGTATATGGTGTTGACACGCCCCCTGTTGAGTGGCCACACACCCTTTTCCGGAGCGCGCCTTTTGTCGCCATGGTGAGCCTGCATACTTTAAATGCCAGGGCCTATTTTTAATTCCATTCCCACCCTCTCCTGCCGCTCTCTTAGCATGTACACTGGCACCACTAACACCGCCCCTCCCCTACCCAAACCCTTTTTTATCATGGGGCCCCCCCTGTCATTTTATCCTGGATCCGCCCCTGCAGGTTGAGTATCCCTTATCCAAAATGCTCGGAACCAGGAGAATTTTGGATAACGGATTATTCCGTATTTCGGAATATTTTAATATTTCAATGATGTATCTTGCATTTATGTTGTACATATACATCAAACACATGAAATAAACACAAATATATTTTATCTGTGCATAAAACAAGGTTTCAAAACCTGAAACAAAGTTTGTGTACAATCTCAGGCACTGAATGTGAATGCCAAGCAAAGCAATCAATGTCTTGCACATATATAGTGCCAGTTACATATCACGTCCTCAGTAGTGCTGTTACAGATGTCCCCAGTAGTGCCAGTTACATATCATTCCCTCAGTAGTGCTGTTACAGATGTCACCAGTAGTGCCAGTTACATATCATGTCCTCAGTAGTGCCAGTTACATATCATGTCACCAGTAGTGCCAGTTACATATCATGTCACCAGTAGTGCCAGTTACACATCATGTCCTCAGTAGTGCTGTTACAGATGTCCCCAGTAGTGCTGTTACAGATGTCCCCAGTAGTGCCAGTTACACATCATGTCCTCAGTAGTGCTGTTACAGATGTCCCCAGTAGTGCTGTTACAGATGTCCCCAGTAGTGCCAGTTACATATCATGTCCTCAGTAGTGCTGTTACAGATGTCACCAGTAGTGCCAGTTACATATCATTCCCTCAGTAGTGCTGTTACAGGTGTCCCCAGTAGTGGCAGTTACATATCATGTCCACAGTAGTGCTGTTACAGATGTCCCCAGTAGTGCCAGTTACACATCATGTTCTCAGTAGTGCTGTTACAGATGTCCCCAGTAGTGCCAGTTACATATCATGTCCTCAGTAGTGCTGTTACAGATGTCCTCAGTAGTGCTGTTACAGATGTCCCCAGTAGTGCCAGTTACATATCATTCCCTCAGTAGTGCTGTTACAGATGTCCTCAGTAGTGCCAGTTACATATCATTCCCTCAGTAGTGCTGTTGCAGATGTCCCCAGTAGTGGCAGTTACATATCATTCCCTCAGTAGTGCTGTTGCAGATGTCCCTAGTAGTGGCAGTTACATATCATTCCCTCAGTAGTGCTGTTGCAGATGTCCCTAGTAGTGGCAGTTACATATCATTCCCTCAGTAGTGCTGTTACAGATGTCCCCAGTAGTGCCAGTTACATATCATTCCCTCAGTAGTGCTGTTACAGATGTCCCCAGTAGTACCAGTTACATATCATTCCCTCAGTAGTGCTGTTACAGATGTCCCCAGTAGTGCCAGTTACATATCATTCCCTCAGTAGTGCTGTTACAGATGTTACCAGTAGTGCCAGTTACATATCATGTCCTCAGTAGTGCTGTTACAGATGTCCCCAGTAGTGCCAGTTACATATCATGTCCTCAGTAGTGCTGTTGCAGATGTCCCCAGTAGTGCCAGTTACATATCATGTCCTCAGTAGTGCTGTTGCAGATGTCCCTAGTAGTGGCAGTTACATATCATTCCCTCAGTAGTGCTGTTGCAGATGTCACCAGTGTGCCAGTTACATATCATTCCCTCAGTAGTGCTGTTACAGATGTCCCCAGTAGTGCTAGTTACATATCATGTCCTCAGTAGTGCTGTTACAGATGTCCCCAGTAGTGCCAGTTACATATCATTCCCTCAGTAGTGCTGTTACAGATGTCCCCAGTAGTGCCAGTTACATATCATGTCCTCAGTAGTGCTGTTACAGATCTCCCCAGTAGTGCCAGTTACATATCATTCCCTCAGTAGTGCTGTTACAGATGTCCCCAGTAGTGCCAGTTACATATCATTCCCTCAGTAGTGCTGTTACAGATGTCCCCAGTAGTGCCAGTTACATATCATTCCCTCAGTAGTGCTGTTACAGATGTCCTCAGTAGTGCCAGTTACATATCATTCCCTCAGTAGTGCTGTTACAGATGTCCCCAGTAGTGCCAGTTACATATCATTCCCTCAGTAGTGCTGTTACAGATGTCCCCAGTAGTGCCAGTTACATATCATTCCCTCAGTAGTGCTGTTACAGATGTCCCCAGTAGTGCCAGTTACATATCATTCCCTCAGTAGTGCTGTTACAGATGTCCCCAGTAGTACCAGTTACATATCATTCCCTCAGTAGTGCTGTTACAGATGTCCCCAGTAGTACCAGTTACATATCATTCCCTCAGTAGTGCTGTTACAGATGTCACCAGTAGTGCCAGTTACATATCATGTCCTCAGTAGTGCTGTTACAGATGTCCCCAGTAGTGCCAGTTACATATCATGTCCTCAGTAGTGCTGTTGCAGATGTCCCCAGTAGTGCCAGTTACATATCATGTCCTCAGTAGTGCTGTTGCAGATAACCCTAGTAGTGGCAGTTACATATCATTCCCTCAGTAGTGCTGTTGCAGATGTCACCAGTAGTGCCAGTTACATATCATTCCCTCAGTAGTGCTGTTACAGATGTCCCCAGTAGTGCTAGTTACATATCATGTCCTCAGTAGTGCTGTTACAGATGTCCCCAGTAGTGCCAGTTACATATCATGTCCTCAGTAGTGCTGTTACAGATCTCCCCAGTAGTGCCAGTTACATATCATACCCTCAGTAGTGCTGTTACAGATGTCCCCAGTAGTGCCAGTTACATATCATTCCCTCAGTAGTGCTGTTTCAGATGTCACCAGTAGTGCCAGTTACATATCATGTCCTCAGTAGTGCTGTTACAGATGTCCCCAGTAGTGCCAGTTACATATCATGTCCTCAGTAGTGCTGTTGCAGATGTCCCCAGTAGTGCCAGTTACATATCATGTCCTCAGTAGTGCTGTTGCAGATGTCCCTAGTAGTGGCAGTTACATATCATTCCCTCAGTAGTGCTGTTGCAGATGTCCCTAGTAGTGGCAGTTACATATCATTCCCTCAGTAGTGCTGTTGCAGATGTCCCCAGTAGTGCCAGTTACATATCATTCCCTCAGTAGTGCTGTTACAGATGTCCCCAGTAGTGCCAGTTACATATCATTCCCCCAGTAGTGCTGTTACAGATGTCCCCAGTAGTGCCAGTTACATATCATTCCCTCAGTAGTGCTGTTACAGATGTCCCCAGTAGTGGCAGTTACATATCATTCCCTCAGTAGTGCTGTTGCAGATGTCCCCAGTAGTGCCAGTTACATATCATTCCCTCAGTAGTGCTGTTACAGATGTCCCCAGTAGTGCCAGTTACATATCATTCCCTCAGTAGTGCTGTTACAGATGTCCCCAGTAAGTTTTTAGCAAAAAAAAAAATGTTTTTGTTCACTTTCTGGAATGTATGGTTTTCGGGATAATGAATATTCGGATACGGGATACTCAACCTGTAATATAACAGAATCGTGCACATGGCTTAACATTCCAAATATCCCCACAAAGTGTAAAGTATTTAAAATATATATTTAAAGGTCCAAATGGATAATTCGGTGCTATCACGCAATACCTTTTCATTTGAAGCAGGGGTCATGGTCACCACTCCGTGAGCGCACAACCTGTGTGACCGCATCCAGATGTCATCCTGGTCACATAGAACATGCTTAGAACACAAACTGAAGCGTCCATGCACAGTAACAGGTCTATTGATTCTCATGGCAGAATGTATCTGCAGCTATATGGTAATGCACAATGCAAGTTTATAACTTCTGTCTTCTATCATTCAGGTCCAGCAGCCCCCAGAAGTCACCCTCGCTTTATCCCCTCAGGGTAATGAGGTTCATGTCAAGTTGGACCTTTGGGTAAAATGTCCACAAACATACCCCGATGTGTGAGTATCTGCCACATTTGTCTACTGGCACTTATTTATGTACTACTGCTCCTACTGCCAATGTCTATCTCCACAGCTCCCTCTCTCCATACTCCATTGTAAGGGGGTGCACGTGCATCTCGTGCGCGTGTCCCCTTCCAGCGGCTGCCGTGGGCTGGTGAATCTACCGCCAGCCCCTGCAAGGAAGAGGGACGCTCCTTCTGTAGTGTGCTGCCTTGTGGCTGCCTCTGTGTTTGTGAATGTGTGAGAGAGAAAGACATGTAGTTTCACTCCCTGCCAACAGATGGCGGTGTTTCTCGGACACACAGACACTAGACATATACTGTATATAGAGGATAATGCGTTTTATTGCTGAAATTCTTTTCTTGCAGCTATCCAGTCTACAGTATTTAGATTGTCCGTCTCAATCTGTACGTGTTTGTGTTTTAACAGTCCACCTGAAATAAAGCTGAAGAATGTGAAGGGTTTGTCCAATGAAAATGTGAATGCTCTGACGTGTAGTTTGGAGGAACTCGCCAAACAGCTCTGCGGAGAGGTAATGCTATTACCGCGTGATCTTCCCCTTCTCACAAAAATGCAGTTGCATTCTTTCATCAGCAGTAAGGGTATGCAATTGTTCCATAATGATCCCCAGCTGCGACAAACAACAGACTTGGTATTTCTAAAATTCAGGAGAAATCCTGGGTGTTTTGGACACTTCTCTCCAGCGACCTACCTGGGCCAAGTCATTTATTTAGTGAATTAAGTTAGGGCTATTAGGGACTGTAGTAGCCTCTGTATTCTCTTCTGCGCAGTCTTCTTGGGAATGCTTAGGAAGACTTGGCGGCAGTGTTCCCTCTAGCTGTGCGCGCGTGCTGGCACATGTACTGTACTGCCTATAGGCACCACTCGGCATGCCAGAGGACCCATGCAGGATGAATGAGGATGCCTCTTTGCTGCAAGCCGGAGGCCCAGCTACAAGATTAATTCAGGTCTAAGTGGCCAGGGCAAAACTAATACTCTCCCTCTGCAACTTGAGTGAGCGTGTGGCGCAGGTCCTGGAGGAGAAGGCGAAATGCTAGACGCCATCCGTACTGTAAGCCCAGCCTCAATAGTAGCCAAATAGCATGTAGACCACGCAAGTATGAGCACCGTAATCCCAGAAATCTCAGAATTGGAGGCACCAATCTCGGAAAATTCGGTGTTTCTGAGCCAAAGTCCCGATCTCGATCCCCCACCTCCTAGAATCGGAGACATTCATTGACTTCAATAATCAATATTTTGTCACAATTGCCATATAGAGTTTTGTTGATTTATTCCTTTTTCAACACGCGGCACACCAAACAAGATTTAAAAATTGCCAAGGCAAACCATCAGATCCCCACAGGGAAAAATAAAATATAAATAAAAAATAAAACTATTAGCCCCCATATGAATCATACTATCATTTTGGTCCCCACAGGTAAATCAAATCAAATACATTGGCCCTCACATGAAAACAAGAGTCCGGTAATTAACAGTTTAACTGGTGGTGGGGCTGTCGGCTGTAAACTGATGTGGACATCTCTAGATCTGGTGGCACACTTGGGGGCACACACAGTGGTGGAAAAACGCTACTCTAAGCACTGGCACTACAGTACCTTGCATCTGGTCTTCACAATCATCATGGAAGCGTCTGTCATCAAGTTGTTCCAGACGTGACTAAAATCTAGGGGAAGGCCTTACTGTTGACGATAGGACATGGCTTTGTAAAACAGGGACATCAAAGCAGTCGGGATTCCGACAGTCATTACTCCGATGTCGGAATCCCGACTGCTCCCTCATGGGGGTCCACGACCCCCATAGAGGGAGAATAAAATAGGTGGCGAGCTGCGCAAGGGGCTTCATTGCGCTCCCCCCGCTGTGCAGTCGGGATTCTGACGTCTGACTAATTACTGTCGTAATCCCGACTGTCGGGCAAATATACCACACCCCATCAAAGGTAGAATAAATACATGTAAATAATGAAACATAGGGTAGGCCCTGGTCACGGGAGCTTACATTCTAATTGAAAAATAGCATATGTGATACAAGAGCAGCACATATAGCTTACAGTAGAGGATGGGACAGTTTATTTTTTTTTTTTTTTTTTGAGGGAACTTGGTGTTTTAAAAAAAATGCAGCACGTGGAAGAGTCTGATCAAGCTTAGAAGGGGATTGGCGGAATTTTGACCAGCCCATGTAATTATGCCCAGTAGTATTTGTGGATCTGAGACATTCCTGTCTCTGCAGTTGGTGCTCTATATTCTGTGTGCAAGGTCTCCTATGCAGCGTTTGTGTTCTGCATGTCATCAGTGACTCCTCCTCCTCTGTCCTGGACAGGTGATGATATATCAGCTCGCAGACCATGTACAGTGTTTCCTAACAGAGCATAATCACCCACCTCCCAAGTCATTTCATGAAGAGATGTTGAAGAATCTGCAGAAACAGCAGGAAAAAATGGCTCTGGAAGAGGAGAAGAGGATTCTAGAGCTGAAGATGAGAGAAGAGCAGATGGTAAGCCAGCTCACAGAGGTGGTGCAACTCTTCTCCTGCCACCTATTGTAATCAGAATCCATCTGCAAAGGACTATACTGGGCAGGGCTAAGACAATAAGAGGGGTATTCAATCCGAGATTTCAACTGTCGAATTCAATGTTCCGAGTGTCGTAAAGTGGGCGTGTCAGCAAAAATGGCCGTGGATTGTTGGAAAACGGCTGTGAATTCGACAATCCACGGCCGGGGGGGGGGGGGGGGTGGCCTATACTCGCAGCTCTCCCGTGAGGCCACGCCCCTATTTTGCCGCTATGGGGGCATGACCCAGAGGCTCTGTGAGCCTCTAGCCATGCCCCCAGCCCCCTGGTTGCGCACAGCGTTTATTCCCCGCTGCTTAGCAGCCGACAGGGGGGACTCCCAACAGCCCCCCCTCACCGCTGGACACTGCCGCCCGCGGGTGGGACAGCGGGACAGGCCCTAATAATCGGGACTGTCCCGCTAAAATAGGGACTGTTGGGAGGTATGCATTATTTAGGATGCAAGAGGAGGATGCTGCCTACTCTTGCATCCTTTGTAACTGTCTGCTTTGAGGGGGGGCGGCCATTTGCAAGTGACTTTCTATCAGGAGAAGTGCCGGGACTGCAGCAGACAGGAGGATCTGCTGGTCCCTGAACGGCACCACCAGACGCAGCGGCCGTAACAATACCTTCTGCAGACTCCGCGGCGCCCAATCTTGCTCTGCGTCTCCAAGCCACCACGGGGTCTGCGGAGGTATAGTTACACCACAGCGGTCAGGGGGATGGTGCATGGGTAGGCCCAGTGTTTTCTGGAAATGCTTTGGGAGTGTTCTATAGTATATCCATGCGCCATTGTCATTTCATCGGAAATGCAGCTATTACAATTTTGTATCTTGTGTCTCGTTTGTCAGAGGCGGGAAATCCTAGCTGAAATCGAACGGAGGGAGGAAGAGAAAAAAGAGGAGAAAAAGAGGAAAGAAATGGAAAAACTGGTAACTTTTTATATTTAAACTCTTTTAAAAATCAGTGAGCGGATCAACACCTTAATCTATACTATGGATTTGAGTGGATTTCTCTATTGTTTGATTCTTTTGTGTTTAAGGAACGTCTTGAAAGTGCCAATCTAACCTGTCAGGAAAATTCCATCAAATTAAGTAGTAGCACAAGTTCTAAGGTGTCGGCCACGAATGAAGGTTTTACTGATCATGGAGGAAATTCCAACAGACCTCGCACAACTTCTGCTGGCAGATCAAAGTAAGAACACACAGGAAAAAGCATTTTCATGGCAGCTTTGGATCATGAGCCCTTCCAAACTTTTTTTTTTTTCTTTGCACAAGAATATGATTAGTGTCATCTATCAAAAGAATGCTGGTCTAGAAATCTACTGGCTATTTTTTCAAACTTATTTTAAAAAAAGTCTAATATGAACCTTTCTATTTTTGAGGTTTATACTGTAAATCCTTAGCATTTTCTGTTGATCGCTTTGCATTTGCTATCTGGGATATCTTCTCTTGATGGTAGACTAAGGCCAGTATTCAATGCCTCTGATTCGCCATCTTTTACAGCGAATCTGGCAATTCGCCGGTGTAACGACGAATTTTCTCTCAATAAAAACAATTCGCCCTATTCAATGGAGACAATTCGCTGCCAATGACCAGCGAATGTCTGGCGATTCGCCGTATGTGATTCGCCAGTGGTTTTCAATGGGATTTTTAGTGGAACTCGCAGAGAGTATATTCAATGCTCAAATGGAGAACTGCTTTCTCCAGGGATTTTCGCCATGTTTCACCGTTTTGCATTCGTCATCTTTTTTAGGTGAACTGGAATGTGATCTTTTTAAAATATATATTTTTTTGGTACTTATGAGTTATCCGGGCGCCCGATTTCTAAATCGGGTCGGATCGGGCACATCGCATCGCATCGCATGCGATGCGATGCGATGACCCGATTTTTCCATAGGAATCAATGTTAAAATGGACAGAGTCCATTTTAACATGGAATTCAATGGGAAAAAGGGGTCCTTTTCATACCCCTACTATCCAAGTGGGCATGGAGTTGGATATAAACCTGTGGCGAGCGTAGCGAGCCACCGAGCCCGAAGGGTGGCGAGCGGACATAGAATACCGTCCCCTCGCGGGGCTCGCTTCGCTCGCCACGCTTCGGGCTCGGTGGCTCGCTACGCTCGCCACAGGTTTTTATCCAACTCCATGCCCACTTGGATAGTAGGGGTATGAAAAGGACCCCTTTTTCCCATTGAATTCCATGTTAAAATGGACTCTGTCCATTTTAACATTGATTCCTATGGAAAAATCGGGTCATCGCATCCGATGGTCGCATGCGATGCGATGCGATGCGATATCGCATCGCATCGCATCTGATTGTATGCCTTAACTTAAGGCATACAATCAAAAAATCGGGCGCCCAGATAACTCATAAGTACCATTTTTTTTTTTAGGGTGTCAAAAAATCTGATTTTTTATTCCGTGAAGGGGTATGCTATTTTTATTCATTTGCTTGCAGCACATGAATATATATTTAATTTTTTTTAATATCTTCCACAAACATCCATCCTTTATCGTGTTGCTGTTCTTGTTTTTATAGTGGCTACAATTTGTCTAAGATTTGATGGATTTTGTATCCCTTTTGTAGACAAGGTAATTTGTCTACTCTTTTTAATGTGTTGTTACAACTTTCCTTGACCAATCTATAAATTTCTACTTAAGTTTATTAAATCTGTTAAGTTATGGGTCCTACACACGTAACGATTTAGGGGCATTTTTATTGCTTAGAAAATGCCCCTACATCGCTACGTGTGTAGGCGCCATAGTGATAGCGATGTGCTGCGCTTCTCTGCGTGTCAGGGCCTGTGTTCTCACAGGCGAACACTGTGCCCTGAAATATTTCTCGGCACACAGCGCTGACACATCGCTGTCTCTGTGGGATCTTGCTGAGCGATCTAGCATTAGCGAATCTCCCTGTGTGTAGGCTCTATTACTTTGCAAGCTGGTGCAATCTGTGTTAGCTTACTTGTATTATCAGTATCTACCTTCCAAGACGTTGGTCGATATTTCCTACAGCGTGCGTGTTTACCACTTCTTCATGCCAAAGTTTACATCTAGAGTTCTACATCTGCTGCAATTCTTCATCTAAGTTATGGTGTGTAAACATGGTGCGATATGGCTTCCGATGTTGCGGATATAGTGCACATCGGAAGCCATATCGCATGCTGATTGTGTACTTTTTAGGGCTTGCGAGCCCGATGCGCTGCCGATGCGCGCTCCCGTGTGAGCGCAAATCGGCAGTGACATAGTGAGGGCAGGCAAGACTATATAGTGCAGATCTGCACTATATAGTCTTTGTGCCACATACTCACATAGCTCCGGCGGCCAGAGGGGCTTCTCCTGGGGCTGCAGGGCTGATGCGCAGTGACCCGGAAGTCCGCCGTATAGAGGAGGGTGGGGGGTGTGGCCTCTGATGTATGCATGGGGGGGGCGGCAGGGGGAAGCTGTTGCTGTGCCGCGGCCCCACGCTGCCATCTGTGCCCCTGCCCTGCACCTGCAGGATGGTGACAGGTATCGGTACTGTCCTCTCTTCTCTCCTTCATGCCGTGCAATGCGAGTCCCGATGCGATCAGATCGCATCGGGACTCGCATCGCACGGCATGTTGACCGTGTGTACACACCATTAGTGTCATTTGCACTGTGTTTTATAATGACCATTAACCCAATTTATGTTTTTAGGCGAGACCGGCAGTATTCCTCGTGCAGTGACGACAGTGCGTCGGCTTTTGAAGTGTTGACGTTTGACATTGGTTGCAACGGCCAGTTGGTTGTGCACAGAGGAAAGTGTCTGGGTGAGTGAGGATAAATCACAGCAGGTTGGACGTTTTCTGTGCATACTGGGGCTGATTCGAAGGTGGGCGCGATAGCACAGCTGCTGCATCTCTGCATGGAGCAGCTGTATGAAATTATACTAAAGGTGCGGGAGGCAGGCTTCTTTAATCTGCTGCTGCGTCCAGAGACACAGCAATCAGATCAACTGGGTGCCTGTCGGAACATCCGCGCTGCTCACTGGTTACCTAGGATACCTGAATCGCACCGCTGGGGCTGTTGCAATGCACCTGCGGATGCAGTAACTCACGATGTCCTGAAACCAATGTAACATCAATCATGCTGCAGAGTTGGGGCACGGCTCGCGACATCACATCCCCGCATATGCACATTAGCAAAAACATCTACGCATTGTGTGCCACCGCCATTGAAGGGAAGAGGCCAGTATCTTGGTCATTTGACGTAGATTTCTTGGATTCAAGGATCTGCGATGGGCATCTTGGGTATTGGGGATCGTCCAATGGTATTGCAGTGATCCGATAGCTGAATTTACATACAGGAAACGGCAGCGATAGCTAGTCCAACCACATCTGAATTAGCCCCAATGAGCAAAGAGATAATTCATGTTTATTTTTAAAACCTTAGTTTGCTTAATTAATTAAAAGGTAATCAGTCTGTAACTTTAGGCCCTACTGCTGGCATGTCCAAACTATGGCCCTCCAGCTGTTGTGAAACTACAAGTCCCATCATGCCTTGCCACAGTTTTCCTATTAGGGAATGCTAAAGCAATGGCAAGGCATGCTGGGATTTGTAGTTTCACAACAGCTGGGGGGCCACAGTTTGGACATGTCTGCCCTACTGGAAAGTATTGTGCTTTACGGTCTATGGTTATAGAGAAACCAATGGATTGTTTAGCAAAATACGATTTTCTGTGGTTACTGATGGAAGTTGACGTTGATCTGCAAGCAGCCACGATAGACTATGAAAGAATACCTCCTATAACTCATTTAAGGTCAATGCTTCAGTCACGAGTTTGACGTTATATTCTTTATCCATTATTTTCAGAAAAGGTTGAGCAGCTGGGTAAATCCATTTACAATGGCTTAGAAATTGCTTCTGGACAATTTGTGATCATTTACGAATGGGGTCTTCAGTGGCAGAAGAAGATGGGCCAGTTCCTTACTACTCAGGAAAAAGAAAAGGTTGACAAGTGTAAAAAACAGGTACAGTTCATCGATGTACAATACACAAAATTCCTTTGAATTGCGCAAGTTCTTAATTGAAAGGTGGTCGCTAGTAACACTTGGCCTCCACAATCCAAATACCACCACAATAGTGTTCTACAGCGCCCGAATTCAAATGGTTACTGGTAATTCCTGTCTTTCCTTACTTCATATCTCCATAAACAATTATTTTTTTCTTATATGTAAAATATTTATTAAAATACAAACATTAAAACAAGCATTTCATGGCAATTCCTTGTCATAGGAGTGGTTTTCTCAGATTATGGATGAAAACCTGTCACCGACGCGTTTCGTCTCATTTCGAGACTTCATCAGGGGTGTGATTTTTTTGTTATATAAATCTTTAACAGTGTTTATAAGGATTCTACTGGATCGACCTTCTTAATTTGCTCTAATATCCGTCAAGGTTCAACAGATAATCCACTTAACAATGAGTATTCAAACAATTGGGTGGAACCCTGTAATAGAAGACCTTATAGTCACAATCTATTTTTTCGAAATTACTTTTAGTAATTTCTCATTCATCTTTAAGCTGGTACATGGTAAGTACCCTTCCCACTTGGGCTATGATATCACTACTTTGCCAATGTTGCTCCGCAAATAAGGGAATCCAAAGAGATTAAGCACTATAGAGCAGTGGTTCCCAACCCTGGTCCTCAAGTACCCCCAACAGTGCATGTTTTGCAGGTCTCCACACAGAATCACAAGTGCTATAATTAGCTCCACCTGTGGATCTTTTCAAATGTGCCTGAATAATAAGTGCACCTGCCGGGTGACATGGAAAACATGCACTGTTGGGGGTACTTGAGGACCAGGGTTGGGAACCACTGCTATAGAGGATAAACCCTCAGTCTATCCTCCAAAGGATGGATAATCACTTGTCCTTAGATAGTTTGTATCCGGGTAAAAAATGACCACTCCTGATAAGTGCTGGTTCTTCAGTGTCCAAAAAGCAAGTTCATCGATGTATTCCTGGATTTTATAGCAATTGTTCTGTATTATCTTGGAGGCAATGAAAGTATGATTTGCCTTGTGTAATACATATCCCTTACTACTTGTGACAGTGGAGTATGTATCCGAATATAGGAGCCTGAGACATTTGATCCTGTGCTGTGGAACATTGCTAGAACCGCGTTAAAGTCTCTTATTGTAGTTGCACTATGGTTTTATTGTAATGCCAGCACCAGCCCTTCCTCTGGTGTACAGATGCATCTGAATGCAGAAGGGCTGTGACAGCCACTTGGAGCAGCTGTAGTGGTAACCATCTCAAGCACAGGTTCTCAAAGTTGCTCCTTAGGACCCCACACAGTGCACGTTGTGCAGGTCTCCTCACAGAATCACAAGTGAAATAAAACTTTTAAAAAGTGTCAGTCCGTAATGAGTGAACTGTCGGGTAACCTGGAAAACGTGAACTGTGTGGGGTTCTGAGGACCGAGTTTGACAACCACCGAGCATTATGGGGGTATCCAATTAACTACAAAGAAATATTGGAAAGAAACATTTTCCTGATATTTCTCTAAATGTTATTTTTTTGGCTCCTAGACACAGGTAACAGGCAGTTTTAGAGGGCAGTGTATGGTGGTTATTCTCTGGGGATTACAACAAGAATATCCAGTAATGTGACGGGATAAATGATTGGCTTTTCTAGCGCTGTATTCTTAGGGCTCTTATGTGATTAGGGCTGTACAGATTTCCCCTACTGTATGGATTCCCTCTTTGTCTTGATTGATACCTCTAATACCCCTTTCAGATCGCACTGAAAACCTGGGTTGCTGCCTTGTCAACCCGGCTCGAGGTGCAGTGTAAACACCAAACCTAATAACCAAAGTGGACCAACCCGGCAAATTGACATGGATATAACGGGTTACCGGGCTAAATGTGAAAGTGCCGGACCTGGGGTCAAGATCCCGGATCCGGCATTGCAGTATTTAGAGGGGTTGCCTAGCCTCCAAGGGTTCCATTGCCAGGTGCATTACTGCTCCCACCCTCCAGTTTTATGGAACGCCTTCTCTTCCGGCTTATTCTACTCATGTAGTCGAGGTCTCTTTGGGCCTTATTTTGGTTCACTCTTTCTGACAAAATTCTTCTTAGATGGACAAAACCATGTGCACTGCAGGGGAGCATATGCAAAATGTGCAAAGAGAGTTAGATTTGGGTGGGGTTTTACTTCAAAGTGAGATCTATATTGAAGTGTAAAAATAAAGCAGCCAGTATTTTCCCTGCACAGAAACAAAATTACTCACCCAAATCTAATTCTCTCTGCACATGTTACATCTGCCCCCCTGCAGTGCACATGGTTTTGTCCATCTAAGAAGTATTTTGTCAGAAAGAGTGAACCAAAATAAGGCCCTTTGACTGTTAAAATCTGTGCAGAGGTCCTTTGTGCATACAGATATAGACGCACTCCTTGTGGCTGTAACTAGGTGGTGTTCAACATGATGAGCGTGTCAACATCTATGTGTTTACAAAGCTGTACCAGTTCCAGGTCGTCAGTTCCCTTGATGCTAGCTTTGGTTGATCGGTATTACATGCAGCTCTGCCGCATGGTGTCCCTCCTCCTCAGGCTTGCAGTGCAAATTCCCAACATCATTGGCAGTGCTCTCGAGCAGGAATACACAAGTAATAACCATACAGTCCCTTCTTCGTAATTTATCTGTGGGCGCTGCTCTCCCTGATTATTCTACTTGTTATTTTTGTTGCGTAGTTCTTGTTGGTTCATAGTGCTAATACCTCCATGTGGCTTTGTTAGGTGCGGTGGCGGTGGGAGGGGTTATATGGGGATGATCCTAACACGTTTTAGTGCCTGAACTCTTCCAGCCTTCAATCCCAACATCATTGCCAGTGTCCCCCAGATGGATTATGAGGAAGGGATTTTACAGTGAGTACCAAATCCTTTTTTTTATTTATACACATGAAATATTGCTACGTTTCATGGACCTTCCGCTTTGTGTTCTGATCTCCACTATGGTACCTGCTTTCAGGGCCCCACTGGAATCTTTGAGGGCAGAGGATTAGAAGTTAATTCCTGAAGTCATTTTCGGTTCCTTAATCCCTTTTTTTTTTTTTTTCCCCAACAGATCCAAGGTACGGAAACTGAATTTAATTCCCTCATCAAACTAAGCCACCCGAATATTGTGCGCTATCTCGCCATGCGAGTAAAAGAGAACAAAGATTCCACTTCTGTCGGAATCGTAGTAGAACATGTGAACGGTTCTAAGCTTTCCAAGTTCCTCGAGCAGGAGCTTCCTGTCGCCGTGGACCAGCTTCGACAATATGCGTCTCAACTCCTGTCTGCCCTGGATTATTTGCACAGTAATTCAGTGGTGCATAAAGTGTTATGTGCTTCTGTTGTATTGGTAACTAGCGACGGGAAAGTCAAACTATCAGACTATAGCTTGTCCAAGCGGCTTGCAGACATCTGTCGGGAGGACATCTTTGAGCAGACCAAGGTCCGGTTCAGTGAGGATGCTCTCCCAAGCAAGACAGGCAAGAAGGGCGATATATGGAACCTTGGTCTCTTGCTGCTGTCACTTAGCCAGGGGAGGGTAACAAAGGAGTATCCTGTCAAAGTACCCAGCGGGCTGCCAGCAGATTTCCAGGATTTCTTGAACAAGTGAGTGTGTACATTTAGCAGTTTTGTAAGTAAGAGGATATATATATATATATATATATATATATATATATATATTACATACATACATACATACATACATACATACATACATACATACATACATACATACATACATACATATATATATATATATATATATATATATATATATATATATATATATATATATATATATATATAGAAACAAAAAGTCTGTGAATCAAATCAGCGCTGAAATGGATACTTATAAAACACCAGTGAAAGGTCCAGTGAGGCAGCGCTCATAGGGACAAGTACACCAAAGTCCAATTCTCGGGACTGCAGCTCCTTCTTTAATGAAACCCCGGACTCATGGGGGATAGGGGAGATCTGTTCAAAAAAGAATAAAGGAGGAGCGCTCCATAGTGTAAAACAGTACGATTTATTGAGCAATAATAGCAAGATACCGAGGCATATGACAAGACTCGTACCAAGGATAAAACGGCAGTGGACTGGTTACCACGTGATATATATCAAATAGCCTGGCAAACTCCTACCGCCGTCCGGGGCTCTGAGGTGGACACACGATCTCCCGCTGCAGACGCAGCGTGTCGGACCCACAAGCAGGAACAGACGCAGGATGGAGAGGCACAGGTGAGCACAGGTGAGCACGCGTTTCGTCAGGAGACTTCGTCAGAGGGCCGCCCTCTGACGAAGTCTCCTGACGAAACGCGTTAGGGCGTGCTTTGGTGACGCTGTTGCCGCTGCTCACCTGTGCCTCTCCATCCTGCGTCTGTTCCTGCTTGTGGGTCCGACACGCTGCGTCTGCAGCGGGAGATCGTGTGTCCACCTCAGAGCCCCGGACGGCGGTAGGAGTTTGCCAGGCTATTTGATATATATCACGTGGTAACCAGTCCACTGCCGTTTTATCCTTGGTACGAGTCTTGTCATATGCCTCGGTATCTTGCTATTATTGCTCAATAAATCGTACTGTTTTACACTATGGAGCGCTCCTCCTTTATTCTTTTTTGAACATATATATATATATATATATATATATATATATATATATATATATATATATATATATATATATATATATATATATATATATATATATATATATATATATATATATATATATATATATATATATATATATATATCGATTCAAACAGGCTCTGTCACTCCAGCGGTCTTTCAGTGAAAAAAAGTTTTAATGTGATCCGACGTTTCGGGGCTACAACAACGCCCCTTCTTCAAGGTGTACAAAGGTTTTGTACACCTTGAAGAAGGGGCGTTGTTGTAGCCCCGAAACGTCGGATCACATTAAAACTTTTTTTCACTGAAAGACCGCTGGAGTGACAGAGCCTGTTTGAATCGTTTGCTAAAATTTGGTTTCCTCCGAGCACCCGCGGCAGTTGCATGACAAGCATCGGGAGTGCCAGGCTGATTCTCCCTCTATATATATATATATATATATATATATATATATATATATATATATATATATATATATATATATATATATATATATATATATATTCTCCTCACACACACACACACAATGGGGGGCATTCAATATGGGATTTCGACTGTGCTGTCAGAACATCCCGACCAGTGTTTCATCTGATCCGACAGTAGGAATTCACTGTTTCGGCTGTCGGGTGTCAAAGTCCATGGATCGGCAAAAACGGCCGTGAATTCGACAGCCCGCGGCCGTTTCCAACAAAACAGATCTGACTTTAAAAAAGTCAGATTGGACACTCTTCAATGCCGTCATTAATAACAGCATTGAATAGGTGAAGACTGATATTTCCCCCGTCAGGAAATTTTTTCACATATTGAATACCCCCCATAGTCCTTCCTGGCACCCCTGTATCACTGATAAGTGCCCTCCTCAGGGGAATCTCCCCTCAATACAACCAAGGCCGCACTCACTGTATAGGAAATTTGCTTTAACTATTCCATGATCTGGTTGATGGGGGTTACGATTTCGTTCCATGTGCACCGGCTTGATTCTTCAATATGGAGAGTACATCATGGCTATGTAATATGCTGGTTTAAATAAACTCCTCCTCCCTATCCAGATTGGCCTTGCGGTTATTATAGTAAAAGGGCGTTGGCCAATAGATTAGTTTGTGTTATACCTTTATGTATGATCTGATGTTAGCTTGTGTCCTGGGTCAGGTGTGTCTGCTTGGAAGACCAGGAACGATGGAGTGCCCAGCAGTTGCTGACTCACAGCTTCATCAATCCTCCGCCGCAGAAATGTCCAGAGAGTGAGGAAAGTCCAGATGGTAAGGACTGGAAGCATTATGGGGTCAACCCTGCAATCTGTATTATTAAAGTTATGATTGACACCTAATGTTAGGACTGCAGTGTCTGTGTCTGGAGCTGATTGGTCAGATCCTGTCTTTGTGTAGCGAATGGACAGCATCTATCTCCCTCTGTGCTTCCTAATCCCATGTATTCTCATCAGCAATTCTATTTCAGCATATGTAAATAAGAGAAACACAAACAGTATAGTCCATTAAAGCACAAAATACCCTATCAATGTAAATGGTACAATAGTAAATAGGTGAGAATGCTGAATTCTCTTACAGGCAGTTTTCATGGAGTAAATGGTATTTTGCTATTTCCAGATTACACAGGCGTGGACTGCACGGAGACGGTCATACCCCGCACTTCCTTATCCAACGCCACATTCCATATAGAATCACAAAGGCAGTTTTCCCGCTACTTCCATGAGTTTGAGGAGTTACAGATGCTCGGCAGAGGTGCATTTGGAGCCGTTATTAAGGTAATCCTTAAAAATCCATATAAATTGTGCGCCTTTTTGTTCACAGATACCTTCAGTTTGGTGAACTTGCATTACCCAGCTTGCACCTCTTTTGGTTTATGATAGTGCATTGGTATTCTGGCGGTTATTCAGAGTTGATTGCTGTTTAGCAAATTTGCAAGTTTATCGATTATCGAATGACTGTGTGTGGGTCGTAGTGGGCGTGCGCGAGGCCAAACAGTGGAAAAATCAGTGACAAATCTGATCACAATCTCCTTGCAACCTGACCGAGCGGAAGCCAGTGTTTGGGGGGCGGTAACTGGTAGTTTTCTGGGAGTGTCAGAAAAATGCAGGTGTGCCCAGGCGGTTTCAGGGAGGAAGGCCAGCTCCGGCCTAGATCTGACCGTCTGTCACAGAGTTGTGGAAGGGTCAGAGTTATGCACACTTGGGCAGACTTATCTAAATCATTAGACCATATGCCATATGGAGAGGGAGCTGAGGAGATTGGAGGTAGGAGGAGATAGAAAGGGGGCTGGTTATTCTGGTTCATTCGCTCAGATGCAAATTTGCAGCCTTGCGAGTGAACCAGATACCACCTTGCGACTGGTGGTACGCCGGCCCACCATTCGCAAGGTGCATACGTTCGCAATGGGTGCGATTGGATGTTTTACATTAACATCCATTCGCATGCCACTGGGACCCTCCCACATATTTCGATGGTCGCCGACCATCGGAAGGTGCACGCATAAGTAAGGTTGCTCTAAGCAACTTACATATGCGTGTACGCTCAGGGAGAAGTGGGCAGGCAGCTCCGGTGATGTCAGCTGCCCGCCCCCAGCATGTCCATCACGGCGGCATTGGCATGAGAACGCCCATGAAACACTGGGCGTTCTCATATTCTAATGGGCAAGTCCGCCGCCCTCCGCCTGCAAGGATGGGCACATTCACCCAGTGAAGTTTGTTCACCGTGGGTGCGCACATGCGCAGAAATGCACAAACATCGGCCCCGTGCAAACGCACGCGGGCCAACAAATGCCAGAATAAGGCTGTAAACCGTAATTTTTTAAACCGAGTGCGCTTCTACATATTTTTGGGGGTGAGTTTAAAATGGCAATAACATTGTATATAAAACCATTGCATTTTATATAGGAAGTACCACACTAAAAAATTGGTGGCGTTGTGAAAGTCTTCGAAGAATTGTGTTGCCAAAATATAGTTTTTATAGCACATAACTTGTCTTATTTGGACTGTTTTTAGTTTTCAAAATCATACGCAATTCACAGGCTTTGTGTTTTTTTGTTTTAGGTCCAGAACAAGTTGGACGGCTGCTATTATGCAGTAAAGCGAGTGCACATTAATCCCGCCAGCAAGCAGTTCAGGAGAATTAAAGGTGAAGTCACGTTGCTGTCTCGACTAAACCATGAAAACATTGTGCGCTATTACAACGCCTGGATCGAAAAACATGAACTTCCATCTCCTTCCACCCCCAAACCTGGGACCCCTGGAGAGAAGAAGGTGGCAGTGAAGCCCGAGCAGGTTGTGAAGAACGAGCTGGGGTTGCTGGATGAGGTGGAGGCCAACGCTCCAGCCCCAATCGTGGCCAGTTCCGTTGAGTGGAGCACGTCTTGTGAAAGGTCCTCAAGTGCACACTGTAAAAGTTCTGACTCAAGTGATGATGATGATGACGAGGAGGATGAAGAGGGGGTGTTTTCACCTTCATTTTTGTAAGTTGATTAAGAAAATCATAGCGGTGACCATGATTTATGTATGTGGTGGTGTTATCTTTCCTTTCTGGCGTAGCAGTCGTTTCATCTCTTGACGTTTAAATGACAATACTAGCTTATTGAGCGAAACGTGTTGATCTACGGAGCTGCGTGATTACACGGGCGAGGATAAATTAAGAAGGGAGTTCTTTTAAACATGGGATGTTACCCATAACAAGCAATCAGATTCTACTTATTTATTTAACAAGCACCTTCTAGAAGATAATAGGTGGAATCTGATTGGTTGCTATCAGACCAACAGGCACTTTATCTTTGGGCGGGTGTTATGCTTTCCCGGGTTCCCTATAGAGTACGCTAGTCTCCCATAACCGCTCATTTTCTCTTATGTTTGTGAACAAAATATCTTTCTGGATGGAATTTTAGTGGAAATATATATATATATGACTGTGTGTTTTTCATTCTGTGAACATCTAAGGGCCAGATGTATCAAGCTTCAAAAGTGATAAAGTGGAGAGTAATAAACAACCAGTCAGTTAGCTTGTAACTGCCATGTCACAGGCTGGGTTTGAAAAACGACAGGTAGGAGCTGATTGGCTACTTGCTTATCACTCTACATTTTATCACTTTTTGAAGCTTGATACATCTGGCCCTAAATCTTTAAATTAGATATTTTATATTGGTGTTTAACTCATTAGTCCTACCTGGAACTGGCGAGGACACTGAGTGCTTAGGGTTGCCTTATAGATTTATCGGATATAGCAGCCTTGGCTGGGATTGCATACGATACATTGTATACAAAAGGACTTTGCCTGGTGTATCATATGCAATTCTGCCCTCCGAGGAATACAAAGGATATTGTATGTGATTTCTCCCCACAGAGAAGTTGCATAAGTGTATGGGGTCTATAGAAACTCAGACTATAGACCTGGACATAGAGGGTATTTTACTTTGTAGTTAGGATCGGTACCAGACTAGAGTACAAAGAATCCGCTTATTATCAGGCTTGGTTGTAGAACTGGAGCGATCTAGGGCAGAGCCATTGCACCACTTCTCCACCCTCTTACCAACAACCAAACTGACACCCGCTATTGCTTATATACCCATTTTATTCTGACTCCTCCCACTACTTTCCTTCCTGTTCTAGTCCAGACCCTCCCCACCATCTTTTTTGTATCTTTTTTTTTTATTTTATTTAAGACCAATTAAAAAATGTTCTCCCTTAAATTGCTTTCATTGCTTGTGTACAATTATGATTGCAAATAAACATTTTTTTTGTTATATATAAATAATCAATCAGAACATGACCACTGCTGAGCTCTGTGTGTGTTCATCTTCTCTTGTTCCCTGAAATTCCAATTTCATTCATTTCTCTTATTCACGCAGGCCAGGAACAGACTCTGATAGCGAGATTATTTTTGAAAACGAAGATGGGAACAGTCCTGATCAGGTGACTACATATATACATACATACGTATTACAAAGTGTTATTTTTATTTGTTTGCCTTTGGTACTTTGTTCTCTTAAACCACCCTCCACATCTAACACCACAAATGTGATTTACATGTGGATGTGCTGCAGTTACAGACATTTCACAGTGACAAACTGCAGACATCACCTCTCCATTTAACTATCCTATTAGCATCACTTCCTTCTAAGCAACCGCCCCAGGACTGTGACAGTATATCCTGCACAGTCTGCTTGCTGCCATCTGGGGTGTAGTAGAGGGCATCAGTGTTTTCAGTGATATATCAGATGTGATCTTTAGGTACAGTGACATGTAAGGTTTATCTTGTTCTATATTTATGGTCCCGACTACACAAATTAGGGTGGTAATACACTACTGGGACCTCTCGCAGCGGTGTAGGGCCAGACAATCCCCCTTGAGCCGCCCGGGACTGCATGTAGTCATTTGACATGTGATGTATCTCATGCAACCCCGTTCCCCGCCACCGGGATTTTGTTCGAGTCAGAGGTTGAAAAATGCAGCAGGTCCTATCTCCGACTCAGATGCGCACAGGACCGTGCATTGGATTGGATGTCAAACCGATCCGATTTGGAAACTTTTCACCTGGTTTCTCGGCCCAATATGTGGGAATCAGGGAATAGCAGCCAAATCATACTAGTGTATGGGGGCCTTTAGTGTCCCGCTGCATTCTGGACACTTTACCCTTCCCAATCGGAGTCATGTGGATTATAAAGTATAAAAAATCCCCCCCAAAAAATTTATTTTGACCTTTTTATACCCCTTTCACACTTGCAAGCTGGGTTCTAAGTTCCAGGTGCGACCCGGCTTGCAAGTGCTTTCACACTGGCCACCCGACCCGGAATGAAGTCGGGCGGGTGGCGTCATCTGGAGGCTTGGCCGGGGCGGCGCTGGGAGATGTCAGCACCTCCCAGCGGTGCATTTTCACTGCAGTGAACGGGATCTGGGTCACGCTGACCCGGAATACCCGTTCACGCTCACCGCATCCCGTGTCTATTCCGTAATCTACCCGGGTCAGGACCCGGGTAGAAATCCCGGAATGCTGAACACAGGATGCAGTGACAAGACCCTTTCACACTGAGCTAAATCCCGGGTTGATGCGCGTTCATGTGCAAAAGCCCAGGATATTTTTGCAAGTGTGAAAGGGGTATTATTTGTCGACTATTGCCATGTCAACTTTTTGCATTTTAACCATTTGTTATCGACTTATTGACTGTCTGTCTAGATGCTGTCTACTTCATATATTCATATATGAAGTGTATATACACCTACACCAGACCAAGCATTTGGGCCTGCCCTACACGTACTGACTGTTTATCGCTTTGCAGGAGGACGATGAGAACAAAGCAGGAGTAGCCAAACAATCCCTCTCCGAAGTGTCCGTTCAGGCTGTGCATTTCCTGTACATTCAGGTAGGGTAGCGCTGTTCTAATGGGAATTATTGGTAAAGTGATAGTTCATTATTATGTAAATACAGCTCTACCGCGCCCTCTGTGGCCAGAATGGGAACTTCACCCTTCACTCTTTCTGTAACAATGGTTTGTTTCATTAAATTGCATTCTTCTACCCCCTCCGAGCTGATCAATAGTGTCTCTGACTTCATACTATAATAGATGGGGAACTTGGGTATTTATCAATAATAATACTCCATCTCATTGTTTCATAACAATTGTGTCCTGTCCATCACAGAATTATACACTTTCTGCCTAGCAGACAAGATATCCAACTCTATAATACTCTAATACTGCTCCAACTGTAAAACGCTGCAGAGTATTACTCTATAGAGGTGTTATCTTCTCCCATAGAGCTGGGAAATGTTGTGACCTCAGAGCTGAATGGGCACTTACCCAGATCATGGTGCCGAGCCTGTGCTGGATGATACTGGATAAACATTCATGCATACAGAAGCCACAGAGGCTAGACATGGATTAGATGGGGACTTCGGGATTGGATGCGTTGCGTAGGAACTTCTCAGAGGGGAGAAGTCACCACCAAAACCCTTGGAGCTGTCCAGGACGGTCCCGAGTGGCAGGGTATTTTGCATGCGGTCCCATTCCCCACCATGGTATCCGATTTAATCCTTGGTGCAGCAATGTCGATCCCCAGCTATGTTCCGATGTGCGATAGGAATTGGAGGTTAAACACATGCGATTTGGTTTCTCGGCCCAATTACTCTGATTCGGATGAAAAGGCACCAAATTGCACTAGTTGGTGGGGCCCTTAAAGGTTGCAGACAGGGGCCCTTATTCAGATCTCATTTATTCTCAAAATGGGCAAAACCATGTGCACTGCAGGTGGGGCAGATGTAACATGTGCAGAGAGAGTTAGATTTGTGTGAGTTATTGTGTTTCTGTGCAGGGTAAATACAGGCTGCATTATTTTTACACTGCAATTTAGATTTCAGTTTCAACACATCCCACCCAAATTTAACTCTCTCTGCACATGTTACATCTGCCCCACCTGCAGTGCACATGGTTTTTCCCATTTAACAACAAATTTGTACTGTGATCAGATCTGAATAAGGGCCAGGGTTTATATCTGGTCTTCATTAAATCATTTATCGATCATATAAAATAGTTTTATCTTTATTTTTAAGATGGAGTATTGTGAGAAAAGCACCTTACGGGATACTATAGATCAAGGATTATATCTGGACAACAGTCGCCTTTGGAGGCTGTTCCGGGAGATTCTGGATGGACTGGCCTACATTCATGAGCAGGCAAGTGCAGTGATTGAGGTCCCCCGTTATATCCGTGCTTTATAACGTACCAGTTTTATTGTGTCTCTTAGGTTCTGCTGGGACTTCCGCACCAAGCAATAACTAGACCCAAATAATCTCACTTGCATTCCAGGGCACAATCTTCCTCCATCAGTCCTCTGGTGGACTATTTTATCCATACAATTGAAGCAAACTGGTATTATGGTTACATAATCTCTTCGTAAACGGTCAGGTGCATCTGCCATATGCCTTATATATGTGCAGTGCTTAACAATGCGCTCAGGTTGTGATGCATCCAGATGATTTGAATGACAGCGACTGTTTATTTTTGGGTGCAATATTTAACTAAACTTCAATGAATTGACTCGGCCGTATTTGTATGTATTTATACTAGAAGAACAGTCGCTGTGAGCAATGCTGGCATTTTTAGCGGATATTTTGAGGATCGCGCACACCAATGTTTGCACTCAAAGGGTTAATGTTCTGATGAATTCTGGTTTATCGCGCCTTTAAATGTATTTGTCATCAGCTTTTGTTGAAGTTGAGTCAATGAAACAATAATACTAATTTTGTGGTTATTTTAAAATGACCGTAAACGGCTTTGGGTCATTTGCTTTGCCCTGTGCCACCCTCATAAAAACACTGTTTCCGGCATTTTGCGTTGGCTCCTATGGATTGGACACAGGTATTTTCATCATATGCTACACACTGCAGAAGAACAGCTGTTATACAATAATCCGATCAATGACTCCACAATGTCACATGGTTTAAGGCTGTTTTGAAGCCTAGTATTATCCATATTTTCATTCTATGATCTGTTATTTTTTTAATGGTTCTATTGGTTGAAGAGTGAATATTTTTTCCTTCTGCCTTACAGGGGATGATTCACAGAGATTTAAAGCCTGTCAATATCTTCTTAGATTCAGATGATCATGTGAAAATAGGAGATTTTGGTCTGGCGACGGATCACCCAGCCTATGTAGTGAGTGCATCATGTAAAAAATTAAATGTGTATGTATGTATAGTTATATATAGTATATGTATGTAATGGTTTCCCTTTGATCTTGTTTTGCAGACAGAATCCACAGAAGAAGAGGACCAAGGTCGCACTGACTTAATCAAAGTTGATCCTGAAGGTAATGTGTTGTATTTGCTTTTGTATTGGTCCCTAATAAACATGTGACTGTATCTTTCCCTAGTTCCAGTGTATCTTCTCTGCGTGATTTAGAATGAATGACACCATGCACTTCCCTATACTTCATTGTGTCTTGGCGATGTGGAATTACATTTGGTTTCACTCACGTACCCAAGACCAGTTTTGGTTCGGTACATCTCCTCCATTCTCCCCTGTACCACATCTTCAGTATGCCCTTATTCTATATTGTACTCAGACATAGAATAATATTGTGGCTGTTATTTCACCAACCAGGGGAACCTTATAATAAGCTGCCATTCTCTTTTTATTTGATCAGGTCATTCACAGGGGTGCCAGCGACTCTGCAATGTTCTAGCTCCTTGTAACGTTAGGAACAAATGGGAAATGGTCTGACCTACCATACTAAAGACACAATTAGGAGTGATGTGCCCCACGACCCTAGACACTAATGACAGTGATGTGCCCTGCCACCCTATACACTAATGACAGTGATGTGCCCTGCCACCCTATACACTAATGACAGTGATGTGCCCCGCCACCCTAGACACTAATGAGTGATGTGCCCCGCCACCCCTAGACACTAATGACAGTGATGTGCCTCGCCACCCCTAGACACTAATGACAGTGATGTGCCCTGCCACCCTATACACTAATGACAGTGATGTGCCCCGCCACCCTAGACACTAATGAGTGATGTGCCCCGCCACCCCTAGACACTAATGAGTGATGTGCCCCGGCACCCCTAGACACTGACAGTGATGTGCCCCGCCACCCCTAGACACTAATGACAGTGATGTGCCTAGACACTAATGACAGTGATGTGCCCTGCCACCCTATACACTAATGACAGTGATGTGCCCCGCCACCCTAGACACTAATGAGTGATGTGCCCCGCCACCCCTAGACACTAATGAGTGATGTGCCCCGGCACCCCTAGACACTGACAGTGATGTGCCCCGCCACCCCTAGACACTAATGACAGTGATGTGCCTAGACACTAATGACAGTGATGTGCCCTGCCACCCTATACACTAATGACAGTGATGTGCCCCGCCACCCTAGACACTAATGAGTGATGTGCCCCGCCACCCCTAGACACTAATGAGTGATGTGCCCCGGCACCCCTAGACACTAATGGCAGTGATGTGCCCCGCCACCCCTAGACACTAATGGCAGTGATGTGCCCCGCCACCCCTAGACACTAATGACAGCGATGTGCCCCGCCACCCCTAGACACTAATGACAGTGATGTGCACCGCCACCCCTAGACACTAATGGCAGTGATGTGCCCCGCCACCCCTAGACACTGATGACAGCGATGTGCCCCTCCACCCCTAGACACTGATGACAGCGATGTGCCCCGCCACCCCTAGACACTAATGACAGCGATGTGCCCCGCCACCCCTAGACACTGATGACAGCGATGTGCCCCGCCACCCCTAGACACTGATGGCAGCGATGTGCCCCGCCACCCCTAGACACTGATGGCAGCGATGTGCCCCGCCACCCCTAGACACTGATGGCAGCGATGTGCCCCGCCACCCCTAGACACTGATGGCAGCGATGTGCCCCGCCACCCCTAGACACTGATGGCAGCGATGTGCCCCGCCACCCCTAGACACTGATGACAGCGATGTGCCCCGCCACCCCTAGACACTGATGGCAGCGATGTGCCCCGCCACCCCTAGACACTGATGGCAGCGATGTGCCCCGCCACCCCTAGACACTAATGACAGCGATGTGCCCCGCCACCCCTAGACACTAATGACAGCGATGTGCCCCGCCACCCCTAGACACTGATGACAGCGATGTGCCCCTCCACCCCTAGACACTGATGACAGCGATGTGCCCCGCCACCCCTAGACACTGATGGCAGCGATGTGCCCCGCCACCCCTAGACACTAATGACAGCGATGTGCCCCGCCACCCCTAGACACTAATGACAGCGATGTGCCCCGCCACCCCTAGACACTAATGACAGCGATGTGCCCCGCCACCCCTAGACACTGATGACAGCGATGTGCCCCGCCACCCCTAGACACTGATGGCAGCGATGTGCCCCGCCACCCCTAGACACTAATGACAGCGATGTGCCCCGCCACCCCTAGACACTAATGACAGCGATGTGCCCCGCCACCCCTAGACACTAATGGCAGTGATGTGCCCCGCCACCCCTAGACACTAATGACAGCCATTCATGTCTAGCCCCAACAGGTCATGCTTTGTGGATGTCCTTATTCATGCACAGGTAAGTTAATCAGTTTTGCTGGGTCAGTAATTACTCCCCTGCATCCACAGACTGATGTCCTCAATACATGACCTGTTGGGAAAATTTGAGGTTCAAGTACCACTGCTCTATAGTATAGACTGTAGGGGGAATCTAAAACACATTAAATCTATCTTGTATCATTAACCATACTAGGTCAGGGAAAGGATAAATATCCCATAATATACATTATAGTATAAACCGGAAGACAGGCCTGGTCTTTCTGCACACACATTCTGCCACCTCATTATAAGATTCCTGTCTCCTTTTGCTGACAGCTGCTATCTTGTCATGTGGCTAAGTGCTCAGATCCACACATACAGCAGGCCATTTGCCACCATTGGGCATGTGCAGCAGCTCTGTCCCTTATACTGTTCTAGCCATAGCTCTTAAAGGACATAGGGCCAGATTCTCTAAGCTTCAAAAGTGATAAAATGGAAAGTGATAAACAGCCAGCCAATCAGCTCCTGTCTGACATTTTTCAAACACAGTCTGTGACATGGCAGGTAGGAGCTGATTGGCTGGCTGTTTATCACTCTCCATTTTATCACTTTTGAAGCTTAGAGAATCTGGCCCATAGCCCTTTGCCACAGTTGCATTGAATGAACTTTCATCCCCAGGAAAACTCACTGGCATGGTGGGCACAGCCTTATACGTTAGTCCAGAGGTCCAGGGGAACACTAAAGCCTCCTATAACCAGGTAATGAGTATGTGAAACTGTTTGTTTATATCCACATAACTTTCGTGATAATAAAATTCAGGACAAGGACTAGATATAGCGCTTGGGACCCCCAATATACAAAGAAGCCTTGACGGCGGCTTGGGGGCTTAAATCATACATTTGCACAAATATATGTAACCAGTATCTCTGAATTCTATTATCATGTAGTGTTCACGGTACTTATGTAATATCTGGGCGCCCGATTTTTTTTTGCATCGCATGCAATATAGTGGCATACAATTCATGCAATGCGATTTTTCATTGTAAAGACCCGATTTTTTTTTATTGTATAGTCACCCATGGGTGATTTCATACCCCCACTATCCAACTACGCATGGAGTTGATTTTATATAGTGTGGCGAGCGCAGCGAGGGGACGCAGAATACATGTAAAGTAATCCGCGTCCCCTCGCGGGGCTCGATGCGCTCGCCACGCTTCTGGTTCGGTGGCTCGCTGCGCTCGCCACACTATATAAAATCAACTCCATGCGTAGTTGGATAGTGGGGGTATGAAATCACCCATGGTTGACTATACAATAAAAAAAATCGGGTCTTTACAATGAAAAATCGCATCGCATGCCTTTAGTAGTGGCATGCAATGAAAAAATCGGGCGCCCAGATAATACACAAGTACCGTGTTCACTAATGCCATTCAGTGAGCTGAAGTATTTGTGAATGTCATTTTAATCTATGGATGCACGTTCCTGCCCTCTGTGTAGAAAGTGGACCTCTTCAGCCTGGGGATCATGTTGTTCGAGATGTCCTACAGACCTATGGATACAAGTTCTGAAAGGATAACCGTGCTCAGCATGCTTAGACAGGTACGCTTCATAAGGCTCACATTGGGGCAGATGTATTAAGCCTTAACAAGAGATAAATGCAAGGGTGATAAAGAGAGATAAACATCCAGCCAATCACCTGCTAACTGCCATGTTACAGGCTGTGTTTGAAAAAAGTCAGTAAGGTGCTGATTGGCTGGACATTTATCTCTCTATATCACCCTTCCATTGTATTTTAGTCGATACGTGTGATATTACACCCATGATTGGTTTAATTGAATAAGGGACAACCATTATTATTATTATTATTATTATTATTATTATTATTATAGATGACTTCTGTGTTAATTAGTTTAGTAACTACAGAAATATCTAGGAGTCAAGAGTCATCACTTCTGATGTTTAATTGACCTTTCAAACACATCGGGTGGATTGGAATAAATGCAAAATAGTGTGCAGGAGAATTTTGCTTGATGTGCATCCTAAAAGATATGGTGAAATGGTGGTCGGTGACCATCGAAAGATGTGGGAGGATCCCACTGTCATGCGAATGGGTGTATATGTAAATCTTCCATTTGCATGCCATATGAACGTACCCGACCATGCGAATGGTGGGCCGGCATACCACCATTCACAGGGCGGGTTCTGGTTGACGCGCAAGCATGCAAATTCGTGCCTGATCGAATCAACTAGAATAAACCCAATAGTCCTCAGCCCATTTCAGTCCACGACGTTTTCAGTGTCACAATTTCTGTGATATTGCAGCAACATTTAAAACGGCAATATTTTACTATGCAAAACAACTTTGTTTTGCATTGTTAAGAATTGTCACGGTACTCTTTACTTAGCACGGCGCCCATCGCGGGCATTGAATGCACTAAAAAATCCGGTGCGACGCTACCGACTCGATGCCTGCGATTTCCCATAGGGAACAATGTTAAATGTCTCAATTGACCCGATTTTCCTGTTCAATGCCTCAATTGACCCGATTTTTCCATAGGAAACAATGTTAAATGGCCCACAGAGGCCAAATAGGCACCTTGAAGTGTGAAATGGCCCCCACAATTGTTAACGCCACCCCACGATCAACGTCAACCCAAAGCGTGGCGAGCGCAGCGAGCCCACGAGGGGCGGCGGTACGCGTCCTACGACCTTTTCATACCCCCACTATCCAGCGTGGGGTCCCCCCCACAGCTGTAACCAGCACCAGGCTGAAAGAGCCGGGGCCGGTAATTAAAAATCAGGGAACCCGACAAATAGGGGTTCCCTGATTTTTAACAACCAGCCCCAGGCTCCAGGTCCAAGGCTGGTTCCCAACGGGGGACAAAATGACTAGGGGACCCCCGTATTTTAAGAACCAGCCCCAGGCTCAACCAGCCAGCAGGGTAATGCCACAGCCGGGGGGAGACGCCAAAGCATTAACCCTCTGACCAGTCAGCCTGGCCAGGTGCCCTGGGGGAGTGGGGACCCCCCAATAAAGGGGTCCCCCTCCCCTCCAGGACTTACCTGACCAGGCTGAAGCCTGGTGCTGTCCTCGATGCCCCTGGGCGGTGGGCATCGAGCTGATTGTGTGTAAAAAAAATAGAACAAACTATTGTTTTTAACTGTGGAACTATGAGTCCCAGCAAGCCTACCATGCAAGCTGGGACTTGGAGAACCACAAGTTCCAGCCTGCAGGGCATTAAAGGGCCCGCTGGGTCTTGTAGTTCCACTGTTAAAAAAATAGTTAAATAAACACACACTGACACACCAGAAAAATAAAACTTTAATACATACATAACACACACATACTGATACTTACCTATCTTGATCCCGTCTGTAGGTCCCTGGCTCCGGGGTCGGGGGTCGGTGTCCGGTCCGAAGAAATCCATGGTGGATCTGTGGAAGGAAATCCTACTCGCCCAGGTCCTCCATGGAAGTTCTTCAGTCTTGATCCGCCGTAGTCCAGGGCTTCTTACAGGTTCTTCAAGCTGACGGCGATTCCGGCAGCTCCCCGCAGCAGGCTGAGAGGCGCAGAGATCTTTCATCTTCCGCGCCTCTCATCAGAATGATTCTATTGGCCGCTCAGCGGCGCTTCTGATTGGCCGCTGAGCAGCCAATAGAATCATTCTGATGAGAGGCGCAGAAGATGAAAGATCTGTTGCTGTTGTTTTTTTTACACCTTGCAGCCTGCACGGATCTGACTGATCCGTGCAGAATTAGTGGAGGCAGTCTGCACGGATCAGTCAGATCCGTGCAGGCTGCCTCCACTAATTCTTATTAGCGGCCGTATATACGGCCGTTAATGCGAATTAATATGACATCGGAGGGTTACAAAGCAGTCGTATTTGACTGCTTTTTAAATCCCCCTCCGGAACACGACAAAGCATATGAGGTATGCAGTCGTATTCATTCGTATTAAGAATATGAATGCAACTTTTTGCATTCGTATTCTTAGTAAATGTCCCCCTAAATCTGAGTGTGCTGAAGTCTCTGCAATTTCCAAGTCTGGCACCGGATTACATTTGGGCCCTGATCTTTTCTAGTAAGTAGAGATGCAAAAAAGACAACCGCACAAGGACTGGTTTACTATATCGTTCACGAGTGTCCCCTATTATTTTTCAGGGGGTGCAACCTCTTATTGGTGAACTGGAAATATTGACAAAAAGGAGAAACGAAGAGTCTGTTCATTGCGCCATAAACAGACTCTTCCTTTCTCCTTTTTTTCAACACTCCCATGTAAGTAAATAGCAAGTTTAGTTGTTAATAGTGCCCAGATGGTAAAACACCACACACTTATACAAACACCTGTATGGAAGCAAGCTTTTTAAACATTTCCTTATGAGTACTTGTGTAGACAATATGAATAAGCTCTTTACTTGTGACATCCCATAAGCCAGAGGCGGAAACTTACTAAGATGGGAGTTCTGTTTCACATGGGATGTTGCTATATAGGCAACCAATCAGATACTATCTATTATCTTCTAGAAGGTGCTAAATAAATAAGAAGAAGATTCTGATTGGTTGCCCATAGCAAAATCCCATGTGTAATAGAATGAATTGCGGCCGATTCGATCCACGATGCGATTTAGCGGCCGATTTTCTGCCGATTTACCGCGATTTCCTGCCTATCCAAGTCTGCCCGAAGCGTGGCGAGCGGTGGCGGAATGCGTCCTCCTGACCTGTTCATACCCCCACTATCCACGTCGGCATGGAGTTGATTTTATAAAGCGTGGCGAGCGCAACGAGCCACCGATCCCGAAGCGTGACGAGCCCCGCAAGGGGACGCGGAATACACGTTAAGTAATCAGTGTCCCCTCGCGGGGCTCACTGTGCTTGCCACGCTTCGTGATCATTTTCCGCGTCCGCTCGCCACGCTTCGGGCTCGCCGTGCTTTATAAAGTCAACTCCACGGCGATGTGGATAGTGGGGGTATAAACAGGTCGGGAGGAGGCGTACCGCGTCCGCTCGCCACGCTACGGGCTGACTTGGATAGTGGAGGTGTGCACAAATCATCCGCTAAATCACATCCGATTTTTGTGGCCGATTTGCGGCCGATTTCACGGGCGCCGTTATAATACACAAGTACCCATTTCCCTTGGAATGTGTATATACACTGATACATGTATAATAAAGTGCTAAATATTTTTGTCATGCATTTTCTTTTCTCCTATAGCCTTCCATAGTTTTTCCAAACGACTTTGAGAAACCAGAAACCGAAAAACAGGTAAAATATTTAAGCGTCGTTGTAGAACTGAAATTTTGTTGAAGGTGGTCTGAGGTTTCAGCTCCACGACTTCCCTCTTTAAATACAGAGTACTTTGCAAAATACCGTCTCAGTGAGGGTATCCAAATGGCGCAAAGACCATGTCTAGGTAGGCCGTCAGTAGGTCAACCCCAAAAGGTAAACATTGACACAAGGCCAATGAGTTTCCATCCCCCGTTCTTAATGCCACACCAGTACCTTGTCCGTAATTATACACCTCAGACTCTCACCCTTCTGATCCTGCTCAATCTTCAGCCGCTGTCTGCTCCATATCTCTGTGTGAGATGGACGGTTATTCAATGCAATCTCCTTTTTTTTATAGGGCCTTAGTCAGGTAAATAAATAGCAGAGTCTTCTACAGCTATCAATCGCATGCTGAGGGCCACCCAGCATGTTAAAGATCTAATTGCAATCGCAGGGGTTAGGGTCAACTCCGCCGGGTACGTGCGGGATACCGGACGAACTTTTTCTTTTACTTTAAAGGGGCGATTATTTACAAGACAAAACTCCGAGGCTATTACATTTGGTCCACAGTGTTAATTTTGTTAGGAACCCACCAGTAGATTTTTTTGGTTGTGGGAGGAAACCGGAGTACCCAGAGGAAACCCACGCAAGTATGGGGAGAATATACAAACTCCACAAAATTATGGCCATGGTGAGAATCAAACTCATGACCTCAGTGCTGTAAGACCAGGGCTGAATTAAGGTCCTCACCGGCCTGGGGGCTAAAAATGTCCAAGGGCGTATTTTGAGAATCATAATGACCGGTGCTTTGTGGGCGTGGCCAGTGCCATGTACACATGTAGACCCCGTACACTATCCTCTAATAAAAGTAAAAATATTGCACGGTTTTGGGGTGAATAAAAGAAATACATTGTAATACTTAGGATTTATGACCATCCGTGTGGCCAGCTGGTTACCATCATGCTCTCGTGAAGATGGGCCTATTTCTATGTGGAAACTGCAGCTCCATCCGCCCCATTTTTAATCTGGCCCTGTGTGCAGCCGCTATGCTAACCACTACACTGTCCGTGCTGCCCCATACTATTGATACAAAAATGTGTGTATTCCATTTGTTAAGGGGCCTACATACCGGGATATTTGCTGAGCGATGCTAGATTGCTCAGAACACAGCAATGTGTCAGCGCTGTGCGCTGAGCGATCTGTCAGGGCCAGCGTTCTCCGGTGAGAACACTGGCCCTGACCGTGCGGGGCCGCGCACCACTATGGCGCCTACTCAGAGCGGTGTAGGGGCATTTTCTAAGTGATCCGGTGAGATCTCTTAGAAAATGTCATGAAATCACCCCGTGTGTAGGCCCTATTAGTCCCTGTACAGATGTCTCTCCCAATCTGCCCTTCTCCTGTTATACAATGTACAGTGACATTTAGCTAAATATTATTTTGCAGAGAAAAGTTATCACTTGGCTCCTGAATCATGACCCCACGTCCCGGCCCACCGCCATGGAGCTGCTGAAATGTGACCTCCTGCCCCCACCACAGATGGAAGAGTCTGAACTCCATGAAGTCCTACACCATACCCTAGCCAATATAGATGGGAAGGCTTATCGCACCATGATCAACCAGATCTTCTCACAGCGCATATCACCGGCCATGGACTACACCTACGATAGTGATATATTTAAGGTACAGTTTGTTCTCTTATCATTCCATCGACCCATATTACGTCGACATGCATAAAGTTGACCGCTGAAGGTTGACATGGCTTCGGTTGACAGGGTTTGAAAGTCGTCAACAATGGCAAGGTCGACAGTCAAAAGGTGGTCATGAGTCGACATGTGTTGACAGGCGGTATTTCATGCTCTAGCATACACTAGGGCATGGAGGGAGAATAGAATAGTGTGCAGCGGTACACTTTGACCGTGTCCATGACGACTATGTTGAGTTTCACATTTTGTTTGTCCCCAATGTCAAGTTCCTGATACAGGGCAAACAGAGATTTGAAGATTCACAACTGTTTTTATTATTTTACAGGGAAGTTTCTCTGCTCGGTCATCTAGAATTCATCACCACGTGTGCGAGACGGTCTGTCGGGTGTTTAAAAGACACGGTAAGTTCAGGACAATCTGATGTTCTCAGGGGTCTCGTGAGATGTTTAATAAGTAACCGCACAGGTACAAGAACTTTACATGTAAAATTCAATATCCAACGCTGGCACGCTCCTTGCGGTTGTAATATCCAGTGATTGATTATTTATTTATTAATTAACAGTTTCTTATATAGCGCACACATATTCCGCAGCGCTTTACGGAGTATAGTTGAACATTCACATCACTGCCCCAGTGGAGCTTACAATCTATATTCCCTACCACATGTACACGCACACACAGACATTATGGGGTTAATTTTGTTGGGAGCCAATTAACCTACCAGTATATTTTTCGATTGTGGGAGTAAACCGGAGTACCCGGAGGAAACCCAAACAAGTACGGGGAGAATATACAAACTCCACACAGTTAGAGCCATGGTGGGAATCAAACCCATGACCTCAGCGCTGTGAGGCAGTAATGATAACCATTACACCGTCCGTACTGCCCGTGATTAGATCTACGTTGGGAAATTTACTAAGATGGGGAGTTCTATACCAATCAGAACCTACTTCTTATTTATTTATTTAGCCCCTTCTAGGCGATAATAGATAGTATCTGATTGGTTGCACATCCCATGTGAAATAGAACTCCCATCTTAGTAAACGTCCCCCAACTTCCCCCACTAGTACCTTTTGTCACTTCTAAAACTGGTTCCGTCCTCCCCTCATTATGTCACACACAATGGCGTTTCTGGCTTCATTGAAGTCCCCGCCGAGTTATTGTCTACATCACAGGTTCTCAAACTCGTTCCTCAGGACCCCACACAGTGCATGGTTTGCAGGTCTCCTCGCAGAATCACAAGTGAAATAATTAGCTCCACCTGTGGCTCTTTTAAAATGTGTCGGTGAGTAATGAGTGCACCTGTGCACCTGCCGTGTGACCTGGAAAAATGTGAACCGTGTGGGGTCCTGAGGACCGAGTTTGAGAACCCCTGGTCTACATCATGTCCATTACTCTATCTGCAAATCATGACACAACAGCCCCCTGCTGGCAGAGGAGAGGGGCATCGCTGGACCTCCCCGGAGAGGTAAGTAATGTGAAATACCAATGGCATGTTCCCTGCATTACTGATGGAATTATGCTGCTGGTAATGAGCATCAGTATATTCCATGGCCTCTCGGTCACATTGGGAAGTAGATTGTGTGCAGATTACAGATAGTGTTACATGTGACTATTCTAGATACCAGTCCTGTGTTACAGCCTATGTCTGTTTTCCCTCTGTTGCTGTGGTTTAGGAGCTGTGAAGTTACATACACCGCTGTTAATGCCTCGGAGTAAGATGGCGTCTGAGAGTGGCGACTCTGCATGTTTTATGGACCATAGTGGCATGCTAGTGACCCTACCTTACAATCTCAGGGTAGGTTGTGTGTCGGCAGTGCAGCATTGCTCTAGGTAGGATCCAGACTTGACAGTCCCATTGTGAAATCCTATAATGCCTGTAGTTTATAAATCCCAGCCCAACCCTTCTCACCCAACCGGAACCTAGTCTACAGTTATCTGCAGCAACAGATACATCCCTTTATAGCACAGGCTCTCAAACTCGGTCCTCAGGACCCCACATGGTGCATGTTTTCCAGGTCTCCTCACAGAATCACAAGTGAAATAATTAGCTCCACCTGTGACTCTTTTAAAATGTGTTAATGAGTAATAAATGCACGTGAACTGTGAACTGAACTGTGAACGTGAACTGTGTGGGGTCCTAAAGGCCGAGTTTGAGAACCCCTGATTACAGTGCGTGTCAGTGTTGGACTCCCCTGAGACACATCACTGTTTATATGAAATCCTCCACTTCAGTATTTTAGAGGGAGTCTGAACAAGTTAGACATGAGGGTAGGCTGTGTAAGCTACAGGAGACAATGTCTACTACACTATGGGGCAGATGTATTAAGCCTTAACAAGAGATAAATGCAAGGGTGGTAAAGAGAGATAAACGTCCAGCCAATCAGCTCCTTACTGACTTTTTTTCAAACACAGCCTGGAACATGGCAGTTGGGATGTGATTGGCTGAACGTTTATCTCTCTTTATCACCCTTGCATTTATCTCTTGTTAAGGCTTAATACATCTGCCCCATTCCCTTATTCAGAGATTTGTTGCTGAACAATCACACCTAGAATAGATTTGTAGAACTGTAAGCTAACGATCATCTTTTGCTATCTTTTGTAGATCCCTTTTGCACGATTTGTTGCAAGAAATAATGTAACCAATTTAAAAAGGTAATCAACGTTTTTTTTGTTGTTTTTTTTTTAACTGATTCGGATAAAAATGAGGTAACTACTGTAGCAGAGGATTATGGTCCGGTTCTCACACATGTAGAACAAAAATGGGTAAAATAGAATGAAAACAAATGCATATTTTAGTGATATACAGTACTTCCCACATCTTTTGTGTTTTACTAGTACAATAGGTTTTATTAATACTGTGTTACCATATCAAACCTAGGCAGGCTCAATTCTAAAATGTTAAGTTCCCCTATACATTACTGCGACTTCTCCCCAGGAGAAGTTGCAGCCAAGAGCCATTGAGCCTCCCGGGCAGCAGGATCTCATGCGATATATTGTATGTGATATAACGCATGTGACCCATTCGGAGGCCGGATGTGCAGCAAACATCTGATTTGGACACTTTTTCACTGATTTCCCTGCCCGATACGTCGGAATCAGGTGAAAAGTGGCCAAATCGGACTAGAGTAGGCCTTTAGAATTATTTGCCAAATGTATGTGATGCAGGTGGCACATTGCTGAACAGAATCTCTATACTGTTATTTTGGGTCATCCACGTTCTTTTGGAATAAATATTTGTATGTGTGCAGTTGTTGTATTTTTTGAAAAATAATACTTTCATAAAGATTGTGGGCCAGATTCTCTAAGCTTCAAAAGTGATACAATGGAGAGTGATAAGCAGCCGGCCAATCAGCTCCTACCTGCTATGTCACAGACTGTGTTTGAAAAATGTCAGGCAGGAGCTGATTGGCTGGCTGTTTATAGCTCTCCATTTTATCACTTTTGAAGCTTAAGGCCCCCATACACTAGGGCGACTTGTCCTGAGGACAAGTCGCCCCTGAGCTTCCTCGGCAGCTCCCCGGGGGAGCTTGATAAGATTGGCACTTGATGTGCCATTTTTTACATGTGATAAATCGTCTCGATTTATCACATGTAAACCCGGGGAGCAGGGGGGGGGCTGCAGAACAGGGCTGCTGGTGGGGGGCGCTGCTAAGGCAGCGTGCAGGGGATGCTGCGGGGGACAGTGACAGAGCCGGGCAGGGGGAGGCGGGAGCTGTCAGTGCTGGAAAAAAAAGCCCATACAATGAATGGGCAGCCTGTGATTGGCTGAGCGCTCTCTCAGCCAATTGCTGACTGGCTGAGAGAGCGCTCAGCCAATCACAGGCTGCCCATTCATTGTAGGGGCTTTTTTTTTTCCAGCGCTGACAGCTTTTCCTGCCCGGCTCTTGTACTGCTAACTCTGTGTCCCCCGCAGCACCCCCCTGTCTTACTAGCAGCGCCCCCCACCCCCCCCCCCACCCCCCCCCCCGCATTGACGGCTCTCTGCGGAGGTAGTGCAGACGGGGACCGCAGGCATCGCAGAGCCTGTCGGCGCGGCGGGAGAATAGAAAGAAATCTTATTCAAAAGACCGGGCGGCCGCTGAGCTCAGCCAATCAGCAGCCGTCCGGTCTTTTGAATAGGATTTCTTTCTATTCTCCCGCCGCGCCGACGGTCTCTGCTCTGCGACGCCTGCGGTCCCCGCCTGCACTACCTCTGCCGGGAGCCGTCAATGCGGGGGACGGGGGGCGCTGCTATAAAGATATATTGGATCTGAACATCGTGGGTGCTAAAAAGCACCCATGATGGCTCAGATTCCGATATATCTTATGTTCTGCAGGTCCGACGCCGTGATCCGATCCGATGCGCGCGGGACCGCGCATCAGATCAGATGTCAAACACATGCGATTTTGGTCCGATTTCACCCGATTTATCGGCCCAAAGGGCCGAAATCGGATGAAATCGGCCGAAAATCGCATAGTGTATGGGGGCCTTTAGATAATCTGGCCCTTTAACAGATATTTAGCTAGAATTGAAACGGTATCTTTAATGTTGGGTGCACACTACGCAATGTTTGTCCACTGACATCGCAGCGGATGGGACCTGGCAGGGGGAGCCAGCATATACACTCGCCGATGCCAGCAGCGACAGAGTGGGAGCCAGACTGCATTCTGACCCTCACTTGCGAAGTCCTCCATTGTACTGCTGGTGCTGACAACTGAGAATGTCGCGGGCAATGTGCGAGAGGAGTCGCACACAGATATACAAGTGTCGCATATCAAATTACCAGCGCAGTCTCCTCGTGTGTCCTAGATCAGTGGTTCTCAACCTCGGTCCTCAGGACCCCCCCAACAGTTCACATTTTCCAGGTCTCCACACAGAATCACAAGTGAAGTAATTAGCCCCACCTGTGGATCTTTTAAAATGTGTCCGTAAATAATCTGTCCACCTGCCGGGTGACCTGGAAAACATGAACTGTCCTAGATGATGAAGATTTTGGGGGGAAAAAGACTCCCAACACTACCAGAGTCTGACAGGACCTGGCATACTGAGAGGGGCTGTTGTCGCGTCAACAAAGGACACATTTGTACATCTAGCCTAGAACATTTGATTCTGAAAATCGTTTTTTATTCTATAACAGATACTGTATTGAGCGAGTATTTAGGCCTCGGAAGCTGAATCGGTGTCACCCGAAGGAACTTACGGAATGTGCGTTTGATGTCATTACCTCATCCGGGAGCAGCTACTTGCCCACTGCAGAGACCATCTACACTATTTATGAGATGATCCAGGAATTTCCGGTTCTACAGGTACTAACTGGTTTCTATAAAAAGCGATTGAATACTTGGCCCGATATTGACATGTGGAGGACTCTAAAGTGAGTGTGTTCTCTGAGAATATGGTGGCCCATTTAGAGGTGGGTGCTGATTGCGCGCTGCGGTGAGTGTGCAAATATGCAAAAAAGTACAGGAGTCATCTTGCGAAGATAATGGCCACTGCTGGTCTCTCCGATCTGCTGCTGCTTCCAAAGACGCATCATCGGATCACTCAGAGACACGTTCACCCCCCCCCTGGTTATTTAGGATGTCTGGGTAAATCACAATGAAGCGTCACTGGCTTTTACACATCCAGAAAACAGGGCAGACATTTATTTATTATTTGCAGTTTCTTGCGCTTTACCTCCTCATGTGCAATGCTCCCCATCACCTCCTCTAAAATCCCAGCTGTATGTCAGTCCTGTAGTGTTTGGGGCATCACAAGCGACTGGTGTGGTATGCCGTCCCGACAGTCGGAATTCTGACAGTCCGTATACAGACATCGGAGTCCCGCCCACTGGTACTCTGACAGTTGGGCGCAAAGCTCTAAGCGCATGTTATAGTAAGGTAACAGATGAATAGATATATTCAATTGATGCCGGATCCATTTTGCCGGAATGGATCCGGCATCCATTATTCAATTCATCGGCCAAATCCTAATGTCGGATTTGGCCGATGATTGACACTCACCCGGCTGGCGCTCGAAACGGGTGAGTGCGGGAGACGGCGGAGGACGACAGGGGAGCCTAGATGGACCGGGTGAGCTGCTCGGCGCCGGGTATGTACGGGAGGGTGCGGGCGGTGGCGAGAGGGTGCGGGCAGCAGCGGACAGGAGGACGGTGCTGTGTAAGCTGCTGCTCACCCGGCGCCATCCTCCCTGCCTCAATCCGACATCTTGTTATGCCGGATTGAGAATGATGGAAACACAGCAGTTTTGGCGGCTCTTCCGTCAATCCACCTGCTTTTCAGCATGTCGAAACATTCCGAAATGCCGGGGGGAAAAAAGCTAAAATTGAATACATCGGAACCCCTTCCGATGTTTTCATGTCGAAAAACTGCCGTCTTTTCGGCAAGACGGCAGTTTCAACACTAATTGAATATACCCGAAAGATTTCCTTACATGATGATCTCGTAACGAGGATTATCTCATCCATATAGACTGCACATCACTGCCTGTGGGGAGTACAGCTGCGTTCTTCCTCACTAGTTCGATCATTGCACGCTTACGCTAAACAGAGAGGATTGTGGGAAATGTGGCACGCGCTGTCTCTCACTATAACTACTAGTAAAGGAACCTGACATGTGCTGGCTCACCCAGAGTCACATTCCCTCACTACTCCTGCCCGCCACTCTGCGCCATCCTACCCCTATTCTGTACTGGGCCACTCTCTCATTGCGTCACCTCAGCCCTCAGTTAGTATAATGCGACTCACTCTGGCGCTCTTTTTGAAATAATGCATTTGGATAAAGGGCACTGAGATTCCTTATACAGGTTGAGTGTTCCTTATCCAATGTGCTCGGTACCAGGAGAATTTTGGATAATGGATTATTCCATATGTCAGAATATTTTTATATTTCAATGATGTAGCTTGAGGGTTCTTGCATTTATGTTGTATAAACACATCAAGCCCATACAATACACAATATATATTTTATTTGTGCATAAAACAAGGTTTCAAAACATGAAGTTTGTGTTCTATCTGAGACACAGAATTTATTGCTAATCTATTATTTTCTTGCACATGTTTAGTGCCAGTTACATATCCTGTCCCCAGTAGTGCCAGTTGCATATCATGTCCCCGGTAGTGCCAGTTGCATATCATGTCCCCAGTAGTGGAGGTTTGTATTCCTAAGAGAAAGGGGACAACCCAATCTCCTAAGAGCCCCGGCGCTAATTGGTAAAGGGTCTGCAATTAATAAAAAACTCTTAATAAGTAAATTTAGAAAAAAGGTGTTCTGATTGGCTGCTGCAGAAGTGAGAAGTCTGCCAGACTTCAAAAGATGGAAGAAAAAAGCTAGTTTTCCTTCACACAACAATTGTATGTAAAAGGATACACACTGCGCTGTCAATCAGAACTGTAGTGGGAATATTTGATAATGTGATACAATAGAATGAAAATGTATGAGGCACAATGAGTAGAGGACACGCTGTAAATGAATGTAAAAAATTCTTTATATATATAGACAAAAATTAAATATAAGAATAAGGTGGGTAATAAACTAAAATTGGAATATAATTAACATTTATACACTTACATATAGGACCACAAATAATTTGCTAAGATTGGAGGTGGGTAATAAACTAAAATTGGAATATAATTAACATTTATACACTTACATATAGGACCACAAATAATTTGCTAAGATTGGAGGTGGGTAATAAACTAAAATTGGAATATAATTAACATTTATACACATACATATAGGACCACAAATAATCTGCTAAGATTGGAGGTGGGTAATCAACTAAAATTGGAGTATAATGGACACAATTACATATGTTAATACACAGTAAAAATTACTAATATCTGGACCAGTATGATGAGGATAAAAATAGCAGACTTGGTCAATTTCATAAACCACAGTAAGCTGGCGTCCTAGCAGGAATGGTAGAGTGGTATTGAATAATAAAAATAGGAATGTCCCCTCAGAGGATTGCCGTTTTTGGAATATACACAGTGGAAAGCTTATAGCAGCAAAGGGTTATAGAGCCAAGTTGACCTGAATTAGCATGTAAGCTAACACGCACAAGAGTTCATGCAGGTGCTGGTAGGCAGGACAAATAAGCAGGCGTCTATATGTTAGTATAGCGTAGCAGGCACAGTTAGTAATAAGCCCAAACAGCAGGAGTTGTGAGTTGCGCTCTGAATTGCGGGTATGGAAACACTCACTGCGTCTTGAGGGAGGTAGTGCCTCAGCGGGCTGTTTGTAGATGGCCTGTCGAGTAGGTGCGCGCCAGAAGCCGGTTTCTGTGTAAAGCTGTACGCCGGGCTGTGTGTTTGAAGAAGCGGCAGAAGCCTCCAGCCGGGTGTGATCACGGGAAGGGATCCTGGGACTGAGGATGAGGGCGGAAGTCCGTCACAAGTCTGCTGAGTAAACTGGCGGAAGTGGGGCAACGCGTTTCGTCTCCCAAACACTGGAGACTTTTTCAAGCTGTGGTCCTATATGTATGTGTATAAATGTTAATTATATTCCAATTTTAGTTTATTACCCACCTTATTCTTATATTTAATTTTTGTCTATATATATAAAGAGTTTTTTACATTCATTTACAGCGTGTCCTCTACTCATTGTGCTTGGTGTGCCTCATACATTTTTATTCTATTGTATCACATTATCAAATATTCCCACTACAGTTCTGATGTCCCCAGTAGTGCCAGTTACATATCCTGTCCCCAGTAGTGCCAGTTACATATCTTGTCCCCAGTAGTGCCAGTTGCATATCATGTCCCCAGTAGTGCCAGTTACATATCATGTCCCCAGTAGTGCCAGTTGCATATCATGTCCCCAGTAGTGCCAGTTGCATATCATGTCCCTAGTAGTGCCAGTTGCATATCATGTCCCCAGTAGTGCCAGTTACATATCTTGTCCCCAGTAGTGCCAGTTACATATCTTGTCCCCAGTAGTGCCAGTTACATATCTTGTCCCCAGTAGTGCCAGTTACATATCTTGTCCCCAGTAGTGCCAGTTACATATCTTGTCCCCAGTAGTGCCAGTTACATATCTTGTCCCCAGTGGTGCCAGTTGCATATCTTGTCCCCAGTGGTGCCAGTTGCATATCTTGTCCCCAGTGGTGCCAGTTGCATATCTTGTCCCCAGTGGTGTCAGTTGCATATCTTGTCCCCAGTGGTGCCAGTTGCATATCTTGTCCCCAGTAGTGCCAGTTGCATATCTTGTCCCCAGTAGTGCCAGTTGCATATCTTGTCCCCAGTAGTGCCAGTTGCATATCTTGTCCCCAGTAGTGCCAGTTGCACATCTTGTCCCCAGTAGTGCCAGTTGCACATCTTGTCCCCAGTAGTGCCAGTTGCACATCTTGTCCCCAGTAGTGCCAGTTGCACATCTTGTCCCCAGTAGTGCCAGTTGCACATCTTGTCCCCAGTAGTGCCAGTTGCACATCTTGTCCCCAGTAGTGCCAGTTGCACATCTTGTCCCCAGTAGTGCCAGTTGCACATCTTGTCCCCAGTAGTGCCAGTTGCACATCTTGTCCCCAGTAGTGCCAGTTGCACATCTTGTCCCCAGTAGTGCCAGTTGCACATCTTGTCCCCAGTAGTGCCAGTTGCACATCTTGTCCCCAGTAGTGCCAGTTGCACATCTTGTCCCCAGTAGTGCCAGTTGCACATCTTGTCCCCAGTAGTGCCAGTTGCACATCTTGTCAGTAGTGATTTTAGCAAGAAAATATATATTTTTTCACTTTATGGAATGTATGGTTTTCAGTGTGTATATATACACATATGTCTTTGTATGCTGAAGCATTAACATTGCCCTTCACTGGAGATAGGGGTCTAGACCAAACCCTGAAAAACAGCCCCAATACCATGATCCCTTCTCCAAAAACTTCAGTTGGCATATTGCAGTTAGGCCGGTAACATTATCCTGACATCCTCCGGGAATCTCTATGGTCACTATAAGGATTGTATTTTACATCCTTTTTTTTTTTTTTTTTATTTATACTTATTCCCAATGAAAAATTGGTACATGTCCTAATAAAAAATCGGTACTTGTGTACTATCACGGCGCCCATCGCATCGCAGACCATAAGGCATGCGATGCGATGTCCCTCGATGTCATACAATGTTAAAATTGAATGGCATTGTATATGGCATACAATGCGATGCGATTATAAATTCTATAAGCACCCTAATGGGGGCTTACAATGTTAAATGGACCCCCACGCCACCCCCACTATGAACGTGAACCCGAAGCGTGGCGAGGGGCGGCGGAACGCGTCCTCCGACCTTTTCATACCCCCACTATCCACGTCGGCGTGGAGTTGATTTTATATAGTGTGGCGAGCGCAGCGGGCCATGGAGCCCGAAGCGTGGCAAGCGCAGCGAGCCCTGCCAGGGGACGCGGAATACATGTAAAGTAATATGCGGCCCCTCGCGGGGCTCGCTGCGCTCGCCACGCTTCGGGCTCGGTGGCTCACTGCGCTCGCCACACTATATATAATCAACTCCACGCCGATGTGGATAGTGGAGGTATGAAAAGGTCGGAGGACATGTACCGCTGCGCTCGCCACGCTTCGGGTTGGCGTTCATACTGGGGGTGGCATGGGGGTGCATTTAACATAGCCAGCACCCATTAGGGTGCTTATACAATTTAAAATTGCATCAGTGTGCATCGGGTGTATGGCATGCGATGAAAAGTCGTGCGACTCAATATCGTGGCGCCGTGATAATACACAAGTACCAAAAAATCAGTATATATTTTTTGCTTTTAAAAACTCTTAGTGATTATCTTCACGGCTCCCATATAATAATATATCCACTTTCTAGGCTGGATGTTCTATGCAAATTGATTGCAATCCATAAAGCAGAAATACTCTCCGGGATTAGTTCAGTTCCTGGCGGTCTCTCATTGACGTCAACGGAACAGTCCCAGTAGACAGCGACTGCTTTGCAATGCGTTCTATATGTACTTTGGTTTTATGACTGCATCTAGTTGTGGAGAATGCAATGATAGAGGCTGTGTGAGGAGTAATGGACAGACCGGTACTTGCAAAGTCCAGGCACAGTGATCTAAACTGATCACTCTACAGGAATTTATTCATATGACGTCATGTCACAGGAGCATCTTTTATTTTTGTCGGATCTGTTATGTCGGAAACGACCGCAGATTGTCGAATTCATGGCCGTTTTTCGACGTTCCATGGCTATTTACGCCAATCTGCGGACTTTAAACCACTCGACAGCCGGAACTTTGAATTCCGGCTGTCGAGTTACTGTCAGACCAACTGAAAATGGCGCGGATTCTGACTGGCAGAAGTTCTGTCAGTCGGAATCCCAAATTGAATACCCCCCTATATAACTGTGCAGCACAACCAATGAATTAAACAAACAAACAAACACTTTTTTGATTGCTTGTTCCCGTGTCAGAGGGAGTAACAGTAATGTTTTTTTATTGCTGGTACTCACTGTCAGATAAGTCTGACAACGATACTTCTGACTGACTACGCTGGCCGCGGGAACACTACGCTGATTCTGACAGGGATGCTACGCTGACGACGTAACTGCCGCGGTGAAACTACCTAAAGTAATATACCCTGTTGCTTCAGGAATAACCTGGTTGCTGCCAATTAAGGCACAACAAAGGAAATCACATTGTTGACAAATTAAAAAACACTCAGATTAAGATAAACATCATTTCTGACATAATTTATTGTGATCTAAAATGAGATCCGAATCAAGGGAGAAATTCTGACTCCACTCTCTCATTCAGATAATACTCTCTGAATATTGTCAGAAAAGAGGGTACGGTACTTATGTAATATCTGGGCTCCCGTTTTTCTTATGAGACCGCGTCCCCACGCGGGGCTCGCCACGCTTCGGGCACGGTGGCTCGCTGCGCTCGCCACACTATATAAAATCAACTCCATGCGTAGTTGGATAGTAGGGGTATGAAAAAATGGGGTGCATTTAACATGGGAGCCCAGATAATACATAAGTACCGAGGGTACTATAACCCATGTGAGACCAGTGTAAAAATAAATACACAACATACAACAATATAACAATAGAGCACGGTATATAATCTGATTGCAGATCCTAGGCAGAGCACTATAGGATCTATCATTATTGACGTCAAGCTTAAGGAAAGTTCCAAACAAATTTGTACTGCAATCAGATCAGAATAAGGGCCTATATGTGTATGTTTATGAATGTCGTGGTTCTTTAAAAAAAATTTCACAAGCAGCAGAAAGAGGTCATCCTGTGTAATCCTATATGTAAAAAGAGCACACAGGACAGTGCCTTCTTTTCTTTTTCCCCTCAATAAACTAATAAAATTATAAGTTTAAAAAAAACAACGCAAAAAATCTTTTTTTTTGGTCTCCCCCCCCAATAAGCGTTCAACATTTAAATGCCCACCTACTTGTGACGACAGACATGGCACATCAGGAGGACTATTGGTAAGTGCATATGCACTGACCAATCATTTGGTCGGCCAGGTGTGTACCCAGCTTAAGACACACAGGCGTCACTAGACCCCAGTGAGTTGATTGGCTGAATCGTCCTGAATATTGTTGCATCTGCATTGTTTACGTGACCATTGCACGACTACTATGTAACTGCATTTCTTGTTGCTCTGTCTGCTGATTCTAACCATGAGGTTTCTGTTTAATAGGAAAGGAATTACAGTATTTATTTAAACCACACATCTTTATTGAAAGCCATTTTGCTGCACTGCGGTGTTCCAGAGGATAAACTCATCCAAGTGTACAATATCCTTTATGATGCTATGGTAAGGGTTTTCCATTGATTGGCATTACAGGGTTACCTATGAATCACTGCTGTTAGTTATTCTAAGAGGTAGCTTTACCGAAGCTTGCAGAAAGGTAAAGTACTAACCAATCCGTAACATAAGGAGCTGATTGGTTAGTGCTTTGGGGGTTATTCAGACCTGATCACTGCTGTTGCAGAGCCCTGCGATCACATAGCCACCACCCAGACAGAGTGAAAACCTGGCCCGTGCAAGTCTGCAAATGGCTGGTGAAAAGATGGCCGATTGGCAGATAGTCACAAATCCATTCGCAACTCGCTCACCATTGAATCATTTTGCCAGTCTGTGCGTAACCCAGAACCGAATCTTCCAGTGCGATCGGAGCCAGAGCTGACGTCACACAGCCTCCCTGAAAATACTGGATTTTTGCTGACACTCCCAGAAAACAGGCGGGTGACACCCACAAATACCGGCCTCCGGTTAATATACTGGCTTATTGCTAGCGATTGAAAAAAAGATGATTGATTTTGTTGCTGTTAAACTCTGCGCATGTGCAGTACGATCATAGGGTCTAACAATAACCGGCCGCTGTGCAAATTCGAACATCAGCAATCAATTCTGAATAACCCTCTTTATCTCTCTGCAACCTTTCAGAAACCTCCCCCTCAATCGCTGTATTTGTTCACCATTGCTGGTTTGTGTTTTTGTACTTTGTCATTTTTTACTTGGTAGCGACTAATTTGTGCCTGTATAGACTATAGGGCCTGATTCAGACCATAGCAAGTCTGCAATTTTTGCAGATTGACAAAACCATGCTGCACTGCAGTTGGGGCAGATGTAAAATGTGCAGAGAGAGTTAGATTTGGGGAGTTATTTTGTTTCTGTGCAGGGTCAATATTGGCTGCTTTATTCTTCCCCTGCAATTTAGATTTCAGTTTGAACACACCTCACCCAAATCTAACTCTCTGCACATGTTACATCTGCCCCACCTGCAGTGCAGCATGGTTTTGTCCATCTGCACTGCAAACTTTTTTTTTTTTTTTTTTTTACTTTATGAACCATAAACACTGTCAACATTTTCTAACTAAACACTTTGGGGTTTATTTACTGAGATGGGAGTTCTGTTGAAGTTTGGATATTGCTATTGGCAACCAATCATATTCTATCTATTCTAGAAGGTGCTAAATAAATCCGAATATGATTCTGATTGGTTGCTATGGGCAACATCACATCTTCAATAGAACTGCAATCTTAGTAAATAGACCCCTGTCTGTCTATACATAGTAATACTAATTGGATTTGTAGTTGCCATTTTGTAACACTTTATAAAACCATTGCTTTTACTTTCTGGCTTCCCGCTCTACACCTGGGGCCTATTAGCAAATGGATAAAAGCATGCTGCACTGCAGGTGGGGCAGATGTAATATGTGTAGAGAGTTAGATTTCAGTTGGAACACACCTCCCCAAAATCTAAGTTGCAGCCAACATTTACCCTGCACAGAAACCAAATAACTCCTCCAAATCTAACTCTCTCTCTCTCTGCACATGTTACATCTGCCCCACCTGCAGTGCAGCATTGTTTTACCCATATGCAAAAATTGCAGCCTCGCTAACATCTCTGAATTAGGCCCCTGGTCCATGCTTTTATACCATCAGACAGCTGTGTTCTGTATCGTAGCCCTGAGATATGTCACAGAGTACAATTGTGTCTACTGCACAGCTCTGCCGTATCCTATGGCAACACAAAAATAAACCTTCTGATGATCTAAATGCAAAAGTGAAAAGCAAAAAAATGACGTTGAAAAGAGAAGTGTAAAAACCCACATTGTGAGTGCATGGTAAAAGTCGCGTGAAGGTGGACAACCCTACACTTAACGTGGCGCGTGTTTTTGTTTTTTTTACTGTTAGATTGAAAAACTTACTAAAAGAGAAGTGGAAGCCAAATTTTGCAACCTCTCCCTTTCGGAGAACAATGTAAGTACATCTGAATATTAAGGGGCAAACATCCTCGCCAATGTTACAGATTTTAACCATTTCCAAGCACCAGACATTGTTTTCAGCCCTCCATGTCGGCATGACATGCCTGATGCCAAGGATTTCTCTACCCAAAAAGATTTACTCACCCTTTTCAGTTTGGTCTCATGATACACGCACATTTACATTCATTACCTGTTAGCCCTGTTGCAACACTAACTGCAAGTTGTCCTGGCTGTAAGCTGGTAATAATGCATTAGACACTAACATCTATAATTCTGTGTGTTGTAATTGTAATATTATAGTGTACTAGTTACATCCCGTCAACATGATGGAACGGCACCACAGTGTTAGCGCATGTGAGCGCCTGAACAGAGCAATACTACAATTGCTCCACCTTGCGCCATCTAATAGCCAAGGGCACGCAAAACCCTTCAATCCCCCCCAATAGAGGTGAGAAGTAGCATCAGCCTTTAATTATTAATATTGGGTAGCACAATGGTTAGCATTACTGCCTCATAGCATTCAGGTCATGAGTTTAATTCCTGCCACGGCTCTAACTGTGTGGAGTTTGTACTTTTCCTGTGTGCTTGCATCAGTTTTCCTGACTCGTTTAGCTTTAGGGCAGTGGTACTCAACAGCGGTCTAAGACACACCAGCAGTCCAGGTTTTATGGCTTTCCATAATTATTCACAGATGGTATAATGAAGCTGACTGAGATGCAAGTGAAGTCACCTGTTCCTAAGCATGGATAGCCATGAAACTTGGTGGTGTGTCTTGAGGACTACAGTTAAGGACCACTGCTTTAGGGTCATTATGGTTCCTCATTGACGGATTTGTTATCTTTTACTGTCTTTTACTGTTCTGCTTTCAGTTTCAGTTGAACCGCCTTTATAAGTTTATTGAGCAGAAAGGAGACCTCCAGGAACTGGAACCAATGATGGTCTTACTGACCAAGCAGAAGTCAGGAGTTGGCGTGTTGGCCAAGCAAGGCCTGAAAGACTTGGAGGAAGTGATTGGACTAGTCAAGAGAATGAGCGTAAAACTTCAGGTTAGAATTTAGTGTTTAATGACCCTTTAAAAATCCTTTTATTTCTATGAGACCTAGCATCTGATGCAGGGTTCCATGGCCATTGTACACAACTGATTACTTAATGTAAGCAGGGGACATAACACTTACACACCTGTGGTGATTGCATCTTGCTGTGCTTCAGTCCCTTATCTGTATGCTTAGATGGAAACCATATATAGATAAAAGTGATTGGACACTGACAGCAAATAGATAAATGAGATTTTATTGACATCAGTACGTTGTAGGTCTACAGTTATTCCTGCAGACGCCTTTCTTGGCGAACTGTCCACAGGTTACTGGACAACAGCAGGCGCTGTGTTTTGCCGTTTCGTCTTAAGTACAGCGACCAACTGTGACCCTGTAGAAATTAGTTGGCCTAGAACGCACCTAAGGCACCAATTCTCCTAGAGGTTCTTAATGGGGTTAACATCTGGAGTCTGGGCTGGCCAGTCCATCCAGGTTATTCAGCCTGGAAAAGTGACAGGTGGCATTGTCATCCTGATAAAAAACATTTGTGGTTTCTGTAGAATCACCACAATATAAGGAGCACAGAGTTATCCAGGACATCTCTATTCTTCTCTGAGTTAATGTGACCATGCATTACAACTGATGGACCCATGCCAAACCAGCTGCAACAGCCATAGAAACCTAGAATTTGATGGCAGATCAGAACCACTTGGCTCATCTAGTCTGCCCCTTTTATAAACATGTTACCTCAAACCATATTTGATCCTTATTTTTTTGTAAGGATATCAATATGCCTATCCCAAGCATGTTCAAATTGTACTACTGTATTTGCGTCTACCACCTCTGATGGGAGGCTATTCCACTTATCCACTACCCTTTCTGTGAAGTAATTCTTCCTCACATTTCCCCTGAATCTTCCTCCCTAGTTTCAGTCCGTGTCCTCGTGTTCTGTTGCTCCTCTTCCTGTGAAGAATGTCTCCCACCTGTACCTTGGTAAAGCCATTGATATATTTGAAAGTTTCTATCACCTCCATGCTGTAATGTAGGTGCTCTTGCATCAGACAATCTCCTGGCAATGGCCAAACTCAAACACGTCCGCCTGGTCTGCAAAGTATCAATCATGATTCATCACTCCATGACACTTGCCGCCATTTTTCCTCTGTTCTGTTTTTGCGCTCATTAGGCTATCGTAAGCTATGGGTAGCATTCTTTTTTGTGATTGGATGCTTAGGAGCATTTGCTCGCCCATAATATCAAAGTACATAGGCCTCCTTACGAAGTATCATGGTCAAAGGTTTAGATATCCAAGGAAGGATATCAGAAAAAGACTCCCGGGTGGGGCACTGCCTTCTAATACAATTGAATTTACTGTTAATACAAACTTTATTAGTTAAAAATGGCCCTAATTTAGGGTCAAGTGAAAATAAGAAATAAAAAGAGGAAAAACAGAGAGCACTAACGGACAAAGTACATGAAAAATGGGTGAAATATTATTCAAATTATATCTGTCTAGGGATTCGATGGAAAAAATGTTCCAATCAGTAGCAGTATGTATATATACATGTGTGGAATCCTAAAAGACAATAAGGAGCCTCAAGTACCAATAAATATTGAGAATAAGTATCAAAAATAGATAATTGATGGTTAAGTAGCCATATTTCCTGTGTATGACAGAATCATCTTAGCTTGTAGATAAAATTGGAAGCAGTTTTGTGAAAAATGGGGTCAACAGCAGCACAGTTGAGAATGTGAAAGTCTGTAATAGTATAGACAGCCCTTGAATTTAGGTAGAACTGTGGGAGATGGTTGCCACAAGTTCTCTCAATATAATGTCCAGCGATCTTTTGCTAATTATGCCAATTCCTCACGCTGTATATTAGTATTAGTTGCACTGTACAGTATTGGCATACAATCAGCATAAGGTATAGATAGCTGTAGGTGGTGTACGATGTACAGTGCAATTAACACCACCTACAGCTATCTATACCTTATGCTGATTGTATGCCAATACTGTACAGTGCAACTAATACTAATATACAGCGTGAGGAATTGGCATAATTAGCAAAAGATCGCTGGACATTATATTGAGAGAACTTGTGGCAACCATCTCCCACAGTTCTACCTAAATTCAAGGGCTGTCTATACTATTACAGACTTTCACATTCTCAACTGTGCTGCTGTTGACCCCATTTTTCACAAAACTGCTTCCAATTTTATCTACAAGCTAAGATGATTCTGTCATACACAGGAAATATGGCTACTTAACCATCAATTATCTATTTTTGATACTTATTCTCAATATTTATTGGTACTTGAGGCTCCTTATTGTCTTTTAGGATTCCACACATGTATATATACATACTGCTACTGATTGGAACATTTTTTCCATCGAATCCCTAGACAGATATAATTTGAATAATATTTCACCCATTTTTCATGTACTTTGTCCGTTAGTGCTCTCTGTTTTTCCTCTTTTTATTTCTTATTTTCACTTGACCCTAAATTAGGGCCATTTTTAACTAATAAAGTTTGTATTAACAGTAAATTCAATTGTATTAGAAGGCAGTGCCCCACCCGGGAGTCTTTTTCTGATATCCTTCCTTGGATATCTAAACCTTTGACTACAATTACCCTACTCCCTGGGAGCACCTCCGCAAGTTTATTATATAACTTAAAGTTCACCACATTGATTGGAGTAGCCTTCTCACCCTCCGTCATTATAGCCCAGTGCCCTCAGCCTTTCCCCTTTCCTTTTCCCTTCTTTTTGGAAGTATCATGGTCGACACAGTCACATTAGTGCCATTTTCATCTCCTATGCTAAACATGGAACGACCCATGTTCTTTAGCAGCTCCGTGGTTCTCACTCTCCAGTCCCTGGGTTGCAGTTTCAGGGGTCTTCCAGGCTGAGGTGCCTTCCTGCATTGACCGTTCTACTTCCGTGCATTAATGACAAGAGACACAGTGGGTATAGGGACCTTCCTAACATCCGCAATGCTTCTCACACTCATTACCGCCGGTTGAGCACCATACGATGATCCTTTTTCAAACCCGGTAGCTCCTTCCGGCAACCCATTTCATTAGCAAATGATTTGATCAGTAATCGGTGCCCCTCTATCAGTTTTATACCTAAAGGTGCCCATACACGGTGTGATGCATTTTGTACTAGATACGATGTGATCTAGTACTAAAAGCACGGGCTGCACAGACTTTATGTGCTGTGCAATGGAATGCCCCTGGGAGCGTGCATCGCATCACACAGCACCATTGTACTGTGTATGGGCACCTTTGGGAACACGGGTCTGTTGCAGGAGCACACCATTACGCTTATGCAGCGGTGTCCTGCTTTACAATCCTCCATACTGGAATCGGAGGGAAAAGTTTAACTGTATGCGTAAGTGTCTGTGGCAAATGACTTGGATGGAGCAGTGACGGTCGCCAGTTAGGAACATTTTTTGGACCGACGCATTAGATTTGCATTGACACGCACACATTAGCTTTTGCAACTGTAAAGTATTTTTTTTTCCCATTTTTACTTTTTTTTTATTGAAGTCCTTTTACACACCAACAAAAGATGCAAAGCACCAACAAAAATGTACAGAGCTTATAATAGTACAGGTTGAGTATCCCCTATACGAAATGCTCGGGACCACGAGCATTCCGGATAGGGGAATTTTTCGTTTTTTGGAATAATTTTATTTAGCCATACTTACCTGTCCGGTGGTCCCTCTGCGTCCACAGCAGGCCTCCGGCATCTTCTCTGGGTCTCCAGCGGTCACAGGAATGCATTGCGCGAATGTGCACGCGCACTGGTGACGTCACCGGCGCGCGCGCACACTCGCGCAATGCATTCCTGGGACCGCTGGAGACCCTGGAGAAGATGCCGGAGGCCTGCTGTGGACGCCCTGGGACTTGGTAAGTATGAAAAGAGGGTTAGGGGGTTAAAAAAAATTTTTTTTAATGATTCCAAAAACCACGGTTTTTGGAATAATTCGGATAAGGGATGCCCGGATACGGGATACTCAACCTGTAGTTCATTAAATATGCCTTCAAATGATGTATTTAACTAAATGTTTCTCTTAACATTCCACTTGTTCATAATTCTGGTCTCTATAAAGTGTATCTCCTCCAGTGATGAATATTTGAATGCATGTTTTCTGGTCTCATAATAGCATGTGTTTCGTTAATTAGGTGGTTGTGAACTTCGGCCTTGTGTACAAGATGCAGCAGCACAATGGGATTGTTTTTCAGTTTGTTGCCTTCATCAAACGGCGGCAGAGAACCGTCCCTGACATCCTGGCAGCTGGCGGACGATATGACCATCTGGTAAGTCATGGTGTAATAGAGTGATTACAGCAGGCTCGGACAATGAGTACAGCTGCTGAGCAAATAGTCACTTGTCTTATACGGAGCGGCGCAGAAGACATGAGAACATGCGGTTATTATCATCCGTTCTTTACCCCCTCAATTAATTACTAACTCGAGTAAACAGGTGCTGTAGGAAACAGGACAAAATGTCAACAGATTGTTATCGTGTAACAGGACAATGTTTGCAGAAATTCTGTTTTCAATTTATACACCTTTCACACCAGCCTAAATTCCCGGGTTGGGTCCGGGAACAACCAGGGACTAGCTCGCTCTGGTGTGAAAGGTTCCAGGGACAAATTCCAGGGTTACTGGCTGGTGTGAAAGGTGCAGGGACATGTCCCTGCTTCCCATGTTGCCTCTGCTAGTGCTGATTTGCTAGCAGGGCAACTTCCTGTTGTGGTGGACACTCACAGACACGCCCAGAGGCAGCATACAGCGTGCAGGGAGACAATGTGCATGTTCTGTGGCACCACAGACTCCAGAAGTGCATTTTAACCCCTGAAAGGTGGTGAGAGAGCTAATTAATCATTAGAGGGGAAGATGCTTTCATATGCCTTTTAATTTGTTTTATACAAGTAAACAAAGGCTAAAACACTACAAATGTTTTGTGTCTTAATTATTAATAATCAATAATCTAATGTGAGCCTAAAAAATGCAGAAATGCAGGGTCATCCCTGGTTCAGTGTGAAAGGTGCCGACCCAGGTTGTCCCTGCTTCAAAAGCATGTGTGAATGGGTCCCAACCCGGGAATGTCCCTGCTTGTCCCTGGAATTTAATTCCTGGGTTTGTCTCTGCATTTCTGGTGTGAAAGGGGTATTACTAGTGTCCCCCCCAAATCCCCCTAATCCCTCACTGCCGGCCTCTACTGCCCCAGGGCGTTCCAGGTGGCATTGCCGCAGCAATACTGGCTGTAGGATTCCGTTCCCAGCACCTGCTTGTTGGGTAGCATTGAATGCATTAAACCAGTTGCTCTGAGCAGACGGATCACATGTTGGGTGGTTATTGAGGCCGCAAATGTCCTGCTGAGCAGGCTTTAGTCATGGTCTTCTATGGGTGTTTCCTGACTACAGTGCTCATGGTGAACTCAGGGTAGTACAGTATGTTTATCATTGTATCCGAGTATACTGCACTTAGAAATAGGTGTGGTATAACTAGCCGACGGTCGGGATCTTGATGGTCACTATACCGACATTGGAATCACGTCTGCCGGTACTCCAACAGTAGGGGTGCGCAAAAAAGCCCCTTGTGGGCTCGCTGCGCTTGCCACGCAGGAGAATAGCCCCTGTTGGACGGGATCCCGACTGTCTGGCAATTGAACAGTCGAGACATGTACCATCGTATGAGCGTGCCTTGTTTTGTGCTTAGATTTCAGTGTTTAGAGGCCCTCAGACGGGATCCGGTATCCTGCCCTGTGCCGTTGGAGCTAGTATCGCTATAGATAAGATCTCTGCTGCGCTCTCCAGTGCTGAGGACAATGTAAGTCTTGTAAATATAGTAGAACGGAATATTTCATCTTTTATAATAGATGTAGATTGACCACAAATGCTGTAAAACATGATATGATATACTCACATTGCATTCATCTACACTTTAATTTTATGTATTTTACCCCAAATTTTCAGATATTTATAAGATTTGCAAATTCACTTTTGATACCTTTTTGGATGGAAAACTAAGCTAATATTTAAGGTGTTGGACACAATGTGCCTGATTCACAGTTGTACGCTATTCTGATGTTCCTGCAGTGCGGATTTATTAACAAAAGAAGAAGCCGTTTTTGTGGGCGGTAACACTGGATGCAAAAATGTGGATTGTTTTCCGGGGGGCCGATCGGTTTACTTTAGATCTTGTTACAGTGGACGTTGTGAGCGGCCAGAGACTCACTCTGGAGTTCGATGTTTGCCTGATCTGTAAATGTTTACATCAGTGGTGTCTAACTCATGGCCCTCCAGCTGTTGTGGAACTACACGTCGCAGCATGCCCTGCCACAGTTTTATCAATCCATTATATAAAATCTGTGGCAGGGCATGCTGGGACATGTAGTTCCACAACAGCTGGAGGGCCATGAGTTTTATGCCACTGGTTTACATAGTTGCAGGCACCTGTGAATTTTCCGTCGGGCAATCCTGGTGCCCGGTACATTAGCATATATTTGCATGCCCTCTCAAAAATCGCATCTGTGTACAACTAAGGGGAGGATCCAATTATCGGCAAAGTAATGTGAACTCGCCTGCAAGCCCTGTACACCTTTCTCAGATGTCTGGCTACAAGAAGTAAGGGCTAAAATATACGAACAGTATTAATTCAAGGTGCAGAACGAAGTGACGGAATGGTGGGAGGAGTTAGTCCTAGATTGCTAATTCAGTGCTTATGCCTTCAGTAAGTACCAGCCAGTATTAAAGTGAAAGTCTCATTTTTTAAAACGCAGTATTGTACCAATAGAGTAGACAAGTAAGAACAATGATCTAGAATAAAACAATGCAAAAAGCAATACAACTGAAATAAGTACAAAAACAAGTAGTGTAAAGGTGCCCATAAACGCTGCGATAAACAGCATGCAATGCGACGCGATGTGTGCTCCAGCGGACATCGCATAGTACAAAAAGTATGTGCTGCACATATTATTTGTACTGCCCGCGAATCTAATGGGTGCGGATGCCGGTGTTGATACTCTGCGGCACCAGCAAATCTCACCTGTCATAGTTAATCCACCATTAGGACTCTATACCACACACTTTTTTTGTTCTACCTGAAATTTATATTATGTGAATATCGTAAACCAGTGTTTCCGAAACCCTGGGTCTAATTCAGACCGGTTTGCTAGGCTGTGTATGTTCACAACCTAGCGAACAGATAAACTCCTCCCCCCACCGCATGAATAGGATGTGTACGCTTACACATCCCATCACATGCTCCCAACTCAGGGCAGACGCTGGCATCATGTGATGTCATCTGCCCGCCCCCTTCCCTCCCTCGCTGACGGCGTTCGCACAGGGGGTCTGCACATACCCGCATACGCAGACCCAGGACCATCGGAAACTTGGAAATTCGGCCTTGTCCAATCAAACCAGGATCAAGGCCCTCTGTCCTCAAGGCACCCTGACAGTCCACGTTGTGCACAGATGGTATAATCACATTTATTGAGATACAAATTAAATCTTCTATAGCCTTAAAACCTGGATTGTTGAGCTGCCTTGGGAATGAGTTTGGGAATAATTGTCGTAAACTTTTGTTAGGGTTTGGAAACCCCACATTTACTGTGGCACCAATACAGCTTCTATATATTTCAAGATCTGTGCAGATACACAGTTGTCTGGAACGATAGCAGTGTGAAGGGCAGACAGTGCGATGAGTTTCATGTCTGACAGCAGGAACCGAGGTGATTCTAGGAAAAGGTGGAGATTATTTTCTGGATACTCGCATAATCCCAATCCAGTTTTAGGGATGTATTCAATGCGGACGCGCTGGCTGGTCACCCTATTCAACGTTCTGGGGGAAGGATTCCCCCAAACAGCGAGGCTCACGGCTAATGAAGGGAGCCCGCTGCATTTAGCCACGAGTCTCGCTGTTTTAGCGGCCGAATAAGTAGTTTCCCCCTCGCTCCAAAAACGGAGCGAGGGGGAAACGGCGCATGCAGGGGTGTCTGTTGAATACTGACCCTGCTTGCTGTCATAGCTCGCCCCCGGCATTGAATTCTGCCCTTAAAGACAAAACTTCACCAAATCCTATCCCCATAATGTACAAGTCCGAAAATCTTTATGTTTTGCTCCAATAATTATGTGTTCAAAACACATTAATACCTAAAATGACTGGTTCTTAAAAAATGTGTTGAGGAACTTTTCTGTGAGACGGTACATTACTTCTCTGTCACAAACCTAAAACCTATAGTTAATATTTTCTTAATTCCAGGTCAGCAGCTGCGACCTCCTTGTTGTAAGTGCCGGCCAAATGTCTGTGAGCAGGGCCATTGGTATTATTCAGAAGTTGTGGGCTGCGGGCATAACAGCCGAGATCATGTATGATTGGTCAGAGGTAAGGGTCGGCCATTTTGTTACAGCAATATTAGGTAATGTTTGCAAACCTGTGAGAGCATGAACTTGTGTGTGTAAAAGTTTGTAATCATACCACTGTTATTTTTTTAGTCACAAGATGATCTGCAGGAATATTGCAGAGTGTCTGGTATCACACTAGCTGCTATTGTCTCTGATAAAGAAGGAAATCACGTCAAGGTAAATCGGAGCGATGACGAATAGTCCCCTTAGGGCCCGGTAATGATAAGCATCTCCGTCTTAATAATTCTAAAGTCCCACATGTTTTTTATGGGATGCACAAGGCAATTGACTTCACACACATGACAGGCAGGTTTTTTGTTTTATTTTGCACAAAATCAAATGAATAAGATACATCTCACCCTGTAGCGCTAAGCATCTTTATTTGCATCTTTTCCTGTTTTAAATAGCATGTTATTTGTAAAATGGAGCAGATAGGATGCACAAGCAGCTTCTGCTTATTAAAATGGTACTTGTTTCCTAGCACGGCCACACCAATTCTAATCGGGGGCATCGCAGGTAAAAAAATCTGATCGGTCGCATCGCATGCGTGCTAAAAAATCGCATGCGATGGTCCCGACGCGATGCCCCCGATTTTCCATAGGGAACAATGTTAAATGCCTCAATTTACCCAAATGAACAGGGAAGAATGTTAAATGGTCCAGAAACCCCCAAAAACACCCCAGAACAGTGAAATGGCCCCCCAAAATTAGTTAACGCCACCCCGCGATCAACGTGAACCCGAAGCGTGGCGAGCGCAGCGAGCCCGCGAGGGGCAGCGGTACGCGTCCTCTGACCTTTTCATACCCCCACTATCCACGTCGGCGTGGAGTTGAGAATAGAATAGTGTGGCGAGCGCAGCGAGCCACCGAGCCCGAAGCGTGGCGAGCGCACGCGGATACCTTTACAGTTATACGCGTCCCCTCGCGGGCTTCACAGGTGTCCGTGGCGACGCGGACACCTGTGAAGCCCGCGAGGGGACGCGTTTACCTGTGAAGGGATCCGCGTCCCCTCTCGGGGCTCGCCACGCTTCGGGCTCGGTGGCTCGCTGCGCGCGCCACACTATTCTATTCTCAACTCCACGCCGACGTGGATAGTGGGGGTATGAAAAGGTCAGAGGACGCGTACCGCTGCGCTCGCCACGCTTCGGGTTCACGTTGATCGTGGGGTGGCGTTAACTAATTTTGTGGGGCCATTTCACTGTTCAGTGGTGTTTTGGGGGGTTTCTGGACCATTTAACATTGTTCCCTGTTGATTTGGGTCAATTGAGCCATTTAACATTGTTCCCTATGGGAAATCGGGGGCATCGTGTCGGGACCATTTAATGCTTATTTAGCCGCATGCGACGCGACCGACGCGATTTTTTAACTTTTCAATGCATTTCAATGGGAAATCGGGTCCATCGCGTCGGGGGCCATCGCATACCACTATTAAGGGCACAAGATCAATACGATTGTGGCCGTGCTAGGAAACAAGTACCATTAAAATGACATACTGTACTCCTTGCATATATTCAATTGAGCATCTGTGGGACGTGTTGAAAAAAGAAGTCCGAGCCATGGAGACCCCAACAACTTTACATGATTTAAAGGATCTGCTGCCAAAATCTCCAGTGGTCTTGTGGAGTCTGTCTGGAGGGAATACGGTCGTTTGGTTGACTTAATGATGGTTGACATGGGTCTAGGTTGACATGGGTCTAGGTTGACATGGGTCTAGGTTGACATGGGTCTAGGTTGACATGGGTCTAGGTTGACATGGGTCTAGGTTGACATGGGTCTAGGTTGACATGGGTCTAGGTTGACATGGGTCTAGGTTGACAGGTAATTAGGTCAACACGGGCAAAGTTGACAGTCAAAAGGTAGACATAGGGTTTTTTACTGTTTTTGAAGCCGACAGGCGGTATTTCATGCCCTACCATTCACTAGCGCGTGGAGGGAGAATAAAATATTGTGCCCGAAGCATGGCGAGGGGACGCGGTGCTACGTTTGACTGTCCATGTCGACACGACAAGTGCCGACAGGTGGAATTTCATGCCCTACCATCCTCTAGGGTGTGGAGCGAGAATAAAATAGTGTGCCGAGCGTATCGATGCGCCATGCGTGAAGCATGGCCAGCGTAGTGAGGTGATGCGGTGCTACGTTTCAGTGTCCATGTCGACTGTGTCGACATTTGGATGAAGAAAACAGTGAAAACATCATGTCAACCTTTTCACTGTTGACCTTGCCCACGTCAACCTAATTTTTGTGTCGACCTTTTGACCTGTCTACCTACACCCATGTCAACCTTTCAGAATGTCAACCTAATGCTTGTTGGCCTAATGCTTGTCGGCCATCATGTTGTAGACCTTATGGTGTCGGCCATCATGTTGTAGACCTAATGATCCATACCTGTCTGGAGAGGTCAGAGCTGTTTATGGTGGCATGAGGGGGGCGTATACAGTATTAGGCAGGTGGTTGTATTGTTATGGGTATATTCAAGTTACTGTGAAAATGCTTTTGCTTTACACGAGCGATACAGCAGTTCTGTTGTCCTGCAAGCTGCCCTAAATACAGCACATGGGATTATTATTGACACACTGTCTTTTTTCCGGTTTAAACAGCTGAAAGCATTTGAGAAGGAAAGGCAGAGCGAGAAACGGATATTGGAGTCCGATCTTGTAGATCACCTTCTGCAAAAGCTGCGAATCAAAGGGCTGGATGAAAGAAATAACAGGTGGGAGGAAATATATATATATATATACATGTGACACTGAAATGAGCATCAGTGTGGCAGAAACAGGGGCTTAGGCGCACTTGTATGGAGCAGAAGATGGTGTGGAGGAAGCACACAAGGGCAGAGGGCCCTGCTTCTGAGAGCTTACATTCTGAAGGAGGGGGAGAGAAGATCTATTTTTTATAGATCGTAAAACGTTACTCTTAGCATTACATCTGGGTCTGTTTTTAAATTTAGACAAGATTTGGAGTTCCAGTTTTGATTTTTCTGAGGTCACATGGTGTAAGGGGAATTAGGGAATTGTAAGATACATGGGGGGTATCTTACCGGCAGTGGAAATAGCGGCCCTTGCTGCAGCATTGAAGGCAGTTTCCGATCAAACAGATCCTACTTTAAAACAAGTTGGATCTATTTTGACGGAAACAGACGCAGATTGTCAAATTGACACATATTCGCCGATTTCGGACTTTGCGACACTCAACAGTCAGTATATTGAATACCGACTGTCGAGTTCATGTGGGAAGGAACAAAATCGGCTCAGATTACGACTGTTGGGACATCCCAATAGTCTGAATCCAGGATTGAATACCCCCCAACCCCCACAGATTCTCTGATACTACTTTCAGACCGCAAATGCCGTGTTGCACACGGGATTAGGACACGGGTCCCATCCCCAGAGCAACACGGCATTGCGGTCTGAAAGTTCCGACACCAACACGGCATATTGCCGAGTCGGTGACGTCACATGGGGCGGAGCTGGGCGGCGGCGCGTCATCGGGGGCTCGGGAGGAGGCAGTACTTGGAGCTGACAGTGCTGCCTCCTCCATACTGTGAACGGGACACGGGTCGCTCGACCCAGGCACCCGTTCACACTGCACTTGACACGGGTCATAGCCGTGTTCAACCCTGGTCAAAACCAGGGTTGAACACCCATGTTGCTCGACCCGTGGTGACCTTTTCAGACCGCACCTTGACCCGTGTTGGGGCCGCAAGAACACGGCAATAACCCGGGTCTAGAGTGCGGTCTGAAAGCGGTATGACTGTCCTAGATAAACAGGTAAAAGGGATGTGGTCAAAAGGAGGGATGTATCTGATTGCAAAGGCCCTGAATGGCATTGGGCTTGAACGTAGCGGGTAATTTGCACATCGTGCGTACTGTTGTTACGATGCGCGGTCCCTCGGGTCGGCCCTCAAATGAGACATGCTGCACGTCTGATTCGTCGGCTTTCATTGTGGTTGTAAGCAGATCGTATCTGCTTTTTAAGGCACATACGATCGCTCATTCGACTGCTCCATGACCTGCATACAGGTCCTGATGTATAGCCAGCATAAGTGCCATCTGCAACCAGAGGAGAGGAACATGGGCTGCTGAAGTGTCACCAATATTCAGTATTGGAAGGATGATATCAGATCAATTGTGTAGTCATGTCAGTGGTGTCATAACTGAGGTCTGTTTTGTTTAGAGAGATGATGGACACACTGTCTGGGCAGAATACGAACAGATCGTTCTCCAGCTCACAGAGTAAGTACAGAGGTGTTGCGCTGCTTGTGTACATCCCGCCGGCTCTTCTGCAGCGTGTGCGGTGGGCAGGTCTGTGATTACTAGAGACAGGATTATATGCAACATAAAAAGCTTGAAATATGCATGCAAATATGCATAAAAAATACTTAAAATATGCATGAAAAGTGTTAAAATATGCTAAATTAAATAATAAAAAAGTACTTTTTAACTTGCAAATAAACCTCAAAAATAGGCCCACAGCATCTGCAGATGTCTAGTGCTGTACACAGGATTTTTTTCCCTGGCTGCTACAGCAGACTGCAGCATCCTAGGCTCTTCTTGCATCAACTACACGGACCCTCATCTCCAGCGCTGATGGATCAAATGTCAGCATAGCGTGTGAGGGCAGCGCAGTGGAAGGCTTCCTCCCTGCGCCGCATACTCACTGTGACACGGCATTTTCTCCGCGCCGCGTGATGTCACAACCCTTCTGCCTGCCTCCTCTGCTGCAGAAGTCTGTCTCTTGGTGTAAAGTCCCAGGCCAGGGGCAGGCAAAGGTTCAGGAGCTTCGTAATGGCATCCGCCCGAACTGACTTTTATCCACATGGATTGGCAGCCTAGAGCAGTGTCAGACATAGCGTACATCCAAGGTTCCCCACACTGCGTACTTATTGCCCCAGTCTGCACACTCTACCACTACTTGGCCAGCAGCAGCAGGGAAAGCAGTGCTGTGACTCGCAGGTGGAAAGGGGGCGGGGCATAAAATATGCACCATCACTAGATTATAGGTAAAATATGCAATAACCAGTGAGAATGGGCAAAATATGCAAATGCATATGCAAATATGCAAATGCATATAATCCTGTCTCTAGTGATTACATTAGTCTTCCTGGTGACAGCCGTCTCCTACTGCAATCAATCGTTCCCTGTTCCAGACAATGAGGACTATTCATACTGTTGCTACTTTCAATTGTCCATTGTTGTGTCCTGAATGATTAGTCACATATACTATGAATATAAAACTGTAGCGCTGCATTTATATTTATTTTTCCCCTGGGACAGATGACCATTTGTTTTCTGGGCTCATTTGTACATTGGTTTTACTATTCAGTCGAAGGAGAGAAAATGTGTTGCTGTGATTTCATGAAATAAAAATGGTCAGGACATGGAACCCCTTGAACCACCCCCTATTCATCCAATAATTATTATTCTGGCAACGCTGCCTTCCTCCTCCGCTTGCACCAACATCCTGCTGAAGTTCTCTTCTACTTCCAACAGTGTTGCAGGTAGCAGGGTTCCCACACACCACCTCTTTCATATATTGCATGCCTGTGGGCAGGGGTACTATCCCTCACCCTGCACTCCTGCACTACCCCTCCACCTGCACCCCCTTTCCACACACTGCTCTACCCTTCACCGCTCCACACACTGCTCTACCCTTCACCCCTCCACACACTGCTCTCCTACACTACCCTTCACCCTGTACTCCATCCACATACACTGCCCCACATCCTGCACCCCTTCCCACACATTGCGTTCCTGCACTACCCCCTTCCCACACACCGCACTCCCCCTCACCCCCTTCCCACACACTGCACTCCCCCTCATCCCCTTCCCACACACTGCTTTCCTACACTACCTCTCACCCAGCACCCCCTTCCCGCACAATCTGCACCCCTACAATACACCTCACCCTGCACCGGCTTCCCGCACACTGCTCTCCAACATTACCTCTCACCCTGCACCCATATGTTCAATGTGGTCAATCTGCAGTGAAGTAACATAGTTAATGAGGTTTAGAGAGGCCCTGCTGGAGTTTCTTGCGATCAGTATTTAGCAAGGATTTGAAGCTAGAATTCTCAATGGCTTATGTTCCATACGGGTCCACAATGATATAATATAATTAAAAGTTTTATCTCTGGATTTTTTGTTCTGAAAAAAATGTGTCTAACCCTTTCTTACATATATCGACTAAAGTTGGTCATACATCAGAACTATCTGGGGTCCGGACACACGAGTAAAGGTGGCCATACATCAGAAAGATATTGTACCCAATCATACAATCTCAACTGATTGTAAGATGGATTGTATGCAGATTGTGTGCACATCTTATGTACATAATCATACAATCAATCAGCAGATGGATTGTATGACTGATTGTAAGATGGATTGTATGCAGATTGTGTGCACATCTTGTGTACACAATCATGCAGTAGATGGATTGTATGATTGATTGTATGATCGATTGTGTGTAGATTGTGTGTCCAAAAACCACCAAAGACTGCCGGGGATTTCAAGGGAAATTGTACACAATCATGAGCGCAATCGATCTTAAGATCGATCTTTCTGATGTATGGCCAGCTTTAGACCGGTCGCGCGATTGTGTGCACATCGTGAGGAATATCGGTATGATGCCTGCTCAGGCGGATCGCGAGGTTGATCCACAGATCATACGTGCTGCACGCATGATCCATCGGCTTTCCTTGCGGTTGTGAGCAGATCGTATGTGCTCTTACGATTTAAATACGATCATGTCATATGCGGGTCGTTCTGATGTATGGCCACCAGTCTGCTACCACAACCTATTCCGGCAGCGTATTCCAGATCCTAACTGCCCTATACACTAACGTCACTTTTTTTGTGTACATTGGAAACCAAGCCTTAACTTTGATTTATCTTGGATATATTTGGTAATCACAGAGCTGTATATGCAGAACACGATGAGTGTGAGCGCTGTCCATCAATAGGCCTGTGACTGGACGAGGACAGGGCTGCCTTTAGCTGTGTGTAGTCTCTGCTTACATTGTGTTTTATGTGACAGGTCAGTTTGAGCAGCACAGCAGTACCATAGTCCCAAGTGTCAGCGTCATTCCTCCAGAAAGGTTATCTGCCAACCTAAGACGCCGCTATGAAGCCCAGGTAAGCTTTGCTCTGTCTGGGGACAATGTCTTCCTGAATTCATTTACTCCTTTGCTCGGAGGGGACTCCTCAGTTATCACTAGTTCATGGCTGTGGGGTTAGCTGACAATATGTTTTCCACTTTTGGTGGGAATAAAATAGTTGTGCATTTGTAGCATAGCTTCGCTTTATGTTATGTTAGGTATATGTCTATCAGATGCATCCTCCTACAGTACCTGTAGGTTTCAGTCCCCTAACGTACGAGATACAGGATTCCTTTATAGTTGCAGTGAGCGTGCTGCTATCTAGTTGTGCTGCAGCACTTATGCTGAACATGTGCCATGTTCTCATCCAACAAGTGCAAGTGAAGTGCTGGTGGTTACAGACCTCCTCAACAGCATGGCCGCAGCTGATCTCTGCCTCTCCGTAGCTAGGCCGCAGATGGTCTCTGCGTCGCCGTAGCTAGGCCGCAGCTGGTCTCTGCATTGCCGCAGCTGGTATCTGCATTGCCGCAGCTAGGGCCGTAGCTAGGCCGCAGCTGGTGTCTGCATTGCCGCAGCTAGGCCTCAGCTGGTATCTGCATCGCCGCAGCTGGTATCTGCATTGCCGTAGCTAGGCCGCAGCTGGTGTCTGCATTGCCGCAGCTAGGGCCGTAGCTAGGCCTCAGCTGGTATCTGCATTGCCGCAGCTGATCTCTGGATCACCGTAGCTAGGCTGCAACTGGTATTTGCATCGCCGCAGCAGTCTGTGCAAGTTGCCAACAGCAAAAGAGCCCCAGACCATACTACTTCTTCTTGGAAATTCTATTGATTCTGTGCACCTGCAGGTCCTGCTTTTAAGTTTTAAATATTCAATTGTTTGTGCCGCTAGGTGTGTAGAGTGCAGCAGGTTTTCATTTCTTGCCATGCCTAAATGCAAAAGGATTAGCTGCATTCAGTGGCTAAACACACGCAAACTACTGGCGAGCTGCATGTCTATGGGCAGATTTCTGGTCCCCAACTTCGGAGGGTGCAAGCTGAAATAAGGGGCATCTGCAGCATTCACAATTGAATAGCTCCCTGCCACTTTATATGGGAGCTGTAGCAGCGGATTACCATGTTGAAATGGCATTACTCTAAACAGCAAGACCAGGGCTGCTTTTTCCTGTTAAAGCACACTGAGGAACCATATTTTTGCCTATACCAGTGATGACTAACCTTGACACTCCAACTGTTGTTGAACTACACATCCCAGCATGCCCTGCATCAGTTTTAGCATGGCCAAATAGTAAAACTGTAGCAGAGCATGCTGGGATGTGTAGTTCAACAACAGCTGGAGTGTCAAGGTTAGCCATCACTGGCCTATACCAATGGTTCCCAAACTTTCTTAAATCAGAGCACACTAGACCAAAATTCTGAAAACCATTATTATACCAGTAGATTTCTTCATTTAATATCTACACGTCTGCAATGGTAAGCGAGCCTTGGAAATTGCAGCCAGAATCCGGAACTATTGTTAGAACGGTTCCAAGGTCTGGGACGATTACAATCCTTGCTGTGCTTGGGAAATGATTTCTAATCTAAAATCTCCTTGTGCCTCATTTTAGTTGGCTAATTAAAGTGATTCTCTTATTTGCAGGTACTTTCTAAACTTCAAACCTTCATCACAAACTTCCAACAAAAAAATAGAGAAATAGAAATTTTGGCAGTAAGTAATTTTTGTTATACTATTTAGTTTTAAAGTTTTTATATCACTTACTAAGTTTTTTTTGCTGTAATACTTCATATATAGAACCACATTATTTGAAGCGCATTTGCTACTCTGCTATTGTCACTATGAGTTGGGACTAGAGACGTGGTGTGGAGTTTACGGTTATCAGTAGACACACCCACATGGTTCTTCGGGGCTGTAGACCATTTTTTTTATTTTTATTATTCTCTGACAAGCTAACCAGCTCTTTGATGAAGCAAACTCACGCTAAACCAAGCCGGTTCCCCCATCCCGAATACATAAGCCTGGTATATGTGCAAACACCTGTCCTCCGGTGACTCCAGTTCTAAATTGTGTGACAAGTGGACACCAGTTTTTGCTGAAGGGTACTTTGAGCCCTGCACTCTATACCCGATGCTAGTTTCAGGGTCCCCTGTTGGAATTGCAGAAAAGGAGTAGATCCATTTTAAATCATAGATGTGAAAAATAGCCCCAGTGCACAGTAGCTCAAAGTGCAGAGAAAGTGGTCGATGAGAATTCCTTGCACAGCTCAGAGCCTCATCTTACAACCAGCCTGCAGAATAGGAAAGGAGAAGGCAGGTGTCTAGGATGAGGGAAATAAAGAGTCCCCTCCCAGCTGAATAGAAAGATGTCAGCGTCTGTTCTACCACTGCCAGCTCTTCTGTCGCACCCCCATGCACCACACGTGTGAGACTTTGGAGGGGATGGTTGTATCTAGAGCAGAGATGCTTATTATTGGTTATGGCCATATTTATGGGCTGGTTCCGCTCCAGAACAGGGTATGTGCATTTTGTAAATTTTTTTTTCTTCTATTGTTTTAGGTAGATCTGCCAAAGGATACCGTACACAGTTTACTAACATTAGAGGTAAGTCATTGTTTTTAAAAGGAATTACATGGAAGGGATAGCAAATCTCGCCCGATCAGTAATGGTAGGGAAGGATTGTGCTGGTGAATAACGAGCCTCTTTGGAAATGATCTCCTTGGCAAGTTTATTTTTTTTGTATTTTAAGTTTCCTTAGCAGTCCAGGTATTAATAATATCCCTGCTTGTCCTTACATGGTTAAATCAAAGTGACGGAGGTGCTGAAGGTTACCTGTGCTTAAGCATGATATGGTTAAAGTTAGGATTGTTGGAACACTTTTAGAACAGTGTACTCTAATAGCAGATAGAGTTCCTAGTATATGCATTTACCTATCAAAAGAATAATACGGTTTGAAAATAAAAGCTGACCCTCAATAGATTATGGATTTCTCAATACAATGCTGTGTAAGGTGGTATTCAGTGCCAAGTGATATAGGGCTACTGTATTTCTCAGGACCAACGTTCCTATGTACGGCTGTGGGTTGCAAAAGAGCATTATCTGATATCTTTTAGCAGACAATGGCTATTGTAGGACTTATCCTCTCCCCTGGGATTCAGGATCCAGTCTGCATTTGAATGGAATACGGTCGTTGGGTCACTAGCATGTTGGTCGACATGGGGTTTTTCACTTTTTTTTTTTTGTGGTGACAGGTGGTATTGCATGCCCTACCATCCACTAGGGCATGGTGGTAGAATAAAATAGTGTGCCCGAAGCATGGTGAGCGCAGCAGTCCTACATTTCAGTGTCCATGTTGACGTTTGGGGCAAAAAAAATGTGAAAAACCGACCTTTTGACCGTCTAACCCATGTCGACATAATGATTCATACCCATTTGAATTATACTGCAGTGGACAATAGTAATAACAGCAATGCACTGTAGAAAATACTCTATGGTCAATTATGATGTTTTTACAATGAACGGTTACCATTCTGTTAGAATATCATTATAAGCTGTTCCTGAACAAGATGCCACGTATATATGTGGCAGAGCAGCAGTGGCAGGAGGGTAACGTATGAGTGTATTGGCAAAATTAAATGATATGAACACTACAGGGAGGTAAACTACTGCAACCTACTACAGCCACGCAACAGTTTCTGCTGTCATACAAACCTCCATGTGATTAAGGTCTCAGGTAATTGAACCTATTTCTTTTGTAGTGTACTGATAAACAGACATTCAATGCATCGGAGAAGCAGCTGATGACAAGGCTGCCCAAACAGAGGTATCTAGAGATAATACTGGGTGAGATATTCACAATCAAAATAGAAAAGCGGTGAGTTCTATCTGTCCTATGCTGCATTTAGTGTGAGATGTGGTCAGTCAGTGGTTACCTAGCGTTAATGTAGATTTTAATCTTGTTTACATTGCACTATGAACAATATATTTAGACATTTTACATTCTCTACCCCCAATGGTTCCTATGACCCTAGACAGCTCATGTTTCCCAGGTCACCTGGCAGGTGCACAGGTGTAGTAATCACTCAATGACACAGGTGATGCTAATTACTTCACTTGTGAGTCTAAAATAAGTGACCTGGAAAAAAAATACACTTTGGGGTCATGAGGACAGAGTTTGAGATTCTATTATTTACTAAACCAATTGCAAAGATTGATTTCGCTATCAAAATAGCTGTGTAGTATTTATATTTTTGATTGCTATAACTGCTTTGGTCCATGCCCAGCGGTTGACCCCTTTTTATGTGGGCAGGTCCTGAGCTGGTGCTTGGAGATGTTAATCTCCAAACACTGGGAAAACCTCCAGCCGGGACCAATGCCATGCAACTAACACGCTAGAAACTTTTAGGCAATCTCAGTCCATGCTACATACAGGCATCCATGTTCCTCCTCCAGTGCTGTCCGAATAGTAAAGCAGCAGCGGCTGTACGCGCCCCCTTGCCGAACCTCTAGACTGACTGCAGGATGCTGTGACCCAGACTCCCCCAGTGGTGGAAATGGGTCCCTGGTCGGAAGAACTGGGTTACCCATTTACACTGCCCCTCAACCTGGGTCTCATCTGCGTTCAATCCGGAAAACTTCCTGGGTTGAGTTGCTGGGTAACATGACCTTGGTGTGTTTTTTTTTAAACCTTATTTACACCAAGCATTGACCCAGGTTGACTTGGCTTATTGTTTTGGTGTAAATAAGGTATTACACTGAACAGTAAAATTACTGGGTGAAGCGGTTCTACCCGGTAATTTGTTCAGTGTAAAGGGGTCAACCCGGGTCTTTAATCACAGGTCAACTCTGCGTTTTACAAGGGCCGACACTTTTAAACTGAAGAAATATCCATTGTAATTCAGCAAAATTACCGGGTTGACATTTTTAACCTGGTAATTTGCTGCACCCCGCAAGTCTAAAATGGGTATTAATGTCTTTATACTATTGTGTTTTTAGGATACCAGTGCTTGTGCTGTACAGCTATCGGGAGGATTATTACAGGATTCTTTTTTAGCAAATACCTACCGCTGAGGAAGACCTTATCTTCAACTACAGAAATGCTGCCGTTATGGGGGTGAGGAAACAAATGTTTGTATTGCAAAACTGAGGTGCCATCAGTATTCGTTGACTCAAGCAAATGGACAGGACAGATTCCAAGTCCTATAACTGTGAACATTTCCTCCCAAACCAGGGTGTAAATGATTTTTATTTTATTTACAAACCTATTTTTTTATATACATTCCCATGACCTCAAACAGGATCATGTCGGCCACAAAACATATGGACCAATTATAATCGACTTTGACCAGGACATATTTAAATGTTGGTTCTAGGATATGCAATGAATAAAACAATTGTTTAAAAAGTATTGTTCTCTTCTTCTGCTTTGTTAGAAATTTGTATATAACCTGTGTAACCCAGGGAGCTAGCTATCTATCTACACTATGTTACAGCACTCTTATGCACGTGCCCAGACTGGATGTTGCCTGGAAACCACAGTCATACACTAGAACTGCAGTACAACAAAAATGTAGCAGGTGTGGTTGTATATAGTAGGAAACAGATGCAATAAAGTTTTCATTTAGTTTATTTGAATATTGTAATCTGACCTGTAGGAGCAGTGCAGTCAGATGAAGTAGCATTAGAAAAATAAATAGAACACATTTAAATTATTAAAGGAGGAAAGCAAAATGCAAAACCAAGTTTCAAACATGAAATATTCCTTAAGGAGAGTTACAGAACTCAGGGGTAGATTTATTAAGCTCGGTGAAGTGACAAGTGGTTTTTATCACCAGCCAATCAGCTCCTACCTGTCGTTTTTCAAACCAAGCCTGTAACTCCACAGCTAGCTGATTGGCCGGTGATAAAAAAAAACAGCCACTTTATCACTTCACCGTGCTTAATAAATCTGCCCCAGAGGGGTAAATGGATCTATCCCCATAAAGAACGTTATATGCAAGGTGAGAATGCTCCAGCCAATCAGCTCCAATATGTAAATTGACTGTGGCTGATTTGCTGGAGCATAATCACCTTGCATAGAATGTTCTTTATGGGGATACTGTAGATCCCACTTCTGAGCACTGGGGTAAATGTATGAAGCTTGGGGAACATCCTGGGCAGACTAGTTATATCACACTTATGACACAACACATGTGCCTGGCCAGAACGTTGGACCATATGAGTTTGCATAGTAACCACTGCTGAACTTTTACCAGGATGGATAATAAATACCTTTAGAGAGAATTAGACATCAAACAATATCATGAACATACATGAGTGCATTAAACAGTACGTTCTAGTTTTAGATTGGTAACTGTTCACCCACCAGTATATTTAAAAGGAGCAGAAACGGTTAGAAAAACAATAAGCGCCCCTTTAGGTTTACTGATCACTGTGCTGGAGATGGTTAGACTAGGATAACAATGACTGGCACCCCATTACAATGGTCATCTATGACATCAGAGGGAAATACTTTAGTCATATATCGATCAGACAGCACTCCTATACATTACCAATCCTGTTCCACGCTAGAATATTTGGTGTTCAGAGCACTACATCCATAGCTGTAGTAAGAGTATTCTGATCCGCAATCCCCTCATATAGTGCGACAGAAGTTCTGGGTCAGACTGTCAGTTTAATGCATATTAATAGAAAAGGGTGGATTAGATTAGGGAGACTATGAACTTGCCGTTATAAATAACCCCATCACACTGGCTGTGATGGTTCTCTGCAGACAGAAAAAGCAGTAATATACCAGGTCACTGTACAGCCCTTTCACAAGCGGGAGGAAGTGGCTGGTGGCATATACACTAAGTGCAGGGTCATCAGTCTTACAGCCAGTCTCCTAGCGTTCAGTTGGTCATGTCTGGAATCTCTTTCTGCATGAAATACATGATGGCACTGGCTACTTTATCAGGTCCAATGTTATATACTGGATGTGTAGGTTTCTGTCAGAGGGAAAAAAAAAGTTTAGATAATTCAGAATTCTTCCAATAGATGTGGGTGAATATATACTGTACTACACCCCCTCCTGTAGCCCAGGCCTGTGCTAATGAGCAGCAGCTGGCTTACTTATTTGAAGTGTAACGGGTCCTACACACACACACACATGTGATTTTTGGCTATTTTCTAAGCAATTAGACTAAATTGCTCAGTACAAAATTGCTGTGTGTGTGTGTGTGGGACCATTAGGGATTACGATGCCCTGCATGTCGCTATCACCAGGCTGGATATTTCAAAGCACACATCACTGGATCACTCAGCACAAAGCTGCCATAGCACCTTGTGTAGGCCCTATTAGACTGGGTACATGCTGGGAGAAATATCTGCAGATCAACTAATATTTGTAATGGGTAGAGACTAGATCACCTTTGGTTTTGTTTACGGGATGTGATGTACGGTGAGGGCGGTAGTTGTTAGATGTCCTCAACGTTTTTTATTTTATCTGTAATTCACGTAGGTGTAGGTAATTTTATTTTAGCTGCATTGTACGCTCGCTTCGCTAGTCACAGATTTATATCCCCCCGTCCAGGTATACGTGGACCCAGTGCATGATGGGAAAATTGACAAAACTGAAGTGTAACCAGACACTACCGTCAGTAATATTTCAGTATAAGCAGGACATTACAATGAGGCCTAGACATACAAAATGTTGGTGCAAGAAGTGCCCTAAATCTTTTAAATCACAACACACTAGAGTATCAGTTTTTTGCACTGCATCTGTAGGCCAATTTTTTTTTTTATGGAGAAAAAAAAGTATTAAGTTTATTGTTTAGCCTCCTTAGCGTCTAAATGTTTTATGACTGGAAGCCACAAGGACTGATTTTGCCTATTACATTGACCATCAATAAATTGAATTCATCTCTGACCACACCAACCCAGGCATCCAGTGCAAGTGCTCCAAGAAATGCCATTTGGAAACACAGACCTAGTACACAAAATGCATGTAAACATATCCGTGTACTTTCACACACTGAAAGCAGCCATTTTGCGGGTTGAAGTCATGATACAATATTTACTCCTAAATGACTAGTGACATCAGTAATTTTTAGCCAACCAATCATAAATATTATCTATCAACAAAATGGCTGCCTCTCCTGTGCTTCGGTGACTAATTCAATGAACGGTACTTGTGGACAATCACGGCTCCCACGATGTCCATCGCATTGCATGCGATTTTTAACAGAAATGCATCCAAATGCATTGAAATTAGTATCAAACATGTTCAATGGCCCCCAACTGTCATTTTTCAGGCTGTACCAACCCCACTATCAACGCAAACCCGAAGCGTGGCCGCAAGGGGCGGCAGTACACGTCCTACAACCTTTTCATTCCCCCACTATCCACGTCGGCGTGGAGTTGAGAATAGAAAGTGTGGCGAGCGCAGCTAGCCACTGAGTCCGAAGCGTGGCGAGCCCCGCGAGGGGACACTGATACCTTCACAGGTATACGTGTCCTCGCGGGCTTCACAGGTGTCCGCGCGGCTCGCCACGCTTCGGGCTCGGTGGCTTGCTGCGCTCGCCACACTTTCTATTCTCAACTCCATGCCGACGTGGATAGTGGGGGTATGAAAAGGTCGTAGGATGCGTACCGCCACCGCCGCTCGCCACGCTTCGGGTTCGCATTGATAGTGGGTGTGGTACAGCCTGAAAAATGACATTTGGGGGCCATTGAACATGTTTGATACTAATTTCAATGCATTTCTGTTAAAAATCGCATGCGATTGCATGCTATTTAAAAAAAAAAAAAAATGCATAAAAACGGCAAAAATCGCATGCCACTACATGTGCCATACGATGGGAGCCGTGAAAGTCCACAAGTACCCAATGAACTGTGGAATGTTCTCCCGATATGGCTGGGGCAGGGCAGGGGGGGTCATTTACAAGAAGTAGAACACATAGTATGCCGCTGTACATACTGTCTTTGTACATACAAGTAGCATTATAGTACAACATGTTGCAGCAAATCTATTACTTTTCTATAGCGCTAGGTTGGTACCAACATGTCACCTGCCATGCTGACATCACATCATACCAAGCAAGACCATGCCATGGGCTATACACAGGCTGTATAAGGAAAGAGAAGCAGCGGTCTTCCTGACCTATGTGAACTTGCAGCCACACTACTATGGACTAGAACCTAATAGATATAACAACTCACCAATAAATTCTCTGGTACTCCAATAACGGTTTCATGGAGGATTTCACCACTGCCGAAATGCTGTGCTATAGACAGCCCACTCAGGCAGTAACAAGTATGGTAGAAGTCTCTTGACCTTTTATAAACATAAAAAAAGTACATAAATATAGCGAAATAAGTCCATCTGAATAAGATCTAGTTAACTTGGCATGACTTACTTTCCAGGTTTATCTAATAACCCACCGCTAGGACACTGGCAGCACAGGAGAATGTATTCTTGCAGAGCTTCCTGGTTAAACATCCAGTTTGTATGGCTAAGAGCCGGATCCCCTGCAAAAGTCATTGAGTCAAAGTCTAAACATTAGCCGCATGTATTCGCTTACGCCTTCAAGGGTCATAGATTAGTTTTATTTTACAATTTAGGAATATTTCCCACCCCAGGGCTCTTTACTGATCCCCTTTGATTGTGAACACTATTGTAATGGGCCTACAAGCGTTCTGAGCGCAGCTACTTCGTTCAGATCGCTCGGTCTCTCTCAGCACACAATGCTGCAGAGCGCCGTGTGCTGAGCGAAGTGTCAGGGTTCTCCATTGAACACTGGCCCCAACCATATAAAAACCTGGGTGCAGGTTATTTATCACCACCAGATTCAGACCAGGGGGGCCACGCATTTAAATCGATGTGTAATCTACACACACACACAGCGATTTACAGGCATTTTCTGAGCGATTTAGTAAAATCACTCAGAAAATGCCAGAATATTGGCCTACATTTAGGGCCCATAACCTGTGTGTAACTGCCAAGCTGCTGCTGTAACCATGAGTGGGAGGTCTTTCAATGCTGCCCCTGATTGGCTAGCAGTTACCCTACGCGGCCAGAGGGGATAGGCCACCCGTTCCTTAGTAACCGCAGATAGCTCAGGGCTTCTACACATTCACACAGCTTATCCTATTCACTACCGTGGTTAGGCATCGTGGTAAATGCTATCGGAGATAACTCATGTCCTTACCTTCTGCATACAAGGTTCTATGAAGGAGAGGCATTAAACCAGCTTGCCAAAAGGAATAGCAGCCATCCACCAGCTTATTGCAGCGGCCTTGAAATCCACCTTCAAATCTCATCTGTCTAAATGCAACCCATCGCTTAAAGAAAAATAAAAATATGTCAGCAACCAAGATAGCACTACAGAAATCCTATACTAAACTGATAGTATAGATATACATCCATTACAAGCACAACTCCCTGTGCCAAACAAAAAATAAATAGATCTATGTATAAATATTGTATTGTAAGTGCAATATAGCAACAATTTCCATCATGTACAGATGCAGCCTCTGCCATTCAGGCAGGGGCTGGCGCATTCGCCAGCCCCCGCCGGAAGGGGTTCCGCGCGCACGAGACGCACATGCATCTCCTTCAACCAGAGCTCTCCTCCTCCCTGAAGCAGAGGAGACTGGCATGGTTCGCGCCTCAGCCTGCACGTTAACTGGGATGCGCGTCCCAGCCAGATGGAGCGCCGGCTCACCAGAGGGAGCGGTCTGGTGAGCCCTGGCACTGGAGTTAGAGGAAAGAAAAGAATGCCTCTTGCTGGTGCACCTAAGAATTTAACTCATAATATATAACGTTTATTGGGTATATGTTAAAAATTTATAGCGAAATAAAACCAAGACATACAAAAATCACAAACATTTAATAAAGAGGGGAAGTATTCCCCTGACTCAGTGTGACCCCCAAGTTCCCAGTATCCCCTGTGTATAGGTGTTTCTAAACAGTATGCAGCCGCGAAGAGAGTAAAGTGCTCTCAGGTGGAGAGAACTGATGATACAGACTTTCTCCTATTGTTTACTGTAACGGTGAGAGTGACAGTTTTCGTACTAAGAGGACTAGCGGTACAGTCGCTCTCGTGTAATAGACGGGACGAATACCCGTCCAGGGCCGTCCTCTAATGCTCGTACCGAGAGGATTAGCGGTATAGTCGCTCTCGCGTAGTGGAAGCGTTTTACAGCGAAGCGTACGCTGACCGACTAACACACTCAGTGTGTTCTAAATCCCCCTCTTCCCCTCCCCACATACAATGTTTATATTCTGATTTGTACCGCAGCGCGATTATAGTCACCGGTCCACACCGTGACTACACGTTAGTCTGGCGCCAGACTTGACGTTCCTTGAGCTGTCTGGATGAACGAGGCAAGTGCTAGTCTGCACACCTCTAACGTAGTTCACCAGCGCTCAAACCTGAGAAGTGAGAGTGACTGCCTGCAGCCGCACGGCAGCAACACCAGAGGACGGCCCTGGACGGGTGTTCGCCTCATCCACTACGCGAGAGCGACTATACCGCTAATCCTCTCGGTACGAGCATTAGAGGACGGCCCTGGACGGGTATTCGTCCCGTCTATTACACGAGAGCGACTGTACCGCTAGTCCTCTTAGTACGAAAACTGTCACTCTCACCGTTACAGTAAACAATAGGAGAAAGTCTGTATCATCAGTTCTCTCCACCTGAGAGCACTTTACTCTCTTCGCGGCTGCATACTGTTTAGAAACACCTATACACAGGGGATACTGGGAACTTGGGGGTCACACTGAGTCAGGGGAATACTTCCCCTCTTTATTAAATGTTTGTGATTTTTGTATGTCTTGGTTTTATTTCGCTATAAATTTTTAACATATACCCAATAAACGGTATATATTATGAGTTAAATTCTTAGGTGCACCAGCAAGAGGCATTCTTTTCTTTCCTCTAACTCTTGTAATTCCTAATGCCTAAGGTAGCACACCCTCATTTACTGGATGAATTACTGTAAAAATTATTGGTAATCAGGAGGGTCCTCTTATGAAAATTAATTTAGATACCTATCTGTGCGATTGACATATCTCCCCCCCAACTTTGTCGAGCCCTGGCACTGAGCGAGAGGCGCTCCATCTGTAAGTAGAACATTGTATTAACTAACCCATTGAAAGTTACTGTTATTTGTGTCCCCCATACAGACTTTCCCCTTTCTTTTGAATTATCTTACCAGCGGTCAGCGGCGCTAGGCCCATTACTCTGGAAATCATTTGTGGTACTAGAAATAACTAACGCTGTACACACTGGGTAATACATAAGTAAAATACACAATACTAATATTGCTAATGCATCGCAGAACATCGGCCAGTGTGTATGCACAGTATCATTAACTATGCGTGCGGTTTGTTAATGCTACCGTCATCTGTACATATAGCTCAATCAGACAATATAATGTATGGAGCGGATGATGTAACTGACAGACAGACATGGTGAACGATACCAGTCAGTGTGTATATAGTACTCCCGCAGCACTGCTGATACAGTTAGAAATAGGAAAGGTAAATGTAATGGAAGTCCATTATCCAGTTATCAGGATACACAGTGTAAATAATGCTGCAGGTGTTCCCCAAAGTTTAATAGTATGTACTCAAAAGGTGGGAAATGCAAAGAGAGAACTCTTTCTTACCCCTTTTACACCAGAGCCTCGACACGGGTTATTACTGCTCCACACCATGCCGGGGCTTGGTGTAAATGGGGCAAAAAAAAAACGCAAATGCTCAGGGTCGGACATGGGGCATCCCCTACGTCAGGGGCCTTGTAAATGTGAAACCTGGGTTGTCTGACCCCGGGACTCTTTTCCACCAATAGTGGAGCCCATGCCTCCGGACCGCATCGTCCCGCGTACAGCCTGCATAGTACTGCAGACAGCAGCGGGGACTGGGAGGAGATGAATGGATGCCTGTTTTTTTTTGTTTTTTTTTTTTTAACCTGTGGGGACCAGTGTGATTGTCTCTAGGCAGTCAGAAGTTTTGGTATTTGTTTCCTAGAACAGTCACAATCGCGGGCATCGTGTACCTTAAAGTTAAAGTACACGATGCCCGCGATTGACCAGATTTCCTTTGAAATCAGGTCCATTTTACCGTCAAAAGGCAAAATCGGGGGCATCGCGACGGTCGCGGCCATTAACATGGCCCCCGACGCGATGGCCGCGATTTTGCCATAGGCTTCAATGTTAAAATATTTTTTAACATTGAAATCGGGAGCATCGCGTCGGTCTTGTGCCATTATAATGGCACAAGATGAGATGGACTTGATTAAGTCCATCTCACATAGGAAACAATGTGAAATGGGCCAATATGACCCATTTCACATTGTATATGGCCCCGTCGTCACCCCACGATTGACGCCAACCCGAATCGTGGCGAGCGCAGCGAGCCCGCGAGGGGCGGCGGTGCGCTTCCTCTGACCTTTTTATACCCCTACTATCCACGTCGGCGTGGAGTTGAGAATATAAAGAGCCCGAAGCGTGGCGAGCGTACGCGTATACTGTGAAGTTATACGCGCCCCCTCGCTGCGCTCGCCACGCTTTATATTCTCAACTCCACGCCGACGTGGATAGTAGGGGTATGAAAAGGTCGGAGGACGGGCAGGCTGCGCTCGCCACACTTCGGGTTGGCGTCAATCGTGGGGTGGCGGCGTTGAGGGGGTAAAATTGGGGGTCTGGGGAATATTTTACATTGAATCCAATGTAAAATAGGGTCCCAGGGACCCTATTCACATTTGATTCAATGTAAAAATCGGGTCGGTCGCATCGCATGCGATGCGACCGACGCAATTTTTCCGACACGACCACCCCGATGCAAATTGGGGTGGCCATGCTAGGAAACAAGTACCAAAGTTTTATCATTTCTGGTGCTGGAAAGGTCGTGACCTCACTCTCTACCCACTGTAATCCCTGTGGCCCCTGACGTCCTTGAAGAAAGAGATTTAACAGGTAAGACATAAATCTCATTTTTATATGGGGGCCAATAAGTTTTTTTTTCCTGTAGTGGCCAATGGTGTGCCTTGCCAATTTTAAATTCTTATTTAGTGTGTCACAAGGTAAAGAGGTTAAAAATCACTGCACTAGGGCATGGAGGGAGAACAGAATAGTGTGCTGAGCACAGCGAAGCACCGTGACCGAAGCATTGCGAGCGCAGCGGTAAACTTAGACGGTGTCCAAGTCCACATTCGGTAAAAAAAACATGGACGTACCTTTATACCAAGAACCATGGCAAATGCAACCTGTTGCTGTCCAGCTGTTGTAAAACTACACATCCCAGCATGCCCTGATAGTTGTAGCATTCCCTAATCGCAAAACTATGGCAATGCATGCTGGGATGTGTAGTTTCACAACAGCTAGAGTGCCAAAGGTTTGCCAGCCCCCAAGAATATAGACCAAGCTTATAATGTATGCTGCACAGATGGGTGAACTCAGACCCTTTAATGCAGGGCATCAGGGAAATAGCTGGATCTAAAGCCAACACTCACCAGCAAGCTCTTTAAATCTAATAGATGCATCCGCTTCAAAATGACTAATGCTGCCAATCCACAAAACGTATAGCCACCGTGTGCTTCCATGCCTGGGACGCCACCAATGCCACCTTCCCAAAGCTGGCACCTGCAATAACAATCTGTGTTACATCTAGTGGAGATGCAGGGGCATGTGTTACTAAAATATAAGTGAGTGTGTGTGTAAACACGTAATTGTAAGCACTGGCCCAAACACAAAACCTCCTCCCAGTACCTCATCGATCACACCCATGTGAAGCACCTGTGAAGTGTTTGCCAGGATACGTGGGAATTAACAGTCTTTCCCATAAGACAGCAGTCTCCCAGAGAAGGAATTATTATTAGTAGGGAGGTAGTCAGTCCTGTCCAGCTAGTTATAAAGTCTGGACAAGCCTATTCAATGTGGCCATTTTCTGATGGCTTTTCTGCTGATACAAATTTGACTTCAATGAAATCTGCTGTAAATAGTTGCAAACAGCCGCATTTTCAACTAAAACCGTGGATCGCGGAGTAAATAGTCAATCCACGTTTCTTTCCAACCACGCCAATTTTTCTGACAATTGAAAAGTCAACACTTTAATTGAATAGTTTTAATGTAAATATACCGAAAATTGTCAAAAAGTGCTGATGTTCCCAACTGTCGGAAACATCAGCACAGATTCAATACCCCCTTAAGGCACCTCATCCACTACTGCAGGGGTGGTCAAACCTGTCCTCAAGATCTACCAACGGTGCATGTTTTCCAGGCAACCTGTGGATCTATAGTAGGAAAGAATGCAGCTGGTTTGAAAATGTGACAGTTAGTAATGACTACAGCTGTGCACCAGCTAGGGGATCTGGGAAATGTGACAGTTAGTAATGACTACAGCTCTGCACCAGATAGGCGATTTGGAAAACGTGGACCGTTGGTAGATCTCGAGGACCAGTTTGGCCACCCCTGCACTACTGCAAGGTATCCCAAGCATTACCTCTCGTACGATACCCTGCCAACTCATCCGGTACATTGCATGCAGCCTTTATTTATTAGATGTATCATGAGAGAGTCACGGCTGCAGGAACCAATAGAACAGCCTGTTGATGCAGCCGGTTATATCTGCGATTGCGATGCGCATTGGAACGCGACTCACATCGCAATTACAGGAAAAGGACACGCAATGCGACATTTCTGACAAATTGTTACGGATCACATAAAAAGTGACATCACCCTATTGGACAGGGCATGCAGTCTCCCTTCACAACAGATTAGTACAGACTACCCTGTTTATGACATACCAAAAATAATATATAGTGTGTGTGCGTTCTAAATGATGTCTTTGCATGTTTAATCAATTAACCCTCAATGCACTAGATCTGTACATTGGTATATATGGGGATTATAAACTGCATAATAACAGGACTCCTGATTACATGCATACACTGTAACCAGTATCACATAGATATATATATATATATATATATATATATCTATCTGCATCTTAAGGAAACACAATCTATGTCCATACCTGGCAATCCATTCGGCAGTGCCATCAAACAGCCTGGGGGTCATAATATTGGTCAATGATGCCACAGAGGCAGCACAATAAGCACTCCTAGAGTAAAAATATAAACCAGGCTATTAGAACAAATAGCAATCAAATTAAACATCAAGTGATCAATAACAGACACACACAACACTGGCTGGAAGCAGGACAGATACAAGAGGAGCCCAGACACTACATCAGGAACACTGTGTAGTAACATCTTGGGTGCCTAGTATCAGCTCTGTCTAACATTGCTGGGAACCATTCAATTGTGGAAGAAACAGACGGAATCTGCTTTGAGCGGATTTCTTGGCAGAAGATCGCTGCAGGGTTTGGTCTTGCAGACGAGTGAAAAGAACCTTTATGGGATTAAAGCCGTGTGTAGGAGCTACTCAGTGCACAGGCCAGGAATGTGCAGGGGGCGAGTGTTACAGAGGAGACAGGTTGTGCAGAACCACATGGCTAAGAATGGTCACCAAGGTGAACTGGAATGGATTTCTATTTATTAACTTAATAGAAAAAAGTAATCAAATATATATGTTTTATTATAGTGCCTTTATAAGGATATAGATTTTTCAAAGCGTAGATCAAGATAGGTGGTCTATATACAATTTAGCCATTTATAATGTAAAATGTTAAATTATTGAACACTGTTAAGGCCCATACACACTGGGCGATTTTGAGCTGAAAGCCGCTCAAAAAAGCAGGTGTGAGTGGCTTTCAGCTCAAAGCCGCCCAGTGTGTATGCCCCAGCGATGAGCGCTGCTGCGCGCTCCCGCATCATCACCGGGAAAGCCGTTCATCTGCTGGTAATACTAGCAAAGCCCCCCCGCTGACCAGGTTGGGCAGGGGGAAAGTGTGTATGCACTGAGCGGCTTTCCCCTCAGCGATGGCGGCGGTCATCACTGTCCATACACACTGAGCATAATTGCCCAGTGTGTATGGACCTTTACTTGAATGAAAAGCCACAATGAGGATCCAGAAAGTCACCATTTACAGGAAGCAACAGGTGTTTAAAATCGGCAGCATCTGAGGTGGTAGCTGTCAGTCTGCAGAACATGCTCAATCCCCCCCCCAAAGGCTGTCCGTTCCGCACAAACATTCTAGTTCAAGAGAAAATTATTTTTATAAAGCAATTTAAAGTGCATCACATCTGACCTGACATCCACTTCTCCACCAAAGTGCATGTTGAAAGAGCCGTCAGGTTTTTTTAATGAGTAGAGAAATTCCTGCAGTTTTTCTCTGTTAAAACAAAAGCAACGTTTCTGTAGGAGCAAAAATTACTGTAAGACGGAAAGGGGAGGGGGTGGGGGCGACATTAGGGGTCACACTCATATGGCTCAAGGATCAGGTGATGCCCTCCCCACATTCCATATAGTGAGCTGCACAGAGACACAGAAAATCATTGTAGTCAAGATCTCTTAAGCTGGGTACACACCTATAGATTTATCTGCTCAGTCTGTCTGGTGGGAACAAAAATCTAAATCTAGTGATGTGTGGAAAGCAGACAATGGCCATTCAGGCTAAAGCTGGGTACACATATGTACAATTTCATTTTTCTTGCGACCGTTCGATCGACCGAATACACGTTCGGCCGTCCAAAACATACGACCGTTCTGCGCGTACACATATGTACAATTTTACTTGCGACGTCCGATGTACTCCCGTCCAAACAATCGCAAGAAGAAGTATATGAGAGACCCTGTAACCCTTTGCCTGCTGTTTTAACTAATGTGTGTTTAATGCCTCACTGCCCAACACTTTAGAGGCATCACTTTAAGACATTAATCAATGTTGAAGTTTTAATAGTGTGTTATGGTGCCCTGCAAAGAGCTTCCAGCACACTCTATTAAAACTTCAACATTGATTAATGTCTTAAAGTGATGCCTCTAAAGTGTTGGGCAGTGAGGCATTAAACACACATTAGTTAAAACAGCAGGCAAAGGGTTACAGGGTCTCTCATAATGCAGCATACCACCGTGCTTTGTCAAACTGTCAAGCATATCGATCGAACATGCGTACACACTTCACTTTTGTTCCGATATGGAGCCGTCCTGTCGGATGAAATATTAAGCAGCAAAGAACCTTCGACCGACCGACCAAGAGCGTTTTTGGCCGTTTATCGATCGCACAGCAGCAATTGGGACAGCGTACACACCTATACAATTGAACGGCCGTTTGCCCCCAGATTGGAAGAACGGCCCGACGATTGTATATATGTGTACCTAGCTTAATACGTTAAATCCATTTGATTTAACAAATTTATCCAAACAATCGTTTTTGTGCATTTTCCAGCATTTGGGAGCAAATGGTTGATTGTCATACATTCCCGAATTTTGATCCCACCAGACAGATTGGACGGACAAATCTGTCAGTGTGTAATCAGCTTAAGGCAGGTGAGAGGATGAAATCAGACTATGGGGGAAATTTACCAAGATTTGTATTCTACGTCACATGTGATGTTGCTATGGGAAACCAATCAGACCATGTTTACTATCCCCTAGAGGGTGCTAAATAAATAAGTAGATTCTGATTGGTTGGCCATAGCAACATCACATGTGAAGTAGAATACACAGCTTAGTAAATTGCCCTCTATAAGTCACAGAACAAGGTAAATACCTGATGCATTAACTGCATTTTAATGCCATCCCATTACCCATCTATGCAGCCCTGTATATATTACTGATAAACAAATGTGTAGGTTTTCTAGTTACATTCTAAATAAAAAAAAAAAAAAAACTGGTCCTGTCTAATATATACTGCTGACAGCATCACTAATTTACTATAAGGAAAATGGCATTTTTAACTTTGATGAACAAATGGTACCACCTGTAATGTCACCACCTAGCCTGCTGGGCACGCCTACAGTCAGGGCTATTTTTGTGCAGGCTCTAGCAGGAACTGTGGCCCTTATTCTAGTTTACTCTGACAAAATATTTCTTAGATGGACAAAACCATGTGCACTGCAGGTGAGGCAGGTGTTACTTGTGCAGAGATAATTAGATTTGGGTGGGGTTTTACACCTGCCTCCCTTGCAGTGCTCATGGTTTTGTCCATCTAAGAAATATTTTGTCAGAAAGAGTGAACTAGAATAAGGGCCACAGTTCCTGCTAGAGCCTGCACAAAAATAGCCCTGCCTACAGTTAACCCCACTATGTAAAGAATAATACTATGCTCAACAAGCCACACAACCTTATGTCAATTCCATGGGAAGCAGTTACTAAGAAGCTTTCTGTGCAATTTGCAGATTTCTCGAAAAACCTTCCAGTCGCATTTGCCTTCAATAATAACACACTGTAAGCGATGGAGTTTGCTATCACAAACCATAACTACGCGTAGTAATATCGAAGCAGTGCGAAAACCGGCGCTCGCATTTCCATACAACACACATACCTATTTATGACGCTGTAGGCTTCTTCTGTCCCGATGGTGCATAGAGCATTAACAGCAGCATACGTGGGTGCAAGATGAGCCTGCTGGCTGGGGCCACCAGCAAAACCCCCACTAGAAGTCTGGCAATGTTCAAGAAACTGGCAAATGCTATAGCGGACAGACAGACGAGATTGGGCTTTAAAACCAACCAATCAAGATATAACAACAAAAAAAAAAAAACAACTTGTGTGGTTACTTCATAAACAAACTCCAGATATTCATGTTGATCTGTGTCTACCTTGAGAGCAGCACATGGGGGAGTTGTTATATTGAAATACTAGATTTCTATTCAATATGTAAACGATATGCTATCACTATTCACTTTAATAAGTCCAAGTTAACATCGGCTCTTGTACAATGTGACAAAAAATATACTCACTTTGATGCCACAGATTCAGGAATGGGTTCATCTAGTAAAGTCAGACTATGTACAATCCAATAGCATAGCCAGGGACGGCTGGCATCTAGGCACTTAAAAAAACAAAAACATGTTGGATGTAGTTGGTGCGTTTAAGCCGCAATATTCCCACTGTAATAGAACCTCATGCAGACCTTCCCATTGTCTTCCTGGTGCTTGTGTCGACCTTCAGTGGTCGATTTAAATAGGGTCGACATATTGAATGTGCCCTGATCAAAAAATCACCTGAATGATTTTTAATAAGATACTTATCTTTCTGGTAAAACGGATGACTTGAGCCTGACTTTCCGCCAGTGTTTTTGGAATCCAATTCAGTTACTGCATCAGCCCACACAGAACATTAAATATTGTGAACCACAGAATTGCATCGCTTACTTTTTTGTTCCCATTAAATTGCATGTATTACCTCATAGGAATCAGACAATTGCTGTAGTCCTTTCCGTAGGTAGTGAGAGTGGAGCTCCCTCTCCAGGCGGAGTCTGGAAACCACAAAAATAATGGTGTATATATATTGAGAGCGAGAGAGAGTTAAATAACATTATCAGTTCAGGTCTGTGGGCACACTACCATCAACAAATGTGGCTTCACTCAGATTGTAAAACAAAATGTCATTGCTTTCTTTTTTAAATAACTTCCCTGTGACTTTTAGAACTATCGGAGAGTAGATTTCAACCCAATGTGGGGTTGATGAATGAACAGGCGTTTCCCTACTCACTACATGCGTGCACAGCAATACAAGATACAGATGTTCCCCCCCCTTGGTACGACTACAATTACTCCCACTTTAGCATCACTCACTCAATGACTTCTCGGCTGTTCCTGACTGCAGTGAAGATGGCGCCCACAGAACTCTCCACTTTTTTCTGTCAACAGAGGAGTAAAAAAAAATCATCATTACAGGACGGCAGTCAGCCAAATATGCATATAAAGTAGTGCGCACAGAGGCAAATAAGACACTGATATGGAACACACTGGGACAATGCACACAAATACTACATTCAAATATAAAAAAATTCCCTTCTGAACACAGGCAAGATGAGAGCACCGATACAATATACACCCTGTGCTGTGTGCGGCTAAACCAGTCGTTACTGGGCTCGACCAGCGCGGAAACAAATTGCGGTACTTGTTTCCTAGCACGGCGCCCATCGCATACCATAAGCCATACAATATTATGCAATGCGATGTTGCGCGATGGCACCAGATGGTATATGATTTTAAATTGTATAACATTGCATTGTATGCCATATACAATGGTATACGATTTTAAATTGTATAAGCACCCTAATGGGTGCTTATTAATTATATAAGCCCTGTAATGGGTGCTTACAATGTTAAAATTACACCCACGCCACCCCCAGTACCAACGCCAACCCGAAGCGTGGTGAGCGCAGCGAGCCCGCGAGGGGCGGCGGTACGCGTCCTCCGACCTTTTAATACCCCCACTATCCATGCCGGCGTGGAGTTGACTTTAGATAGTGTGGCGACTGCAGCGAGCCCGAAGCGTGGTGTGCGATAAGACAATTATATACGGCCCAAAGAAAGAGGGGATGTAGTCAAAAATGACAATGTCAATATTCATAATGCCGACATCAAAGTTGACACTTGATAAAGCTGGAAGCAGGTAAGTCACCATATACAATATAAGCACGGTCAGCGCATTATCCCCTCAGTACTGCAGGCAACAGACACTAGCTAGGTCTGTACAGTAGCAGAAATGTCTGATCGAGAGCTTAAACTATTGTCTAGCGTGAATATCGTTAACGATGTGCAATCCCACGCATTGTTGGGGGCCCCTCCCATCTACTGAACATGCAAGTCAATTTGGCTATAGTATGTTCAGGTCCCCTTGGTGTCACTGAACGTCATTGTTATCGTTCAGTGTGTGCACTCAATATCGGCCACCCGCGGCCAATATCATAATAAACCTATATCAGCTGCGGCCAGGGTTGCCCAATGTGTATGGGGCTTTACACATGGCTGGTGTCCCTTTAATGCTTGCCAGGTGTGTGGCTTTCAGCCAGGGCTTCTGTAATACAGATGCTAAGGAAGCATTTGTTGTTGGCTCATGTGAACAGAGCATCCATCCACCTTGCGGGGAGCCATGGGCTGGTATTCGGACAGCTCACAGAATATGTCTAGACAGACAATAGGACGATAAGCAGCAGGTCGCCATTGACAAAAGGTCCTCACAAGCAATGGCCGACATGAGTGTTCATGCTCTACCATCACGCATGGACTGGGAATACTGAAGTGCGCTGAAAGCAGCAGAAGGAGTAACCTGGCCTGAAACATGGCGAGTGGCGAGCCACGAAGGGTACGTGCATCACTAATTGGGGGCCCCCGTGCTCTGGTGTCCACACGGACGGCAAAAAAAAAAAACAACCTGAAAATCTTATATCAACCTTTTCATATGTAGATCTTTTTTACGTCGACATATTGCTTGCATCGACCTAGAGCATGTCACCCTTTTGTTAATTCCGAGCCTTTGTCATAGTCGGCCTAGTGCATGTCTGCCATCGGCCGTCTACCTAGACATTGTCTGTGACCTATAAACCTGTATTAAGAGAATAGTATCTCAAGTAAAATAATGTGTAAGCTCCTTTCTGGTGTGGTTTGGTGGTATGGTGTGGTAGTATGGGGTGGTGTGGTAGTATGGTGTGGTGTGGTAGTATAGTGTGGTAGTATGGGGTGGTGTGGTAGTATGGTGTGGTAGTATGGTGTGGTACGGTAGTATGGTGTGGTGTGGTGGTATGGGGTGGTGCGGTGGTATGGGGTGGTGCGGTGGTATGGGGTGGTGCGGTGGTATGGGGTGGTGCGGTGGTATGGGGTGGTGCGGTGGTATGGGGTGGTGCGGTGGTATGGTGATAATGAATGATAACCAGATGATTGTGGGAATGAGAAGCTGATAACTTTGATAGGAGGTTGACAAGCGAAGGTCAACATGCACCAAGGTTGACACCTCTGCAGGTTGACAGGGTCATTAGGTTGACACATGCACTCGCTTGTTTTGTGCCGACAGGCGATATTTCATGCCCTACCATCCATAAGGGGTGACAGGAGAATAAAATAGTGTGCCAAGCGTAGCTAAGGCACCGTGCCCAAAGTGCTATGAGCTATGCGAGGGAACACGGTGCAATGCTACGGTGTACATGTCGACATTCGGGACAAAAAAAGTGGCCATGTCGACCTAACCCAATGTCGAACTTCAGAGGTGTCAACATTGGTGCATGTCGACCTTCCTCTTGTTGATTAAAGACCCATACCCTACACTTTCCCTACTCTAAAAGGGGCATTACAATTGGGTGTGAGTTACATAACTCGTGGCAGTGAGTACTTTGGAGTGAATTCGGGCTGTGAAGGGGGTGGGGGGCAAGATACATCACTTTTGCTGACAATAAGAAGCTAAGGTGACAGCAACTCGGACCCTTTGCATCTAATTGGCCATACCCTGTAAGATGCCTCTGGTGTTCAGCAACATCTTCGCCTTGCTAGCAGATTCTGGGCGAGATGTCTCAATCACCAGCGATGTTTACCACTCTTCTAAAGCGTTGGGATCAATGCCTGCAGCGATTCAGTTATTTTTGCAATCTGTCCTGCAGCTAACATGCATGTGGGGAAATAAATTGTGTTGTGAGGAATTTAATTGTTTTTACAGAACAGCACCATGTGCCTAGGGTGGCCAACTGGGTTACCAACCCCGGGATTATGACGGGCAGCGTCTGAGCGGGTGCTCAGATGCTGCCCGGCTTCTCCCCTCTCGGGCAGTGCGGCTCTGTGCAGCGTGATGACAGCGCAGGCCACACAGCAGCACAGCCCGCCACATCCCGGGCGTGCTGCCGTCCCCTCTCCAACAGCCCGCCCACTCACCCTGGCTACATCGCCCGCCTCCATCGCCAACCCGCACATGTAAGTACATATGTGGGACAGCCGGGGCGGCTTTTTTATTTTTATTAGGGAAGCCAATCCCGGGATCATGGTAATGGGCATTTTTCAAACCCGAATTCCAGGACTGAAAAAAATGCTTTGGGATTGGCATCCCTACATGATCCCCTTATGCCCCTTTCACATTCTTATTATGTTGCTCCCGTATATAGCTATTTAACCCTTTAAGTGCAAACCTCTGGGATGTGCAAAATATCTGTTAAAAATGGCAGCGTTGCTCACATTTGTTATATAAATTCAAATAAAAAAACGTGTACAAAAAAAAAAAAAAAGATGACATTTCCTATATATAAAAAGGTAAACATTACAGGTCATTATGATGAATAAAAAAATGTTTGCTTAACAATCTTCACACCAATTTTGACAAATTCACTCAAAGGGTTAAAAACAAGAATTTTTTTGGAATGCAGCCATATCCCATATTGGGCGGGTTGGGATCGTTTGGTCTACAGCAGGCATGTCCAACGTTGGCCCTCCAGATGTTGTGAAACTACACATCCCAGCATGCTTTGCAATAGTTTTAGCATTCTCTAATAGCAAAACTGCAGCAAAGCATGCTGGGATGTGTAGTTTCACAACATCTGGAGGGCCAACGTTGGACATGCCTGGTCTACAGTATGTTGGTCGACAAGCATTAGGCCGACATGGGTCTAGGTGAACATGGGGTTTTTCACTGTTTTTGTACCCGAATGTCGACACAGTCGACATGGACACAGTTTGAAGTGCACCGCGTCGCTCACTATGCTTTGCGCACGGTGCCTCGCTGCATCGGCACCCTGTTTTATTCTCCCACCACCCCCTAGTGGATGGTCGGGCATGAAATACTGCCTGTCGGCTCAAAAAACAGTGAAAAACCCCAAGTCGACCTTTTGACTGTCGACCTAATCACCTAGAACCCATGTCGACCTAATGGCGTCAACCCAATGCTTGTCAACCAGCATACTGTAGACCAAAGGACCGTATCCATATTGGGCTCAATTCAATTAAAAACAGGGAAACCGCAGTTATATCAACTTGCAAGAAAAACAAACAATTTACAGCAGCAATACCATGGAAAATAAGCTTTTGTTTGTTCTCTCCTTAATTTGATTCATAATTCTGAAGATTTTTCAGCATCATACAACTACCATGGCAACCACAGTGGCATTATTAAGCGAGCAGAGGTTTTCAAAAGCACATCAGACCTGTGTTTTCCCTGTGACACGCTCCCCTTCTGCCTTTGCTTGGGATTTACACTTGCAGACATGAGCAGTATATTTTAAACAGAGTATTTCAATTTTGGGGACAACTATACGTGAATGGAAGAATGCGGACATCATCATGCCGAAAACCGATTTGTTTTAGAGTTTTAACTAGGTTATTATTGACATGAAACAAGATGCTTTCAGATCATGTTAAAATGCATCCACAATAAAAATGAACTAATATTAGAACAGGTTTCACATCCCCCAAAGCTACAAACTGACTACTTCAATGACTATCAGTTGCATACTATAAAAAAAAGTATACAGGATGTGCTATTGACATTGTGGGCCTTATTCTGATCAGTGCGGCCGGATCCGAATATGCGGCCAGGACCGTACGTGCGAAACCCCGCCTTCCATACGGATCGCCAACTCCGTCCGTACACGGTAAGAAGCTGGCCGAACGGACCGCACGTGTATTTTTCGTGGAATACACCTCCTCCATCTCAGGGAACCTCCCCCATCATTCGATGGTCGCAGACCATCGAATGCAGGACCGAGTTGTCCACCAGCTCCCGCAACCTCAGACCACACGGACATTTTTCCGTGCAAAAGCAGGATCTGGGCGGGCAGCTGACATCCGGCGATGTCATATGTCCACCCCCTACACGTGCGTCACGGCCGCATTACCATACATACGCCCAGCGTTTGCATGGGAACGCCCATGAAACGCGGGGCGTATGCATATGGTAATGAGCCCAAACAGCCCTTCACGCCCCTCTCCACCCCCTGTTTGGAGTATTCACATATCATGCGGGATTTGGCCGTACGCCCCGCTCGCACATGCGCAGACACAAAACATCGGCGGCACGAACGCACGCGGATATTACCGCACCAACCAGAATAAGGGCCTGTATGTGGAACTGCTGCTTTTATGACCTATACCAATGACGACCTGTCTTATCTCTATCATATGCAGCAGGAGTCCACCCATTGGTGGGTTAGCCATCGATCATCACTATCGATGGTACCATTGATGGCTAACCCCAATGGTGTGAAACATCTGCAAGGGAACCATTGATAGTTTCACCCATCGATTGTCACCCTTGCCAGGGGGCGAAGTAAAAAACATTTGGTAGCGCTGTATCATTTATGGTAGGAAACCATCTGGTTCTCCCCCTCAATGAAAATAAAAAATTGTTATTGCTCATATGCCATCAATATTTCAAATCAATGGCCATACCTAGCCCACCCACCCTAATGGAAGAGTACCCCAGAGCAAGTTTAGCGGGAAGAGTTTGCACAACCCCACCTTGTGACTGGCAAAAAGTGTCACAAGTAACTAATACCCCTTTCACATCGCAACTAATTACCAGGTACAAGCTGGTTTCTGGCCGGCTCGACCCGGTAATTAGTGCGATGTGAATGGGGTTACCATGCCCCGCAAACGGAAAGCAACACGGCAATTACTGTAGAACCGGTTTAAAAAGCAGCGTTCTTACCAGTTTGTTGCCGTGTCGCTGCACAGTGTGAACAGGTTATACAGGTCATTTCCTGTTTACACTATGGAGGCGCTGCCTCCTCCTCCACCCCCACCCCCGATGATGCGCCGACTCCCCGCCACACCCCCAGGTGAAGTCAGCGAACCAGCAATACGATTGGTTCGCTGAGGGGATGTTAACATCCCAAAATGCAGGGTCCTGCCGGGACTGAATGGGTGCGACCCTGCATTTTAAAATGTGAAAGCAGTATAATTTGTATCAATGGTTTTCACATGCCCAAGTGCACCAGCAGGTACACAGGTGTAATTATTACTCATGGACACATTGGTCAGGTCCACCCCCCCCGAACAGGAGCACAAGTGTAGTCATTATTCATGGACACATTAGTCAGTGTCCCGTCCCCCCGACAGGAGCACAAGTGTAGTCATTGCTCACTGACACATTAGTCAGCACCCCCCCCCCCTGACAGGAGCACAAGTGTAGTCATTACTCACTGACACATTAGTCAGCACCCCCCCCCCCCCCGACAGGAGCACAAGTGTAGTCATTGCTCACTGACACATTAGTCAGTGTCCCGTCCCCCCGACAGGAGCACAAGTGTAGTCATTGCTCACTGACACATTAGTCAGTTCCCCCCCGACAGGAGCACAAGTGTAGTCATTGCTCACTGACACATTAGTCAGTTCCCCCCCGACAGGAGCACAAGTGTAGTCATTGCTCACTGACACATTAGTCAGTTCCCCCCCGACAGGAGCACAAGTGTAGTCATTGCTCACTGACACATTAGTCAGTTCCCCCCCGACAGGAGCACAAGTGTAGTCATTGCTCACTGACACATTAGTCAGTTCTCCCCCGACAGGAGCAGAAGTGTAGTCATTGCTCACTGACACATTAGTCAGTTCCCCCCCGACAGGAGCACAAGTGTAGTCATTGCTCACTGACACATTAGTCAGTTCCCCCCCGACAGGAGCACAAGTGTAGTCATTGCTCACTGACACATTAGTCAGCCCCCCCCCCCCCCCCTGACAGGAGCACAAGTGTAGTCATTGCTCACTGACACATTAGTCAGGTCCCCCCGACAGGAGCACAAGTGTAGTCATTGCTCACTGACACATTAGTCAGTGTCCCCCCCCCCCCCCCGACAGGAGCACAAGTGTAGTCATTGCTCACTGACACATTAGTCAGTCTCCCCCCCCCCCCCCCCCGACAGGAGCACAAGTGTAGTCATTGCTCACTGACACATTAGTCAGTCTCCCCCCCCCCCCCCGACAGGAGCACAAGTGTAGTCATTGCTCACTGACACATTAGTCAGTTCACCCCCCGACAGGAGCACAAGTGTAGTCATTGCTCACTGACACATTAGTCAGCCCCCCCCCCCCCCCCTGACAGGAGCACAAGTGTAGTCATTGCTCACTGACACATTAGTCAGGTCCCCCCCGACAGGAGCACAAGTGTAGTCATTGCTCACTGACACATTAGTCAGCCCCCCCCCCCCCTGACAGGAGCACAAGTGTAGTCATTACTCACTGACACATTAGTCAGGTCCCCCCCCCCCTGACAGGAGCACAAGTGTAGTCATTACTCACTGACACATTAGTCAGTTCACCCCCGACAGGAGCACAAGTGTAGTCGTTGCTCACTGACACACTAGTCAGTTCACCCCCTGGCAGGTGCACAGGTTCTGTGCATACCTGGGAACATTAGCTTTTTGGGGTCCAGAGAACCGGGTATGAGAAACTATAAAGCAGAAGTCATGATCAGCAGGTAGTGGTTACTTTTAGTGGAAGAATTACACTTTCTGTACGTACATAAGTACACGGGGCCGGCCTCCGGCTACTGAGCTAGGGAATGAATGGCCAGGAACCCACCACCGCCTCCATTGAGAAGTTGTGGGGTCAGGGGGAAGTTACAAAGAACCCCCTCAACAACGCGGCTGCCGCCCGAGACGTGTCAGGCTGGCGACTGGTACCTGCTCTGTTGAGGTCTCCGTGCGAATGGAGTCATCCTGTAGCCGCTCCCGGGCATGGTCCTCTCGCGAACACCGCAGCACTTCCCCAGCCTCCGCCATGTCTGGCTGCAGCACGCCCACTGACAGAGCTGCCATCTACGGCGGCCCGGCGGGCTCACTATGCCATACTCCGCGAACGGGGACACGCCCACCCGGCAGGGAGAGGCCCGGGCGTAGGGAGCCTATAATTACATATATTCTTCAATCCCTCGCTGCCTGTCACTTAATGTTATCTTCTCTGTCACAGAATACGTGTAATACATAGTTATCCTGCCTCGTATGGTGCTCATGTTTATGTTGCACATAGGGGGAGATGTATCAAACATGGAGAGAGATAAAGTAGCAACCAGTCAGTTCCTCACTGCCCTGTTGCAGACTGAATAATAAAAAAAAAAGACAGACGTTGATTGGTTGCTACTTATCTCTCCATTTTATAACCCTCCAAGGCTTGATAAATCTCCCCCTTAGTTCCTATGGCAACAGACAGTAATCGAGGAGGCTTTGCGGTGTCACATATATTTAAAAGCCTACTTACGCAGGGCCGGCGCCACCACTAGGCAGCTCTAGGCATTTGCCTAGGGCGACGGCACCTGGAGGGCGGCAGTTCGCCCTCACCCCCAGCATTAAGCGAACGGTACCTGTGAAAAAACGTGCGGGAAGCGCTAGTTATTTTCTATTCACTGTAGGGACCCCGCCGGCCGCGGCCAGCTTACACATAATAACAGCGCCGCAGGTTCCCCCGGCGGCACGGACACCCCTGCACGCACCAGCGCTCAGCAGGGAGGCCGGGGACGCACGTTTTTTTGTCTTTTTTATACACTGGATACTGTATGGAATACAGTATTAATATTTAACAGTACAGATGGTCCATAGTATAGGCTGTTTCAAACATTTAAATAAGATAAGTGGTCAGGAAAAGGTTAAACATATCATTATAAATAAATACACAAACATAATAGAACCAGTGCTGCACTTTCTAAATTCACAATCTCCCACTATATTGTAAAGCTCCTGTCTCTTCCTCCTGGCAGCTGCTCTCTGGTCCATTGCAATGTTTGAGGGCTCAGATCTACACATACAGTAAATGTGGTACAAAAATCTGGTACACTGGGCATGAGCAGCATCTCTGCTCTGTCCCTTACACTTGATGATGTGGTGGCAGCTCTATTGATCATATTACATACCAATGCTATTGTTGTCATAATTTAAGGCACTTGCCAAGAGGAGGGGGCAAGGGCGTAACTACCAAAGGTGCAGGGGGTGCAGCTGCTATGGGGCCCAGAGCTTAGAGCATGGGTCCTCAAACTGCGGCCCTCCAGATGTTGTGAAACTACAAATCCCAGCATGCCTTGCCACAGTTTTGCTATAAGGGAGTGTTAAAACTGTGGCAAGGCATGCTGGGATTTGTAGTTTCACAACATCTGGAGGGCCGCAGTTTGAGGACCCATGGCTTAGAGGGTCACACTTTGCCTGTCAAATTATCATGTGCTGTATACATTTTTCAGAATTAGGTGAAAAATAGGGGCCCTTACAAACTTTTGCTATGGGGCCCATAACTATGTAGTTCCGCCACTGGGAGGGGGGTTTCCGGGCAACCAGAAACCCCCCCTGCGTTTGACTATGACATGTGATACCTTTACAACTCCCCACTGGAAAGCAGCCGGGCTCCCTGGCAGCTAGGATACATCATACAGTATGCCGTCCTTTTGTATACAATATATTGTATGTGATCCCATTTACTGACCTGGGGAACGATGTATCCTTGGTTCGGCAGTGACAATCTCCAGGATCAATGCGTATGGGACCACGCATCGGATCGGAAGTAAAATTTTACAGAATTTATTGGGCCGATGGTTCCAAATTGTGTAGGAAAGGGCCAAATTGCACTGATGTATGGGGCCCTTTAGGAGTGTTCATCTATAAAGGTAGGCTAGATGTATTCGTTTGTCCCTAATAAAAATGACACACTGGACTAGTTAATTCATAGATAGCAATTTCTATACTATTTCAAGGCCCCTGTGTAAATTCCTATCTGCTGGACAGACGTTTTATCTGGCAGCATCGGAAACTGCAGATATGGGGGCCCATTTATCATTTAATATTTGCGGCTAAGGGGGGTATTCAATGTCAGGGTCACGGCAGTCGAGCTTGCTCGACCGCCGTGACCCAGTCCCGTTCTCGGTCAGCTCGACCGAGAACACGCAGGCGGGATTCAATGTCCCGCCTGCCGGGGAGCGAAAAGGGGGCGTGGCCGCGAGTTGCGGCCGGGAAGAGGCGAGCTGCAGCCTGCAGCTCGTCACTTCCCGGCCATTCTCGGCAGAACGAGCCCGACAGCTAGTGATGTCGGGCTCGTTCTGCCGAGATACCCTGCTCAATGCTGTCGGGGAAGACAGCATTGAATAGGGCCCGGCGGGCATCTCCCCGATGGGAGGTGCTCGCCGGAGATTGAATATCCCCCTAAATCTGCAAATATTAAGTATCACCTGAATGTATCAGGAGGAACCGCAGCAGGAATCTGCAATCCCTGCTGCGATCCGTCCTGCACCGGCCACCATAGGTGCCGATTCTGTGGGTGCTCAAGGGCCTGAGCACCCACGGAAATTGATGAGCACCCACAGGCCCGAGTCCCGCTGCTGGGCTGCCATATTAACTTGCTAATTTGCGGCTGCAGCACCCACATTGCCGGACCCGCCACCTGGGAAACAGTATGCCAGGTTCTGTCCGCGGAGTACCTGCACTGTGGGGGCATTTATGTATGTGGAACTCTGTTGCCGTAATTTGAATTTTGGAAACAAATGTGCTCCGTAATATAAATTGGTATTATTTTGTGGCCACACCCCTTCCCCATGAAGCCACTCCTCTATATTTTTGGCTTGAGCACCCACCAATAAAAACATCAATCGGCTCCTATGCCGGCCACATCCCCCTTTCGGAAGTCTTGTCCCTGCATGTACAGGATGATACATCCCCCTGATAGGATAGGATTCATTATATATGTGATCCTTAATAAATGGGACCCATGGTGGACATACACTGTGAGATCACATTTGCCAGACGCCGCCTTCTGCATTTCCTTATATAGTTCAGCATTTCCATTGTGCTTTACAATTGGAATCAACAGTGAAGGTGCTTGCAAGCTTACAATCATATTGTCTGTCATTTTTTAAATTGAGTGTATTGTTTGTTTTTTCTTATTATATTTGATGGGCAACCAAATCAAACAAAAAAAGGAAGAAACGCCAATGAAAATAAAAATAAAATGTATGCATAAACCAAAAAAAAACAAAAAACAAACAAACAAAAAAATAAGTTTCTAGGGTTTATTTACTAAGATAGGAGTTCTGTTGTAGATGGGATGTTCCTATGGGCAACCAATCAAATTCTATTATCTTCTAAAAGGTGGTACATAAATAAGAAATACATTCTGATTGGTTGCTGTGGGCAACATCCCATTTTTCAATAGAAGGCCATACACACCGATATTGTTCACAATATCGTTCAGAAAGCCCTTTCTTAATACGTCCAGTATATTCAGTATGTCTTTAGACCATGTGGGGGGGGGGGGGGGGGGGTTATTGGTAAAAAATGATGCAAGCATGCAAGGAACACACAAAATCCTGATTGCACTGATGCTCTAATAAACATATAATACAATGACAGCCCAAGCACAGTCAAGGCTACAGTAAGTCAACATAGCTGATACACTGTTTCCATTGACTTTAAAAACCTGAGTTTTTGCTCCAAGGAAAAGGGTCCAGAAAAAAACATAACATTGGATTCAATGACCTGGGAATCCAACGCACATAGCTTACAGGGTTGGTACCAGGAAGGACCTAGGTAACAGAAGCGGATTTTCCACATGGCAACCTAGGCAGGGGCGTGGCCTAACAGGGCCCCAGCCACCACACTGAACAGCACAGTGTGCAGTGTAAACAGCTCCAACCCGGTAATACTCCAAGTTGGCTCCTTGGCGGGAATACAACATTGTGCACCAAAATTCTGGAAAGAGGAACTAAACTATAACAATAGTAAATGTCAAAATGCTCCTGATATACAGTTATCATTCCTTTAATGTATGATCTGTCAGCGCTTTCATGTACACTGTAGAACATATCCCGCTTGTTGCCTGGGAGATACAGTAAGTGACTATTACTTGTGTAAAGGTCAGGCTATTTTTATGTATTATATCTGCGTGTTTTATTACATTTTGTACTAATATATTTTCCATGTAATAATGGTGTATAACAATGTTGGGATTTGCTTTTTATTTGTAACTTACTCTATAGCTAACGAGCATAATAATGCTGAAGAGGTGAGTGATACATACCAGAGACATTTATCACTAGTTTCTTTTAATTAATTGGTAACATAAAAAAACTGATTGCAATAGTTGTAACCAAACAATATTATACAGCTTTCATATACTATCTGTTTCTTGTGGTTTACATATTTGTTGTAAGACATTTGCATAGAACAGGGTATGCTGGGCCATGAATGGCATGAAGGATCCTTGAGTCTGATTTAAGGTGGCCATACACATCAGTGACGTGCGGTGAGGTTAGAGAGGCATTAGCTTGGTGGAGTCAACGCCAACGGCTCTGTGGGGAGCACTGGGTCTGGGTTGCTTCTGCGCTGACAGGCAGGTGTGGGAGCTGCCACCTTCATAAGCAGCAGAGACCCTCAGAGCAGCTCTTGCCTGTCAAGGCAGAAGCAACCAGGACCCAGCGCTCCCCACAGAGCCTGTTGGTGCTGGCTCCACGAAGCCACAACCATATTACACTTAATATGTGATCTATAATAATTAGGCCCCATGGTGTCACAGATATGCTATACTATAGGGTCTCCCAGCACATACCCTCAGCCAGCCCTGCCAAGTCTACTGCAGCCCACAGGCAGAACATGAACGATGCCCGGGCACTGAGTGGCTGCTACAATTGTGAATTATTAAATAGCAGAGCCTGGTGGCCATTAGGACAGGTGGCATGGCTGGATAGAATTCCTGGCAGGGTGACAGGGGTGACTATCAGCAGGGCTTCCAATCTGGGTGCAAGCTGACTGTACTGTGCTAGTGACAATGAGGAAAAGAATGGCACTGTCTGCTTTGGAAGGGGTACATTGAGGCAGTCTATTAAGGCTGTCCATGCTGTGCTGTAACCTAATGGCTGTGTTCTGGCTGGGGACAGAGTAGAACAGGGTACTTGTCTTAAGTTTTCAGTTCCAGCCATTCCCCTCTCTCCATGTGGCTCCTGGTCACACTGCCTGTCCCCGCACTCACCGGAGGTTTGCTGCGCAGCTCCTCCTGGTCACACTGCCTGTCCCCGCACTCACCGGAGGTTTGCTGCGCAGCTCCTCCTGGTCACACTGCCTGTCCCCGCACTCACCGGAGGTTTGCTGTGCAGCTCCTCTGTGGTGTGTTGGTCGCTGCAGCGGCTATGACGTTGGAATGGGGGCATTAAAAGAATCTCTTCTGGCAGGAGGGACTCAGCCCTGTGCTCCTACCATCTCCCGCACGACTGACAGCTGCTTCCGCTCCCCGTCCCAGCTGCTCCCCTCTGATATCTGCCCCTGGATTGTCCCAGCAGCACTCTTCTCTGTCCTCTGGTGGAGGGCACCGGCAGCGACATGGACATCGGCACCAGCGAGCAATTACGGTGAGGAGCAAGCAGGCAGCTTGAACTGGTGCCCGGCGACAGGAGCAAATAGCGGACCACCGCCTGTAGAAACGGCATCTGTAGAGGTGCCTCAGTGACAGCCAGGGACCTGCTTTCTGCCTATATGAAAGCACGCCCTTGTCACTGAGGCAGATGTGATTGCCCAATCACATCTGCCTCAGCGACAGGGGCGTACTTTCATATACGCAGAAAGTACGTCCCTGTCACTGAGGCACCTCTACAGGTGCCGTTTCTACAGCTTTTTTTAATGGGCTTTTACAGCTCGTGATCAGACCCGCCCGCTGCCCGCCCCCTGTTTCAGGACCCTTAACATTGTCGGCGGGAGACACCGCTCTTGGTGCCTCCTAAATCAGTCAAAAAATAAAAGGGGGGTGAAAATGTTAATAATAATAAAAAAATACACTTATGACACATAATAAATACACATAAGTATTTGCTTTGGATTATTTGATTATTTTGCTCATTAATGACAGGGGAGGCACTGCCTCCCCTGCCTCCCCTGACTGCACGTCCCTGATACACATGCAGATTTATCTGCAGATCTGTCTGGTTGGAACAAAAACCTGGTTATGGATGAGAGCAAATGACAGTTGACCATTTGCTTGGAAATGCTGGAAAACTGCCAAACTGTCACTCATCCATAACCATGTTTTTTTTCCAACCAGCCAGATCTGAAGATAAATCTTACTAGTGTATGGGCACCTTTAGTCCTGTCCAATTTATGCAGATGGAGGAAACCATGCTGCACTGCAGGTGGGGCACATGTAACATGATCAGAGAGAGTAAAGCACCTTTGTGCAGCGACCATCAAATTACCGGGTGAAGCAGTTCTACCTGGTAATTTGTTCAGTGTGAAAGGGTCAACCCGGGTCTTAAATCCCAGGTCGCCGACCCTACTTTTTACCAAGGTCAGTGAGCCAGGATTTGCGACCCGATTTGCCCCTTTTACACTGAAGAAATACCTGTGTAATTCAGCAAATTACCGGGTTCACATTTTTAACCCGGTAATTGGCTGCTCAGTGTAAAAGGGGGTCAGACTGGACCCGGCAAAATAATCCGGCACTCAAAATGCCGGATAATTGCAGGGTTGCAGGCAATGTTCCCTCTAATTTTACGAAGGCTGTGTGCGGCATAAGATTTTGGCTGTGCAACTTTGGAATGAAATTTACATTTTTGTGCGTCACTTATATATAACTGGAAAATGACGTTCAGCATTTGTGTTAACTTTACTTCAAAATGATATTAAACATTTAAACATTCAAAATACAGCAAACAATGTAGTTAATGGGTGAAACACACATTAATTGAGTCCACAACTGCAAAAAGGGACCACTGCTGCTTTGTGCGCTCAGTTGTAATGTCTGTGCGCACGCTTGTCAAGGTGTGTGCGCGCGCACGTGCGCACAGTTTAGAGGGAACACTGGTTGCAGGTCTAAAAGGGGTGTTAAGGTGCATAGACACTGGCTGATATATTGGCCATTCAATTGAATGGATGGTATATCGATGCACTATCAGTGTGTACCATTGATATATTTTGTGTACCATTGATATATTTGTGAACGGCGACGTTTACAGATATCGCGTCGGCTGTGCATACATCTAAAGATATATTGGAGCATCTTGTTGTGTGTACCGGTGATCCGATATGGACTATAGTCACTGTGCAATTTTGGCTATGGGCCTGATTCAGACGTGATCGCTCGTCTGCAAATTTGGAGATGACTGCAAGTAGATACTTAGGGTGAAATGTAATAGGATGAGAGATTCAAAAAGTGAGAGATTTGGTAAGAAATCTCCAGGTTTTTTTAAAGCGGCAATCAGCTACACTGCAAAACCAGTTTGATTTTGAAATGTAAATGATTGCCGCTTTAAAAAAAACTGGAGATTTGTTACCAAATCTCTCACTTTCTGATTCTCTCATCCTATTAAAATTCCCCCATACTCTCCAAATGACCCATTACATTAGGTACAAGTATCTCTGAGCCAGATGTATTAAGCCTGCCCATTGAGTGGTAAGGGTGCACAGGCACCCCCTAATGCTGTGCCCCCACCCCCACACTTATTGCTGCTAGTAATACCAGCAATACCTTTTACCAAAGACTTTTGCTTTTTAGACCTGTATTCCATTGAAATAAGCGCCCATCAATCAATCATGTGTGTTTTGCATTATTAATTGTATTACACCATTGTCATATCACTGCATAGCGGTGTCATCCAGATATGATTTTGAATTTATTTGCATGTACTGTTACACAGAGTAATTAGAAGATTACAACTGAAATAGGCAGGAGATTATGGTGTGGCTGAGAGACGTTTTATATTGTAGTGAGTGCACGCCTGATTGGCGGTGTTAGACAGACCCAATGGCGGTGTTAAGGTGCCCATACACTAGTAAGATTTATCTTCAGATCTGGCTGGTTGGAATAAAAACATGGTTGTGGATGAGTGACAGTTTGTCAGTTTTCCAGCATTTCCAAGCAAATGGTCAACTGTCATTTGCTCTCATCCATAACCATGTTTTTGTTCCAACCAGATAGATCTGCAGATAAATCTGCGTGTGTATGGCCACCTTTAGACATGCCCAATATGTGGTGCTAGGTACACCACTTTGACAGTGCACCACCTAATAAAATGTGCTGCGCACGCCTATGTAAAGTGGTGATAAAGAGGTGATAAAGTGGAAGGTGGTAACACACCAGCCAATCACCTCGTTACTGTCATTTTATCACTGCTATATCACCACTTGATCACTTTACCTGGCTTAATACATCTGCCCCTTTGTTCCCGAACTTCCCTCTTTAGCTGGCCATACATCAGAAAGATCGATCTTAAGATCGATTGCGCTCATGATTGTGTACAATTTACCTTGAAATCCCCGGCAGTCCTTGGTGGTTTTTGGACACACAATCTACACACAATCGATCATACAATCAATCATACAATCCATCTACTGCATGATTGTGTACACAAGATGTGCACACAATCTGCATACAATCAGTCATACAATCCATCTGCTGATTGATTGTATGATTATGTACATAAGATGTGCACACAATCTGCATACAATCCATCTTACAATCAGTTGAGATTGTATGATTGGGTACAATATCTTTCTGATGTATGGCCACCTTTATACCCCTTTCACACAGAAAATGAAATTCCCGGATGAAGCAGTTCCACCCAGGAAGTTCATTAAATGCACAGGTACGTTTTCTGTGTAAAAACATCAATCCGGATCTTAAATTCCGGGTCTCCGACCCTGCAAAAGACCAGGGTCAGAGAACCGGAGTTTTAGATCCGGATTGACCCTTTCAAACACGCGAAAAACCCTGTGTAATAGAGCAAATTACTGGGTCCAAATGTTAGACCTGGAGATTTGCTCTCCTGTGTGAAGAATGGGTAATTTCCAGGTTATTTGGCTGCCGCTATCTGAAAGCGGTATTACTGTATGATTGCCATCACCTGTGTGGAACACCCTTCTCATCAATTAACCCCTTCACGACATATGACGTATATATACGTCATATGTCGGTTGGGGGTGAATCAAGCCAGCTCACGGAGTGAGCTGGCTTGATAGAGAGCAGGTAATGGCTGTATATTACAGCCATGTCCCTGCTCTCACGGCCACGAGCGGCGAGTTCGCCGATCGCGGCCGTTTAACCCTTTAAGCACCGCGGGCAAAGCGCCCGCAGTGCTTAAATAGCTGATCGGAGGGGGGGCGCCCCCCTCCGGCGCCGATCGGGGCCCCCCGCAGCGCGATCGGAGGGTGCCGATCGGTTGCCATGGTAGCCAGGGGTCTAATGTAGACCCCTGTGCTGTCCGTGTATTCATACCTATTACATCCTGCCTCAGGCAGGATGTAATAGGAAGTGAAAAAAATCACTACGTTCAGCCATAGAGCTCTATGGCTGAACCTAGTACAGGCGATCGCGCCCCCTAGTGGTCAAGTACACTAGGGGGCCTTGTAGTAAAAGTAAAAAAAAAAAAAAAATAAAGTTTAAAAATAAAAAAAAAATAATAAAATATTAAAAGTTCAAATCACCCCCCTTTCCCCATTTCCCAAATAAAAATAAATAAATAATAAAAAAAATAAACATATTTGGTATCGCCGCGTTCCTAAAAGTCCGATCTATTAAAATATAACATTAGTTATCCCGCACGGTTAAAGGCGTAAACGGAAAATAATCCCCAACGCCAAAACTACGCTTTTTGGTCGCATCGCCTACCCAAAAAAAAAATAGCTAAAAGAGATCAGAAAGTCGCCCATATCCCATAATGGTATTAATTAAAAAGTACACTTCAGCCCGCAAAAAATGAGCCCTCACCCAGGTCCGTAGGTGGAAAAATAAAAAAGTTATAAGCCGCAGAACATGGCGACGCGACGCAAATTCGAAAAACCGTAACATTTTCTATTTTTTTTTTTAGTGGTAAAATGTAACGAAAACTATATAAGTTTGGTATCACCGGAATCGTAACGACCCATAGAATAAAGATAACCCATCATTTTAAACGAACTATGAACTCCAAAAAAACCGTAACCAGCGCAAAATTGTGGAATTGCGTTTTTTTTTTTTTTTACCCCACATTGAATTATTTCCTGATTCCCCAGAATATTATACGGTATAGTAAATGGTACCATTAGAAAGTACAACTTGTCCCGCAAAAAAAAAGCCCTCATGTGTCTATATAGCCGGAAAATTAAAAAAGTTACGCTTATTTGAACACAAGGAGGAAAAAAAAAAAAAAAATTACCTTAAAAGGCAATGTCGTGAAGGGGTTAACTACTTCAGCACAGGTGATGGTAATCATATATTAAGAGGGAAGTCAAGGAGCAGAGCATTTTGTACCTAATGGAATGGGTTATGTTAGAGGGTATGTAGATCAATGGCTTAACTACTTATTATGCGCCCCCCCCCCCCCCCCGCCGCAAAAAAAAAAATCGCCCCCCACTCCCCCTCCCCTCGGCGCCCCCCCCATGCCCATACCTGCCCACCCGCTGCTGTCTGCGGTCCTGTTGCGCTGGCTCCTGCTGCTTATAATGAAAAGTGACTCTTAGAAAATGGCTGCCCCCGTACTGCAGACAGAAAACTGTCTGCAGTATGGGGGCAGCCATTTTCTATGTGTCCGTTTTAATTATAGAAGCAGGAGCCAGCGCTAACAGAAACGGGACTGTGACGGCAGTCACGGCACGGCAGGCAGGTACCGCAGACAGCAGCGGGTAACTATGGCCCCGCAGACCCCCAGCGCCCAAACTTTCTCTGCGCCTCCCCGCCACCGCGGGGGCTGCGGAGCTATAGTTACACCACTGATGTAGATAGCCGCCACCCAGACAGAGTAAAAACCTGACATGTGCAAGTCTGCGAGTGAATAGTGAATGGAACACTATTCGTAATCTATTTACAAATCCATACGCAACTCACTCTCCATCTAATGATTTTCCCAGTCTGTGCAAATGTAATAACGCATTCAGACCACAAATGCCGCTTCACACCCCTGATTAGGAGACGGGTCCCATCCCTGGAGTGACCCGGCATTTGCGGTCTGAAAGCTCCGCATCTGAACTGGCTTTTTGCCGGGTCGGTGACATCACACGGGGCGGTGACATCACATGGGGCGTCATAGGGTGCTGGAGAAGAGGCAGCACTTGGAACAGACAGCGCTGCCTCCTCCATACTGTGAACAGGTTCCGCGTCTCTCGTCCCAGGATACCCATTCACCCTGCACCTGACACTGGTGAGAGCCACGTTCAACCCTGGTCGTGACCAGGGTTGAACTCCCATGTTGCTCGATCTGAGGTGGCCCTTTCAGACCGCACCTCGACCCACGTTGGGACCGCAAAGACATGGCAATAACTCGGGTCTAGAGTGCGTTCTGAAAGTGGTATAAATCTGACCCTACTACAACTCTGCGACAGAAACATGCTGATCGAGGCTGGAGCTGACCTCATGAACCCACCCTTAAAATGCCTGGAGGCATCTGCATTGTTTACGACACTCCCAGGAAATGGCCAGTTACCACCCCCAAATGCAGGCTTCCTGTCCATCAAATTGCGAGGGGATTGTGATTCGATATTTTGTCTATTCAGCACTATTTTGGCTCATGCATGCGCTCTACGATCCGAACCCGTGTCCAGTCATTCGAAAATCTAATGCAGTGGTTCCCAACCCTGGTCCTCAAGTACCCCCAACAGTGCACATTTTCCAGGTCTCCACACAGAGGGCCAAACGTACGTAAGTTCCGTATCAGCGTACGTTTCCCGTACGCGGACGTTGAGCGAAAGTCCACCTACAAAACATCCGCATACGGACGGTCACAAACACCGACAAAGGGGAGTGGCGTACACTTGAGCGTACGCCACCGTACACGGACGGATCACCGCTTAGACTCCGACAACTGGCGTACAACAGAGCGTACGCCCCCGTTTACGGACGTCTCTCGTCTGTCTTCCCACTGACTTCTTGCGGCTATCTGAGCGTACGCCACCGTGCACGGACGGGTCTCTATTGTTTTCAATGGAAAACTCAGAGTATGTAACCGCTCGTGAGAGTGAGCGTACGTCCGTGCACGGTGGCATACCCTTCACATATATGGCCCTGCTAATCTAGCCTTTCAACTATGATTAAGCCAATTAAATGAAATTCTAATTGTTATTCAATTATTGTTTTCTATTACCTCAATTGTCTACCTTAATGAACAGCCTAATAAAAATAAATTTTACCCCTCCTTATATGTATATTTATTATGTTGTAATGTTGCATTGTAATCACTATCTATGTGTCCCCACATTGGTTTTACTTTTAAATAAAGTTATGTTGGTGTTACAGTGAAAAAGTTGACACATGTCGACTTCTGTGAATTGAGTGTCCTGCTTTTTAAAGTATACAAAAACACTTAATGAATGGGTGTAGATGGTTATAAAATAACTACCTTGACATATATAAGCAGGTCTTAGAATGAATCTTACCTAAAATTAAACCAACCTTTACATGTAGAGAAGTGTAGAAAGATATGCTTCCAATGTGTTTGTGGGCTGTGTGTGGCTTGCAGGCAGGGCCGGTGCAAGGCACCGGAGCGCCCCAGGCGAGTCGGGGTGGGGGCGCCCCGGTGCCGGGGGAGGGGGGGGGTACCTGTCCTGCGGCGCTGTCCGGTGCCGGGGGAGGGGGGTACCTGTCCTGCGGCGCTGTCCGGTGCCGGGGGAGTGGGGTACCTGTCCTGCGGCGCTGTCCGGTGCCGGGGGAGGGGGGTACCTGTCCTGCGGCGCTGTGTATTTAAAGCTGGCGGCGGAGGCAGCGAGGGTCCCTGCAGTCCATTAGAAATAACGAGCGCTATCCGCCGGGCTATGCGGAAGCGCTTCTGTTGTGAAAACACCGGCAGCACGCTGATTGGCTGAGATCAGCGTGTGCCGTGCTGCCAGTGTTTTCACAACAGAAGCGCTTCCGCATAGCCCGGCGGATAGCGCTCGTTATTTCTAATGGACTGCAGGGACCCCAGCTGCCTCTGCCGCCAGCTTTAAATACACAGCGCCGCAGGACAGGTACCCGGGCGGCACAGGGGGGGGGGCAAAATGCCGCCCTCCAGTGGCCAGCGCCCTAGGCAAATGCCTAGATTTGCCTAGTGGTGGCGCCGGCCCTGCTTGCAGGTAGTGAAATAATGGTTTGGACTTAATAGGCTGCAGCATTGCTTATTACATTCAGGTGTATGTGTTTGAGTAGTAATCAGCGTTAATTAGCAGACCCAGGCGTCCGCTCTCATGCGGTATGGCTGGTTTCACACACTCCGGCTGCTGCCGGACGGTGAAATCCCGCACGGCCAGGGAGCCGTGCCGCACACATTACTTGTGAATGGACACTATTGTGTCCATTCACACGGGACGGCCACGGCCCGGCCGCACGGCTGCAGCCGGATCCCACCACTGGAAGGGACGGCTGCCGGGCTGTGGCCATCCCTTCCATGATAAACTAGTGTGTGCGGCACGGCTCCCTGGCCGTGCGGGATTTCACCGTCCGGCAGCAGCCGGAGTGTGTGAAACCAGCCTATCTGTAGCAGGGACGTGCAGTAAGAGGAGGCAGGGGAGGCAGTGCCTCCCCTGTCATTAATGAGCAAAATAATAAAAGAATACAAAACAAATATGACACATATTATGTGTCATAAGTGTATGCTTTTATTATTATTAACATTTTTACCTCCCCCTTTTTTTGTACTGTCTTAGGAGGCACCAAGAGCGGTGCCTCCCGCTGACAATGTTAGGGTCCAAAACAGGGGGTGGGCAGCGGGCGGGACCGAGTGCCGGGCTGTAAAAGCCCATTAAAAAAAGCTGTAGAAACGGCACCTGGAGAGGTGCCTCAGTGACAGGGACGTGCTTTCTGCCTATCTGAAAGTACGCCCCTGTCATTGAGGCAGATGTGATTGGGCAATCACATCTGCATCAGTGACAGGGGCGTGCTTTCATATAGGCAGAAAGCACATCCCTGGCTGTCACTGAGGCACCTCTCCAGGTGCCGTTTCTACAGTCCGCTAATTGCTCCTGTCGCCACTCACCAGTTCAACAGACGCCCGCCGGATCGTCTCTGCCTGCTTTCATTTTACTGCAGTTGCCCGCCGGTGCCCTCCTCCCCGCTCAGCCCCAGAGGAGGGGACAGAGCCGGAGACAAGGGGAGTAAGCAGAGCAGCCGCAGACTGTTTTTTGGTGTGGACGGAGAGGAGCGCTGGGAGCGGGCAGAGAGCCAGGGACCAGAGGGGAGCAGCTGGGAGGGGGAGCGGAAGCTGCCGCTATGTGGGAAATGGAGGGAGCAGTGACTAACACACCGCAAAGGTGGTGGAGCTGCACAGAAAACCTCTGGTGAGTGAGGGGACAGGGAGTGTGACCAGGAGCTACAAGGAGAGAGGCAACCAGCTGGAGCTGGCAACTTAAGAGAGGTACCCTGTTCTACAATGTCCCCAGCCAGAATGTGGCCATTAGGTTATAGCACAGCAGGAACAGCAGACTGCATCAATGTACCCTTCAAAGCAGACAGTGACAGTATTTTCCACATTGTCTCTAGCATACCCAGTACAGCTTGCACCCAGATTTCTAACTAGAATCCCTGCTGACAGTCACCCCTGTCACTCTGCCAGGATCCCAGCCATGCCACCTCCTTGCTACCTGTCATAGTGGCCACCAGGCTCTACTATTTAGTAATTCACACTTGTAGCAGCCGCTCTGTGCCCGGGCATCGCCCATTTGCTGCCTGTGGGCTGCAGTAGACTTGGCGGGGCTGGCTCAGGGTATGTTCTTCGAGACCCTATAGGATAGCATATCTGTGACACCATGGGGCCTAATTATGATAGATCGCATATTAAGTGCAATCTGGTTTCGGCTTGGTGGAGCCAGCGCCAACGTGCTTTGTGGGGAGCGCTGGGTTTGGGTTGCTTCTGAACTGACAGGCAGGAGCTGCTCTGCAGTTCTCTGCTGCTTATGCTTATCCCACACCTGCCTGTCAGTGCAGATGCAAACCGGACTCAGTGCTTCCCACAGAGCCCATTGGCGCTGGCTCCACCACGCCAGTGCCTCACCAACCACTAACCTCACCGCACATCCCTGATCTGTAGGGGTGGTCTGGAGGTGGTGGTGGCGGCCTCCTGTTTTGTTTCCGAAATGCACGGTGCTTTCGCCGATCGAGCGGTAGTAGCAGCGTACATTTTTTGTGCACACCCCCGTGTACGCCCATGTTTACGCCCAGTTTTCCTCATTATTTCGGCCGCTCTCCTCAACACCCCCCTATGCCGCCCACAATGACCGTACTCTTGCGGACAGGTTTTTTCGCACGTAAAGAACCTTCCGTGAGCGTTGTGCAGTCGTCGCGCCTGCACATTGCAGAAGGTACGCTTACGGCCCAGCCGCACGAACCAGAATAAACCCCAGAATAACAGGTGACATAATTAGCTACACCTGTGATCTTTTCAAATGTGCCTGAATAATGAGTGCACCTGCCGGGTGACCTGGAAAACGTGCACTGTTGGGGGTACTTGAGGACCAGGGTTGGGAACCACTGATCTAATGGATTGCAAATTCGCACAACAGTAATCGGCTTTGAATAGAGCCTGCACAGTCTATGTTTTCTTGCAATACCGACCCCGCAGGGGAGCACATCAGCATCACAAGCTGTATATACACAATGCTATATGACTACAAACCATATCGGTATTTCCCAAGCCCAGTCCTCAAGGCAACCTTAAGAATTCACGTTTGAATCCATGCTTAAGTACAGGTGAACAACATCTTTCACAGACACATCACTGGAGCACAGTGGTCAGGGGACTGGGTCCTCATTACCCCACACAGTGCATGTTTTGCTGGTAACCCAGCAGGTGCACAGGTGTACTAATTACTCACAGACACATTTTATAAGGTCCGCAGGTGGAGTTAATTATAGCACTCATGATTCTGGCCCTTATTCTGGTTGGTGCGGTCGAGCCGCATATGCGGCTCCGACCGCACCAGACGAATCCCCGCCCACGCTACGGATCGCCACGGCCGTCCGTACACGGACGGCTGGCGATCCGCACGAAAATGGTGGAGGCGTACGCCTCCACCATGGTGGGAGCTGCCCCCTGCATTCGATGGTCGACGACCATCGAAGGCAGGGCCGCACGCCGCGGCAGCTCCCGCAAGCTGAGACCACACGGACAATCGTCCGTGTGGTAGCTTGTATGGGGGCTGAAAGCTGACATCCGGCGACGTCAGCTTTCCGCCCCCATGAGTGGCGTCATGCCCTCATTACCATGCGTACGCCCCGCGTTTGCATGGGAACGCCCATGAAACGCGGGGCGTATACATAGGGAAATGAGGGACTGAAGCCCCTCACGCCCCTATACGCCCCCTTTGCGGCGTCTAATTTTTTTAAACGGAGATTTCCCCTGCACATGCGCAGAGTGACCTCTGCGCATGTGCAGAGAGAAAACATCGGCGGTACGGCCGCATGCGGGCCGTACCGCTTCAATCTGAATAAGGGCCTCTGTGAGGAGACCTGCAAAACATGCACTGTGTGGGGTAATGAGGACCGAGTTCCCTGACCACTGCTGGAGCACATTAACCGATGGTCCAATGATATATCTGCTGTAACAATCGAACAGCAGACATATCAGCCAATGTGTAAGGTTGCCTTTAAGACTGAGTTTGGGAACGCTGTCACAATAGTACAAACAGTAGATAATATATGACACCTAGGAATTCATTCCCTTCCCCGATGTTCGGGGACTGACTTTTATTAACGAACGTCAGAAAAATAATTCGATAGTGAGCGACCATCGAGTGTTTTTTTTCGGCCATGGGGCCGCGTGTGGGGGGTTGTGTTACCGTACACATCTCCTCGCATGCCAGCGAGGAAATTCGCGCGGCGGGAGCAGACGTTTGCCGGGCGGCATTTACCAGTTCGCTAGCCGGCGAACATACACAGCCTAGCGAACATGCCTGAATAAGGCCCCTGATACCTTGCAGTTTGTGCTGGATTACCACTGACTACTTGTAATAGCATATTTTTAGATTTTGCCAATTTACCAAATTTTTTACTGTACGAAGCGGCGAGTCTAACAGGTTCTCCAGTGCAAAAGTCAGTGGAAGCTGTAATGTAATGGGGAGGAATGAGTCAGGAGGAAACAGACAGCTATCAGCCTCAGCTCTATCAATAATCCTGCTTGTCAGTGTGCTCTACATTGCTGGAATCCGGCTCCTGTGCAGAACACCTGTCTGCCTCATCCCTCCACACCCAGTATTACTATGTGGCATGCCTAGGTAAAGAGATCAATCTCTCCAGTCTAGTCTACTGCATAAGGTGGAGCCTGTGGCTCTCCTCCTACAATACCATTTTGATAAGAGATCTGCCATCTGGTCATTTCCCACAAGCTTTCGGGCTTCTGTGTTTTTGGAAGTACTGGGAAAAGCAGGGATAAAATCATCCACATCCTGCTTTTAATTACCGAGGCACCAAGGATAATCCATTTCACTAGCAGCTATGGATGGGGAGAAGGGAGCTTCCTGAGTGACTAGCCTCCAGTCTCCAGCCTCCTCCCTTCTCCTGTGCTGCTCTCTGTCTGTGCTAACAGGCTGCAAACACACACACACACAATGGCCAAGCAATATGATGTTTTATTCAGATTACTTCTCATTGGGGATTCCGGGGTTGGAAAAACATGTTTGCTGTGCAGATTCACAGACAATGAATTTCATCCTTCTCATATCTCAACAATAGGTAAGATTCTTTTCTTCTCCCCCTTGATTTGCATATTTTTGTTTCTGTGATAGGTGTAGTGAATGGGGATGACTGCTCAGGGTGCTGTGCCTGTGCATTTATTCTGTCATGTACTACTGTGTTACACAGCCCATAGTTATGTCTCCAATATGCACAGGTCCTTTATTCCTGATACCATTCGCATAGTGTTCAGTACACGCCGGAATTATATGTAACTGTATTTAATAGGGTTTGTTTGTTTATTAACATTTATTTATATAGTGATTGCTCATTAGCACTGGATAACACACATCCACATTAGCCTAAAAATGTACCCAAGAAGTGATTATACTTAATGCACATTTAATTTTTGGGTAATATATAGCTAGATAGATATATCTGTCACGGGTTCCAACCCCCTCCCATTCAGCATTTAAATGTATTCTGTTTTGTTGTTAAACTTGTGCACAGGAAGATTACTGTGGATCACCATGCTTGTGCTAATATACAGTATATATCTATATATACAGTATTCCGGCCATGTAGAGTCATCTGCAGATCATTATTAAGAATCCATTTGTGCTGTCACTGTACATCCGCGATGTTCTGGTGGTCAGTCGTTACTTTGCTTGGCATTCCTCCTCATGACATCACACCGTGTAACCCTAGTAGTACTCAATCCGCACAGATTTTGCAAGAAAGGACAGAAACCAGTTTTACAACCCAGATTCTTTAGTCTAATTATATAAAAAAAGATGTCTTGTTCCTGGGTGAACTACTGTACAACTACAAACAATAGGTTTGCAAATCTCTGTGGACTTGCGCAGAAGAGGTCGACAGGTGGGTTAGGTCTAAAATATTGACCGTCGTAATGTCGACCTTTTGACTACATCCACTGTAGGTTTACTTTATAGACGGCTGTTCTGTCATAAGGAACAGACAATGCTTTGTGTCGTTGGCTTCTGCATATTATTGCGCTACTTACATAATTTACATTTATTATTATTTTGGACTTGGCATCCACTGTTCATCTTAGGAACAACTTGAACTATGATTAAGAAGGGTTAAATTGGCGCATAGGGGCCCATTTGTCAACAAGTGATAACTCCTTGTGGATGATAAAACTTGGTGTAGATGATAAATGTTCTCAAGCCAATCAGCTCCTAACTATTGTGTTTGAAAAAAGACAGTTGGAAGCTGATTGCTCATTGATACAGATGTAGCCATGTGTCATCCATCCGTGGCGGTATGGATTGTGCGACTAGTGTTCCAACAAAATGCTCACTGCTTATTTACATATGAGCGTCCACCTGACTGTGCGAATAGTGCGACTTGCCGCGATGCGCCATAGATATCAGTGTGGTTTGAGGTAAATTATATATATATATATATATATATCTTTTCACCAGTTGTCCAGCATACACAGTTTATTATCCTTGCCAACCAAAGCACATTTACAGGAGGACAGTGTAGAACAAATGAATGCAGTGCCCACTGAGAAAGTAGTTTTACGGTCTTGTGTAATATAGAATGAGACCCCTCTTGACATTGGTGCCAGTGGCGCATGCAGGGGGGGGTTTCTGAGTACCCAGAAACCCCCCAGGAGTCTAAGGGCCCTCTATTTTCATGGGTACAAGAATTTTAAAAATCGGCCCTTGGGAACCGGAGATATCTGACTTCAAAGCAGTGGTGACCATCCAAGCCTGTTAATTGCTCTCCCCAGTCAGATATTTCAGGTTCTGTCTGACTTAGAGTTTTTCTGAGGGTATATTCCAAAAGCTGGGACTCTCCCCCTTTTGATGGACTGCTCCAGCTCCACACACCTGGGGCCTTATTTTGGTTCATTCTTTCTGACAAAATCCTTCTTAGATGGAGAAAACCATGTGCACTGCAGGGGGGGCAGATGTAACGTGCAGAGAGAATTAGATTTGGGTGAGTAATTTTGTTTCTGTGCAGGGAAAATACTGACTGCTTTATTTTTACACTGCAATATAGATCTCACTTTGAAGTAAAACCCCACCCAAATCTAATTCTCTCTGCACATGTTACATCTGCCCCACCTGCAGTGCACATGGTTTTGCCCATCTAAGAAGGATTTTGTCAGAAAGAATGAACCAAAATAAGGCCCCTGGTATGTAGTTTTATATACTCGTTGGCAGATTGCTCTGCCTCCTGAACTCTGATCCACTAGTCCCCAGTACCATTTGGGGTACTTGTGAGTTATCCGGGCTGCCGATTTTTTTCATCGCGCCCGAAATCGGGGGCATCGCGTCGGTCGTGGCCGTTATAAGGAGCCGCGACGCGATGCCCACGATTTCCCAAAGACAGTAATGTTAAAAGACGCGATGGACCCGATTTCCCATAGACAGCAATGTTAAAATAAAATTACAATGTGACATTGGCCAATATGTTTTTAAAAAAAATGTTTCATGGCCCCCCACCACCGTTAACGCCACCCCGCTATTGACGCCAACCCGAAGCGTGGCGAGCACAGCGAGCCCGCGAGGGGCGGCGGTACGCGTCCTCCGACCTTTTCATGCCCTACTATCCACTAGGGCGTGGAGTGAGAATAGAATAGTGTGGCGAGCGCAGCGAGCCACCGAGCCCGAAGCGTGGCGAGCGGACGCGGACACCTTCACAGGTATCCGCGTGCCCTCGCGGGCTTCACAGGTGTCCGCGTCCCCTCGCGGGGCTCGCTGCGCTCGCCACGCTTCGGGCTCGGTGGCTCGCTGCGCTCGCCACACTATTCTATTCTCACTCCACGCCCTAGTGGATAATAGGGCATGAAAAGGTCGGAGGACGCGTACCGCTGCGCTCGCCACGCTTCGGGTTGGCGTCAATAGCGAGGTGGCATTAACGGTGGTGGGGGGCCATGAAACATTGTAATTTTGCCCAATATTGCCCAATTTCACATTGTAATTTTATTTTAACATTGCTGTCTATGGGAAATCGGGTCCATCGCGTCTTTTAACATTACTGTCTATGGGAAATCGGGGGCATCGCGTCGCGGCCCCTTATAACGGCCACGACCGACGCGATGCCCCCGATTTGGAGCTAAATCGTGGGCATCGCGTCGGTCGGGTGTCCTTAAGTTAACCAAACTTAAGGACAAAATCGGCAGCCCGGATAACTCACAAGTACCCCATTTGGTAGGTGGGATGCTCTAGTTTTTAATTCCATTAAAATCTACTTAATCTATTTCCGGGAACTGGAGATATTTGCAGTCAAGCAAGCTGTCCTCCCACCAGAAAATTATGAACAATAATCCCACTCCACTATGCACCCCTACTCTGCGTTCAGGGGCGGATCCAGGATAAAATGACAGGGGGGGGGGGGGGGGGGGGGGCACCATGATAAAAGAGGGTTTGGGTGGGGGAGGGGCAGTGTTAGTGGTGCCAGTGTACATGCTAAGATAGCGGCAGAGAGGGTGGATATGGGATTAAAAATAGGCCCTGGCATTTAAAGTACACAGGCCCACCATGGCGCCAAAGTGAAGGATGTAGTTGTGCACGCTCTGGAAAAGGGGGTGTGGCCACTCAACAGGGGGCATGTCCTTGTGTGTAGTGTACCACACCATATACAACTTCTACACATTATGCAACAAAATACTAGACCCCATTATACTTGCCCCTTACACATGATGTCAAATGGAATGAGCCAAAATTCACATAATGCCACATGGATTGAGCCAAAATTCAAATAATGCCATATGGATGGTGTCAAAATTCACATAATGCCACACGGTTGAGCCAAAATTCACATAATGCCACACGGATTGAGCCAAAATTCACATAATGCCACACGGATTGAGCCAAAATTCACATAATGCCACACGGATTGAGCCAAAATTCACATAATGCCACACGGATTGAGCCAAAATTCACAATACGCTTCATAAACAGGGACATTGTCCGCCAAAGGCCCGCGTTAAACATTTACACCATAATGTCCATTACACGTTAATAGTGTTCATTCTAGCACCCGCCAGCTTTGAAAACCCATGCAGTTCCTCTTCCCTGCCTGGGGTGTCGCTGTCTGCTGTAGTGCTTCTAACAGAGTCTGGTCTGTATATATCAGCACCGATATGCAAACCAGACCTGTGCTAAAAAACACCACAGCAGACAGAGACACCACAGGCAGGGGACAGGAACAGCATGGGTTTTCCAAGATGGCGGGTGCTAGAATGAACACTAGTTAAGTTACACTCCATTATGTCCATTATGTATTATGCCAAACACCATAATGCCTATTAAAAATTATGCTAATAAGGGCTGCTTATCTACATGCTCATTGCCAAGGGTTCCATGGTCATTGCCAGAGTTTCCATGCTCGTTGCCATGTGGGATTACATGCTCATTGCCAACACCATGCTTGCGGTAAATGGGGGACAGCCGTCGTCAGGTAGAAGTGATAGCCACTGACAGTGGCAGAGCCTGGCTGTATTTAGAGTACTGCAGGTCCCGGCTATTTGAAATAATAATTAACTTTCAAACCAGAAAATGCATTCCCAGGTTGGCCCATTTTACACCAGCCTAACCCCTGCATTTTCTGGTGTGAGGGGGAGAGAAAACCACCCCTCCCCCCCCTTAACCAGTTATCTCATTTAACCGGCTATATCTTCGGAACCAACTGACCCATTTACATGAGAAAAGTATCATATTGAAGAACTTTTGAGTGGCTTTGAATGATTTTGGTCCAGTGAAACTGGAACGTTTGGTTCCAGAGTAATCTGCCCTCAAAGAACATGAACAGCCATGAAATTACATTTCAAAAATAAAAATAATCGGTTTATCCGCAATATCTCTGGAACCGATTGACCGATATGGACCAGCCTGGTATCATATTGAAGACCCAGGGGGGGAACTGGCAGCTGTCGGAACTGGGTGGGGGTCAGAATTAACGGGTCCCATATTATCTTATGGGTAAAACGTTACAGCTTTGCCAGGCGATATCTCCGGTTCCCGGGGGGCTAGAGACACGGGGCTGGGCTAGTTGGAAAAAGCCCTGGTCCTCGGGGGGGGGGGGGGGGGGGGCACATGCCAGGGTGCCCCCCCCTGAATCCGCCAATGTCTGCGTATTAAACATCCTCTAGAAGTTATGTATCAGTGCCCCTTCATTCAGCCCAATGCCCCCTTCTCCCACCATCTGTGCAGTAAAGGGGTAATTAGTGGAAATTACTGATCCAGGCCCTACATGCTGCGCGGTTGATATAATACCCCCTACCACCCGCTTCTCGGCCTTTTGGCTAAGATCAAGTGTAGTATCTGTTCTTATCAGTGGGTATGGACTGGCCTCTGGCAGAGAATAGAGAAAGGTTTTACTGAGTAGCTGCTCTGATGGGCGGAGGGTGTGGGACCCCTCTTTTTTTGCCTGGGAGTGGTGAAAAGTCTGGCTGAGCACCTTCACCTCTGCCAGTGGTAGGAGGTGTTGTTTCCGTAAACCCACTGGTGAGAGGGGGGGAGAAACACTGGGCCTAGTAGTTTGACTCTCTTGACGGGGTTCGTAGCCCCCGAAGGATGAGTCAGCGAAAGGCTCAGTCTAGTATCCATTCCCAAGGAGCGGAGAAAGGCTGGGACTGAGTAGATGGCTCCTGTTCCAGAGGTTCGTAGCCTCTGATGGGGAGACCGTGAAAGGCCCAGCTTAGTACCTCAACCTTGGGATCGGAGAAAATTGTCATTAAGCCCCGCCTACTAACCACAGACCCACGAATCGGTGGCCAAACTTAGTGACTTACAGATTGGCCCCGCCCCCTGAATGTGCAATGCAGCATCTCCTCTCCAGGCCTCTCTTGCTGTGAAGGTAGGCAACTATGCACTACAACCTGGACTGTAAGTGTACCCTGAGGGCCGAGATGAGGAATGCCTGATATTGCCATTAATGTGGTAGACATTGGTCTTCTATGACCAGCTATGGTGCTCAGTGTAAACAATAGGGTGGGAGGTGCTCTTAAGCCCTGTCCGAGTCGTGATTGGAGCAGGTGTGACCGTATCAGTTGCTTAGTGTATGTGGTAATAAGCATTGCAGTTCAGACAGATGACTGGGCACCAAACCGTCTCTTGGGCAAAACCAAAAAAGTTAATTTATTATTTACACCCCTCCTGCTCCGCACTCTTGATGGTTGCATAACATATTTACTTTACATTTTCATTGCCAACTTCCTTTTGCATAACAAAACTCATGATGGCTTAAAGCGCACTTAATTATCCAGCAGATATTAGATTGCACTTAAATTTACATGGGGGCCTATTTCTCAATGAATATTTGTGTTGTAGCCCAAAAAACACCCATTTCCAGGGAATACATGCAAATAATACAGAATGTATTGTACCTCCATTTCTAAAAGCAGGTTTCTATGGGGGTGCAAAGCTGTAAGATTTAGCAATACTTCTTTTATACCAAATAGCCATGTCATACTCCCGATTTTATACCCGGGTGCGACCCGGCTCGTGACCCTTTTCCAATGCTGTCCGTAGCCAAAATATTGCCGAAATGGTGACGTCAGCGAAGGCGGATCCTACACAGGGACACAGGGACCTGGAGATGAGATAATCTCCCAGCATCGGCTATTTTTCTATTGCAGTGAATGGGTCCTGGGGCCGCATCGACCCTGGATACCCATTTACATGGCACCGCGAGCTGGGATGAAACAGCGTTCAACCCCGCTCGCTTCCTGTGTTGAAATGCCATGTCCCTCTATCCGGCATAGTTCAACTGGGTGCATTTGCAGTCCACAGCACAATTTCCCGGGTTGCTACTCCTTCATGTGCAATAACCCAGAATATTTAGGGCCTTATTCTAGTTCACTCTTTCTGACAAAATCCTTCTTAGATGGACAAAACAATGTGCACTGCAGGTGGGGCAGATGTTACTTGTGCAGAGAGAATTAGATTTGGGTGGGGTTTTACTTCAAAGTGAGATCTATATTGCAGTGTAAAAATAAAGCAGTCAGTATTTACCCTGCACAGAAACAAAATAACTCACCTAAATCTAATCTTACTCTGCACAAGTAACATCTGCCCCCCTGCAGTGCACATGGTTTTGTCCATCTAAGAAGGATTTTGTCAGAAAGAGTGAACTAGAATAAGGCCCTTAGTGAGGTGTAAAAGCAGTAAGGGGGTTATTCAAACCTGGATTCCGACACTCGGATTTTTCAGCCAGCTCGATAGTTTATCGGCAGTAGGAATTCAATGTTCCGCCTGTTCACTGTCAAAAGGGGGCGTTCGATGAAAATGGGATTGGATTGTCAAGATCCGGCTGTGAACTCGACAACCCACGGCCATTTCTGACAAAACAGATTCCACTGGTTTGGAAATCGGATCTGTTTTGTCGAGTTCCTCCTTGAATACTGTTGAAAATGACAGCATTGTATTTTGCACAAGAACACTCATCAGCTCAAGGTTTAGGGCAGGTTCCCTGGGTCAGGGCTGAGACACGGAATTTTCCAAGTTGATAGACGCGTCAATTTACAGGGAAAGGGGGATTATTAGCAAAAATTACTAGGTTTTAAATACAGCAATGGTTCTAGGTTACTGTGTCTGGAGATCCCGACCCATAATGCCGCAGCACTGAAAGTGCTCATCCTTGTGCCGCAGTACCATTTTTTAAATGAATAAAAGGCATCTGGGGCCCATTTCAAAAGGGTGAATGATGCTAGATGCCAGAGCTGGCCATAGGCAAACTAGGCAAATGCCTAGGGCATTTAAAATTCCTAGGGGCATTCATGCATAGGGCCTGTTCAACTTGACAGCGGCCGCAGCAGACACAGCATTCTCATCAGTGCCATCTGATCTGACATCACCTGCCACTATTACATTGTACAAGCAGCGGCGCTGTCCCTCCCTCTATTGGTCTCAGTCTCCAGAATGGCAGTGCTTGGTGTGATGATGTCACCATCGCGCATACCATTATTTGGTCTGAAAGCCATAATTTGAATTGGGTGTACTATTATGGGGCCACATCTAGGGTTGACACCTCTCCCTGATTTCCAGGATTCTCCCGTTTTTGGTGGCAACCCTACACTCACAACACAGAGAACTTTAGGACCCAGGGGAGTACCTGTTTTCCTGGAATGAAAAGGTGCCCTTTTGATTGGTGGTTTAGTGGGCGCCAAGACGGAGAGGAGGAGCTGGTGCTGGCCGCGAAGTGTGGCGAGGCTAAGTAAGGAGTAAGCAGGAGAGTAACGCAGGGCGTGCTGAGGGTGGAGAGACGTCGCAAGCAGAGCAGAGAGTGTGTGCCCCGACAGGAGAGAGCAGCAGCGATTCCGGCTCACAGGTATCTGGCGGCGCAGTCGGTGACCGGAGAGAGAGGAGCCAAGCGTGAGGGGAGAAACAGAAGGAGAAAGCCGCGCAGCAGCCGGAGCCCCGGAGAGACGGTAGCAGTGACTGAAGGGAGAGCCGCCGAGAGAGACCTTGTTGGTGAAAGCCAGGTAGTCCGCACCCTTCACCCCCAGAGTCACGGGCACCATTAGGTGACCTCCATTCAGGGTCCCTTATCTCTTACCCCATGAACTGCCATGCTGTGCCCACACTAACAAGCCCTTGCCCCTGTTCCTATTACGGCCTGTACTCCACAGTCCTTGTGTGGTGCCCACAGACCAGCTGCCACTTGTGGCCATTTGCCGGAACCTTTTATGAAAGCTAACCCTCAGCACTGGCACGGAGTCAAAGCTCAAGACATCACCCTAAAAACAGGTTGCCTGTTGTGGATTCTAGAATCTTTCATCATTAAACATTTCCTACTGTAGGCCCAAAAAGGTACCTAATATATAGTGAACTGCGCAGTTCAGGGACTCAGTCTTCTCAGCCTGGACACTTATTCCTATTGAAGAAAGGAGCCAAATTGCCATACATTATTATCATTCCTTTAAATCTTATGGCGTATCTTCTTGATTGATGGTTGGAATTGTTTGTGTTGTGGTACAATTGCATAACTTATTAGTGATGCTGTATACCGTACGAATTGCGGCCTGTGGTGCTGCAGTGGCCCCATTGCGTATGATATCTTTCGTACAAAACAATATTTTTTCTTTTTGTCTTTTATTGCATCGATTGTGTGAAATTATATATTGCCTTTATTACGCAGAGTATTGTGTGAGGTGCGGACTACAAGTGCCACAGTGACCCCATCGTGCACAATATCACTGTTCCCTCCCAGTGTCCCAGCATTTCGCGGCTGCAGAGCAATGAGTGGCAGGATGCTGGGCTCCTAGATCCTCAGCACACTGTGGGTTAAAGCCACTCCCTGCCAGCTGCTGGACACAGCTAGACATCAGAGTGTACTGGAGCTGCAGAGCTGAGCAGTAGCAAGCTGTGGGTTGGAGAGAACCTCACCGGTACATCCAACAGGGAACGGCAGCTGAGTCTAGCAGCTGCAGCGATTCAGTTAACCCCACATATTGGGAGAACCCCAGCAGTCAGGTTGCATGGCTATTGTAGTAAATCCACAGATGGTAGTAATGGTTAGCATTACTGCCTCACAACACTGAGGTTATGGGTTCAATTCCCACCATGGCCCTAACTGTGTGGAGTTTGTATATTCTCCCCGTGCTTGCGTGGGTTTCCTCCAGGTACTCTTTTCCTCCCACAATGCAAAAATATACTGGTAGGTTATTTGTCTCCTAACAAATTTACCCTAGAATGTCTGTGTGTGCGTGTGCATGTGGTAGGGAATATAGATTGTAAGCTCCACTTTTATTTCTGTCTGGCCAGACAAGGAAATGGGGAGTGAATGTCCCTATCTACCCCAAATGGACATTATTTAATAAAATGTATTAAAAAAAAAAAAAAACCTCTACCTTACTAAAGGATGACAGACTGTATTTTTTATTAATTTCTTTTTTCTTTTTTAATTAAACCTTTGAGATATATGAATTCTAAACTATAGGCTAACCATCAACTTTTCTCAGAATAGGTTATTGATAAGTGTATGTGTGTATATATATATATATATATATATATATATATATATATATATATATATATATATAATTTCATAAATTGATTATTATGTTGATTTTTTTTAAACACTGGCCAATGCATATGTGTATATATTTACTTTTAAGCATTACTAAATAATTTTATATATACATTGTTTCCAGCGCATCCCATGCACTTTTTTTCTCACCTCAGAGACAGGATATTCCTTCTGTGACATCAAGCAGTATTGAACTGCTGTAACAACTGTACTCATTTTGTCCCATTGCATGACTATGGGGTAGATTTTATTAAGCTTGGTGGAGTGATAAAGTGTCTGTTTTCACCGGCCAATCAGCTCCTACCGGTCATTTTTTCAAACCAAGCCTGTAACTTCACAATTAGGAGCTGATTGGCCGGTGATAAAATACAGACACTTTATCACTTCTCCGAGCTTAATAAATCTACCCCTATAAGCAATAAACATCTGTCCATCTTGTGACCACGAGGTATGTGACATGCAGTCACATTCTCCGCCTGCTCTGGATTGAACCCAGTATCTTAAGTTGCCCAAACACTAGGGCGATATTGCATACAATATTTGCATTTTGACCGCATCTGTGCAGTAAATCAAAGGATTGTACGCATGGATAATGGGTCCCCCGACGTGCGAATATTTATCGAATTGCATGTGGATTTTAACCAGATGCAATCGAGGTGGGAGCGGGGCCGGAACGCGGGTGGCAGTGGAACAAGGACCAGAGAGCTAGCGTCAGTGGAGTTGGAACCGAAGCGGTGGAGTGCAGCACTGTGAAGGAGCGCTGGCAGCGGCGGGGCTCAGCAGTAGCAGTAGAATTTGAAAAAAACTATTTAAAACACTGGGCTGCACTCTGATTGGCTAAGAGAGGGCTCTTTCATCAGCTGCCACCTGAATGTGAGGCCACTGATGGCATGCAACATCGGGTGCTGGAAAAAAACAACACACTGGGAACCACAAGATGCGATGGGACATCGCATTGCGAAGTCGCATCTCAAAAGTGTATGGGCACCATAACAGTTCCACCCCCTGCCAGCTACTGTCTACTGCGCACATATTGGTAATTGACCAGTGGGGATAACCAATGCCAGTCAGGTGGTGTGACGGCAGTGTATCCACGCACACACAGCCGTAAGCTGTTCCTGGTACCGGTGGTAGGAGCCAGACGGTGGCAGCAAAATACCTGACCACTGCACAGTGGCTGGAGTCAATAACAGGCAGTTACTTACAGTAAAAGGGATTCCCCTATTGGCCCAAGTCTGCTGAGACCGAAAACCTGATCTGATCGCTTGGTGCATCTGGTCTCAGTTACATGATATTAGATGTTCTTAAGGTAGGCAATGCGCAGTCCCACAGGATCAGAATTGACAGATTATGATCCCTTCTACCAAGGAGGTATGCAGTCAGTACTGTATGTCAATAGTGGCTATGCTGAAAGCACCCAAAGCCTGCTAAGGCTCTGCGCAAATTACCCCAGTCTATTGGTCTGAGCTTTGGGCTCTGTCACAGAACCTCTGTAATGTTGTGGGTACAGAAGTGCAGCTTGTAGCTTGATTTCGCTAGTTGTTCACTGCCATGGGTGCTCAGCTCACTAGATACGCTTGTGCTACTGTACGTTCCATTTAAATTACAATTGCAGTCACCTGTGCTGATATGATTAATTGATGAGGTGTGATGACACAGATGACTGCAATCTTAAATTAAGTCCAGGAACGTTATTTCTAGTGGAAGGGGACCTGGAGGATATGCTGGTGTCAGATAATTACTTCCATGCCAAACAGATTTTCCAGTGTGGTTGGCAACTGGAAGCAGCACTGCAGTAGGCATTGTATTTATTAATGATGGGCAGCTCTGAGCACTAGCTCAGACGCTGCCCAGCTAGTACAGCTACCCCTGTCTGCGTGCAGCGTTACGTGATGTCAGAGGTCACGCTGGTGCCAGCCGTACCCGCTCACCCGCCTGCACCATGCTTGCCTTTAGCAGAGGAAGATTGTCTGCTGCAGCAGTGTGGCATCCCACATCACAGAGTAAGCCAGCCGCAGAGAGTAGCACAAGTGGCGGAGGAGGGTTCAGTGACTCCTGGCAGAGGTTTGGGGACATGGGGTGGCATAAGGAGACTAAAGTGTCAATCAAGGGTATCCTGGGTATACAGGGACTGAGTGTTTTATAGTCCAGAATCTTGGGACTGAAAAATGGCCTGGGATTGGCCTAGCGGGGACAGCTGAACCACAGGCCAGCTGTTCTGACGACGGAGCCAAACTGGTAGAAGGATTTGCTTATTTACAGTACCTCTTCGCAAACCCAGACCTCCTTGGGTATGGGTAAAAACCGGACCAGGACAGGACCGCTGGACTGGACATCAAAATCTGCAGTCCGGAGCTTATAGCGTCCCGTCTGGGGGGTGTCCTGTCTGGGGGGCTGCCTGTTACACCTGTCACCAGGGAGAGGGGTAGAATAAAGCCTCCCTGTATGGTCCGGGCATGTAGTAAAAACCGGACAGTCCAGACCACATGGGGAGGCTGTAATCTCCCCTTCCCCATGTCCATGATGATAGCTATCACAGGGGCCCCCCTGGACAAGACACCCCCCGGACGGGTTCGGTTTTTACATAGTCCCGACCTCCTTCCCATAGAAAGGAGCCTGTCTGGGGTGTCGCTGTCTGTTTTTTTTTTTTTTTTTAAAGCACAGTAAGGTCTGCATCTCAATACAGACCTGACTGTACTAGAAGCATCAAAGCAGACCGTGACACCCCAGACAGGAAATAGGAACTGCATAACATTTGAAAGGTGCAGGGTGCTAGAATGAAGACTACATTTACCAACCAAAGTATACCTTGGATAAGGCAGGAGAAAGCACCTCAATAGCTTGCTGCTTTTCTGCTATAAAATGCTGTTTACATTAGAGTCCCTTTGTGTCATCATATAACCTCCTGCTTAGATCACTTGGTGGCATTATTATTTTTTTAGTCGCCATGGCGATTTATTTGCCCAGAAAGAATTGCCGGGAGCTATGGATACAGTTTGAAGAATGTGATTTTTTTTTTTGTCTTCACTGACATAAATAGACTATGCTTAAAATCACCTGTTTGTGGATGCATTATTATTATTATTATTATTATTATTATTATTATTATTATTATTATTATTACATTTTATTTATAAGGCGCTACACGTGTTTCACAGCACCGTACAGAGGGCATACAAGAGAACAGTACAGGGACACAGAACTTAACATTACAGTAAATAAATAACAAAAATCAAGTACAGGTAACACAGAGCACCACAATTCAATACATACTACAGCATACTTGCCTACTTCTGAAAAAATCAGGGAGATTATAGTTGGTAGTAGAATTTTGCACAGCGCCCCATTGAGAGGGCGTGTCATGCTCCACCCAAACGGCGTGTCTAGTTCCATATATGGAGAGATTGTGAACGTGGCACCTAGAAGCGTGGGTGTGTACTGCTACATCTGAGAGGAATATTTTAAAATGACTTCTATCCAAATGTAGATGAGCCCCAAAGCAGTTAGTAAGAGCTACTATACTTGGTAAAGTGCTGGGAAATGGCGCTGATGATTCAATGTCAATGTATCTGTCTCTCATTCCTTTTTTCCCCAAAAATGTAACAGTGTAATGCGGGCTAGGTGAAATGAGGGAGATTGCTAGACTAATGAGGGAGAGAGGGAGATTGCTGCTATTTCAGGGAGTCTCCTGCAGAATACAGGAGGGTAGACATGTACTACAGCTTAGATGTAAGTAGCAGGAGAGAGCTGTAGGTGAAATGTAAGGGGAAGAGGTCTTTGACAACAAGAGGTAGGAGGGCCCTGCTCTGAGGAGCTAACAACCCAACGGCTGTCTAGCGTAGTTAGCGTGGGGACTGCGCGGCAGCCCGGCTCTGTCCCCGGTGTCCATAGCTCTGTCCCCAGCGTCCATGGCAAGCCTAGTGAGTGCCTCTAACACAGCGCCGGTAACCGCCAGATCACCTTCACTGGCGGGCGCCGGCAGAGAGGGGATCATGCGGGCACCGGCGGAGAGGCGCTCCAGCTGTCTGAGATGCAGGTGTGTCTCAGACGCTCCTGCATCTCAGTAATTATTGCGGCAAGTTACGGCAACCCTGCCCGTGTCCGCTTCAGGAATCCTGTGCAAAGGGGGTATGCGGGCGCAAGTGCGTCTTATGCACAATAAAGGAGGCAGTTACATACTGACAAATGCCTCCTTTTTCAAACCCCCACTATCCACGCCAGCCCGAAGCGTGGCGAGCGGATGCGTTACGCGTCCTCCCGACTTGTTCATACCCCCACTATCCACGTCGGTGTGGAGTTGATTTTATAAAGTGTGGTGAGCGCAGCGAGCCACCGAGCCCAAAGCATGGCGAGGGGACGCGGAATACATGTGAAGTAATTTGCGCAAATGGTGCTGCTGAAAAAAAAAACCCTGACTCCTCCTCTGTCTGCAGCAGGTTAAACATTGTGAGAGGTTCTGCAGCCATTACGCAATCACTTCACCTTCACCTCTGACTGACTACGGTAACTGCGTAACGCTGACTGACTACGCTGGCCGTGGGAACAGTACACCGAATCTGACAGGGACACTGACTATGCTGGCCACGGGGACACTACGCCGAATCTGACAGATACGCTGACTAAGCTGGGTGCACGAACACTACACTGATTCTGACAGTGCCGCTACGCTAACTACATAACGGGCCCCGTGATAATACACAAGTATCCATCACCTTTTTTTTTTTATTTATTTTTTTTATACACTCCCTGACTCTTTGATCCATCACCGCTGGGAGGAAAGAACTTGAGAAAACAAATCACGAGTTGCATAGCTAGTGCTAATTGAACTCCTCTTCCCAATTAGCCAATCACAAGACTTTCCTTACACTGGCTGTTTATGATTGGCTTATGATGGATAGGAAGACCCTATTTACAGTATTTAGCGGGTGTGGTACAGGGATCCGACAGTCGGGATCCCGACAGTCATTAGCCTGACGTCGGGATCCCGACTGGCCGGACCCAGACAGCATGGTGATCGCAACTAAGCCCCTTGCGGGCACGGTGGCTCGCTACGTGAGCCACCTCTTCTATTCTCCCTCTATGGGGGTCGTGGACCCCCACGAGGGAAAATAGCAGGTGGCCGTCAGGAACCCGGCTGTCGGTGTTTTGACAGTCGGGATCCCGACGTCGGGTAAATGCCTGTCGGGATCGCGACGTCGGGTAAATGCTGTCGGGACCCCGACTGTCGGGACCCCGTCTGGCACCCACTTTTAGCATGGATAGGATGTTTCCAGTGCCATCCTTGCCACCAATAGCTTCATATACATAGTGCCAAAGAGTCTGGCATCTGCAAGGCATAGCCGCTAAGACAAGTAGTTCTGTTAATTGTGCAGTATTTAATTGTTCCATACTGCCCACAGCTGCCATCTAACGTGATGGGATCAGTACAATTGTTTCCGCCATTGGGTGTGAGCAGCCTTATTGCTGCTCACACCCTCCTGAGGTCATAAGGAGAAATACACAAAAGTCTGCCACAAATGCAGCTTGCTCGGGGGCTGGTGAAGTTATAAAGTGGAAGGTGGAAGCCTGATGAAGTGATAAAGTGGAATGTAATAATGCACCAGCCAATCGGCTCTTAAGAACACTTGACAGTTAGTAGCTGATTCGCTGGTGCTTTATTAGCTTCTACTTTATCACTTCACCAGGTTTAATACATCTGTCCCCTTAATGTTTTACATGAGCCTAGGGTGGGGTATTAATGTATATTCCGCTTCACTTGAAAAGGTCATATTCTTGTTTATTACTTATTTTATTAATTTTATAATAAACATTTAAACTCCAAAGTTCAGTGGAGATATGTAATCATTGAATTACCCGTCCTGAACAAAGTGGTCTTTCATAGCACTTGACCAGGGCTGGGCAACACCGGCCCTCCAGATGTTGATGAACTACACATCCCAGCATACCTTGCATCAGTTTCAGCATGGCCACATAGCAAAACGAATGCAAAGCATCCTGGGATGTGTAGTTCACTAACATCTGGGGGGCCGGTGTTGCCCAGCCCTGCTCTTGACTATGTTTAAATCTACCCCTGAAAGAGGATGTTACAAAATAGAGAATTGTGGGAAATATTGGACTATCCAGATAAACATGGCTTCCGCAATCTCCAGAAACATAGCGTTTTTCCATATGGTAAGTAATTCCATAAAAGTAAGCAATTCTCCAGAAACATAGCGTTTTTCCATATGGAGAGAGATTAGCACACGAGTACCGCTAGGCAGCCCTGAAATGCCATCTGAGCCCCTCTGTGGCTGGTGCGTGTCTCTCTGCAGATTTACCAGCAGTCAGGAGAAATGTGCCAGTCTAGGGTTTTATAGTTAGAGAGGTGGCATTACTTTCATGGATCCATAAATGAGTTCAGTAGTTGAACTATAATAAGACATTGCTCTTTGTTGGGAACGATTACATTAAAATCTAACTTACCTTGTTCTTGGTAATATGAATCATAGAGAACATGACAAAGATCTCCTGTAATAAGTCCTCATTATGGGCCCTGAACTCCCCTAGGCGTATCACTGTGACATTTGTAAAAATAGAACTTCTCTTTTCATACATTAACGTATACGAGGATATAGAGACCTGAATGTCAGGATTGGGTAAGACTGAAATGCGTAGTACAAGATCTATTGTATATGTTAAATGTTGAAGCAAAACTATTACTGTGTAACAAAGATCTTGTAGTGCGTAACACATAATACCAGTGGCACAGGCACAGCTAGGTGGTTGGGAAGTGGCGCATAGACATAACGGGGAACATTTACTGAGATGGGAGTCCTATTGACGATGAGGTGTTGGCCATAGCAACCAATCAGATTATTTTATCTTCTAGAACAGCGTTTTTCAACCACTTTGCCGTGGCACACCAGTGGGCCGTGAGATGTTCTCAAGTGTGACCCCAGATCTAGAGATGCCCTCCACAGTTCAACTGTTATTCACTCTTGTGTTCATGTGAGGGCGAATGTATTTTATTTTTGTTACCTGTGAGGACCAGTGTTATTGTTTTTTTCACATTGGGGCCAATGAGTTTTTTTTTTCCTGTGGGGGCCAATGTTATTTTCCCTGTGGGGGTCTGATGGTGTACCTTGGCGATTTTTAATATCTTGTTTGGTGTGCCATGAGTTGAAAAAGGGTGAAAATCACTGTTCTAGAAGGTGCTAAATAAAAAAGTAGAATCTGGTTACTATGAGAACATCCAGTTACATACTCAACGTTCCTCGAGTAACGCCAACCTCAATGGCCCTGGGCAGACAATCCCATGAAGTTCCGCATCAGTACATCCACTAGCAATGGAAGCTCTTTACTAACCGTTTTACTGATCGTTTTCTGCACTTCCATCTTGAATGTCTTCTCATCATCCCAGGGATATATTTACTATGTTGTCCATAGCAACCAATCAGATTGTACTTCTCATTTCTCTATCGCCTTCTAGAAGATTATAGCTTGAATCTTCTTAGTTGCTAAGGGCAACATCTCCACTTCTTCTAAAAACTCACTTTTTAGTAAATATACCCCTCAGACTGTGTTTTTCAAAAACTAATCAAATTAATTACTTCTCAATTATCAGTCAACAGAAGCCACATATCTTAAATATATATTGCTATTGACAACGCAACAAGCCGTACCTTCCAATGCTACGCCCAGTGTCTCAGCCTCTACTCTCCGTCACCTCATGTTCCAAACTGTATAAAATGACTTTTGTATACATCGAAGAAACAAGGGTTTGAATGTCAAGGAAACGTAGACTCCCGCATGGACTGTTACAATGTATTGTCCTCCCTAACTATACTTTCACTGTTAGAATTTATATTGAATGCAGTAGGTAAGCAATTCGCCAACTCAGCTACAGATCTGTACCTGTCATCCACACTTTTTGCCCACTTAGGGGGCATTGGCTTATTCAGAGGGGTAAGTTCATACCACTCATCCCTGAGGCAAGTTGTAATTTAGCGCCGCACTCTCAAAAATAATGTGACAACGGGCAGTGCATCAGGGTCAGACTCACAAGATTCAGCGATCTGCAGAATAAATCAGCATTCATTGGTGGGTTTCCTCTCACAGTCCAGCAGCCATGGCGGGTGCAGAGAGGTACCAGGCGAGAGCCGTCCTTTCCCCAATTGCAGGTGTTAGCAGGGCTCTCGAGACAGAGCTGCTGGGTGCATCGCAGAGCTCCAATGGAAGAGTACTGATCACACTTGGATTCCGCTGCAAACCACACAGGTGCTGCTGTACACGCAGGTGCTCCTTCTAGATTTGAAGCCCAGAGGCAGGAGCCTCCACTGCCTCTGGGAGTTATGCCCCTGGGTCCATTTACTAACAATTTTGTACAAAATTTAAGTGACAAAGGGTGGTGTCTTGGTTAAGTCTATCCAGCTGGTGAGTCTGCAACTGTTCCTTCGGCTATGGTCTACTTGTAAGGACTGTACCACTAGCTTATTTCTTAGGACTCCTCTCCTAAGACTGGCCTGGAGACGGACAACTTTGTGGTTTCACAGGTACTCCAGAGAATCCCTATCGTAATCACATTCCCCCCCCCCCCCCCAAATCCTATGGCTCAGCCACTAATAGGCATTGGGAACAATGCTCTGGACAAACATATACTGTAACAGTTGTTGTTCATTAGCAGACCATGATTTACACTACATATTAGGAAAACCCGAACTGGATCTTACTAGCCCTGCTGTTGCTGCTACTCTAAATCCTGGACTGGATCCTCCACATTAACCTCATGTGGAAGTATGCTGTCCCTGCCACGCCATATTTTTTTGTTGTCCAGAAAATAAGTTCCTGCGCTATAACGCATATATTGGGGGAGATGTTCTAAAGCAAAAATGTGTTAAACCCCCATCTCTAAATAACGCATGCAAGGGCAATGCTGTGGAGGGTATTGCCATCTTCTATAGAAGCCTATGGAAGCCTATATAAGCCTATGGAATTCACACGCCTATGTCTAAGACAGATGTGGCCTCCTGTACAAACAATGTCCATGATTTCCCTGATGGCTGGATGAGGTGTTCAGCATTATTATATTTCTGTAATAAATGTCAGCACATTTTATAGCGTTGGAAAAATACATGACGCACTGAGCAGGTTCTATCAAGACAAATTCTTCTTATAATTACTGTAGCTAACAAGTGATTTTGTGTCTTCCAGCTCACATTGGGCAGCTCTACAGCCCGATCACTGAATGATGTATGATTACATAGGCAACATGACCCATTCCATTATGTACAAAATGCATACCTCCCAACATTGAACCATAGGGAGGGTCTGGCCTCGTGACAAGAGGGCATGGCCTATTGTTGTGAGGTCACACCCCCATTTTTCGCCACTGTGGGGGCATGGCTAGCGGCTCTGGTAGCTGCTAGACTCTATTCACAGGGGACAGGGGGAGACTCCCAAAGTCCCCCCCCCCCCCTGCCATGGGAAACTGCCGGCAGTAGGCGGGATGCGGGAACATCCCAAAAAAACGGAACGTTCCCGTGAAAAGCGAGACAGCTGGGAGGTATGCAAAATTCTTTGCTCCTGTACTTCCCTGACACATTACAGTCCAGGACTCACTGGCAGTTGGTGTGGCCCTAGGCCTATTTGAATTTGGACTGTGTTGCAGCAACACCTCCTGCAACTGCCACTGGCAGTCCAGGAACAGAGTGTTTTGTACCGAATGCATATCCCAAGTACATATGGACAGTCCTGCTAATTCCTTGCTGCCCCCCCTCCACACACACACACATACACACACACATAAGAGCACAGGCATAGGGGCTTAAGACATATGGGAAATGCGTCCAAAGCACCCAGTGGGTGGTGCTGTTGTGCCCAGTTCACTTTGAAAATGTGATTATCAATAATTGGGCCTTAAAACTAAGTCCTAGTACACTGGCTGCATGCAACGGCCTCCTGATGTTGCAGGCATCTTCTTAAATATTTAAATACTTTTTTTAGTGCTGCCTCTTTGCACCTATAGGATTGGATATGGAAGGTGTATGTATGTATGTGTGTGTGTATATGTATATATATATATATATATATATATATATATATATATATATATATATATATATATATATATATATATATATAATTTGTGTGTAGAAGTGCAGCTTTATCTCATTATGTGTGTTCTGTTTTTTGTAATATAAACAGTCCATAGTAAATAGTAAAGTGAAAAAAGACTTGTAGACCCACAATCCGTATGACTTAACCAGGAGCTTGGAGTTAGTACAACTGTACTCACTGTTTCATACATGGGTATTGAAGATAGAGCAGCGCACCCAGTCAGGTACAGTATGTGCAGGATATTGCAGGGTTCCATACTGATCTCTGTACTACACATCCCTGTAGCACTGTGGTCCCCCAGCACAGTGGCAAGGTGGCCCAACTCATGCACAGACAAGATTATCGCAGCCATCTTGGTAAGAAAGCAATTGTTTCAGGCATGGTGCATCACTGAGACGGCTCAGTAGCGTACTCCATACACTTAAGCTGCTTTCACATCGCATAAACAGCATTGACCCGGTAATTTGAAACATTTTTAAAAATGGGTCAGACAGCCTTAACCCCTTTCACACCGCATAGCTTAAACGGTATATTACCCGTTTAAGTGCGGTCTGAAAGGGGTATTACCGTTTCAATGCCGTTTTGTCCCATCACTTTTTTAAACGTGTAGGATCCTGCTTTTAACATGTTTTAAAATACCGGTACTCTGTAACTGGTAAATTGACAATGGAGCTTTCACATTGCAGCTGTCCCGGTTTTAAAACGGTAAAAAACGGCAATATACCGTGTTAAAGCTGCAATGTGAAAGGGGTATTACATAAGTAGGATTGATAGGTGTCCAAACACATGATAGGATAAATAAAGTAATGGGGTATGTTAAAAAGATTAACATATTTATGGCGCACACAGGGGGGTTTCTGAGTACCCAGAGGCTGAAATCTGAGGGTCCCCTCTTTCCATGGGTACAAGAATTTAAAAAATCGGCCCTTGGAAACGGAAATATCTGACTTCAAAGCAGTGGTCCCTGTCCTGTTAATTGCTCTTCCCAGTCAGATATTTCAGGTTCTGTCTGACTTAGAATTGTTCTGAGGTTATATTCCAAAAGCTGGGACTCTCCCCCTTTGATGGACACTAGAATCTTGTCTCTACAATTCCCAGAATCAGAGATATAAGCCTTCCAGCAGCTGGTTACTTCTCCAGCTCCACACACCTGGTATGTAGTTTTATATTCTTGTTGGCGGATTGCTCTGCCTCCTTAACTCTGATCCCTGAGTCGCCAGTACCATTTGGTAGGTGGGATTCTCTAGTTTTTAATTCCATTAAAATCTAAGAAATCTATTTCCGGGAACTGGAGATATCTGCAGTCAAGCAAGCTGTCCTCCCACCAGAGAATTATGAATAATAAGCCCACTCCACTATACACCCCTCCTCTGCGTATTAAACATCCTCTACCACCCTGGAAGTTATGTATCAGGACCCCTTCATTCAGTCCAATGCCCCCTTCTCCCACCCCATCTGTGCAGTAAAGGGGTAATTAGTGGAAATTACTGATCCAGGCCCTACATGCTGAGCGGTTGATATAATACCCCCTACCACCCGCGGGACATCAAAGCTTCCCCCACCCCTACCGCTGGAGGATCGGTAGGGGCCCCAATACATTGCTATGCCCAGGGGTCTACACTGCTGTTGACGCCCCTGTATGTATATGTATGTATGTATGTATGTATATTAAAAAAAAAAAAAATAGACCAAATGTATATAATTTATATACATTTGGTCTATCGATAATACTTTAACTGACCCGGCATATACTGGGTCACCTAAGCGTCCATCTCGGTGCTTTGCTCCGCCCCTCTGGAAACCCCCTTCTGAAAATCCTGCATTTGCCCCTGCCACAGTTTGGGTTTTTTAACAAAAATTCTGTAGCGTGATCTCCACAGAGCAGTAGTAATATTCCCATTGTCTCCGCTACATCCTGCTGGAAGCACTTCAGGTTTCTTGTGACCTAAATTTAATTGTATGTTCTTATTAATGCTGAAAGGTCTCGTTGTTTCATTGTCAGAATTCCTCTAAATCAGCGGCAGAGCTGAAGCCTCGCATTCACCTTGTCAGACATTTCTAGCAGAGTAACACCAGAGCTCGGATTGTGTTTTATAATGGGCTGACTAACTTGATGCACAATAACTTGACATATCTGTACTGAATACTAATTTCACCAATGATTTACCTTACAGAGGGGGGAAAGGGGAGAATAAAGTTGTTCCAAGTAGGTCGACAAGGTCATTTAGGTTGACAGTCAAAATGTCGATACTTTTTTTTTTTTATATAGTTTTTTGAGCCGACATGTGCCAACAGGTGGTATTTCATGCCCTACCACCCACTAGGGCGTGGTGGGAAAATAAAATAGTGTGCCTGAAGCGTGACAAGCGTAGTGAGCCATGCAAGGGGACATGGTGCTACATTTTACTGTTTATGTTGACTGTGTCGACATTCGAGTGAAACATTTTTTTTTTTACTTTTTCACTGCTGATCTTACCCATGTCAACTTAATGACCCTGTCAACCTTACCGATGTTGACCTAATGACCCTGTCGACCTTTAGTCATTTCGACCTTTCTGCATGTCAACCTAAAGTCATGTCTGACCACTTAGTGGTGTCAACTTAATGCTTGGCGAGCTACTTGCTGGTGACCTAATGATCCATACCCATTCTGTACTATGTTATGTGCTGCAGACCTCTTGTGGCACCACATAAAGATAGTAGTAATACGCGTTTTGTTGGATACAGACTGGTTCATCAGGTGTAATAAAGCTGAGCTGTAAGTGTCACTGGAATCCCATGTTTTTCTCCTCCCGCCGTGTATGGACAATAAAAAAAAAACTATTAGTTTAGTTTTAAATCGTATATTCCTTTTTTAAAATGTATTCTACACAATCCATACAGCCCAACATGACCTATTTTAGGAGGGACAAAATGTTTTGGACATCCTTCTTATGATATTATTGCTGTCACCTGTGTTGAAACCCCTTTCTTATCGATTTAAATAGTTCAACACAGATTATGTCAATTATTATTCCCTCGTGGAATTGGTCTCGTTGAGAGATATGTACAATGCAATATACAACTCCCCTTCCCCACCACAACCACCTTCGAGTGCCCCAGCCAGCACCAATTATTAATCCCTGTCAGCTGCTGTCCCTCAATATGAGTCAGCAACTGCAGCTCCCATTGGTTTCTATGGGGGATACAATGCGATCAGATGAACCATTTCAGAGTGTTGTCCAAATAGTCAATGCCATCTCCAGATGGCATTATTCTACAGTAGCTTATGGACTACCTCCACATCAATGGCCACCACACATATGTGGTCAGCAAACCCAAGGGCGTAACTACCATAGGTGCAGGGGGTGCAGCTGCTATGGGGCCCAGAGCTGAGAGTGGCCCACTTTGCCTGTCAAAGTTACATGTGCTGTATATATTTTTCAGCATTAGGTGATAAATAGGGGCCCTTACAAACTTTTGCTATGGGGCCCACATGTATCTAGTTATGTGCAGAGCGTCCCATCTCTGGAATCAGAAGTGAAATGATTGATTGCTTCTGTGACCATCTTACTACATTGCACATTAGAGGAGCATTTTGGAGAATACAATACTCTTGTCCTACTCCAGCTTCGGTATGTCAGAGTGAATTTTTATTAAAATGTTCACCTTACAGTGACATACCCATGTAACATGCCTCATTTGTTTCATTATATTTTTCATCTAAGGAGTCGATTTCAAAATGAAAACCATAGATGTTGATGGAATCAAAGTGCGGATACAGATCTGGTAAGTGGCATTTATTGGATGTGCACTGTTGCACTCAATGAGGGTTTTAATATCTATGGTCAATGGTCAATGGGTACAAAGGGTTGATATAGTCTAATGTTGTTGTTTTTTTGTGTTTTTTTTAATATATACATTTTTGCTTTATTCAATATAATCCCCTGTTTAACGTTTGGGAAAAGTATCCTGTGGTGAGTGCAGTAGTAGTAGAACAGTCACCTTGTCCAAAGTGAGCCCGCTAAGGTACGCATTTTTAGGCCCCTGTCAGCCAAAGCTTGCTCGGGCTGGCTGTCAGATTCCATACACCCATATCCAGTAAGTCGGAGTCCTATGAGGCAGACCTGGTCCCATCATCAGGGCCAGCTTACCATTATTATGGGCCCCCGGGCAAAGCCGTGCAATGTGGCCTCTACCTTCACAACCTCACCTCTCTGGGCACTCCTCACTGATAACGTTGGCCACCCAGTGGTCACCTGACAATCCGTGCAACCACTGGAGGAGGAGGAGGGATGCCAGACAATGCTGGCCAGCGATAACAGGATTGCCGTAAGCAACCTTTTATTTTCTGGCATTGTCATGTTGTTACCTCCTCTTTCTTCCCCTCTCTCCATGTCTTCCCTCGTCTCTTCTCCAGCCAGCTCCCGCTCTGAGATAACACATGAGGGTGCAACTCTAGGCGATGACAGGAGGGGACAGCTCTGTACTATGGGCTAGATTCAGGTTCGATCGGTCCCCAGCGTATTCACACCAGTGACCAGGGCCGCTGTGCAGACGCCTTTTGGTGACTTTCGTAGTCACCGAGGTGTTTGCACAGGTGGATACCGCATGGAAATGTCCAGCATTTTATTGGGTCCCCATAAAAATGTAGGGCACTCCATGGACACGTGGGCGGGCTGATGTCTGCCAGGGGCCCACCCTGTTCTTGGAGCCTCACGCCACAAATATAGTTCCGTCCAGACTGACTTATATTTGCAAACAGGGGAAAAATCATTCAATACTCGGCCATCAAAAGATATCGCCCCTGTACGCTTCCGTGCGAATGGATGTTTACGCTAAACAACCAATCACAACTCGGCGGGCATTATTGCGTTTAATTGGATACCGCCACAATGGAATAAACGGATTCTCTGCAAAACGTAGGCCTGCTTAAAAAACGTACTGTACAAGTATGCCAAATCTCTGAAACCTATGTAAGAATTGTATTACTACATAATTTCACGGATTCAAAACTATAAGCACGTACCGTTTGGATGTGCATGGGGTCAGCTGACCGTGCTGCCCAATCAGCTCGCAGTACTCCTAATTCCTGCAAGCACAGAATGCAGAGTTAAAACATTTCTAGGCAGCCGGCTGAATACCGGGTGGGTGATAATTGGATGCACAAGACGGCAGATTCTCATCGATGCTGAAGTGCTTGTCTAGACAGAGCGCTGGGATGGAAAAAAGAAATCAATCTTCACTCTTTCCCGTAGCCTGTTTCAGGACATCCAGCATAGAAAGCCTCGCGGCTCAGTGTCTGAATCACCGCAATGTGATGTAAGGTTTTGGCAGTACTTAGAAGAACTGACATAATTATCACCATGTTACTCGCTTCAATGGCAATGATTTTATGCTTTTGTCATGTGATCTATTCACAAATGCACATTCATTGTTTGTTTATTTTAGGGACACGGCTGGTCAGGAGCGATACCAGACAATAACTAAACAGTACTACAGAAGAGCACAGGTATATGTACGACATGATTTGACGAAAGTGTCCAATCTCATCCTATTCCAGGGGTTCGGGCAGAGAAATTGGGTGAAATCAGCCCAAATTGCATGTGTATGTCATCCGATCCAATGTGTGGTCTCGTGCACGGGTATGGGTCATAGGGTTGACAGCACAAAGGTCAACATGCATTGGGTCCACCACTGAAGGTCGACATGCATCAAGGTCTACATGTCTGAAGGTCAACATGGGGTTAGGTCATCAGGGTCATTAGGTCGACACAAGCTTTAGGTCGACATGGGCAAGGTCGATAATCAAAAGGTCGAAATGTTGTTTTTTTTTTTAATTTTTATCCCGTCCACATGAACACTAAAGAAGTGCACCGCGTCCGCTAGCTATGCTTCGGGAACGGTGGCTTGCTACGCTCGGGCACACTATGTTATTCTCCCACCATGCCCCAGTGGATGGTAGGGCATGAAATACCTTCTGTCGGGACATGTCGGCCAAAAAAAAGAGGTGAAAAACCCTACGTCGACCTATTGACTGTTGACCTAGCCCATATGACCGAATGCTCGTGTCGACCTAAAGACCCTGTTGACCTAACGCCACATCGACCTTTAGACATGTCGACCTTGATGCATGTCAACCTATAGTGGTCGACTCAATGCTAAAGAAATTGACCGGTTCATGGTACTTTCAGTATCTTAGTATTTATAAAAGAAAACAAAACCTGAGGCCTTCGTTATACTAACGCAGATATCCCGTCTACTGCTGAGAGACAGGCGCTGGAATACCGATATTGGCAAGTGTGTATGCATTTAACGATGTTGGCTTCTCCTGGGTCCTGTTGTACACACATAGCCCCAACATGGGCGGCCAACATTTTTGGCCACCCCTCAGCCCCCTGCTGCATCCCAGCACACATGGCTTCCTTTGCCAGCCAGACCAGATCCCTGGTATCTTGGGCCGGCAGCTGCTCGATGAGTGGATGGGTGGGGTGGTCTCTGGGGGGTTGTGCACCGGGTGTCTTCTGGGCTCCGGGGGTTGATGCAGATAGGGGTTGTGTCATCCGGGTGCTATGCCAAGTCCGCGGGGGCTTCCGATGTCAGACCCTGTCCTGGTCGAAGCTCTATGTCGTGGCAGGAGCAGGGGCCTGGGTATGGCAGGCAGCATGGGGCGGGAGAACCATCCCTGGTCACAGCCTGCCGCCCATAAAAAGGTACCGCCCCTAGGCCCGTGTCTCACACGACAATTTCCATAGGTCACTCCCCTTTTTCGGTTTGTCCCAATTAGCTAGAGACAGATGTTGGGAGGTATGAGATATTGCAGTTTAAAAATAAAGCCAGTATTTACCTGCAAAGAAACAAAATAAGACAAATCTAACTCTCTCTGCACGTTACATCTGCCCCACCTGCAGTGCACATGGTTTTGTCCATTAGAGAGAGAATTTGCTTTTGTGAGTGAACCAGAATAAGGCTCAATGTGCATTCTCCAACCATAGGCAAGTGAGACGAACGTAGAATACTTTAAAATCCTGAATGAGATATGCTCATAGTTGAATAACGATACCTATGGAATTCCACCGTTACATGATTAATATTTCTCATATATTAATAAATATTACATCATTCGGTTTGTAAACCCACAAAGCAAGTCATTTTGTGTCAAACCATGTTGTTATACAAGGGGAGCAAATACATTAATATTGTTTCTCTGCAGGGTACATACTGGCTGCTTTTGCATGTAGCCCATGGATGTTAGACAGCTAGTGTAGTAGTTTGATATGTTATAATCCTGCACTGTCATAAACAATAATAATCTCTCTGTTTTTTTAAAGGGAATATTTCTAGTGTATGATATAACAAGCGAGCGCTCATACCAGCATATAATGAAATGGGCCAGCGATGTAGATGAGGTATTTATATTATTAATGACATACTGGAATCAATGTATTTTTTTTTGTAGCGTGTAACATTTGCTGAATTATGCCCCTTTCAGACCGCACACATTACCTGGAATTTTGCAGTTTTTTTATCGTTTCATAACGGTAATATGTGCGGTCTGAAAGGTCCAGAGTGATTTTACCGTTTCCAAAATAACAGTATTTGGAAATTGTAAAAAAAAGCAGGGTCCTACCCGTTTCAGATCCGTTTTTTTTGCAGTCTGAAACGGTATTTAGAACCCAGCCAATAGTGAGCACAAGCTGGTCCTGCTCTGTGCATATGTAATGAGCGGGACCCAGCGCTGGGTCCCGCTCATTAGATACGATTAGATATGCACAGAGCGGGACCTCAGTGGTCATGTGAAAGGGGTAATATGCCCGGTCTGAAAGGAATATAATCTGCTTTGACCCGTTTGAAGAAACGTTTGAAATACCGGATCTAAGCAGGTCTTGCGGTGTGAAAGCAGCATTAATTGTTTATTTTATTAGCTCCTCTCTCCGGTCTGACTTTCTTTGCTTGGATTAATGGGGCATACACACGGGGCGTTATCAGGGCATTTTCTAAGCGATATATCTAGAGCACTTACAAAATGCCCCTACTTCGATCTGTGTGTAGGGGCCATAGTGATATTGATGCGTGGCCCTACGGTTCGCCATCTCCTGGCAAATTTAATATCCTGCATGCTGGATAAAACTAGTTATATCGTCGGGCAGGCCCAGATCACTCGGCACACAGCGCTGTGTGCTGAGCGATGTAGAATCCCTTAGAGTGCTCAGCACATCTTCCTGTGTGTAGGCCCCTTTAGAGGCTTGGAACCTATGATAATGATTGGTTAGAGCTGGCTGTAATTAGTACATAGGGCCAGATTCTCTAAGCTTCAAAAGTGATAAAATGGAGAGTGATAAACAGCCAGCCAATCAGCTCCTGCCTGCCATGTCACAGACTGTGTTTGAAAAATGTCAGACAGGAGCTGATTGGCTGCCTATTTATCACTCTCAATTTTATCACTTTTGAAGCTTAGAGATTCTGGCCCTAAGTCACTAGTTTATATTGTGTAGCCTTGTGGATAGTACAGTTCCCATGTAAAGCAGAGATATACCACAAAGCTTTTTTTTAAAAGAACATCAAATGTAAAATTGCAACTCACTATAGATAGAGACTTCCCTTCTGTTTCTTATTCGTATTAGTTGAGTAAGGAAGATGTTGGGTAGCTTTATAAGCAGGATATGGGGTGGAACAAATATGGCGATAGTTTATAAAACTAATATATTACATGGGTAAGCTAAAATACATCATATCACACTACCCAACTATAGATCCACCTGGGGCAAAATAAAAACGAACAATCTTTAAATACAACAATTGTTTTAATAATTTTTATAAAAAAATATAATGGTTTTAAAACTAGAATTTTGGACCTGTAATATTTTTTCTTCTCTCTGTTCCAATTACTTCCCATCTCCATCTGCCTCTCCCTCTCTCGGGTTTATTTACTTAAGTTCTATTGAAGATGGAATGTTGCTATGGGCAATCAGATACTATAAGAAGTCGATTCTGATTGGTTGCTTGGGCAATAAAACTCCCATCTTAGTAATACACCTCTCTCTCTCTCCTCTCCTCTCCTCAGACCCCTCCTCTCTGCCCTGCTTACCTGTCTATTCTGCTCTGCTGGAATTAGTGGTGACCCCAAAGTTATTGCACTGTAACATTATGTACCTCCAGAACATATTTATAAGGGACACAACTTTGCAATCGTCCCGCAAGCAGAATTTCAGAAACCGGAAACCAGAGTTTTATCAGGCATGATATATAATGTGTCATGGAGATAGGTAGATCACCACTAACCTCTGTTATTAGAATTTAATGTTGTGTTTTTCAATATGAATCCCCTCTCAATTGTGTATTGGGGATATTGCTCCCTGTCTCTAGTTGTATATAGATATGGCAAAGAACGAGTAAAAAGAAAGAGACTGAAATTGGTGCCATGAAATGTAATCTGTGTATAATTTCTAAAAATATTGTCCAATTCCTTCTCCATTAGAGAGAATAGATATTTTTAAAAACCGAAACGATGATCATACGTTTGTCATTCCAGTATGCACCTGATGGCGTCCAGAAGATTTTGATTGGAAACAAAGCTGATGAAGAACAGAAAAGACAGGTTGGGAAAAACCAAGGAATGAAGGTATGTTCTGCCTATATAATGCTCTAGCCAGTGGGATTAGCACAGAGGAGGAGTGCTACTGTTGTGTGTGTGTCAGACCAGTAATGGATCTGACTGTACCGGTGCGGCAGACAGGAGTCTGTGATAATCGGTAACTGACGCCATCAAAGGAGACTTTCCCAATTACATTCTGCAAAGACTATTCTGCTATGGGCTAAATGTTATAGCCTCCTATGTAATTATTCATGTCAGACCCTGCCCCAACTTACAGTCTAAGGAGCAGATGTACTTCGCCTCGGAGAGCGATAAAATGGGGAGAGATAAACTGTCAGCCAATCCACTACTGTCATTTTTTTATCCACAGCCTGTAACATGGCTAGTAGCTGACTGGATGGTACTTGATCTCTCTCTCCAATACCTATGACATTTAGTTGGAGGTGTACAGTCCTATCACATTCCTACATACACTCTGAGATTTATATGTGTTATAAGCCAATTAACCTACCAGTATGTTTCTGGTCTGTAGAAACACCATACGGATAGAGCCTGGGTTAGAATCATAGCTAGCCTCTAGGACAGAGGTTCTCAAACTTGGCCCTCAGAACCCCAGACTGGTCACGTTTGCCGACTCACCCAGCAGGTGCACAGGTGTATTCATTACTCACTGACACATTCCCCAGGTCACACAGCAGGTGCACAGGTGTACTCATTATTTACTGACACATTCCCAAGGTCACCCAGCAGTTGCACTCATTACTCACTGACACATTCCCCAGGTCACCCAGTAGTTGCACTCATTACTCACTGACACATTCCCCGGTCACCCAGCAGGTGCTCAGGTGTACTCATTACTCACTGACAAATTTCCCAGGTCACCCAGCAGGTGCACAGGTGTATTCATTACTCACTGACACATTCCCCAGGTCACCCAGCAGTTGCACTCATTACTCACTGACCCATTCCCCAGGTCACCCAGCAGGTGCACAGGTGTATTCATTACTCACTGACACATTCCCCAGGTCACACAGCAGGTGCACAGGTGTACTCATTATTTACTGACACATTCCCAAGGTCACCCAGCAGTTGCACTCATTACTCACTGACACATTCCCCAGGTCACCCAGTAGTTGCACTCATTACTCACTGACACATTCCCCGGTCACCCAGCAGGTGCTCAGGTGTACTCATTACTCACTGACAAATTTCCCAGGTCACCCAGCAGGTGCACAGGTGTATTCATTACTCACTGACACATTCCCCAGGTCACCCAGCAGTTGCACTCATTTCTCACTGACACATTCCCCAGGTCACCACGCAGTTGCACTCATTACTCACTGACACATTCCCCAGGTCACCCAGCAGGCGCACAGGTGTATTCATTACTCACTGACACATTTCCCAGTCACCCAGCAGGTGCTCAGGTGTACTCATTATTCACTGACACATTCCCCAGATCACCCAGCAGGTGCACAGGTGTACTCATTACTCACTGACACATTTCCCAGTCACCCAGCAGGTGCACAGGTGTACTCATTACTCACTGACCCATTCCCCAGGTCACCCAGCAGTTGCACTCATTACTCACTGACACATTCCCCAGATCACCCAGCAGGTGCACAGGTGTACTCATTACTCACTGACACATTTCCCAGTCACCCAGCAGGTGCACAGGTGAACTCATTACTCACTGACCCATTCCCCAGGTCACCCAGCAGTTGCACTCATTACTCACTGACACATTCCCCAGGTCACCCAGCAGGTGCACAGGTGTACTCATTACTCACTGACACATTCCCCAGTCACTCAGCAGGTGCTCAGGTGTACTCATTACTCACTGACCCATTCCCCAGGTCACCCAGCAGGTGCACAGGTGTATTCATTACTCACTGACACATTCCCCAGGTCACCCAGCAGTTGCACTCATTACTCACTGACCCATTCCCCAGGTCACCCAGCAGGTGCACAGGTGTAATCATTACTCACTGACACATTCCCCAGGTCACTCAGCAGTTGCACTCATTACTCACTGACACATTCCCCAGGTCACCCAGCAGGTGCACAGGTGTACTCATTACTCACCGACCCATTACCCAGGTGACCCAGCAGGTGCACAGGTGTATTCATTACTCACTGACACATTCCCCAGGTCACCCAGCATGTGCACAGGTGTATTCATTACTCTGACACATTCCCCAGGTCACCCAGCAGGTGCACAGGTGTATTCATTACTCACTGACACATTCCCCAGGTCACCCAGCAGGTGCACAGATGTAGACATAACTCACTGACACATTTCCCAGGTCACCCAGCAGGTGCACATGTGCACTCATTACTCACTGACAATTCTGTGAGAGGACCTGAAAGACGTACACTGTTTTGGGATCCTGAGGTCGAGCTTTGAACCACTGTTCTACAGCATTGATTGGAGCTGGTGCATTACACTTAGTGGTCATAGCTGCAAACAACCCTGAATGCACGTGTACAGTTAACTGTGTTCTGTATGCTCTCACACGTTTATTATTACTGGTATTGTTTTGTTCTGTTCCATCGTACTCACGCCTGTCAGAAAAAAAAAACACGAAATGTTACAGAATGTAACTATAACTTTACTAATGCCACTATCAAAGAGCGTAAGCATACTGTGTAGCAAGCATCTGAATCCGAATACTTAACCTGTCTAGTGGTGATGCTCCAGGAGTATCCTTGAAATCATTATAATAGTAGATTCTGTTTCCATGGCAACAATTTCCTCCTCTACCTCAGGGGACACAATGTGCTGTGTGCATTTTGTGCTGCTGTGCATTTTGTAGCTGACAGGATTAGAATAGAAATCATTCTTCCCATTGAGCACAAAGTAGGTGATGAAAGCCATTGGGTTTTGTGTCAGGGAAATGGTCTGTACACACTATGGAATATACAGTATACAGCTGACATTGTTTCGCTAAGTGCTGTATATCCCTCTATAGTGTCACATGTTCAAGTCCGAGAGCTGAGCGTTGGCCTTTTCTCCAGCAAAAGTTGGATTTATTTGCATATACTGTAAGTATTCTCTATGGGATGAACAGACCTCCGTTCCACTGCATGCAGCCTGATGGCTTTCCCAAATTATGGTAATCTGATAACTGATGATATGAATCTATGCTGTGATAACATACAGGCATAAGTTATACTCATGATTTGAATGTTTAAAATCTAAATTTCTATTAATATGCATCCTTTTCTAACTTCCACATTAGCAATGTGCACTAACGGCCTGCTTCAGGATTGTTAGAAAAGCAAAAAATACACAACTGGGCAAAGAAAAAAAAAAAAACACAATTGGGCAAAACCATGCTGCACTGAGGGTGGGGCGGATGTAACATGTGCAGAGAAATTTAGATTTAAGTGAGGTGTGTGCAAATTGAAATCTAAATTGCAGTGTAAAAATAAAGCTAACATTTTGTAAGTTACATGCAAAAGCAGCCAGTACTGTATTTACCCTGCACAGAAACCATATAACTCACCCAAATCTAACATTTTGTAAGTTACATGCAAAAGCAGCCAGTACTGTATTTACCCTGCACAGAAACCAAATAACTCACCCAAATCTATAGCGCAGCCCTTGTGTTGTCCAGCTCAGATCCAATGTTCATGGAGCCGCACATCGGATCAGATTCGGAGCTGAAGCACATGTGATTTGACACTTCTCAGCCCTTATGGAATTGGATGAAAAGTCCCCAAATTGTGTATGGGGGCCTTTACATTATCCCCACCTGCAGTGCAACATGGTTTTGCCCAGTAGAGTGCTGTGTTTGCTTTGCTTACAAAGCTAAATTGGGTATTTGGTTCCAATTTCTACTTTATGTGCGTCAGCTAGGGAATATTTATTAAGCCTCTTCGTGCCAACATCTCTGTGGGAAACGTTCAAAATATCTGCTAAAAATGCCAGAGTCGCTCACATTTGTTATATAAATTCAAATAAAAAAAGTTGTGTCAAAAAGATTGTATTCCCTATGTAAGGTAAACACAGGGCCAGTGTAAGGCTTCTCAGCACCCTAGGCAAAACTTCAACCTACTGTAGCCCCCCCCCCCCCAATACTGCCAACAATACCCACTTTGTAACCCCTTAAGGCATACTTGCCTAACATTCCAGAGTGGCAGGGAGGCTCCCAAAAATCAGGTGGTCCTTCTAGACCCACCCAGGGAAGGTGGGCAAGTCCCCTGCTTTCCCTGGAGGCCTACCTTTGCCACCCACAATGGAGTACAAGGAGGAGGGGGCAGCAAAGTAGGGAAGTATGGAGGTGAGGTCTTAGAACTTCCACAGCAGCCACCTGCATTAAGTACAAGGATCCTCATAGACAACCTATAGACAACAGACTCTTGGTGGCGCCCCCCCCCTCCTCCCCAGATCCCAGCGCCCTAGGCAGCTGCCTAATGGTAGAGCTGGCCCTGGGTAAACATTACAGGTCATTATGACGAATAAAGATGTTCACTTGGCATTTTTCATACCAATTTTGACAAATTCACTTGGCACTCAAAGGGTTAATGAATTGTGTAACTGTAAATGATGCTTGCACAACTTAATGTGCCACTAAAATTAAACATCCAGACAACCTTCTACAAAAAAAATCTTATTAAGTATATGGGTGGTCAAGGCATGGGAACCCAAGCATAGAAATCTTTAATATTGATAGTCATTTAAAGCTCTTCATATAAGTCATGTATATTGTTGGATCCTACAGTATATTATATGTAACTAAACTTGTATTAGTCAAAAGGTTGTTGTAACAAATATGTATTAAATCATGATGGTAACCAAGTATGTTTGCTGATATTGTAATGAGAAAATGCTTTTTATTTAATGTATTCTCAGCAAATAAATATGTGTGCTGTACACGTTCCGCAGGGGTGTGCCCAGCAATTTTCCCAGAAGCCACCATAAACATTTGCACTTTACCTGTACTGTAAATAATTGTTTAGCTGTATATTTACATATTACTGCAGCAAAGCCTACTAGGGAAACCATGTACATTTGCACATTTAATTTTTGCCCTAATGTAAGAAGCGTGGAAAAATGTCATTATATGTGGGTAAAAACACTATATAAAATGCATATTCAGTAAATAATATAATACTACTTAAACATCACTTTTTTTAAAAAAATGTTCTGCTTACATATTAAAATATCTTAAACCCTTAAATACCCATAAACCTTCTTGGCAGACTGGGGCATCCTTCCATTCTGGTTACTCACTAGCTTATACCGCGTTCAGACCGCAAATGCAGGGTGGCACTTTTAAACGGTTCAGTCCCAGTGCGACCCTGCATATGCGGTCTGTTCAGATATTTCCGGTTCGCTGACGTCATGTGGGGGCGCGGCGGAACGGCGGCGCATCATCGGGGGAGGAGGCAGCGATTAGCACTGGCGCTGCTCCAAGCGCTGCCTCCTCCATAGTGTGAACGGGAAATGGGTCGCTTGACCCGTTTAACCCGTTCACACTGCACAGCAACACGGCAACAAACCGGTAAGAATTCTGCTTTTTACCCAGTTCGGATTGCCGTATTGCTACCGGTTAGCTGTAACCGGTAACCCCTTTCACATCGCACTAATTACTGGGTCAAACTGGCTGGTACCCGGTAATTAGCTGCGATGTGAAAGGGGTATTATATAGTCCTTGTGACAAACTGGGTATTTACAGTCAAAAAAGTAGAAGGGCCCTGCTTGCAATCTTACAATCTATAGAAATTATGTAATGGATAAATTATTGCAATGGATAGATTGCAAAGGTTCTTGGTGGGCTGTATGATCTGGTGACCCAGCAATGTTGGCCTGAGACCAGGAGGATGAAAAAGTTTATTTTAACATCCTACTCTACATTCTTCTGTATAAGTGGGTATCTATTTTGTTAACTTTCTGGGTGAAAAACATTAAAAAGTAACCACAAAGACACTTGCACCCTCTTTCTTCCCCTTACTTAAAGGTTGTGGCTATTATTTTACTTTTGCCATCATGCTCTGGGTCCACGTATACCTGAAAGGGAATATAAATCTGTGGCGAGAGAAGCGAGGGCATCTAACAACTTCTGCCCTCACTTAACATCACATCCTGGTCAAAAAAACATTTTTAAAAAATGTTTGAAATCTATTCAGTTTTGTAACACAGTTTTCCATAATGTGTTTTATGAATGTATAATTCTATATAAAAGTCAAAGCGAGATAAACGCATTCACAATAAAACTTGCTTATCTTGTTGTGTCGCTGCAGTTAGTCTTTGGGTACAACCCTAGGGACTAATGCAACTTTCTTAGCAATGTGATCTAAATGTTTTATCTGTTTGTTCTATCATTATTCTGCACTAATGTTTAGCTTTTAAGCACATGTCTGTAAAATAAAATAGTAAAGGGATACATGATATATATCTACATATGAATAAAATGATGCATCTTGGTGTTCAAAATGTGAATTCTCCTATAAGACGTATAAGAAAATGATTAATTCACATTGTTCTGCATTCTGAGTGTGTGAAGAAGAGACTTGGTACCTTTCTGTGTTCCCTGCAGTTGGACATAGACCAGACCAGCACCAGATTAAGACACTGTGGGGCCCTAGGTGTGAAGCTGGTTTGGGTCCCCTGTCATTCGAATCATTTTTTACCTATTGGATAATCTGACTTCACATCAGTCACCTGTATTGAGCATTGTAGAATTCAGATGTTGTTGTAATGGTAACAAACAACAGATTTGCACTAATAGCTGCTGTTTAAGTGTGTGTGTGTATGTGTATAATAGATAGATCTATCACTATATATAAAAGGCTAACTACTCCTCACCTCTGAGGTGATGTACCGCCAATGACCACTAGAGGCCACTTGACGGACCAAATTACTCCTTAACAGAAAGTGAAACCAAAATAATCTGTTTCAAACTTTCTTGAGCTAAAGTTCCATCCCAGTCAGGATAGGGTCACTAAGTCTACAAACATTAGGTTGACACCACAATGTCGACATGACTGAAGGTCGACATGGGGTTAGGTCGGCAGGGTCATAAGTTCGACACAAGCATTAGGTCGACCTGGGGAAGGTCGACAGTCAAAAGGGTCGGCATGGGTTTTTTTTCCCTTCTTTTTTTTTTTTTTTTGAGGCGACATGTGCCGACAGGTGGCATTTCAGCCCTACCATCCACTAGGGTGAGGGGATAGAATAAAATAGTGTGCATGAAGCATGGCGAGTGCAGAGAGCCATGCGAGGGGATGCGGTGCACTTTTTTTTGTGTCCATATCGACTGTGTCGACGTTTGGTCAAAAAAGTTAAAAACCCCATGTCGACCTGTTGATCTTCCCCATGTTGACCTAATGCTTGGGCCAACCTAATGACCCTGTCGACTTAAACCCCATGTCGACCTCCAGTCATGCCCACCTTCATGCATGTTGACCTAGTGGTGTCGACCTTTGTGCTGTCTAGCCAATGGTCCATACCCATCTCAGTCATGGTTGGTCATGTTCTTTTTGTTTGTAAGCTGCAAATATTGAGACACTCCTGCTAAAATGGGTCTATTAGGAGGTGTGCTTGAGATATTGTAAGTGTTGCATAGTACATGTAGCATGTTACATGGAGCGAGGAAAGACACTCAATGGGGGAGATTTGGCAAACTTCGGAGCAAGATTAAAGTGTAGCGATATAAAGCATCAACCAATCCACTCGATCTCCTAACTGTCAAACTGTTGTTAGATGCGGATTGATATTTTTGGTACTATTGGTACGATTTCATACATGTCCCCCAGATTTCATACATGTCCCCCAATGTTAGGAGTATGTTTAAAAATGATATCATGTGAATGGGCATGCTGTTCCAAATGCATGTGGATGGTTCCCAGTTCTCCTACCTGCTACAGTATATGTTGTCCCAGGAATGGGCAATGTTTGTGTTTGGTCTGTGTGAATGCTGCTATGTGCTCAATGAAAACTATTTAATTTCCATAATCCACATAAATGATCTGAGGCTTTCAGTCATCGACTCATGTCATGTAAATATTAGTGCACGAAAACATGTACTGTAGGTGTATTTATTGCCATTTAATAGATTTTGTTTTTCTCAACGTCTCATTGATGTGGTAACTTGAAAGGTGAATGGAGGTATTTCTGAGTGAGTGTATTCATCTTCCAATGGTGTGTGTGTGTGTGTGTGTGTGTGTGTGGTGTTTTGTGTAACTGCTACTGGTTATTTTAGGCCCACCCTTAGAACTTGGTCTGACCAATCTCTCTGGGAACGGGTGCCACACAGGGCTGTTCATAGACAATTTGTCTCCCAGTGTGAAGAAATAAAAATGGGGGGCGTGTGCTTATAATAAGGGGCGTGACCTAGTTATAAGGTTGTGGTCTAGTAGGAAACCAATTACCATACACCTCACTTTTGCAACCTGGGTGACCAGACATTGGTTACCGCAGGAATGGTCGTTGTCCAGCGACTTAGTACACCTCACAAATCAATCAATAATGCCAATTACACATTATGCCACACAGTGTGATGCCCATTATACATTATGCCGCACACCATAATGCCCAATACACATTACACCCCACACCGTGATGCCCATATATCACTCAGCCTTAAGTTTACATTTGATAAAAAAAAAAAAAAATCAACACACTCTCTGTACAGAAGTGGCCCTCCTTGGAACATCCCTCCATGTGTGCCATACTGGATCCCGCCTCCTTCTTCCTGCGCACCGGCAAGCCTCTGAGCTGCAGGCTGCATGTGCTTTTTTAGCTGTAGGCCGACTCCGTCATATCCCAGTCCTACCCTGTGGCACCGGCATCTGAGACAGTGAGGTGTGCACAGTGCAACGCTATGGATCAGATCAGTAATATAGATCTGATCTGCGGCTGCAGTTGGGGGGGTCTTTCACACTGTTTAATCAGACTCTGCTGCTGCCACTAAAACACGCTTCATTGCAGCGGTTCCCTCTCTCTCTCACCAGTGGCACAGGCGGGGAGCTGGTGGTGAGGGGGTGGCAGGCGTCTGGGGAGCTGGTGGCACAATGGACATAGCAGTCGGCAGATGAGCCGTGCGGCGCCCCATGCAGTTGCACAGCTCATCCGCCTGTAGAAACGTCCCTGGTGCCGGGTTACACTCCGACAGTCGGAATCCCGATTTACAGGGGCTATTCTCCCTCATGGGGATCCCTGCAAGGGGCTTCTCTGCACTCTCCCTCCTGTCGGAGTACTGGCAGTTGGGATTCCGATGTTGGTATAATGACCATCGGAATCCCAACATTCGAAGCCGCATACTACACCCCTGGGAACCAGGATATAGACATCTTAGTTTTGCAAAGTCCACTGAAGTACAGATGTGTGAAGAACGTTAATGGTTAGCCAAGATGATCACATCTCGCTTGTTGACCTGTGATTAATAGCTCATCCTGTTTCCATGGATAAATGCTGATGAGATTTGCCCGTTGCTAGAATATTGTATAGTTTGTGCTGTCACAGTCTATAGACAAAGGTGCTTACCCAGGGCTGGGCAATTACGGCCCTCCAGATGTTGATGAAATACACATCCCAGGATGCTTTGCATTAGTTTTGCTATGTGGCCATGCTGAAACTGATGCAAGGCATGCTGCGATGTGTAGTTCATCAACATCTGGAGTGCCGCAATTGACCAGCCCTGTGCTTACCCAAGGCTTAAATGAAACCCCATATGTTTTTATGCTCGACAGGTTAGGGAATACTTGCTTACTCTTCCAGAATCTCCAGGAGACTCAGAAATTTTGGGGAATTCTCCCAGAACTAGGGAGAGGACCAGTGTACAGAATATTCCCAACTTCTACAGTAAAGTGGGCAATCTGGGCTCGCACACATGCAAACTGCATCATGGCATGCCCGCTCGTCATGGCACAAAGACAAAAATCGTGGCATTGTACAGCAGGGACAGATCTGCGATGGCGCTTATCTCTGTGTGTTGTCCCCCAGTTAGATCTACCAACCCCCCACCCCCAATCTACATTAGAACATTTCCAGGACAGAAATAATTCTTTAATTGAAATCTGATGCTGTCCCTGGGAATTAACACAGCTGGCATCTACTGTGTGCTCCAGATAGTGGGATTGCAGGTGCACACTCTAAGCGCTAAGCTCTGCTAATCAGAAGAATTATAATAAACTCTGCAGTGTAACATACAGTAAAATAAAGGCGCTTGGCACAAAAATATGAGCCCAACTACCACGACCAGGTGACCGCATCTGGTGGATCCTCAGTAAGGTCATTAGCTCCGCTAGGGAGCCTCAGTAAGGAGATAACGTATCTCAACATTAACTTTGTATACTATTTCATTTTACACCATGCAGGTTGTTCAACCATTTAGATTTTTTTGCATGTATGATGTTCCCCTGCTACCCGCCCCCCCTACACTCCCCGGGCCCTCCCTCCCTGCACCGAACAGCCCAGCGAGTGTGTAACTCGCCGAAGCCATTCCCTGCCGGAGTTTGCACATGTACAAAAATGCGCATGCGCAATCCCGATGATTAGGGCTGGGACCGAATTCGGATCGATCCTGAATCGGCCCCCAAATGTCCCTGATCGTTTAGCCCTGCCCCCTCCTTACGACAACACAATACCCCGTATACTCTCTTCCCCCTGCCCTCTTCACTACAAAGTGGTCAGGATTAGGGAGATCTGACCACACTTCCGTGGGTGTGGGGGATTACCCAAAAGATCTGGAGTTTCATGCACCTTGCAGTAGAGAAAGGAAGCAAAAACTAATTCTCTAGTGTAGACAATAATAAATAAATATATATTTTTTTTTAATTTAAAAAAAACCCAGAAAAATGTTTATTATGTGCATGCTCAGTCTTACCAATACAATGGGGGGTAGCAGGCGTTGTCATGTAAATGCCCCGATAATGCTGGTGCGGGGGGTGGCTAGCTGACATCACCGGATGTCACCTGCCCACCCACTTCCTCCCGAGCATCCACGCATATCTAAGTGACTTTTATAAGCGTGCACCTTCGCCATCATTCGCCGACCATCGAATGATGTGGGTGGATCCCCCTAGTATGTGATTGGATGTTACTGTGTAACATCCATTCGCAGGCCCTGCGAGGGAATTGCCCTTGTGAATGGGTGGTGGTTAGGCCACCATTCTCAAGGCGAGGTTTGGTGGACTCGCAAGGCTGCGAATCAACCAAAATAACCCCAGAGCTTCAGCAATGTGGTATGCCCCTCGTCTAATTGAATCTGTCCCTAGGCATTTATATAACGTGTGTGTGTGTGTGTGTGTGAGAAGCCCATCGTTCCGAAGGGCCGTTCTGAGCGATATCTTTTAAATTCTCATCTAGTGTGTTCAGCCGATGGGGGGAGGGGTGTCGTTAACGATGCGTGGAAATACACACCGTAAACAATATTTAGTGTACACGCTAGATGTTCTGAACGATATATATTTAAAATGATCGCTTAGTGTGTACACTCGATATGGATAATAATGCTTCCGCCCATCGTTAACGACCCTGCCATCGGCTGAACATGCAGGTCGATTTGGGGTATCCCACATGTTCAGCACGTCCCAGTGACGTCACTGGACGATATTGTTTTTCCGATATCATTAGTGTGTACACTTAATAGGCGTAGTTAAGTATATCGGCGGAGCCCCTAGTGGTTTAATGTGTACGAGGGGTGAGAATGTGTTGTATAACGCCAAGAGATTACCGGTCGCCTGATGCTGAGGTGGGAGAATTTTGGCAAGACCGTATTGCACTGCAGAATAGGGGTGGAGGATTTATCTGCAATGGAGTGTGAAGGACAACTCTAATGTAAATTGCAGTGCAGAAGCAAAGCTGCTCAGCATGTGCGGGCTACATGGAAAAGCAGCCAGTATCCGCCATGTAAAATAAAGATGAATTTGCACCACTTTCATTGCAACATAGGGGCGATTCAGACTCACTCGGTGCGGGCCGAATTCGCTACCCTGCCCAATGTTTGGAGTTTACGCATGCGCCAATATGCGAATGTGCAAACCCTTGGGGCATTTGCTTTATGATGGGTGGGTGGGGGTGGACACTGGGGCCAGCCCAGTGTTTAATGGGCATGCCCACCAACACGGTGGGTGCACTCATAAACTCTGAGTGTACCCCTGCAAACGCAGGTGTGTTGATGACTGCTTGGGGCAAGCGGCTTTGTCCTTGCCTACTAGGCAGCGAATATACGCTGCCTAGTGAACTGGTCTGAATCAGGATCATAGTTTGTTCCTTATACAAAGTTCCATGCTCTCTTTTGCTTTACTCGCACCTACTGTAGATATGGCTATCTGTGGCATAACCATCAATGGGACCATGCCCTCCAACATGACCCATTCCATTAGGAACAAAATGCTCTGTTCCTGGACTTCCCTGCCAGTGGCAGTTACAGAGGTTGGACTCCAGCACAGTCCAAAATTCAAATAGAGGAGGGGTCACATCAACTGCCAGTGAGTCCAGGACAGTGATGTTTGGAGTGGCATTAGGTGTGGCTCCCCTTTTTGAATATTGGACTGTGCTGCAGCCTCACAGCTGCCACTGCCACTGGTAAGGAAGTCCAGGAACAGGGCATTTTGTACCTAATGGAATGGGTCATGTTGGAAGGTATGTGGGACCATTTGTGTAAAACTATTTGCAATGGAACCATCAATGGTTTCAGAAACCTATGGGCATCCCTGCTTTACATTTCAGTGGGCTATGGGGCAATCCGAGCCTGCGGGGGTGGTGTTGGTGGGCAAAACTGGGCTCTGTGCCCTGGCACCTTGTAGGAAAGAAAAACAGATGGTTCTCTACTATCGATGGTAAGAACCCATCTTGTTCTCCCCATTCAATAGTTAAAGCATTAATCATAAGTTATAGACCATCGATGGCTGGTTGGCCATCCCTACTCCCACCTTGGAATTAGGCCCTGTGTGTGTGTGTGTGTGTGTGTGTGTGTGTGTGTGTGTCTGTGTGTGTGTATTTTTTGTATGTGTGTATTATTTAAAGTATGTAAAATGTGAAACCTTATTATGCCAGTGTAGTGCAAATCTGTTTTTGGTTACTATGGAGACCACTGACCATAACCAGGTTGATGTAAAACTGGATCCACGAGATTCCATTTTTCGTTTAATTGGAATTAACATTTTGAACACTGAGAAGTGTCTGATGCACGTAGATATATATTAACCCTTTATTTTATTTTACAGGCAATGTTCAAACATTGAACAACATTTTCAGTGGACCATGAACTAAGGAGAAAATGTATGTACAAACAGATAAGTATGTATTAATTTGCTAGTGTCAATTTATCTCAGATGCTGTGCATGTATCATGTAGGTTTTACCCAGATTGCACTAGGTCCGGCCATTTTGTTTCAGCAAAGGAAACCATTTTATTACAACCTAACAGTCCCCACTGATGACTAGTGCTCAGACCCTACTACCCCCGCTACTCCCGGCAGAGAGGAGGGGGGCTCAGCCTTAGGAGAATGCACACAGTAGGGATGGCCATCAATGCAGTCACCATCGATGGCAATAGTGCAAATGACCATCAATGGTAGCAAATAATAATAATAATAATATGTGATGTATGACAATAGATGGTTTTTAAGTATCGATGACAAATTCATTATTTGGTTAAAAAAATATTCGGTTATGCTTTGCCGTCTGGTTCTCCTGCATCAATGGCAAAACTATTCTGCATCGGTCATAAACCATCGATGACAATCCCTAGCACATGGGCCTCCTACTCTCTTAAAATGTTCCTACATTGGAGATAGGTTTGCAATTGCTAGGTCTTACTTCGGGTATGTCCAAACTATGGCCATCCAGCTGTTGTGAAACTACAAGTCCCATCATTTTGGACAATTTGGACTAGATCCCACCCCATAGGTTTTGCAATGCAATGAGATGCAATGAGATGAGATCTAGTACAAAAAGCTAAAGTGCCCATACATGGTACAATTGCTGGGTGCGATGAGATGCGCATCTCATCGCACCGCTCAAAAAGTAGGTGCTGCACATACTGTACTAGATCTCATCTCATTGCATTGCAAAACCTATGCAATGTGATGCGATCTAGTCCAAATTGTATACAATAATTGTACCGTGTATGGGCATCTTATCTACATGGCATGAATCCCATATAGGAGATGCCTTTTCTACTGCAGGTGTTGTCATTTGAGATAACTAGAAAGGTGTTTTATGTGTGTAACAAACTAATGGAACATCTCCTTTCTTCTTGATAATGTGTAATAATAGTATAATCCTTTTATAAATGTGTTTAAACAAGAGTACACATAGCGCGTGAATGCATTCTTACAGTATCTTGACAAATGTTTTCCTAATGTTCTTTATAAATAAGGAATCGCCCGCCGGCAGCCAACATGCTGTGTTATTGTAGAAGAGTTAAGCCGTATTTAATAACCAAATATTTACCTTTAGCTCCTATATTACACACTATTGAAAGATAGTTTTCATAGCTCTAATACTGCATATGCATTACATCGACTTATTATGCATAGAACATTTGAGCTTTATTAGAATGGATTCGGCATGAAAAGCCGGCGGTCGGGATCCCGGCGTTCAAAATCCAGTTGCCGGAATCCCGAAATCCCGACAAGGGGGGGACGTGGATCGCCCCCCCCCCCTTGCGGGCTCGCTGCGCTCGCCACGCAGCGGGCCCGGTGCCTCGGTACGCTCGGCACACTAATTTATTCTCCCTCCGAGGGTGTTGTGGACACCCACGGGGGGAGAAAGTGTCAAGATTCCGGCGTCGGGATTCTGAACGCCGGGATCCCGACCGCCGGGATTTAAACTGCATCCCATTAGAATGATTACTAAACTGCCATATACACATCACAAGTGCAAAGGGAATCTGCCTGCTCGACGCGGTCCTATTATCTGCCTGCCCGACGCGGTCCTATTATCTGCCCGCCCGACGCGGTCCTATTATCTGCCCGCCCGACGCGGTCCTATTATCTGCCCGCCCGACGCGGTCCTATTATCTGCCCGCCCGACGCGGTCCTATTATCTGCCCGCCCGACGCGGTCCTATTATCTGTCCGCCCGACGCGGTCCTATTATCTGTCCGCCCGACGCGGTCCTATTATTTGCCCGCCCGACGCGGTCCTATTATCTGCCCGCCCGACGCGGTCCTATTATTTGCCCGCCAAACGCGGTCCTATTATCTGCCCGCCCAACGCGGTCCTATTATCTGCCCGCCCGACGTGGTCTTATTATCTGTCCGCCCAACGCAGTCATATTATCTGTCTGCCCAACGCGTCATATTTTCCTCTAGTAACATTATGAAAATTGGGGTCGATACATAATTGAACGCAGATTGGCGGTACTTGGTCAGAGTGCCTTAGTGGCAATAAATGCTCCTAAGGCTGAGCTGTACACATCTGTGCGACTGCACTGTACTAGCCTTAGAGATGAGCTCATAGCTGTCCTCAGGGGTTAAAGTGGGGGGAATGGGGCAGAACCACTTGTACTGGTGAGGTGGAACTAATTCCAACTCCACCTTGACCGTGCACAGTAAATTCTAACATAAGACCATTATAGTTTGCAAGGGGAGGGGGTGCCAAAAACCCATCCACTGGCCCTGGTTCTGCTGTTGGGTGGAGAGAAGGGGTGATTTGGTGGCCATGGGAAATGAGATCCACCACCCCTCCAGGACCACTTTAATCCCCTAATATCTGTGCACATTTACACCTTGGTGCAACACATTTGTCTGAAAGCAGACCTATCGTACCCAGCAGTTCCATTGGTTAGACCATGTTAAACTTGGCTCACCTGCGAATGTCACGTTACCACCTTAAGTTGCAAGTGATAATGCAAAGGAGTGCCACACATCTCTGCGTACCATGGATGCATGCTTTGAGCTTCACGCATTTACAGAGCACAAACATGTAAGAAGTCTCGGCAAAGGTATGAAAGAGACCCAACGTCTAGACCGACCATCAAAAGGTCAAAACCACATAGTCGACATGCATTAGATCCACCATTACAAAAGGCTGGCCAGTTCAAAAGGTCAAAATGGAAATTTCCGACACAAAAATGGTTGACATGGTTTTTCTGAATGTTTTTAGCATTAGAAACTAGTGGGAGGGTTATGGATAGGCTGCTTTAGAGGACGGTTAGGCTATGAGAGGGAAGTGTTAGGATCAGGCACTTGTGGGAGGATTGGGGTTAGGCACTGGGGGGGAAGGTCAGGCTGTTGGTCAGGTGGTTAGGGATAGGCTAAGGAGGGGATGGTCTGGATTCGGCAATAGTGTGAGGGTAGGGTAAGGCTGCTGAAGGGGACAGTTAGGCATTAGGGGGACAGTTGGGGTTAGGTACAGGGAGGTAGGGTTGTGCTGCTGGATGAGAGGATCAGGCACTAGTGAGAGTTTGGGGTTGGGCACTGGGAGGAGGGTTAGGCTGATGGAGAGGACAGGTTTTAGGCTTTGGGAGGGGACGGTTAGGATTAGGCACTTCAGAGAGGGTCAGGCTGCTGGACAGGTGGTTAGTGATCGGCTACAGGATGGGATGGGTTAGGTTGGGTAAAAGGGGCAGGATTAGGGTGAGGCTACCAGAGCGGACGGTTAATGTTAGGCTATAGTAGGGAATGGCTAGTGTTAGGCTGGATTTTGTGGTAAAAAATGGGGTTGTGGTCAAATTGGATATATTATGTATGCGTGGATTTTTAACTGCAAATTCAACAGCTTTATATTGCTGAATATTTGTGTTTAGAAATGTCCTACTATTATAGACTATAGGTGCGTATAGTCCCAACTACATGAATCTAGCTTGCAAAAGGAGTAAAAAAAATACATCCATTAAAAATATACCCAAAAGTCTGGAAAATAATGTACTTTTTGTAACATGCTAATATTACGATTTGTTTCCATATAGTGCACTACAGTAGGTGGCAGTACAGGCTAACAAAGTCCTCCTTGTTTAACTACAAGGCTTCTGATTTAAAAAACAACAACATGTTACTGTTTTTGGAATGTGACGAGCGTGAAAATTGTTTGTCATCAAAAGGGCCTGGAAATACCCTTGGCACTGAGGTGGTTAAAGTTCCAAATACGGTTTTAATAGTTTACATTTTTTTTTTTAAAAGACCAATGCTGCTCCTCACCTCTGTGGGGAATTCTAACAGCCACTAGATTGCGCCCACAAAATATACAGAATGGTAAAACTTCATTTGGGTTCTATCTGTTACATATATCAACATGGATGCATCCCAAACCCTTCTTTCAAGACTGACCTACTGTATCACAGGATTTTAGTTTTGGCAATTGAATTCCATGATTTGTACCAATAACTGCTAATCCTTTTCTCTTGTTTATACCTTGTTATCCTTGATAACGAGGTATAACCATGAGTAAAGGATTAGCAGTTACCGGTACTTATCCAACATGTTTTACACTTATAATTTGTACAAAATGTCTTACTCTTCCTCCTGCTCCTACTTATCCTAAGTGCTTTTGATTGGCTCATTCATGAGCAGTCGGAGCTGTGCTCTTGGTTGTGTTCTCCTTCGCTTTGGTATCTTTGAGGGGAAATGGTCTCCATTTAGCAAGGTCTGGCAAGTGCAATGCCTCACTAAGGTCTCTAAGCAACAAACTCGTTAGCCCCCTTTTTCCATTAGTCAAAAAGCTCCATACAAAATGGGTTAGGGCAGGGGTTCCCAAACTTTTTTGAATCACGGCACCCTAGCGTATTAAAATTTTTTCGCGGCACCCCTAGGCCCAAAAACAATGAATTAGATTGGGTTTATATGCGATTCTTAGGGTCAGTTATGTGCTAATGGGCAGTATTTGCTTCTGTTTGTACACATTTTATGATTGGCAGCCTCCAGCACTGGTTTTGCCCATAAATAATTAACCATAAATAAATTGAATTGGTCCTGGACCACCAACCTGGGGCACCCCTGCACGTGTCCCAAGGCACCCCAGGGAGCCACGGCACACAGTTTGGGAACCACTGGGTTAGGGTAATCTGGTCCTTTCCATTCCCACTGGGACCTTGTCCGGAGCTTGTGCAACCTAATGGATCTGCATATAGTTAGTTTCAAGTGTCCTCAAGAGGCGTCCTTCAAGAAGCCTCTAAGCGTCTTAGACAACTAAATTAGACAACTTGCTACAAGTTAAATGTAAAATAAGTACTGGAACTCCATGAAATTAAATGTCCATGGTCTTATGGTAGGGGTTTCAAATCACACTAACTTTCTACTTGAGGTGATTTTAACCATCTGTGCTCAAGCATGGATATCTCTAGAACCTAGACTTATGGGGGGAGATTTAATAGGATGAGAGATTGAGAAAGTGAGAGATTTGGGAAGAAATCTCCAGGTTTTTTTTTAAAGCGGCAATCATTTACACTGCAAAACCAATTTGATTTTGAAGTGTAATTGATTGCCCCTTTAAAAAATCTGGAGATTTCTTCCCAAATCTCTCACTTTCTCAATCTCTCATCCTATTAAATTTCACCCCTAGTGTCTCTTTAGGACCGGTGTTGGGAAACACTGTCTAAAACCCCTTTCACACCGCATGTAAATACCGGGTCTAAAGCAGGTTTGCGGTGTGAAAGCAGCATGATGAGCGGCAGGGAGGAGATAATCCCGGGACTGCGTGTACATGTGGTAGGGAATATAGATTGTAAGCTCCACTGGGGCAGGGACTGATGTGACTGTTCCACTATTCTCTGTAAAGCGCTGCGGAATATGTGTGCGCTATATAAGAAACTGTTAATAAATAAATAAAAAATAAATACACGTTACAATTATTGTATACAATATTATATTCAATGTCGCATCTCATCGCATCTCGGTTTTGCGATGAGATGAGATCTAGTACAAAAAGTATGTACAGCTCATACTATTTGTACTAGATCTCATCTCATCGCAAAACCGAGATACGATGAGATGCAATATTGTTTATAATATTGTATACCATGAGATGCGATATTGTATACAATATTGTATACAATAATTGTAACGTGTATGGGCACCTTTAGACCACAAGGCATCCCCCGGCTTGGCTATACAGTGGACAGCATAAACATACTTAAGTTAGGAGGACTGTGAGTACTCGTAGTTTTGGAATTTGTCCTTGTAAATGTTCATCTTGACTGTGGTCTGGGAACCGGTTTAGGAGATGGCAGAACTGTATTCTACTTGGATTGTTTACTATTGACTTTCTGCCCTTGCTTGAGGCTGTGACTTTAAAATCCCTTTGTTTAATTCCTAGCTCGCTGAAGAATATGGCATGGACTTCTTTGAGACAAGTGCCTGCACAAATTATAACATAAAAGAGGTAAGAAATCTACACATTGAAATTTTACCGTACCACTGTAGAATATGTCCCGGTGACGGGAAACCGAATAAACTTTAAGGGCCACTAGTGTGGGTGTGTAATGACCATATATTGCCCAGTTATGGGTAAAAACCATCAAATGGAGGGGAGAAGCACTTCTATACAGTGCTCCACCCCACACCAAGTCTCAGCATCACCTCTGCACCCATACTAATACTCAGTGCCCCCTATTTTAAAAACTTAAACTTATTAGCAAAATTGATTCAATTGAGTAAGTTCCACTTACCTGTTATCCATAAGGTGCTCATACACTCTGCGACTTATCAGAGGGGAGAAGTCGCATTCGATCCCCCTTGAACCGCGTGGCAGCTTCCATGGTGTATCCTATGCGGCCCTTTTGCATACGATATATTGTATGCGATTCCCGCTCCGATCCGATGCGCACTGGACAGTGCATCGGATCAGAATCTGAGATGAAACACATGCGATTTAACACTTTTCATCCGATGTCTTGGACCAATCCGTCGTAATCGGTTGAAAAGTTCCAAAATCGCACTAGTATATGGGCACCTGTTATGTGTTGGTCAACAGGGATCATATTGACGATACAAATTTTTGGGGCGATATATTAACCCTTTAGTGAATTTGTCAAAATTAGTGAATTTGTCTCACCTCTTCAGGCAAGCCTATAATGTTTAAGTTCTACATGCATAACCCTCTGAGGCACTTATGTATTATATAGCTACCCTTCTGGACTTGTAACTTGGTGGGACTGCTATGGTATTACTGGTGCCTGTCCTTGTGTTTCCCCCTATATCCCTATAGATTGTAAGCTTGCAGCAGGGCCCTCCTACCTCCAAGTCTGTCTGTTGTTACCCAGTTTGTTTTATCACTGTCTACTATTGTAAAGCGCAACGGAATCTGCTGCGCTATATAAGAACCTGTAAGTAAATAAATAAATAAATAAAAATAGATGTGAAAATTGGCAAGTAAAACTATTTTTTTTTCATCATAATGACGTGTAATGTTGACCTTATACAGGAAATATATATTTTTTTTTTTTTTACACAACATTTTTGTATTTTAATTTATATAACAAATGTGAGCGATGCTGGTATTTTTAGCGAATATTTTGAACATCTCTCACAGAGATGTTGGCACTCAAAGGGTTAAGTCTTGGATGGAGAAAAATTACCAACCAATCAGGTCCTGTCATTTTTTCAAAAATACGATGGGATTTACTAAAGGGAAATAGAGCCCAAAAGTCAATTTTTGGGCTAAGGCTGACAATGCTGGCCTTCAGTGCGGAAAGCTGGCGTTCTCCTATAGAAGCCTATGGGCTTCTTTCCACAATGTGCACTAGAGGGATCCGATCGGATCTCTCCCAGCATCCCCACAGCCGCCGCGTCCCTCTGCACATGCCCAGAGGGAGTCCTGGGGCCCAAATTTGGAAGTGCTGGAATAGCAAAGGGCAACTCATTTTGGGAAAGCTGTCCATTGCAATACTAATCTCCTAATCTTTGGAACCCCTGCAGATGCCCTGCGGTATTGTGGGGGTCTTCAATCTCTGATCTAGACTTTTTTTGTATCTTCCACAGTCATTCACCCGACTGACAGAGCTGGTACTACTGGCGCATAAGAAGGAGTTGGATGGCCTACGAATTGCGGCCAATGATGAACTGAATCTTGCTGACCTTGAAGAGGATGGTCACAAAGCTGATGGAATAGGAAACTCTAAATCCTGCTGGTGCTAGACAAGATCTACTGGGAAGTGGAGAGGTGGAGAGGTTCAGCTAAAGTGTTTGCATTGTTGTATTGTAAGAGCTCTTTGAGTTTTGACAGATGCCAAAATTCTTAATGCTAAAGGTCCTATTTAATAAACAAGACTAGAGCTTTCCGATACTCCTAGAATTGCATTTAGGTTGGATGCATTGTTCCAACTCTTCTCAATAGAATTTACAGGGACACCGGTATGCATGTATGGATGTTTGTCCATAGACCATTCACTAGATGGACATTGTGAACCTGACGATGATCAATGGACAGTTTAAGAATATATTTATTTAGTACTTTAAATGACTTTCCTAAATATGTGGTTTTGTGATATGACCTATACACAAAGAACAGATATTGTATATAAAGAGCAAGAATGGAATACTTTGCAGTTGGGTTTTTATTATAAGACATTTCAAGGGACTGGGGGCAATTGAAGTAAGGATGGCATCCATGTGCAGGCTCCCTCCCCGTTAAAATGCGCGGTGTCAGAGAAGACTCTATTGCGCAGGTTTCCAGAAACGTGTCTTCTGCGCTATGTTGCTGGTGGTCTTTGTACTGCGCATGTGCAAATCTTTGGAAAAAGGAGGCAGTGGAGTTTCCATGGTGATTTCTGCAGTGCAGAATAATGTATGGGTGTAGGGTGTGTGGTTTGGGCTCTCCCCATCTGTACTTCTGCACCCATGATAGATACACCCATACTGTACCACAGAGAGATCTTCAAAGGACAACTTTGTTGAAAAAATTAAAAGTATAGTATAACAGGCCCAGGGTGAGATTTAATAGGATGAGAGATTCAAAAAGTGAGAGATTTGGTAAGAAATTTTAAAGCGGCAATCATTTACACTGCAAAACCAGTTTGATTTTGAAGGGTAAATGATTGCCGCTTTAAAAAACCTGGAGATTTCTTCCCAAATCTCTCACTTTCTGAATATCTCATCCTATTAAATCTCACCCCCAGTCTCTGCCAACCCCACTATAGCCCTCTCTGCTGTCCCCTGCCCTCCCCATCAAGGCTCCACCCCTCTCACTTTATCCTGCCCCCTTCCTCAGTCCTATAAGCCTGGCAATCAGTCCTCTTGTTACAGGTTTGTCCAGTATCTCTCGCTCGCACTGGCAGGCATTGGGGCACACGTCAATACTTCCACTGTGCACACACTATGGGGACGGGACTGCCTTACACAATTATTTTATCGATCTTTATATATAGACCCAGTTATGTGCACACCCTCAGATAACATACATGTTGGAACACACTCTCCATTTTAATTTTGAAATAAATTTCTTACTATGACAGCGTTTTGTTCTTGCTAAAAGGGGCCTATTTAAGAGTTGCACAAAGTCATCTGAAATGAAACCAGCTTTGCATGCATGGAACTAAACACTGATATTTGCCCTTATGCCAAGTTATACGCCTCTATGCGGTCACTTCAATCCTACACGTGGTTTCTTTGCTCACTAAACTTTGCCTACATGCAAATGCCCCTTTACCTCCCAGTTATCCCAAGTGTGGAGATTCAAATGCATTGCGGATTACTCCGAATTGCCCATAGATGGGTGCATGCCAATCTGCATCAGCAACAAAGTATTTTTTACCATGACCATTCCAAAAATACTATGGTGTAGTTATAAATGTTGCTTTTAGTCTATTTTGTGGAAGGGCGGTACTCTTGTAAAACCCATGTCTCCTCCAAAACTTAATATTATCCCAAATTAACAACAAAACTACATGCTAAAACCACTAACTTTTGAGAAGTAGTTCATGCTCCTCTTATTGATGCAACAAGTTTTAAAGGTGCACATCTCAATAAAGTTAAACGTTTTGGGTCAAAACAATGGCCTCTTCCTCTGTTTTGCCCTCAAACGTTCATTTTTGCTGTATTAATAAAAAGGTCATATGAACCATTTAAAAAAAAAATGCTTTATGGCTATGTCCTTCACTCATTTTGGACTTTATTACTGATATATATATATATATATATATATATATATATATATATATTTGTCGTGCAGTCGGCAGCTCCACCCAAAAACTGAAATCCACAGACCCTGGTGCCTTCCCTGGCAGGGAGACTCTCACCACCACAGATACAAGAACGATTAGGGCAGCACTCGCTGGTTTTCAAAGATAAAGAATGACTCCTGGACACAGGTAGTTCAGTTCAACGTTTCAATCTTGGACAGATTTTTATCAAGAACACAGATAACAAACTTACTCACCAACTTTTAAAGAACAAGTGATGCTGGAAAAGTGCCATAGCGTGCGGTGTTCCTCCCCCAGCGTTCAATCAGGCTGCCGTGCTGTGCGGCATTACCTAATACCGCCCGTCAGAGTGGTCAAAAAGGTCTCACTCTGTTCAGGTTGCGCGTGCAACTGCGCATGTGCAAACCTCGGTGCTTGTGTCATCGGCACCCTACGTCAGTCAGGGAATCTCCTGTACTGATGCGTGCGCAACTGTGCGCTCGGAGACCTATACAGTCTCCCTTCCGTGCCTACCGACAGGAACTGACACAATTGCACCTGTTTAAAATAGCAATTTTGAGGTCCCCCGCTGGAGGGTTACAGAGCACTATAAATATAGATATAACATGATAAGTGAAAATGAGTGACATGGTCGACATAATGTCGACTCCTAACCCCATACAAAGAGAATTCTATGAAAATATAGATAATCTAAAAACACATGTGATCCTGTGGAAGGATCCGAATCGGGTAATTGAACCCTATCAACAAAGTCAACTATGACTTAAATGCATAATATAACATAATTTTGGTAATAGGCATGCATGGAGCACAGTTGACTGTAGATGGAGCAGGCTAAATAATATAAATGCAGCAGCTTTTTGAAAAAAGCAAAGGATGGAGAAATACAACAGAAAAAGACAGGGTATTTAGCATTGACTGTAAAGGCTATGATCAAAATAAGGTAAATCTATGACATAATGTAAAATCATGTATTTATGATAGAATAGTCATCAAAATAGCCTACTGGACAAAGCCTATGTAGCAAAATTAAATCCCTGACTTTTAGTGGCATCAAGAGCCTAGAAGGATGAAGGGGGAAAGCTGCATCACAAGAAATAGGCAAAAGAAATTGACTCATTGAGGCCCAATGGGTCCACCGAGTTCAATTTATGAATCCAGAAGGTCTCTAATTGTAATAACATCTTCTCCCTGTCTCCCCCTCTTTTGGACTTGGGCACGTGGTCAATTAATCTGTATCGTAGGGTAGCCAGTGAATGTTTTGCCTTGACAAAATGTCGAGCTACTGGCTGATCTATTTCTTTGCCAGATATATAGATGACATCATTGTCCTGTGGGATGATGATGTCTCTAAATTCCATACAGTCATGGCAGAAATCAATCAGATGAATACTGATATTAAGTTCACCTACCAGTGCAGTCATGAAAGTATTGACTACCTTGATGTCAACATCAGATGGTGTGAAAATAAATTCCTCACAAAAATCTTTCATAAGCCCACTGACTGTAATGTGGCGCTGCATGCCAGTAGCCACCATCCCGTTTTCCTCACACAAGGTCTCCCGTACTCGCAATTTTTAAGGGCGAGACGGATTACCAACGTAGACTCTGAGGCAGAAAAGGAAGTGGAAAATATGTCTGAAAAATTTAGGGCAAGAGGCTATTGTCCTAAGACCCTTGCAAAAGCCAAACAAAAAGTTTTTGAGAAACCCAGAGAAGAGATCAAACAAGTCCGCAACAAAACTGAGGACATGTCCAAAACCATGATTTTTATTAACGAATACAGCACCATGAGTAACACCGTAAGAAAAGTAGCCAAAAAATACTGGCCCTTAATCAACACGGACTCAGGGATTCAATCACTGAAGTCCTCAAAACTCATGATAGGCCACAAAAGAGGGAAAAATCTCAAGAATTGGTTGGTCCATAACGATGTATCGGATCGGTCAACAAATCCAACCAATTTTTTGAGCAGAAAGCCTGGATGCTACCGTTGTACTGGATGTGCAATGTTTAGTCATCTAGACACTGGCCAGTTCTTCACCCACCCAAGATCTGGTAAAAAATTCCCCATAAAGCACGTGTTGGGGTGCACTTCTCGTTTCGTGATCTATATGATCACCTGTCCCTGCAGTCTCATCTACGTGGGGAAGACCATCTGTATGTTTAGGGAAAGAGCAGGCCAAAACCGCTCCGCCATTAAATTGGCATTGAATGGCAAAGAAATAGATCAGCCAGTAGCTCGACATTTTGTCGAGGCAAAACATTCACTGGCTACCCTACGATACAGATTAATTGACCACGTGCCCAAGTCCAAAAGAGGGGGAGACAGGGAGAAGATGTTATTACAATTAGAGACCTTCTGGATTCATAAATTGAACTCGGTGGCCCCATTGGGCCTCAATGAGTCAATTTCTTTTGCCTGTTTCTTGTGATGCAGCTTTCCCCCTTCATCCTTCTAGGCTCTTGATGCCACTAAAAGTCAGGGATTTAATTTTGCTACATAGGCTTTGTCCAGTAGGCTATTTTGATGAGTATTCTATCATAAATACATGATTTTACATTATGTCATAGATTGACCTTATTTTGATCATAACCTTTACAGTCAATGCTAAATACCCTGTCTTTTTCTGTTGTATTTCTCCATCCTTTGCTTTTTTTAAAAAGCTGCTGCATTTATATTATTTTGCCTGCTCCATCTACAGTCAACTGTGCTCCATGCATGCCTATTACCAAAATTATGTTATATTATGCATTTAAGTCATAGTTGACTTTGTTGATAGGGTTCAATTACCCGATTCGGATCCTTCCACAGGATCACATGTGTTTTTAGATTATCTATATTTTCATAAAATTCTCTTTGTATGGGGTTAGGAGTCGACATTATGTCGACCATGTCACTATGTCACTCATTTTCACTTATCATGTTATATCTATATTTATAGTGCTCTGTAACCCTCCAGCGGGGGACCTCAGGCTGACCGATTGCTATTTTAAACAGGTGCAATTGTGTCAGTTCCTGTCGGTAGGCACGGAAGGGAGACTGTATAGGTCTCCGAGCGCACAGTTGCGCACGCATCAGTACAGGAGATTCCCTGACTGACGTAGGGTGCCGATGACACAAGCACCGAGGTTTGCACATGCGCAGTAGCACGCGCAACCTGAATAGAGTGAGACCTTTTTGACCACTCTGACGGGTGGTATTACGTAATGCCGCACAGCACGGCAGCCTGATTGAACGCTGGGGGAGGAACACCGCACGCTATGGCACTTTTCCAGCATCACTTGTTCTTTAAAAGTTGGTGAGTAAGTTTGTTATCTGTGTTCTTGATAAAAATCTGTCCAAGATTGAAACGTTGAACTGAACTACCTGTGTCCAGGAGTCATTCTTTATCTTTGAAAACCAGCGAGTGCCGCCCTAATCATTCTTTTATATATATATATATATCTCTAAATACTCTTCACCTCTGATGTGAAGTACCAGCAGTGACCAGTAGAGGCCACTCATCAAACCAATTTAGTCCTTAACTGAAAGTGAAAGCAAAGTCATCTCTTTCGAACTTGCTGAATATAGAGAGAGGGAGCTGTGAGATTGGAGATACAGAAGGAGCAGATCGGGACTAAGCTGTCATTTTGACAGGCATTTAACTAATATTCTTAATAAAGAATCCAATACATTGGAATAAAGATAACTTTTATTCTACAGTGTATGGAGAGTGTTGCTCACCACTTTTGTTCTCTGAATCTGTCCTTTTTGTAGAACTCCATGAGTGTCTGAGTTGTCTTACTACTATAGCTACATTGTAGAAGAACCATTTTAGGCATAGTGGCCCTTAAATCTTTGAGTGCCAACATCTCTGTGTGAGATGTGCAGAATATCTATTAAAAATGCCAGCGTTGCCCACATTTGTTATATAAATTCAAATAAAAAATGTTGTGTAGAAAAAAAAGATATTTCCTATATAGGGTAAACATTACAAGTCAATACGATGAACACAAATGTTTGCTGGGCAATTTTCACATCTATTTTGACAAATTCACACTCCATCACAGTTACCTCCCCTCCTGCATTCTGCAGGAGACTCCCTGAAATAGCGGCAATCTCCCTCTCTCCCTCATTAGTCTAGCAATCTCCCTCATGTCACCTAGCCCACATTACACTGTTACACCATAGTTACCTCCCCTCCTGCATTCTGCAGGAGACTCCCTAAAAAAGCGGCAATCTCCCTCTCTCCCTCATTAGTCTAGCAATCTCCCTCATGTCACCTAGCCCACATTACACTGTTACACCATAGTTACCTCCCCTCCTGCATTCTGCAGGAGACTCCCTAAAAAAGCTGCAATCTCCCTCTCTCCCTCATTAGTCTAGCAATCTCCCTCATGTCACCTAGCCCACATTACACTTTTACATTTTTGGGTAAAAAAAGGAATGAGAGACAGATACATTTACATTGAATCATCAGCACCATTTCCCAGCACTTAACCAAGTATAGTAGCTCTTACTAACTGCTTTGGGGCTCATCTACATTTGTATATAAGTAATTTTACAAGATTCCTCTCAGATGTAGCAGCACACGACCACGCTTCTAGGTGCCATGTGCACAATCTCTTTTCACAATCTCTCCATATATGGAACTAGACACGCCCTTTAGATGGAGCATGACACGCCCCCTCAATCGGGCGCTGTGAAAAATTCTACCAACTATAATCTCCCTGAAACTAGTTTTCAAAAGTAGGCAAGTATGCACTCAATGCATTAAACCTAAAACTGTCCCTAGATGTAAGGTGGAATTGGTTACTATGGATCTCCCAATGGTTCATTACTTTGAATAAATCTTACTAATAAATGATATTTAAATCATTCTTTATATATACGGCCAGGTGACCATGATACCCTTTATATAATATTATATCGAGCTTTTGACAAACTCTACAATAAATGATACAAAAAAAAATTACTTTCTCAAAATCTGAATATTTTATTACATTGCAAATAATTTTACATTATGATATGACAATTAACTTTTTTATTTTTAAATGTTAGAAAAGTGATCTTTAAAATATCTATAAAACCTGATCTACAGTATAAATTGATGAAAAACATCTCATTAGTGTTCATAAATATACATTGGCAAGCAATTTGGAACCAACAGGTTGTCTCTTCCATATCCAAAATTCTGAAATTTTCCAAAATATGGAATTTTTCTAGCGCGACGGAGAAAGTTCTTTGCTTTTTGGTGGTTTAGGTGTTCACAAACTTTGTTTAATGTACAGAATAATTAATTAAAAATATTGTATACATTTTCGCCAGGCTGTGTGTGTAAGGTGTATATGAACCATAAATTTGGTGTATGTACACAAACTTTGTATCGTGCACAAAATTATTAAAAATATTATAACAAATGTTCTTCAGGCTGTGTGTATAAGGTGTATTTGCCACATAAATGCATTTTGTGTTTAGACTTGGATCATTTCTCCAAGATCGTATTACGGTAATGAAATATTCAAAAATTCTAAAAAAAAGACTAAATTCGAAATACAGTACCTCTGGTTGCAAGCATTTTGGTAATGGTAGAGTCAACCTGTACCCGTTTTGTTTACATAAATTAGTGCTAAAATGTGATCCAATCTTCATCTAAGTCATAAGAATAAAAAAAACTGCTTAAAATAATAACGCACAAACAATGATCTGTTTTTGTGTGTTTATTGAATGTACTATGTAAAGTTAATCATTCACGGTGCAGGGTTTACAAAGTAGTTGAATGCTTGAATTAAATAACTGGTTGACTCTTGTCGGGTGACCGGACTGTTCATAGAATGACTCAAGATAGACAGTCATATGGTCGACCACTAATGGTCGACAGGGTTTAAAGGTTGACAGATAATAGGTCGACAGGGGCTAAAGGTCGACAGTCAAAATGTCGACAGGGTTTAAAGATAGTCAGGCAATAGGTCGACATGGTCAAAAGGTCAACATGAAAAAGGTCAACATGCAGTTTAAAAAAAATTTTCAGCCGACATGTGCCGACAGGTGGTATTTCATGCCCTACCATCCACTAGGGCATGCAAGGAGAATAAAATAGAGTGCTGAGCACAGCGGGCCATGCGGGGGGACACGGTACACTTAGACAGTGTCTATGTAGACCTATGTCTACATAGACACCCTAAAAACATTAAAAACCCTTTTCCATGTCGACCTTTTGGATGTCGATTTTTGGACATGTCGATCTTTTAGCTGTCAACTTTTTGACCCTGTCGACCTTTTGACTGTCGACCTTTGGACCCTGTCAACCTTTTCAAGGTCGATCTTTAGACCCTGACAACCTTTTGACCATGTCGCCATTAGTGGTGGACCATATGATTGTAGGTCTAGACCAGGCATGTCCAACGTTGGCCCTCCAGATGTTTTGAAACTACACATCCCAGCATGCTTTGCCAGTTTTGCTATTAGAGAATACTAAAACTATTGCAAAGCAGGCTGGGATGTGTAGTTTCAAAACATCTGGAGGGCCAACGTTGGACATGCCTGGTCTAGACACTGTAGATGTTTTATACCATAACCTTTTGTCATGTAGACCAATTTTTTCTTGTAGCAGCGGATTAGCAACCATTTCTCCTCGAAAAACTGTAAAACACCCTCCAGAGGTGCAACCACAAATCTGTTGATGTTCTGCTTCATGTCTAGTGCAGATAGATTGCAGACCTCTAATGGACTAGGTTCTGACTTTACCTGGGTGCAGAGGTCGCACAGAACAGCCCACAAGTTACTGAGGGCTAGATTTATGAAGCAGTGATAAGGGAGGAGAAGTGATACAGTGCCTGGTAATTTATCACCGGCCAAGCAGCTCCTATTTAAACCAAGCCTGTAACTTAACAGTCAGAAGCTGATTGGCCAGTGATAAAGTACCATTCACTTTATTACTTCTCCTCCCTTATCACTGCTTCATAAATCTACCCCACAATCTCTCCTATTGACTATGGACGAGAAACTGACTGTCATTTGTGTGACAAACGTTGCTGTGAGAGTTGTGCAAAATATATGCTAGAAATGCCAGCGCCGCTCACAGCGACTGTTTTGCTTGGGCGCCGTATTTAACTAAACTTAAATTATTCAGACCATTTGCCAGCAACAACTAAAGTGATTCATATTCCTCGACTACAAACCTGTCATTTTTAGCCAATATTTTGAACATCTCTCACCGCAACGTTGGCACTCAGGGATAAGGTAGGTAACACTCTGATCAGTGTGTACCAGTACACACTAAGCAATTTCTAGCTCACTGTGTATTTTGTGCACGTCTCCTTAATGAACTCTTAATGAGTTCCGTCATGAGCTATTGGGTGCAGTATCTCAAGTGCCGAACTCCCATCTGACTGTTGCATGCGTGTTTGAAGCCATTTGTCACTACTGCATGCAGACTATCCAGTGAACGGGCTGATCAGCCACTCATCGGCAGATTGTCCCAATAATTGCCAAGTGTGTACCTGGCAATGGGTGATTATCAGATCACATTTGTTAACTGATGCAGTTCAGTTAATGACACAGGTGTCAAATGCTTTTTCTCACCTTTGCTTGACACAATAGTTTTTTGCCATTGCAGATCTGTACAACATTTTTCCCTTTTTAATGGCATTTTCATAGATGGGAGGTGCATAAGTTTGGACTTTTCTTGTTAATCCCCGGTGGATGTACTGTAACTCTCAGACACAGACACTGTGAAAGATCTGGTCATTCAATACTCACGGTGACTGAGTCGGAAAAGACAGGCGATATCTGACTATACATTAAGATTCATAGGGGTACATTTACTAAGATGGGAGTTCTGTTGAAGATGGGATGTTGCCCACAGCAACCAATCAGATCCTACTTCATATTTATTAAGCAACTTCTAGAAGATAATAGAATCATCCCATCTTCAATAGAACTCCCATCTTAGTATATTTACCCAATTGGACGGTATTCAATCCCAGCCGCCGTTTCCGTCAGCATTGAAGGCAGATTACTTCGAAATAGATCTGACTTAAAAATAATTTAAATCTGTTTTGTCGGAAATGGCTGCGGATTGCCGAATTTGCAGACTTTTTCGACAATCCGTGACCGTTTTTGCTGACACATACAGTGTATGACTCTCGACAGCCAGAACATTGAATTCTGGCTGTCTAGTCATAGTCGAGCCGAGCGAAACCGGCCCCGGGATTCCGAATGTCGGGACGGTCCGACAGTCAGAAGCCCGGATTGAATACCCCTCTTAGTCTCATTGGATTTACTGATTGTACTCAGCGGTATCGAGAGGGGGGGAGAGTGGGGGCTTTTTACCCGGGCTCGGAACCCGCTCTCCCCTCCCCTGTTGCAGGGTGGTGAGAGAGATGCCAGTCTGCCACGCCCCTTCCGTTTTACCGGGGCCCAGTTGTACTAAGCAGCATATGAGTAATTCTGATCATTCTGTATACTGTACTTACTGGGGTGTTTTTAGTATTTTTAGGTCCATACATGCTGCAATCTGTAGCCAAATGAGTCTAACGTGTATACATACCTTATTACCCAAATGTGTGCAGCCAAACGTGAAAGACCTGTCATGGACAAACAAATCCACTACCCAGTAATGTTGTAGATGCACACCGCCAGAGCAGTCAATGCACAACTGCAAAGTGTGATTGATCCCAGATTTGGATGGACACTTCAGGATCTCGCACTCTGCAATGTGGCGGAGGACCTGTTTCATTGGTTATTTGCTACTGCACATATATTTCTGAAGACCCCTACAGTACAGGCAGAGCCAGATTAAGGTCTAAATGGGCCTGGAGCTGAAAATGATCAAGGGCCTATTATGCGCAATAATAGGGGTGGTGGCCAGCACCTAATTATGTGGGGGGCATGACCAGTGTTCTGGTTGGGTGGTCTGCTCATGGGTGTATCTCTATTTGTGTAAATACTTTCAACTAATTATATATGCCTGGAAAAGGCAGGGGGCTGGCATAGGAAAAATGCAGGGAGATATATTGGCGGGTGCCCTCCAAAGGTGCACCCACAGGATGCCAATGTCCTAAGATACTTGCGGGGTGAGGCGGCATTCAAGTCATAAAAAAAATACTGAAAGCCAAAACTTGGTAGACAACATTTCAGCACCTTTTATATGGTCACCTAAGTTTACCACACCATATACCCCTTATACAAATCATGCAACACAATCGTAAACCCCCTTATACTGTATTTGCCTCTTACACATTATGCCACATGGAATGAGCCAAAATTCACACCGATTGAGCCAAAATTCACATTATGCCACACAGATTAAGGCAAAATTCACATTTTGCCACATGGATCAAGCCAAAATACACACTAAACGAGGCATGTCCAAACAGTGGCCCTCCAGCTGTTGTGAAACTACGTGTCCCAGCATGCCTCGACATAGTTTTAGCAATCCTTAATAGCAAAACTGTGGCAATGCATGATGAGACTTGTAGTTTCACAACAGCTTGAGGGACATCGTTTGGACATGACTGCACTATACTAAACAGATTGAGCAGTAATGCACAATATGCTTCATAAATAGGGGCATTGCGCGCCAAAGGCGCGCATTAAAAATTTACACCATAATGCCCATTACATGACAAGCCTCACACCATAATCTCCAATACATATTATGCCAAACACCATAATGCCTATTAAAAATTATGCTACATACAGTAAGGGTGGGATGTACTAAAGGGAAAATGCGGTAAAACCCCCGTTTTACCGCATTTTTCTATGTACTATTACCCGGCCGCATCGTTATCGCAGGGCAGGGTATCGCCACCCTTAGGTGGCGATACCCTATAGAAGCCTATGGGCTTCTTTTCGCCGCGTCGCTGCAACCCCGCCACCTCGCCGACCCCTCCCTTGGGCTTACCTACTTGCAGGTCCTCCTGGACCCCGGAAGGTAAGCCCTTCCTCCCTCTATCAACGCAGACGGACGTCCTTCCGGCTGCAGGGGGGAGGAGGAGGCGACAGGAGGAGACAGCTAAGCAGGCTGTCCCCGGCGTGTAGGCATCAGGAGCCGGCTGGGAGGTGACGGAGCCCCCCCGCAGACCACAGTACAGGTATTGCGGGGGGTCTCCGTTACCGCACCGCGATGCCAGCCGCATATGTTAGTACAGCCGGCGAAGGGCGGCGATGTATATTAATACATCCGGCCCTAAGTATTGCTTACCTACATGTTCATTGCCAGGGGTTCCATGCACATTGCCAGGGGTTCCATGCTTGTTGCTATGTGGGATTACAAGCTCATTGCCAAGGGGAATAGATGCTCGCGGTAACTGGGGGACAGCCGCTGTTGGGAAGAAATGACAGCCATTGACAGCCGGGCAGAGAGCAGGGGGCTACCTGACTGTATTCAGAGCACTGCATGTCCTGGATATTTGAAATAATACCCCTTTCACACCAGAAAATGCAGGGACTTACCTGAGAATATGGTCCCAGGATCATGCAGGGACATTCCCGGTATGGCCCCTTTTACACCAGCCTAGTCCCTGCATTTTCTGGTGTGAAGGGGAGAGAAAACTGCCCCCTTTAAACAACCAGCTATATCTTCAGAACCAACTGACCCATTTACATGTAGGCTTCTAATAATTTTGGTCCCGTGAAACTGGGCCGTTTGGTTCCAGAGAAATCTCTCCTCAAACAACATTAACTGCCATGAAATTACATTTCAGAAATGCAAAAAAAAAAATTGGTTTACCCACAATATCTCTAGAATCAATGAACCCATATGGACCAGCCTGGTATTAGATTAAAGGCCCAGCGATATGGGTTAGACTGAGATCAACCTCGAGCTTCTGTGATGCCGGCAGAGGAACTGGCAGCCGTTGGAATCGGGTGGAGGTCGGAATTAGCGGGGCCCATGTTATCCTATGGGGAAAACGTTCCAGCTTTGCCTGGTGGTATCTCTTGTTCCCGGGGGGCTAGCGACGCGGGGCCGGGCTCGTTGGAAAGCCCTGGCCCTCAGCTACAAAATGGGCCTATTTGGAGAGTGGGCCTGGAGCTGTAGCTCCATCAGGCCCATTGTTAATCCGGCCCTGAGTACAGGTGTAGGGTATACAGAGAGGCTCTGCTGTGATCGGGAGAGCTGTAACAGAACTTGAAAGGCAAAGCAATGTGCATTCTCATTGCATAGACCAGTGGTTCCCAAACTGTGTGCCTAGGCACCCTGGGGTGCCTCAGGACACTTACAGGGGTGCCTTGGGTTGGTGGACCAAGATCAATTCATATTATTTATGGTCAATGTACCAGGCAAAACCAGTGCTAGTGGCTGCCAATCATAATATATGTGGACAAACAGGAGCAAATCCTGCCCCTCACCACATAACTGTGACATATAAACACAATGCACTTAATTTAATATTTTTTTCTGAATTTCTCGATAAGAAGCATTTGGCTTAGGGGTGCCTTGAAAATATTTTGATGCTCTAGGGTGCCGTGATTCAAAAAAGTTTGGGAACCACTGGCATAGACCCTTCCTCAGAGGTCCACTTTACACGGAGACCCTACAATAGGCAGATGCAATGGTGAGCCAATGGTTGACTGTCTGGAGCCACCGGCTGTACTGCTGCCTAGAAGTGTCTCATTGCTTGCGCTCTCACTGGAACGCTAAGTGGAAAGATTAAACTAGAATTTGTATATTTTCCTACCCACGTCTCTGCCCTTAGGGTCCGAATCAGGCCCTAAGTGGTGCCGTTACTGCGTGTATGGGCAGCTGTGCAGATTGGATATCTGTTGTTGGGCTTGGAAGCATACGGTACTGTTATCCCACTCAATCAAAAATCTATTTAGCTCTGGAGAGTACTTTCTGCGTATTCTGTGTACATATACAAGTTGCTAGAAGGTTACTCAGATAAAGTTTGTAGCTTATTATTATATTACCAACATTTCAGCTTGAAACCTCTTCTCTCTGAAAACTCCTCTTTGTAACACTGTGAAGAAAAGATCCTTTTGAAAAATCCTATCTGTGATACTGCAATGAATATAGATGATTTTGTAATAAGTCAACCCTCAGATCTTGCGCTACTCTAGTCTTTGCCTGTTTTCCACCAGAGATTGAGCAGACACACTGAGAAGGTTCACTTTCTCTAGAACCATGAAACGATGACCATGAAATAAATCGTGCATGGCCACTGAATTAATTGGTCCTAGCAGTTTTAGGTTTGGGCTCCAGGGCTTGGTGTTCTCCTGCTTCTCTGTTCTTCACCAGATAATCACTGTATTGTAAGTTAATGGAAACTTGATATGTTAGGTCAGGGGTGGCCAAACTGGTCCTCGAGATCTACCAACGGTCCACGTTTTCCAGACCACCTAGCTGGTGCACAGCTGTAGCCCTTACGAACTGTCACATTTTCAAACCTGCTGCATTCATTCCTAGATCTAGGAATCCTTCCCAGGTATACAGGTTGCCTGAAAACATGAAGTGCTGGTAGATCTTGAGGACCGATTTGGCCAGCACTGGCCTAGGTCACTAAAAAGTGGGATGTGGGCATAATTCAGGCTGATCTAATTGGGCTTTGGAAGGATCATGGGAGGGGTTTGTGTCTTGATTTTGCTGTGACATTCTCTGAGGTCTGGAAGCCTCATTATAGTGGAACAGACACAAGTATAGGTGCTAAAAAGTTTTGTGCAAGTCAAATCTGTGACTATAAGTTCTAAGCATGTGCACCAAGCAATGCATCCCTTAAATGAGCCTCCATCCTTATAAATGCCCTGCTCCCATGAGGTGAATTTCCTAGTAGGCACCTGGGAAACCTGCCTAGGATTGGCACTTGTTGGGGGCAGCACTTGGATGCTTGCTTTCGTATAAGACCGAAATCAACCAATAACTACAAAATATGTCCACTCTACCATACGGCATGTTGAGTGGAGTTGTAAATAGATACGTCTGTCCTACTTAGTAATGTACATAGATAATTATTTGTATTATATTGCCAATTACTAAATTATAATATAATAAGACAGAGGGTTGCTGTTGTGCCCTATCAAAGGGCATCAATAATAAACCTCTGATGTAAAGGCCTTGCTTAAAGGCTCAGAAGCAAGCGCAAAACTTAAAATAAGGCTTACAGGAAACATTAGTGCATTATACTTCTGTTTTTTTTTCCTGTGAGACTCGCATATTCCTGTATCCTGCACCTATGATGTAAGTGGGCCATGATGACATCACTTGCTGTGTATTACATCATCATGACCATGTTAAAATAGTGTGGCAAATTGTGGCCTTGTCATGTGGGCAGGTGTGATATTGCTTCAGCCCCCTGCCTCTCCTCCTGGGTGTCACCCACCAGGATCACCAAGAGGACAAGTAAGTATGTTTATGTATATAGTTGATCTGACAATCTTAAAATAACAAATTATATTCGCATTCACTTCTCCATGTGTAGGAAACCTAACACAACGTAATGTCAATAGCTAGCAGTATGTGCTTCCATCTTCTAACTTGTTAATAAATGGATTTTAGCTATGTTATTTGATAGAAACTTAAATTGGCATTTTTAGCAGGGAAGAACCTTTACCAGAAAGATGTTTATGTACTTTGTTATTGCGCAAGGGACACAAACACACACACACACACACACACACACACACACACACACACACACACACACACACACACACACACACAGTATGTTTTGACATTTATGAGGTAAAAGTGATCCAGCCTTTAAAATCTTTAAATACTGGAAATTAAGATGTCAACAAAATGCAATGGTCTTTGTGCTAAGCGTTGGCGAGAAAATGTGGGCGGAGATAAAGTACCAGCCAATCAGCTTCTACCTGCCATGTTACTAGCTATGTTTACAGGGTTAGTTGGTAGTCTCTGCCCACTTTTTCTCTCCTCTCTCTCTTAGTACATTGAACCACCTATCAGTACTAGTTCTTAGTGTGTCTATCGTCTGGTGGAAAAAGAAAATAACCTGTGTGCTAAATGACTGAAGTCAGCCATTTACTTCTTGACAATGACTTTTACAAAACAATAAAATACAGTATTCGTGATATGTAATGTAAAGAAATGTTCTCCCTCCATTGGTCTAAAATACATGTAATTTGTACTTGCTGTGCTTTGATGCTTAATTAAATATTGTTTTATACAGTACCATATTGATGTAGGTCATTTTGACACAGAGACAATCGTACAGTGTGTCGGCATGTTTACAGAATGTTTTTATGCTTTTGAGGTGTTTGAAGGTCGAAAACACCACCGAAAGAAGACAAACCACATAACATTACCAAAAGCGAATTGCTCTTGAAAAATAAATATCTATTTTACATCAATTCGTTGTGCTAATTACTGTTTCATTTTCAACCGTTTAATGTTCTGCAATATTTAACATAATTGGCCGAAATGTTTGTGTTGCAGTAACTCAATAGATTGCAAGGGGTTGCCGCTGGAGATGATTTAGTGTGAGGTCCCGCCCCCTTGCTTACACGTACCGAAGGAAGCAGCAGTGGAAGCCATATGGAGGCAGGTGCATGACCTCTTCCAAATCCACACCCCCCCCCCCATTTTCATGCTCCACATTGGGTGCTGTGGGGCCTGGGACTTGGCAAAAGGAGCCCTTCTATCAATATGCCACACAATAAAATGTACATAATGAATATTGTGAAGAAGTGGTTTTGCTAATCTTACTGGCTGATATATAGTACAGTGAGCTTTCTGATGATTACTGTACAATACAGAGAGCATCCCACCAGAGCACCTAGACATAGGAAATATCTTCACTTTTAAACAGGTATATCTGACTATTCAGCTTGGTCTTCAGGATAGACACTACAGTTTTTCACGGATGCAATGTCTGTTATATATCCACCCATTCTGTCTAAGTACCCTCTTCATCAAGCATTATTTAACAGCAGGCACCTGCAATGACTCTTCAGTCACTTACATAGGGCCAGCTACACACATTCCTCATGAACGCTCAGCACAAACTACACAATATTTTCAAAAATGTTTTTGAATAGACTAAATCTTCTTGTGCCGGATTTGATTGCTGTTCCCATCTATGACTCATGTGGACCAGTGGTGGAAACGGAGGTTTCAGGTAGTTCCCAAGCAGGAGTATGGAGAACTGAGGCCTGGAGCTTGCAGATAGACCATAGATACTGAGTGGACCGTGGTGGTGACACAGACGGGTAGTACGGAATTGGCAGATGCTCAGGATAGAAGAGCGGAGTCTAACATGCCAGTGATCATCTTCAGGGAGTTTGGGTTCGCTGCTCCCAACATGTAGGTATTGGTTTACCTGACAGCACAGTTAAGGTAGGTACTAGATGTAAGCTCGGACCGAGGGTACAGGTAATAGGCTTGAATCAATGGCACATGTTATTGGACTGGAACCAATGGCACAGTAATACCACACGGTACAAGAGTTCAGAGTCTGGAATCCATATCAGCCTTCTGCAAATGCTGGGTACACATTGTCCGATATATGGGCCATTAATTTGAAATGCAGACCATGTTGTGATGTCAGACACAATCATCGGCCCAGTGATATGCATTTTTATGGTCCGTTAAGTGTTGGGGTACAGTCGTGCTTCTGATTGTCCACATGTTTGATGATTAGCAGCTACTAGACTTGGTTTTACCTATCACATACCTCACAGTTGTCCCTATTACAGCGGGACAGTCCTGCTATTTGGATACTTTCCCGCTGTTCCTCCCACAGGTGTTAGTGTCCCACAGGCAGGGGGGTGGACAGTTGGAGGGTGGGGCAGTCGATGATCAATGAAGACGGGCATGGCATCTCTTCAGTGCAGGGAGCAGACTAGGGGGTCCTGGTGCTAAGCCACACCCCAAAATATGAGGCCATGAGCACCGGTCCCATTAGCTCGGCCCCCTCCTGGGCCGGCAGTGACAAAGGCACGGCAGGTCCTGATTTTGGAATGACAAAAGTTGGGAGGTATGCCTATCACATTGATCATAAATAATTTGATTCGGTCCTTGACCATTGGGGCTCCCCTGCAAGAGCCATGCAGCAACCCAGGGTGCTTAGGCACACAGTCTAGAAACCACTGCTCTAGAACCAAACAATCAGCAGTTATTCATTTGTAATAGTTACAACCAGTGGCAACTCCAGATGTAGGCTGCAGCACAGTACAACATTTAATAGGGGAGCTACACCAACTGCCATTCCAAACTGACTCACTGGCAGGGGGTGTGGCTCCCCTATATGAATTTTGAACTGTGCTTGGCGTTGCCATGGTAATTTGACCATGGCGCGGCCGCCGGGGGGCGGGAAGCTGACGTCACCGGATGTCAGCTCCCCGCCCTCTTCCTGTACCAAGGCTCTGCATATCTAAGTCACCAGAGACGACTTAGATTTGCAAACTCCTTAGAAATCTTTCGATGGTCGGCGGCCATAGAATCATTTCATCCATGCACGCAAGCTGCGAATAGATGTTTATGCTAAATATCCATTTGCATATATGCAGGTGAAACTGGAATTTGTGCGGGCGGCGGGTGGTGTTTACTTGACCCACAAAGCTGTGAATTTTGCAGAATGACCTCCACTATCACATGCCCAATACCTATTTGCCAATCGCTTTTGCTGCCATTTTTCTGTTATTCCACAAGAGGGCAACAAAGATTCTTCTACACATGACTTTAGATCTATTTACTGATAGCAACCTACAATCACTTTATTGCCGTAGTGAATGTAAAAGGAACCGCACAGATAGTAATCATTATTTATTATCAGTTTCTTATATAGTGCATACATATTACGCATCGCTGTACAGAGAATATTAGAACATTCACATCAGTCCCTGCCCCAGTGGAGCTTACACTCTATATTCCCTACCACATGTACACACACACATTCATTCTAGGGTTAATGTTTTAGGAGCCAAATAACCTACCAGTATATGTTTGGATTGTGTGTGGAAACCGGAGTACCCGGAGTAAACCCACACAGGTACGGGGAGAATATACAAACTCCACACAGTTAGAACCATGGTGGGAATTGAACCCATGACCTCAGCGCTGTGAGGCAGTAATGCTTATAATATCCGTACTGCCCCATATAGCATGTAATTCATAGAAGAACCAATGTGACAAACTACTTACAATAATTTCTGTAGTTATACTTCACTTTTTCTTACTCACTATTTCCTTACCATGGTACAGTAGTTCCTCTCATTCTTTTCAAGTGAAACTATATTTCATGAATGTCAGTATTAAACCCAGCAACTTGAGACGTGTGTATGTATATATATATATATATATATATATATATATATATATATATATATATATATATATATGCTATTTGTATAGTTCTGTGTATCCCCTAGTATCTAGTGGGCAAACAATACCCCACTTAGTGTATTACAAGCGGAGTCTGGTATTAGACAAACAGCAACATGCACATATTGATGCTATTTGTCAGTGTATTATAGAGTAGCTAGAGGGCAGACAAAACCCTACACTGAGTAGCAAAGAAGAGTTACATTTACTTATTTTGACACAACACCTGCTCAGTTATTTGATACATGATAGTATCTATTTATTTAAAATACTTAATGGACAGTACATGGATAGTATCTATCTATCGAACTTCTTACTAAACCACTCCTTGTTCTATCTTGGACTCTCTCATTGAGGATTCGATGCCAGAGGCAGATCCCCAAAAGCAGAAGTTCATACACCCATTCCCTGACACTACCTTGCCTACGATATCCTTCTGACACTCTCTCATCTAGGGCCTTATTTTGGTTCATTCTTTCTGACAAAATCCTTCTTAGATGGACAAAACCATGTGCACTGCAGGTGGGGCAGATGTAACTTGTGCAGATATAATTAGATTTGGGTGGGGTTTTACTTCAAAGTGAGATCTATATTGCAGTGTAAAAATAAAGCAGCCAGTATTTTCCCTTCACAGAAACAAAATAACTCACCCAAATCTAATTCTCTCTGCACATTTTACATCTGCCCCCCCTGCAGTGCACATGGTTTTGTCCATCTAAGAAGGATTTTGTCAGAAAGAGTGAACCAAAATAAGGCCCCTAATGAGGTAACTTTCCACCACCCTGTAATGCCTGGTGCAACAGAGTGAGGTTTAGGGCCAGATGTATCAAGCTTCAAAAAATGATAAAACGAAGAATGATAAACTGCCAGCCAATCAGCTCCTACCGGCAATGTTACAGGCTGGGTTTGAAAAATTACAAGTAGGAGCTGATTGGCTGGTTGTTTATTACTCTCCTCTTTATCACTTTTTGAAGCTTGATACATCAGGCCCTGACCAATCAGAAAGCAGGAGTGTCCCTGATACAGCTTCATTGTGCAGTCAACCGGGCACTCTCATTTGATATCAACCTTGGCCCTTGGGATATACTACCATACCTTACAAGGTTGTCCAAATTCATTCGATTTGGAAGGAATTGCCAGAACAGTACTCATGAGGGAGACCCCTCAGTTCAGGGTATTCCAGCCTGGGTATTTAAGACTTCAGTGGAGCAACTGTGTCCTAGATTGCCTCCAGTCTGAGATCCTGCCTCTGTCAGAGAACCATTGTATCTGGTCTGTGTCCAGCTTCTGTGAGTACCAGCAGCTTCCCCACACATTGTGGTGGAAGTCGCAGCTTTCATTACAATCACAGCACCAGCTGGGGTCATAGCTCTTGTACTTGAGTAGTGTGGCCAGGTTGCAAACCTATCCGCAATACCTTGGTTATAGTTTTGGTTTGGTTTATTGCGATGGATCTGCATTATAGTGGTAAAGGGCGCATATCCTGTGTTCGGAATCGGGACATCTGTCAGAATGAACTTAAGTCTACAGTCATTAGGTCGAGCCCACTAGGTCGACTGGCAGGAAGGTCGACCTGACTTAAGGTCGACATGGGCCAAGGTCGACATGACTTAAGGTCGAATTTGCATAAAGGTCGACATGAGGAAGGTCGACTGGTCATAAGGTCGACATGGGTTTTTCACTGTTTTTTGATCCGAATGTCGACACAGTCGACATGGACACAGTTGGCAATGAGAATCGGACCCTCGCATCGCTCGCTTCACTCGCAATGCTTCGGGCACGGTGCCTCGCTGCGCTCGGCACACTATTTTATTCTCCCACCACGCCCTAGTGGATGGTAGGGCATGAAATACCGCCTGTCGGCACATGTCGGCTCAAAAAACAGTGAAAAACCCATGTCGACCTTATGACCAGTCGACCTTTATGCAAATTCGACCTTAAGTCATGTCGACCTTGGCCCATGTCGACCTTAAGTCAGGTCGACCTTCCTGCCAGTCGACCTAATGACTGTAGACCTAAGTTCATTCTAATAGATGACCCCTTCCCCTGTGTTCGGTCCTTGTCTGCAAGGTTGCATATTGTAGTCCATGTTCATGTGCAGAGCCTAGTTATCTTTGTGTATTCTAGTCAGATATCCGCTTACTAGTACCCTGACTCGGTTGGGACTTTGTGTCGCCGTGAAAGACCAGGTGGCATCCAAGTACAGGCTGGAGCTAGTTTACCCTGGAAAAGCGGCTATTAGTGGCGAAGTCTAACACCAGCGCAGGTGCCAGCTGACTCAGGCTTTTAGTAATAGAGTCAGGGTCAGGCTCAGGTGCTGCTGTGGCTTCACCACCTCAGCCACAGAAGCGCAATTCAGGCTGTACTCAACATCTTGCCAGTCAGGTGAGGCAGCCATGTTGGGTGCACTAAAAAGGTTACATGGTGGGAGGTGAGCCATACAGGGTGTATTCAACAGACTGACAATAAATATGTGCATTTCATAAGATCAAAGGAAAAACAAATGATGAAAGAGTAATTCTGAAACCCCCATCATGCATCTGTACAGTTTGGCAAGTACTTAAAGTGGATGAAAGCTCCGCAGAGTAGAAGGGGACGTCACTGGCACAATTTACCAGTGAATAATACTTAAGTGACATTTCTATGACTTGTTCTTCATTTTTTTTAAAACATGAAACACAAATCTCACACTTCAGCTCTCTGTAGTTTGTGCATAGACACAACGCACAGCAGTCCATGGTTGCATGTCATGGGTAATGTCCTAGGCTGCTGTTGACATGTCTGCATTCTCTGGCTCTCTTTATCAGTGTTCATCACAAGTATGGCTTACTGAGGAATCAGATTGCAGACACCTATCCTGCATTACCAAATACAGGGCCTGATTCAGGACTGATTGTATTGTATCCGTCGCGCACTTTCCTGATTGTCGGGAAACTGTGCACGCCCAGGATCCATTCTGCACATGTGCAGGACGGGTTCTGCGAGCACTTCTTAATTTCATGAATGCCTAATTGACGCATGGGGGACAGGGGCGGCTGGTGTTTTTGGGAAATGGGGGTGTGATGCCCTCATTTTCTGGGAGTGGCCAGGCCAAGGAGCGCGCAGTTTCCTTTACCTCACAAGGCACCCAGCTCTGACCCTTCCACTAATCTGAGACAGGGTGATCGAGGCCAGCGCTGATGTCAGAGACCCACCCAGAAAACGCCTGGGCACGCCTGCGTTTTTCCAACCACTCCCAGAAAACGGCAGGTTACCACCCCCAAACGCTGGCTTTTTATCAGTTATGCTCCAGCCAGTTTGCATTTGCAATCCATACGCATTTTCAGGCACTATTGAAATGTTTACAGCATGCATGCGCAGTAGTTCAATAAACGCTTTGTTTGCACATTCTCCGGTACTTCTGTAGTTTCACGGCGCCAGCGTCTGAGTCCCCTTGCGGGGCTCGCTTCGCTCGCCCACGCTGCGGGCTCGGTGGCTCGCTACGTTCGCCACGCTATCTAAAATCAACTCCATGCCAACATGGATAGTGGGGGTATGAACTATCCATGTTGGCATGGAGTTAAGTTACTTTATTTAAGATAGTTGTGGCGAGCGTACAACCCGGAAGTAGCACAGCGCCATGCTGGCGCCGTGAAACTACCCAAGTACCCATTCTCCAATTAGTGATCAAGTCTGAATCGGACCCATTTATTGGGATACCTATTGGGAGAAATTCTCAATCATTCATTGGAAAGAGATAGCGAAACAAATGCTGACTTTACTCTCACCTGCCAGACATCGGGCGCAATATAATAGTGGGGGTTATTAGGATTCACTGGGAAAGGCACAATCACTCTCTAATGGACAAAACCATGTGCACTGCAGGTGGGGCTGATGTAACATGTGCAGAGAGAGTTAGATATGGGTGGGGGGTGTACTTCAAACTGATATCTATATTGCAGTGTAAAAATAAAGCAGTAAGTATTTACCCTGCACAGAAACAATAAAACACCCATATCTAATACCCCTTTTACACCAAAACGCCGGGTCGCACCTGGCTTTTTAGACCCAGGATCAAGCCGGGTGCGACCCAGCGTTTTGCAGCTTTTACACCGGCGCCCCCCCTCCTGCCGGCGCTTGGAGATGACATCAACTCCAAGCGCCGTTCGCCGCTGCCGGGACCCGGACCGCTGCGCTGGGGGCAAGCTCAGCACTAAGGTAATCTGCTGGGCTGCCCCAGTCCCCGTGCACCCCCAGCCACCGTCCGGGAGGTGAATGGATGCTGCACACAGGCATCCATTCACCTCCTTCCCTGCCGCTGCTGCTGTCTGCAGAGTACAGCAGACAGCAGCGCAGGCTGTGTCCCCCCCCCCCCGTCCAACCTGCGGACGCTGCGGTCCGCAGGTTGGACGTCCCCCATTGATGTAAATGGGAGCCGGGTCGGATGACCCGGCGTACCCATTTACACTGCCCTCTACCCAGGTCCTGGCCGTGTTCTACCCAGGACCTGGGTAGAAGTCCCGTGTAAAGGGACACGGCGTGTCGCATTTACACCGCCTCTGACCCGCCGAAGACCCGGAGTTTAGAGGCGGTAAAAGGGGTATAACTCTCTCTGCACATGTTACATCAGCCCCACCTGCAGTGCAGCATTGTTTTGTCCATTAGAGAGTGATTGTGCCTTTCCGAGTGAATCAGAATAATCCCCAGTGTCCGAGCTCAGCGGCGGTGCTGGTGTTTTGTAAAGGGGTAATCATTGACAAGGCATAGTTTTGTCTTGTAAATGATTGCCCCTCTAAAAAAAATGTCCAAGTTCAGCTGGCATCCTGCACTGAACTTGGACGCTAAGGCTGCAGTCCAAGTTCAGCAGATATTAGGTTGACAGTGTCTACGTCTAGAGTCAATAGGTCGACCATTATTGGTCAGCAGGCAAAAAGCTGCCACATGAAGAGGTACTGATTATCGACAGACACTGTGGACTTAATGATACAAACCCAAACATTTTATTGCTGTCTTTCGCTGTCTGTTAATAGCTTGTAATTATCAATCATTTCTTAGGCTGAAAATCAATATTTTCTGAAGATAAATGAATGTACCAAACTACTGCGTATTGAGTTTATGCAGAAAGATAAAATATGGGTGCAGACATTCCTTGCAAGAGTCAGGCATGACATCAATGACTCAAAACAGATACTGAAGAGAACACAAAACAAGCTTTGTTGGGACAGTCTGTAAACAATTGGTAGAGAGCAAAAAAACAGGGTTGCCTACCCCTCACGGACTGGCCGGTCCCCTGGAATGTGTCAGTCTCCCATGCCTCCCCACCCGCTTGGCATGGAGGTCCGTGGGAGCATCTTTGCCACTAGTAAAGACCACATATAGGCCCTTATTCTGGTTCACTCTCAAAGGAAAATTTCTTCTGAAGTCGAAAAAACCATGTGCACTGCAGGGCGGGGGTAACAGATGTAACATGCGCAGAGAGAATTAGATTTGGGAAGTTATTTTGCTTCTGTGCAGGGAAAATACTGACTGCACTATTTTTACACTGCAATATAGATCTCACTTTGCCGTAAAACCCCACCCAAATCTAATTCCCTCTGCACATGTTACATCTCCCCCCCCCCCCCCCGCAGTGCACATGGTTTTGTCCATTTTAGAGGGAATTTGCTTTTGCGGGTGAACCAGAATAAGGGCCACAGTATATGAGATAATACTATAGATTAATTCTAACCTCCTTCAAAACAAAAAAAGAGAAACCTGGCTCCGTAGTCCATTAATTATAATTACCTTGTTCATCTGCTGTTACCACTTAGGAAATATTCAGCCCTTCAAACAATAAATAAAAAAAATTCTCATACGATGACGTTGATGAGTAGGTATTTTAATATGAAAAAGGTAAATATATATAAAACTAATACATACCATATAATGGTATAATCAGAGTAATTCGGTCAGCTGTGAATTCACAGTCAAAGCCATCAATCAATGACCGCGCATGTGCATGGTCCGCAATGAATGTGCAAGCCGGCCATGCGAACAAAGCTGTCAGCAGCGTCCTTCATCTCCCCACCGTGATCGTAGCGCCATATAAACCTAGACTGACTTGGCGCTGCGAACAGGGGGATACTCAAAACAATTATATGTCAGAGCAACAATCACTGTATATTAGTAATATAGGTTCCAAACTTATAAGACAGGGTTGCCTACCTGACCCTCTCCATGCGGGAGAAAATGCTCTGTTCCTGGACTTCTCTGGTAATGTATGATTGCCAGCACCTGTGGGGAACTAGGTAAAGGTGTTTCACCACAGGTGATGGCAATCATACATTACCAGGGAACTCCAGGAACAGAGCATTTTCTCCCTCATGAAGAGGGTCAGGTAGGCAACCCTGTCATAAGATGTTAATCAGAGCAGCATTCATTTGTATTACTCATATATACTTCAAACGCCGAAAGACGTTAGTCACAGCAGCAGTCACTTGTATAAGTAATATATTAATAATGGTTTGGGAAAAAGGGGGGAAGAGGAGATGGGCCTGGGGCACAGGTTTAGTTTGTCATAGGTTATGAAGGCATGCTCCGTACAACAAAAATGGCTAAATAATTTGTTATAAAGTTGTGGAGGTGCTCCCTGGGAGTAGGGTAAGTAGATGCAAGAAAAGAATATCCAAGAGGGATATCAAGAAGTCTCCCGGGTGGGGCACAGCCTTCTGGTTCAACAATAATATCACAGTTAAAACTGAATTTTAACCCCTTCATGACAGAGCCAGTTTGTGCCTTCATGACAGAGCCCTTTTTTTCAAATCTGACATGTCTCACTTAAGTGGGGATAACTTTTTTTTGCTTTTACTTATCCCAGTGATTTTGAGATTGTTTTCTCGTGACACATTGTACTTCAAGTTAGTGGTAAATTTTGGTCGATACAGTCTGTGTTTTTTTGTGAAAAATACCAAAATATCGTGAAAAAATGGAAAATTTAGCAATATGCAAAATGTCACATTTTCTGCTTGTGAGACAAATAATCATACCACTCAAAATAGTTAATAACTAACAAAGACCATATGTCTACTTTATGTTGCAATCATTATTTCAACCTCCTTTTCATTTTTTTGGACACTAGGAGGCTTAAAATATGACTAGCAAATTCTCAAATTTTCAAGAAAATTTCAAACACTGATTTTTTTAGGGACCAGTTCAGTTCTGATGTGACTTTGAGGGACTTGTATGTGAGACACCCCCAAAAATGATGCCATTTCAAAAACTGCACCCCTCACAGTATTCAAAACAGCATTTTGGAAGTTTGTTAACCCTTTAGGTGTTTCACAGGAATTAAAACAAAGTGTAGGTGAAATTTCAAAATTTCTTTTTTTTTGCAGAGTTTCAATTTTAATACATTTTTCTAACGAATACAGTAGATTTTACTAGAGAAATGTGACTAAAAATTGATTCCCCCAATTCTTTTGTTTTCAAAAATATCCTATATGTGGCCCTAGTGTGCACGTTGACCAAACCACAGGCTTCATAATAGAAGGAGCACCTACTTGATTTTGGAGCCTCCTTTTTATGAGATTTTTTTTTAGGCACCATGTAGGTTTCTAGGCACCATAAGTGCTAAAAGTTAGGAACCCCCCCACAAGTCACCCCATTTTGCAATCTACACCCCTCAGGGAATTCATCTAGGGGTATAGTGTACATTTCAAACCCCCAGGGGTTTCACCAATTTTGGTACAACTGGGATGTGAAAATGGAAAATTACATTTTTTTACACAAACATGCAGTTCTGGCTCAAAATTTTTCATTTTCACAAGGAATGAAGGAGACAAAGCACCACAAAATCTGTGCCCCAATTTCTCCCGAGTACGGCAATGCCTCACATGTGACCAAAAAATACCAGTTGGGTGCATGGCAGGACTCAGAAGGGAAGGAGTGATTTTTGGATTTTGCAGCACAGATTTTGGTGGAATGAATGGTGGGTGCTATGCTGCACCAATACAGTGGAACCCCCCCACAAGTCACCCCATTTTGCAAAGTACACCCCTCAGGGAATTCATCTAGGGGTATAGTGTACATTTCAAACCCCCAGGGGTTTCACCAATTTTGATACAACTCGGCAGTGAAAATGAAAAATTAAATTTTTTTACACAAAAATGCAGTTCTGGCTCAAAATTTTTCATTTTCACAAGGAATGAAGGAGACAAAGCACCCCAAAATCTGTGCCCCAATTTCTCCCGAGTACGGCAATGCCTCACATGTGACCAAAAAATACCAGTTGGGCGCATGGCAGGACTCAGAAGGTAAGGAGTGATTTTTGGATTTGGCAGCACAGATTTTGGTGGAATGAATGGTGGGTGCCATGTTGCATTAGCAAGACTCCCAAAGCACCAATACAGTGGAACCCCCCCACAAGTCACCCCATTTTGCAAAGTACACCCCTCAGGGAATTCATCTAGGGGTATAGTGTACATTTCAAACCCCCAGGGGTTTCACCAATTTTGATACAACTGGGCAGTGAAAATGAAAAATTACATTTTTTTACACAAAAATGCAGTTCTGGCTCAAAATTTTTCATTTTCACAAGGAATGAAGGAGACAAAGCACCCCAAAATCTGTGCCCCAATTTCTCCCGAGTACGGCAATGCCTCACATGTGACCAAAAAATACCAGTTGGGTGCATGGCAGGACTCAGAAGGGAAGGAGTGATTTTTGGATTTGGCAGCACAGATTTTGGTGGAATGAATGGTGGGTGCCATGTTGCATTAGCAAGACTCCCAAAGCACCAATACAGTGGAACCCCCCCACAAGTCACCCCATTTTGCAAAGTACACCCCTCAGGGAATTCATCTAGGGGTATAGTGTACATTTCAAACCCCCAGGGGTTTCACCAATTTTGGTACAACTGGGCTGTGAAAATGAAAAATTACATTTTTTTACACAAACATGCACTTCTGGCTCAAGATTTTTCATTTTCACAAGGAATGAAGGAGACAAAGCACCCCAAAGTCTGTGCCCCAATTTCTCCCGAGTACGGCAATGCCTCACATGTGACCAAAAAATACCAGTTGGGCGCATGGCAGGACTCAGAAGGGAAGGAGTGATTTTTGGATTTTGCAGCACAGATTTTGGTGGAATGAATGGTGGGTGCTATGTTGCATTAGCAAGACTCCCAAAGCACCAATACAGTGGAACCCCCCCACAAGTCACCCCATTTTGCAAAGTACACCCCTCAGGGAATTCATCTAGGGGTATAGTGTACATTTCAAACCCCCAGGGGTTTCACCAATTTTGGTACAACTGGGCTGTGAAAATGAAAAATTACATTTTTTTACACAAAAATGTACTTCTGGCTCAAAATTTTTCATTTTCACAAGGAATGAAGGAGACAAAGCACCCCAAAATCTGTGCCCCCATTTCTCCAGAGTACGGCAATGCCTCACATGTGACCAAAAAATACCAGTTGGGTGCATGGCAGGACTCAGAAGGGAAGGAGTGATTTTTGGATTTTGCAGCTCAGATTCTGGTGGAATGAATGGTGGGTGCTATGTGGCATTAGCAAGACCCCCGAAGCACGGTGAAATGATGAACCTAATAATCCATAGATGTGTGGTATATTTTGAAACACTCCTTTATACATAGGCCGGGTTTGTCGGGGCAAGTTTCACAGTGGAAAATAGTTTCCTTTCTTATTCCCTTTTTATAGCAAACTTTGCACCTTTTTTGTGTCCTGCCCTTTCTTGCAGTGGAGGGGATTTCATTGGGAAAATGCTGCCCTGGTACAATACGGGGGCCAGTACTAGAAGTACTGGGGCCCTCTGCCTGCTGGTTCCCAAATATTAGGCCCTTTATGACTTCCTCTTGAAAGTGCATAAATGTCCCCCTCTGGTAGAACGGAATAGCACGTAAGCGTTATACAGTGCCATCTGGATGATATACACGGCCAGCTTCTTGTACCAGATATTTGTTTTCCGCAGGGCACTGTACGGCTTCAGTACCTGATCTGAAAGATCCACTCCGCCCATGTACTTATTGTAATCTAGGATACAATTTGGTTTTGAGGTGTGGGTACTGGTACCTCGTACAGGGATGGAGGTGGTACTGTCTCCATGAATTGTTGTCAGTATAAGGACATCCCTCTTGTCCTTATATTTGACCAACAACATATTTTCGGTGCATATTCCCCTGCTTTCACCCCTTCTTAGTACTTGGGCAATGTGCGTTTTGGGGAGGCCTCTTTGGTTCTTGCGCACAGTACCGCAAGCTGCTGTACCTCTTGAACCAAGGGCCTTAAACAGGGGGATGCTGGTGTAAAAGTTATCCACATAGAGGTGATAACCCTTATCCAGGAAGGGGTGCATTAAATCCCAGACAATTTTTCCACTAACACCTACGAGGGAGGGGGGGCATTCTGGCGGTTCAATTCTTGAATCCTTCCCTTCATATACCCTAAACTTGTGGGTGTACCCTGTGGTGCTTTCACACAGCTTATACATTTTTATGCCATACCTTGCCCTCTTACTGGGAAGGTACTGGCGGAATTTAACCCTTCCTTTAAAATGTATAAGGGACTCGTCGATACTAATACATTTATCAGGGATGTATAGCTCTGCAAATTTGGCACTGAAATGATCAATGACCGGCCTGACTTTGAATAGCCTGTCAAAGGTGGGATCATCTCTGGGTGGGCACTGTGCATTATCGGTGTAATGTATAAATTTATGGATTGCCTCAAAACGAGCCCGAGTCATGGCCATACGGTAAAATGGGGTGCTGTACAGAACATCTGTACTCCAATATTGCCTAATTTGTGGCTTTTTTACTATGCCCATATGAAACACCAGACCCCAAAACGTCATCATCTCTACTGCATCTACAGGGGTCCACCTAGCAAATGATGACGTGGGGTTTTGAGCAATAAACTGCTGGGCATATAAATTAGTTTGGTCCACCATTAAATTTATAAAATCATCAGAGAAAAATAATTTGAAAAAGTCAATTTCTCTGAGACCTGTGGAATCAAATTGGATTCCTGGCATGGCCAAAAACTCAGGAACCTGGGGCTCAAAATTGTCTGGTGGTGGGGTCCATACGAGATCAATTATTGGGGGGGGGTCTCAGCTGCTCTACGGGGGCGTCTTTGAGGGGGTCCCTCATCACCAGAGGAGGAAGAGGAGCTTAAGACGAATCCTTCAAATTCCCCGCTTGCCTCACTAGCTGTGTCAGAGTCAGAGGCAAGCATGGCATATGCCTCCTCCACTGAATACATTCTTCTGGATGACTGGGATGACATTTGGGATGACATTTGGGATGCCATTTTTATTTTTGTGTTACTGGTAGTGAAATGTTTCAACACGTGTATAGTGTAGGGGGGGGGGGGTACAAACTTTATTTCAACCCGGGGGGTATGTAGTGTGTAGTGTGTATGTAGTGCAGAAAAAAAAATACTTTATACAAAAAAAAAAAAATTGAAGGGGTTAAAAAAAAAAAAAATTGAAGGGGTTAAAAAAAAAAAAAAAAGGTCCTGCGCCAAAAATTGAGCACAGATGTTGGTCAGTAACGTCCGTCACTGAACAGCGCTCAAAGGCAACAGGAATTTGATCAAAAAAAAAATAAAAAATAGATCAACCCTGTGCCGAAAAAGCTGATCAGTGATGTACGTCACTGATCAGCGCACAGTGGCCACAGGACACCCACAAAATCACAGTGTGTGTAAAAAAAAAATTAAAAAAAGACCCCACAGCACCCACAAAAAAAAAAAAGGTGATCAGTGATGCGACACTGATTACCAGTGAGGGGCAGCAGGTGCACAACCTTTGGTGCAACTGACAGTGCAACTGGCAGCAACTGACAGGTATATATAAAAAAAAAAACCTCTGCACCCCCAAAAAGTTGCTGATCACCTCAGATATAGTGATCAGCACAAAAGGCGGGGGCAGCAGACACAAAATTTAGCACTCTCTATCACTCTCTGTCACTATCTCTCTCTATCTCTCTATCTCTCACTATCTATCACTCTATGACACTGCAGCAGCAGCACTGACAGTTATATATATGAAAAATAACCCCTGCACCCCCAAAAAGTTGCTGGGGGTGCACAAAAGGGGGGCAGCAGACACAAAATATAGCAGTCTCTATCACTCTCTGTCACTATCTCTCTCTATCTCTCTATCTCTCACTATCTATCACTCTATGACACTGCAGCAGCAGCACTGACAGGTATATATATATATAAAAAAAACCTGCGCCCCCAAAAAGTTGCTGATCAGTTAATTTATACTGATCAGCACAAAAGGGGGGGCAGCAGTCAGTTATATAAAAAATATATAGCACAATCTGTCACTATCTCTCTCTCTCTATCTCTCTCTATCTCTCTCTATCTCTCTATCTATAACTCTATTACACTGCAGCAGCACAAAATATAGCACTCTCTGTCACTAGGCCTCTCTATCTCTCTCTCTCTCTATCTCTCTCTCTCTAACTCGATGACACTGCAGCAGCACAACACAGCACAACACAGCACAGGATGTCACAAGATGAAGCAAGATCCCAAGCAGTGATCAGGTAAGTATTGAGCAAGGTTCTGGTCAGTATATGGCGGCAGCTGGGCACGGTGACCGCACTGCACGCTATTCCAGACCGGAATGGCGTCTGCAGTGTAGTCACCGTTAGTTTAAACCCCCCTCCATGGCTGTGATTGGTCCGTCGGTCCGACGAACCAATCACGGCCTTTGGGGGCGGGCGGGGTGAGGTGGGGTGACACCAGTGTCACCCTTACACCCCGCGGTGATTGGTGCTGTACTTTACAGCACCAATCACTTCCGATCCCGTGTCACCGGCGAACGTTATTCGCCGGTGACACAGAAAACGCTGTGAATGGCTGTTCACACTGAACAGCCAATCACAGCGATCGCCGACGGGGGGGCGGCATCGCAGCCCCCCCTGGGCATGCAGGGACATGTCTGCTGTCAGGGACAGCAGACATCGTCCCTCTGTCACTGCGTCTCTAGACGCAGTGACAGTTTGAAGTCATGACGTATATATACGTCATGTGTCGGGAAGTACTTCCCGGCCATGACGTATATATACGTCAAATGTCGTGAAGGGGTTAATATTTAAAAGAGGAGGTCTGTTTTTAGTCAGACCTAGACAACATAGGACAGAGACACAACAACATCAAACATATATCAAAATCCCACTTATTTCTGAGGTGTGGGAAAGAAAATAATTCATTGATTGTCAGAAAGCAGTGAAAATATCAGCTTTCCTGTCTGAAAATTCCTCTGAGTATGAAGTAAATTATTTAATAAAGCCTGTGAGGGTTAATGAAACAACTTCATACTAATAATTCAGACAACTTGCCTCAAAGTTTCTATATGAGAGTATCATGTAATAATGTGATCATTTACTAACATCTAATCAATACAATGTAGCTGCTATAAGATTTCAAAAAAGGGAGGTAGAAAAAGGGGGGAAAAAGTGAGAAATTATACTTGAGATGAAAATTACTCATGAGAGTGGCTGCTGCCTGTGTATATGATGAAATTCAGTGAATACACAGTTGAGCGGACCCCATGAGTGTCACAAGTATAGGGAAAAGGAAAAAGGTTTCTGCTGTTGCCAGGGGTAACCGATCAGACCCTGTTGTCTATACAACAGTGCAGAGTCAAAATAAGCACCTCTGGGAATGAGAGAACCAAAGTTAGTGAGAGTAGTAACTAGGTGGAAAATCAATCACTATGTTTCCCTAGTGTATGCTGCTGCCCATTGTGTACAGTAATTACTGTAGTGAACAATGGGTGAGCGATGACACTCTGGTAGTGAGATATATAGAAAAGATTTAAGAGTGCGCCTTGGCATGCGGTCCTCAAATGTCCCCAATTAGAGCCCTGTTGTCTAAAATTGACATTGCAGGGGTAGCAACATAGGTCCAAAAGTACACCACTGGAATGCCGTTTATAGGAAAAGAATTAGAGCAGTAGGAAACAGAGTATTTATTAATGAGTAGCAGCAATTGAGGATCCCTTCTTTAGTGGTGACCAGCAAATAATGTGGAAATCACAGCAGTGTTCTATACATCATTATGGTGACCCCTATTAGCGGCAGGTAATGAATGTCACTGTTACAGTTTTTATCGGTAGGCTGTTGTCACCTGAGGATTGGTTTTCCTATATATAAGTGAAAAAAAGGCCTTAGACAAACAACTAAAAAATGGTTCCCCAATATCAGGGCCGGTGCTAGGGTGTTCGGCGCCCCCCTGCAAACTATAAATTTGCGCCCTCCCATACTTTATAAAGAGACAGCGTGTGCTGAAAAAAGGTTGCCCTAGTAGTAGTGTCTCATACACATATGAGGTGATTCTAATTGACTTGGTAAGCTGCCCTTTTTAGATTGATTACACAGCCTGACAGACTGGACACGTTGAGACATACTTGCCTACTTTTGAAAACTAGTTTTAGGGAGATTTTAAATGCTCGAAAAATGTGTTGTGCTGCGGAGAGGGTTGTCATGCTCCACCCAGTGGGCGTGTCTAACCTCACTTGTGGGCGTACCTATCGCCACTAAGGGGTGTGTCCTGCAGTGGCAGAAGAAAACTGTTGCTGACTGCACTGCACTAAACATTTGAAAGAAAACTTTTCTGCCTCTATATGTGTGTGTCTGTGAGCTCCTGGCTGACATTTTTCAAACACAGTCTGTGACATGGCAGGTAGGAGCTGATTGGCTGGCTGTTTATCCCTCTCCATTTTATCACTTTTGAAGCATAGAGAATCTAGCCCCTTGTCTACTAACTTTTAGAGGGTGCTAATAGCAGCATCACATGTCGAATACACGCCTTAGTAAATTTCCCCCTGTATGTTTTAGAGAGGGGGAGGGAGACTGTGGACCTTATTCATATCGGATTGCAGCACAAATTTGTTTGTAAAATGGACAAAACCATGTGCACTGCAGGTGGGGCAGATGCAACATGTGCAGAGAGAGTTATATATGGGTGGGGTGTGTTGAAACTGAAATCTAAATTGCAGTGTAAAAATAATGCAGCCAGTATTTACCCTGCACAGAAACAAAATAACTCACACAAATCTAACTCTCTCTCTCTCTCTCTCTCTCTCTCTCTCTCTATATATTACATCTGCCCCACCACTGCAGGTTTTGCCCATTTTCCCAAAAATTTGTACTGCGATCAGATTAGAATAAAGGCGTGTGTGTGTGTTTGTGAGTGAGAGAGAGCGAGCCAGGGAGAAAGTGTGAGAGGGAGTGATAGAGGACGGGATGTAATAATATACATCGCCACCCGGCCCCCGCGATACCAGCGCATATGTACTAACATATGCGGCTGGCATTGCGGTCTCCCCCCCCTGTAGCCAGAAGGACGTCCGGGTGCTTTACTAGGGGGAGGAAGGGCTTATCTTCCGGGTCCATGAGGACGTGGACTAAGGTAAGCCAGAGGGAGGGGGAGAGGGGGGTCGGCGGGTTTGAGGCGGAGGCGGCGAAAAGAAGCCCATAGGCTTCTATAAGGTATCGCCACCCAAAGGTGGCAATGTCCTACTATGTGGTATCGTGGCGGCGGGGTTTTAATACATAGAAAAATGCGGTAAAACGGGGGTTTTACCACATTTTCCCTTTAGTACATCCCGCCCAGAGTCTGAGACAGAGGGAGAGAGTGGATGTGAGGGAGAGAGTGAGTATGAGAGGGAGAAAGTCTTGAGAGAGGGAGTGCGAGATTAGGGGAGAGTGTGTGTCTCACATACACTCCCTCACAAGGAGTGTGTGTGTGTGTGAGAGAGGGGGGAGAGTCTGAGAGTTAGAGGAGAGAGTGTGAAAGAGAGTGTGAGAGAGATAGAGGAAAATCTGAGAGTGAGAGTGTTGGTGTGAAAGAGAGGGAAATAGTGGGTGTGAGAGAGAGCATTAGAGGAGAGTGTGTGAGAGAGAGTGTGGGAGTGAGATAGAGAGAGAGTGTGAGAGGGATAGTGGAGAATCTGAGAGTGAGAAAGAGAGTTAGACCAGGGAGGAACCTAGACAGCTGCTGTATGCATTAAGACGGCTGCTCACCTTGGAGGGACCAGTCTCACCGTGCACACACCAATAACCAGGGAGGATCCAGGAGACCTTTGCTGCACCAATTTGAATTCTTCAGCTGATTTTGTTTTTACACCTAAATAAAATTAGAAATATGGCACAGTTGGCAGAGCTGGCTTGAGGAGGGGAGCTCATGGGCATGGAACCCCCACTTTGAGAGGCCCCCACCTGTTGCTGCAGTTTGAAGAACTGCTACAGGCACAGCGCCAGAGTAAGGGTACGGCTTCTAGGCACGGCCACCACTACCCCCTAACTCTGCAGTGGGCGGCCTCTTTCTATTCGGCCGGAGCAGTGGGGGCTCTGGAACATCCAGATGACCTATATTCGCGATGGCAGTGGGGGAATCAGGTAGAATTATGTAGGTTTCTCGGCAGCTGTAGACTCTGGGAATCGCCTGGGAATTTCTCCACAGGATGCAAGAGTATCCCTCCCCCCATATTACAGCCAGTACACACTGCCATTACATAAGACACATCCCCCCATATTACACCCCATATACACACCACTATGATACATTACACACATCCGCCCCCATATTACATTCACTACTCACATTATTATATTATATTATACACATCCCCCCAGCCAGTTGAGCACACACATCAATGTATTATATTACACACAGAGCCCCCCACACACATTATATACAGCCCCAAGCACACACATCACTGTGCTTTGTAAAGCGCAACGGAATACGCTGCGCTTTATAAGAAACTGCTAATAAATAAATAAATATTACATTACAGAGCCCCCACCTCCCTCACACACATTATATACAGCCCCCAGTACACACATAACTGTATTGCATTACAGAGTCCCCCCTCCCCCACACATTATATACAGCCCCCAGTACACACATAACTGTATTACATTACAGAGCCCCCCCCTCCCCCACACTGACACACATTATATACAGCCCCCAGTACACACATAACTGTATTATATTAGAGCCCCCCCCTCCTCCACACTCACACACATTATATACAGCCCCCAGTACACACATAACTGTATTACATTACAGAGCCCCCCTCCCCCACACACATATTATATACAGCCCCCTGCACACACATCACTGTTTTATATTACAGATCCCCCCTCCCCCACACACATTATATACAGCCCCCAGCACACACATCACTTTATTACATTACAAAGCCCCCCTCCCCCACACACACATTATATGCATACATACAAACAAACATATATACATAATATACAGCCCCCACACATCACTATTGTATTACACCCAATCACACAAATTATATACAGCCCCTGACTCCCCGAGTATTCACAGCACTCACCGCACAGCAGGAAGAAGAGCTGCAGAGCAGTTGCTGGCCTCACGGAGCTCAGTCAGTGGTGGGCGGGGCTAGCTTCCAGGAAGTAGCAGCAGAGCCCTGGCTGACAGCTCTGCTCTCCCGATGTACAGGCACAAAGGCTAGACTGACCTCCTGTCAGCAGCAGCAGCTCGGGCTACTCCACGGCTACATCACCCGTGGTGGTGATGTATTCCCTGTGGGTAGATGTAAAGGAGGACAGACCAGGCGCTGCCCGCTCCATGCTGCCGCAGCCTGTCATAGCCAGACAGGCTGCGGCAGCCAACAGCAGTCCAGCATTGTAGCAGAGCAGGGAGAGCAGAGCGCCTATCCAGCACTGCGCCTCCCTGCTTTGCAGGACTTGCTGAGTGGGTAGCGCCGGCCCTGCCCAATATAATGGCACGCTTTACAGTATAATAATGAAGGAGAGGATCACGATGTTAGTAGAGGAGGAGGCAGGTAGGGTGGGAAGGTGCCCGCTTGTGCACAGCGGGAACCTATGCTCCGAGACGTACGTTTCACGTCTTGCTTTCTCACTCCGATTGAGTACGTAACGTAACATCGTGATCCCGACAGTACTATACCTCCACGAACTATACCGGCAATGCGTGAAAGCTACTGTATAACCTTTATTGGACTCAATTGTTCACTGGCTTCATATCTTACTGTCAGTATCTGAAAAATGGTTACAGATGCTTAAAAATGTTGGTACTTGTTTCCTAGCACGGCCACAATCGCGGCCATCGCGGGTAATTTTTAATGGTCTACGATGCGACCGACGCGATGCCCGCGATTTCCCATTGAAATGCATTGAAAAAGTCAAAATCGCGTCGGTCGCATCGTATGCGGCCAAAAAAAGCATAAGATGGTACAGACGCGATGCCCTCGATTTCCCATAGGGAACAATGTAAAATGCCTCAATTTAACCAAATCAACATAGGGAACAATGTTAAATGGGCCAGAGACCCCAAAAAACCCCCCTGACCAGTGAAATGGCCCCCCAAAAATAGTTAACGCCACCCCACGATCAACGTCAACCCGAAGCGTGGCGAGCGCAGCGAGCCCGCGAGGAGCGGCGGTACGCGTCCTCCGACCTTTTCATACCCCCACTATCCACGTCGGCGTTGAGTTGAGAATAGATAGTGTGGCGAGCGCAGCGAGCCACCGAGCCCCACGATGGGACGCGGATACCTGTGATGCCTGCGAAGGGACGCGTTTACCGGTGAAGGTATCCGCATCCCCTCGCGGGGCGCGCTGCAGTCGCCACGCTTCGGGCTCGGTGGCTCGCTGCGCTCGCCACACTATCTATTCTCAACTCCACGCCGACGTGGATAGTGGGGGTATGAAAAGGTCGGAGGACGCGTACCGCCGCCCCTCGCGGGCTCGTTGCGCTCGCCACGCTTCGGGTTCACGTTGATCGTGGGGTGGCGTTAACTATTTTTGGGGGGCCATTTCACTGGTCAGGGTTTTTTTTGGGGGGTCTCTGGCCCATTTAACATTGTTCCCTATGTTGATTTGGTTAAATTGAGGCATTTTACATTGTTCCCTATGGGAAATCGCGGGGGTCGCATTGCATGCGATTTTTTTACCTTAGGGCCTTATTCTATTTCACTCTTTCTGACAAAATCCTTCTTAGATGGACAAAACCATGTGCACTGCAGGTGGGGCAGATGTTACTTGTGCAGAGAGAGTTAGATTTGGGTGGGGTTTTACTTCAAAGTGAGATTTATATTGCAGTGTAGAAATAAAGCAGTCAGTATTGACCCTGCACAGAAACAAAATAACTCACCCAAATCTAATTCTCTCTGCACATTTTACATCTGCCCCCTTGCAGTGCACATGGTTTTGTCCATCTAAGAAAGATTTTGTCAGAAAGAGTGAACTAGAATAAGCCCCTTAGTGCAATCATTTTTTATTGGAAACTCCAGGGCTATTTTTTAAGCAGGCTCCAGCAGGAACTGAGGCCCTTATTCTAATTCACTCTTTCTGACAAAATATTTCTTAGATGGACAAAACCATGTGCACTGCAGGTGAGGCAGGTGTAAAACCCCACCCAAATCTAACTATCTCTGCACAAGTAACACCTGCCTCACCTGCAGTGCACATGGTTTTGTCCATCTAAGAAATATTTTGTCAGAAAGAGTGAACTAGAATAAGGGCCTCAGTTCCTGCTGGAGCCTGCTGAAAAATAGCCCTGGGGAAACTCCTTTGTTATAATACACTTTTCCTCTACCTCCGCCATGGCAGCCATCATGTATGGGTTTCTCCCTGCTGGGTAGTGCTTTTGGAAAGGAAAAAAAGACCTCTGGATCCTATAAGAAGACTCCTCCTCCATACACCAGTGTCTTTTTTTCCTTTCCGGGTAGTGCATGTGTGTGGACACCGGCTCACCTCACGCTGCAGACTGTCGCTCCCTGCAGCTGCTGTGGCTTCATGCAGGAGAGGAGGAGAGCTTAGCGCTCGTTATGCCGAATGCGGGCCCCATGGGGTAGCTGTGCGGCGGTGTCCAGGGGAGCGATACTTACTGAAACAAACCTGCACGCGCTCCCCTGTCCTAGCTCTGTGCTAAGGGCGGACGCCGGGTAGTGCGCGTGACGTAGCCTCAGGACGCGTCATCAGGACGCGACTTCTGGCGCGTCATCAGCGGTGTTAGCCGGCAGCCGGCGTGTGTTCAGTGTCACGCTGATCTGAGGTCTGGGTGATCGCTGTTCCTGAATGCGGCAGTGGTGCAGTTAGCTATCTTACGCTAGCGTCCTCGGTTGCCTGGACTTGGTAAGGCACGGGAGTTGGCGCGGACAGCGGGGTGAGTTGTATCTTACTATAGTTCATGTAAAAAGTTTCTGCTGGGACAGTACTTATACTTAGACGTGACTGTGTTTTAGAGTGCGCACTACCAATTATGGAGGAAGACAGGCAGTCTGGCGGAAAAGCGGGGTGAGCAGTGTGCTGGTGTAAGGGTGTCCACGTGGTGTTGTTTGAAGTGGTTCTTAGTGACTAGTGGTGGTTGTCATTTTAGGTCTGAGTCTAGCAAGGATAAAGGGAAAAGCAAGCAGAAGAAATCTGCGCTCAGCAAATGCGCAACATGCGACAAGACGCTGCCAGATAAACACGTGGGGGCTGTGTGTGAAGGCTGTAAGGCGTCTCAGCTATTTCCCCCGGCTCAAATGGCGAGCCTGGTACAAATGTTGAAAACGGCTCTGGCGGATACGTTCGCACCTAAGGAGGATCCGGGTAAAACGCCCATTAAACAAAAGAGTTATGTGCTAAATGAAGATATGGATGATACAGCGGGTCAGTCGACCAGTGCTAATATGCTTGGTGGTGACTTAGATGATGGAGAGGAGGATGATCCGGGGCAGGATAGGTCGGACGCAGACTTTAATGCTGACATGGTGGACAACCTTCTGGTCCGTATTTATAAAGCATTAAATATTGAGGACAAGCAAGAGGATATAAGCTTGCAGGAAATGCTGTTTAAAGATAGGAAACAGAAGAGTAAAACGTTTCCTTTATCACAAACTCTCAAGGACATAATAACTGAAGAATGGAAGCAGCCAGACAAAAGAGTGGCTATTCCAGGGAAGGTTAATAAAATGTTCCCCTTTGACAAGACGCAAGTGCTATCATGGGAGGAAGCACCTAAAGTGGATGCGGCAGTGGCAAGGTTGTCAAAGAAAACGACATTGCCACTAGAAGAGGCCAACGCCTTTAAAGATCCAATGGATCGGAAAATCGAGTTGGGCCTAAGGAAGCAACACTTAATCTCAGGGGCTTCCCTGAAAGCAGCGTCAGCGATGGCAGTAACATCCAGAATAATAAGAGGCTGGTGTCAGCAATTAGAAGTGGATATTCTGGATGACCTCGCAAGTTCGGAGCTGTTAAAAATCGTACAAGATGTACAGCTTGCAGTGGAGTTTGTTTGCGAAGCATCAATGGATGCGGTGAGGCTGGCAGCCAGAGCAGGGGCAGCAACAGCCGCAACAAGGAGGGCCCTATGGTTAAAACCATGGGCAGCGGACGTACAGTCCAAGAATAAACTCCTGTCCATGCCGTTCCAAGGGGACTATTTGTTTGGTAAGCAGTTGGACGAACTAGTGGCTAAAATCTCAGGGGGGAAGTCTGTTTGGCTCCCTCAGGATAAGGGAGGCAGAAGGATACCTCCAGCCAAGTTCGGAAGATTTCAGCCCCAAGACTACAGAGAGTCACGGGCGTATAGACCAGGAAGGCCCTACAGAAGGGGATCCTGGATCTCAAGGGGCAATTTTCGTGCCCAAAGAAATAGGGAGAATAAATTCTCCTCCAAGAAGGAGGCACAGTGACGTCGGGTCACAGACAGTAGGGGCCAGACTACTGAAATTTGCAAACATCTGGTCCGGGACCACTGGAGACAAGTGGGTCCAAGAGGTAGTATCCTCCGGGTACAAAGTGGAGTTCAACAAGGTGCCCGGAGAGTTTTTGGTTCAGTCTCCGATGCCCAAAAGCAGGGGGGAGAGAAAAGCCTTATTTGCAAGCTTACAAGAAATGCTGGAACAAGAAGTAGTCAGCATTGTTCCAGAAAATCAAGAATTTCAGGGATGCTTTTCCCGTTTCTTTTTAGTAAAGAAAGCAACAGGGGGATTTCGGACCATACTAGATCTGAGACGACTCAATCAGTTCATAGAGGTCAAATCCTTCAGAATGGAGAGTATCAAATCGGTGATACTAGATTTAAGTCAGAAAGACTTCATGATGTCGATAGATCTCAAAGACGCCTATTTGCACGTTCCAATCTGCATAAGCCATCGAAAATATCTGAGGTTCAGGATAATGGGCACAAGCTATCAGTTCAACGCCCTGCCATTCGGTCTGGCTACATCCCCGAGAACATTCTCCAAGGTGCTGGTCGTGCTGATAGCAGCACTAAGACAGAGCGGGATAAGGTTGTTCCCTTACCTCGACGACATTTTAATAGTCGCAGATTCCGAGGAGAAAGCACAAGAGCACACAGACAGGGTGGTACAGTGTCTGCTGGAACAAGGTTGGTTAATAAATTACAAGAAGAGCCAGTTGATTCCTGCTCAAAAACTGACATACCTGGGGGTAGTAGTCAATACAAAAGAGCTAAATATTTCCTTGACGGAAGTCAGAAGAAAAAAACTAGGGCGGCAAGTAAGAAGTCTGCAGAGAAGACGCGTTGTGTCCTCACGAGACTGCATGGAGGTACTAGGCCTCATGGCAGCAGCTATAGAGGTAGTCCCGTGGGCAAGATTCCATACAAGGAAACTACAAAGCTGCTTTCTTCTCCAATGGAACAAGAACTCAAAAGATTTGTCCCAAAGGATAGTCCTGTCCACAAAGGCCAGGCAAGACTTGGACTGGTGGGCGGCAGAAGACAGATTGGTGGCAGGAAGATACTTTGGCATAAAGCAGCAAGTTACACTGACCACAGACGCCAGCGAAACAGGCTGGGGAGCAACCTTCAATCATCAAGTGGCGCAAGGAAAATGGCAGCAAGATTGGAGGGAGGCCCACTCCAACTTAAGGGAAATGGAGGCAGTGGTCAGAGCCTGCAGGTGGTTTCAGGGCCAACTGCAAGGAAGAGAAGTAATCGTGAGGTCCGACAATCAGGCAGTAGTGGCCTACGTGAATCGGCAAGGGGGGACACGAAGCAGAGCATTAATGGAGGTGGCCGCCAAACTGTTTGAGTGGGCGGAAGGTCGGGTTCTGAGCATCACAGCAGTATATCTGGCAGGGAAAGAAAATGTGGTGACCGACCAATTAAGCAGAAGGGAATGCCTGCCAGGAGAATGGGGTCTCAACCAGAGAGTATTCAAAGGCCTGGTGAAAAGATGGGGACGTCCACAAGTAGACCTTATGGCGACGGCAGGAAACACAAAAGTACCCAGGTTTTTTGCCAGGTTCTGGGAACCACGGGCGGAACAAGTAGACGCACTGTCAGTGCCTTGGAACATGGAGAGAGCTTACGTTTTTCCCCCAATACCGATGATTCAGAGGCTACTGAGGAAACTACAGAGGGAAAAAATCGAGGTAGTAACGATCCTGCCATACTGGCCTCGCAGAGCCTGGTTCAATACGGTACAGAAGTTGGCAGTGGACGATCCGTGGAGACTACCTTCGACCAAGGATCTACTGGTACAAGGAGAAGTGTTCAAGGAGCAGCCGGAGTCGTGGAAACTGACGGCCTGGTTGCTGAGATCGGAAGCCTGAAAGCAAAGGGGTTCAGTGAAGGAGTAGTGGATACTTTGCTTAAGGCAAGGAAACCGGTAACCATGAAGGTATACTATAGAGTGTGGAAAAAGTATGCTTTTTGGGCGAAAGAAAATAGTAAGAATCCTCGTAGTGTGGTCACCGTACTTTCATTCTTACAAGAAGTACAAGTCTCCGCTATATCATGCATCTTGGATTGGGACATAGCCAAGAACAGATACGTACAAAGGTTCATGCAGGCAGTAAAAAGAATTAAGCCAAGGGTGAGAAGTCCGATACCATCATGGGACTTGAACCTGGTGCTAGGGGTTCTAGCAGAATCACCATTCGAGCCACTACAAGAGGTGGCCTTGAAATTCTTGTCATGGAAAGTGTTGTTCTTAGTGGCCATGCACTGTGGATAAAGGAGCCATACTTCAAGTTATATACAGATAGAGTAGTCTTGAGGACAAATCCAATGTTTGTGCCGAAGGTGGCGTCAGAGTTCCATATCAATCAGGAGATCATATTACCTATGTTTTGTACAAACAGTAAAGAAAGCAGGTTGCATTGTCTGGACTTGGTCAGAGCCCTGTCCATTTACAAACAAAGGACGGCAGAGTTTCGTAAAGTCGACAATTTGTTCATAATATCAGAAGGAGAAAGAAAGGGGCAAAGGGCCTCTAAGCAAACCCTATCAAGATGGATCAAAAGCTGTGTTCGACAAGCATATATCATAAGGCAGCAGGAACCGCCTGAAGGGTTTAAAGCGCACTCAACGCGGTCAATGGCGTCGTCGTGGGCAGAGAAAGAATCTGCGTCACTAACAGAGATTTGCAAGGCTGCAGGATGGTCCTCAGCCCACACGTTTACAAAACATTATAGAGTGGACGTCTGGTCCTCCGCAGATGCCAAGTTTGGGAGGAAGATCCTGAGCGCGGCAGTAAACTAAGACGTGAAGAAACGTTCTTCGTTAAGTTATGAATTAAGTGGCCGGTGGCCTATTCTTGTGTTATACGTGAGTATACCCACCCTATGAAATACGGTACTGCTTGGGCATGACCCATACATGATGGCTGCCATGGCGGAGGTAGAGGAAATACCGGGTTATTACCTGGTAACGGGTTTTCCTCTACTCCGCCATGGCAGCGGTATTTCCCACCTTAAAAAAAACAAACGGTATGTATGTGGAATAATGATGTCGTTTGTTTTAAAGCTGAAGAAATATAAAGACACTGGTGTATGGAGGAGGAGTCTTCTTATAGGATCCAGAGGTCTTTTTTTCCTTTCCAAAAGCACTACCCAGCAGGGAGAAACCCATACATGATGGCTGCCATGGCGGAGTAGAGGAAAACCCGTTACCAGGTAATAACCCGGTATTTTTTTATCAATATTCTGGTTATTCAATGTAGTAATGTTTTGTGTATCGGTGCACTATAGATAAAGACTGTTGTTCAGTCTCTTTATTTCCAGATGATTTTTTTATTATTTATTATTTTTAGCAGACTTTTACAGATTTTTAATTATGCTTTTATCATTGTTTTACCACACATGTGATGAATATTAGTCCCATGCCAACAGTTTCAGACTTTTATTTTTACATTGTAACCAGTGTGATGATGAATTTGGTATTCTCCTCTGCAGTGAAAGATAGAAGGTCCAAATCTAGAGTTTCAGTGTCTTGCTCATGGATCAGAACTTTCTACACACAGGGCCTTATTCTGGTTGGTGCGATGGAACGTACGTACGGTCCGTTTCACCCTACGTTTCCCGTACACGGACGGTGAGCGAAAGTCCTCCCACAAAACATCCGCATACGGACGGTCACAAATACCGAAAAAAGGGGAGTGGCGTACACTTGAGCGTACGCCACCGTATACGGACAGATCTCCTCTTAGCCACCTATAACTGGCGTACAACAGAGCGTATGCCACCGTATACGGACGGATCTCGTCCGTTTTCCCACCGACATCTTGCATATATATCTGAGCGTACGCCACAGTTCAAGTAGAAATTGAGTCCAAAAACATCCCTGTTGCTCTTAGATGTGGTTTATGTGTCTTTTTCCTAATAAAAAACTGGTATGTTTGTGTTGCAGTGAAAAAGTTGACACGTGTCGGCTCCTGTGAATTGAGTGTCCTGCTTTTTAAAGTATACTTTCTGAATGGGTGTAGATGGCTATAAAATAACTACCTTGGCATATATAAGCAGGTCTTAGAATAATTCTTACCTAAAATTAAACAAACCTTTACATGAGAAGTGTAGAAAGATACAGATGGGTCAGGTCCCATCTTGGCAGGGGATGGCGCTGGCGTCGCCAGCCGCCACCCCCGCCAGCGCCATGGCGATGGTGAGAAGGGGACGCGCGCGCACGAGAGGCGCGCGCGTCCCCTTCCGACGGCGCTTCCATCCGTTCCCCCGGGTCCCCGCCGGCTTGACGGCGGTAACCCGGGGTCCCCGCCGCCTGCCCGCATCCCCCCACTAACCCTGTCCGTCTCACTGAGGCGGAGACGGACAGGGTTTCCGTCGCGCTGGCGACGGAGACTGAGACGCGCGTGCGCATGAGACGCACGCGCGTCTCAGTGTATTCGCTGGCGCGGCTGCTGGCGGGTCGCCAGCGCGGACGTTCTGGCGACCCGCCAGCCAGGATGGGACCTGACCCATCTATATGCTTCCAATGTGTTTGAGGGCTGTGTGTGGCTTGCAGGTAGTGAAATCATGGTTTTCACTTAATAGTCTGCAGCATTGCTTATTACATTCAGGTGTATGTGTTTGAGTAATTAGCAGACCCAGGCGTCCGCTCTCATGCGGTATCTCTAGGGGTGGTCTGGAGCTATCTTTGGCGTCCGCCTGTTTTTGGCCCAAAATGCATGGTGCATTCGCCGATCGAGCGGTTGTAGCACCGTACATTTTTGGTGCACACCCCCGTGTACGCCAATGTTTACGCCCAGTTTTCCTTATTATTCCGGCCACTCCCCTAAAAACGCCCCCATGCCGCCCACAATGACCGTACTCTTGCGGACAGGTTTTTTCGCACGGAGAGACCCGTCCGTGAGCGGTGTGAGGTCGCCGCTCCTTCGCATTGCGAAAGCTACGCATGCGCAGATGAAAAAAAAACCTGATCCGCCCGATTACGGTCCCACCGTAGCGAGCAAAATAAGGCCCCCTGTGCCTCTCTTCTACAGATAGCTTGGGTGGGATGTATTAATATACATTGCCGCCCGGCCGCCGCGATGCTAGCGCATGTGTACTAACATATGCGGCTGGCATTACAGGGCAGTGACGGAGGCCCCCCCGCAATACCTGTAATGTGGTTTGCGGGGGGGTCTCCGTCACCTCCTGGGCTTTGCGGCGGTCCCCAGTGTCTTCTCCTGCCTGCAGCCAGAAGGACATCCCCGGCTGTGACATGCTGCTGGGGGAGGTGGAGCAGCACGGAGGACGGGGTGGGGGGTGCGGATGGCGGGCAGCAGGCGGTGATAGAAGCCCATAGGCTTCTATAGGGTATCACCACCCAAAGGTGCCGATACCCTGCCTGCCCAAGATGGTGCGGCCACTCTGTATCTTTAAGCCATCCAGCATGACATATTTAGCCAGGCAGCATTTCAATCGGTGAGTAACCAGGGCTGGATTGTGTGTGGCTAAGGGTTAAGCTGCAGGGGGGTGGTTTAGGTTAGGTTAGGGTTAGTCTGCGCCCCAAACGTTTATTATAACTTTTACACCTAAATCATTGACAGGAGTTACATGCTCGTTGCCAGGGGTTTCATGCTTGCTGCCAGGGGTTACATGCTCATTTCCAAGGGTTTCTTATTCATTGCTAGTTTTTAGCTTGTTACCAGGGGGTTAAATGCTCATTGCCAGGGCGTTACATGCCCATAGCCAGGGGTTACATGCTCATTGCCAGGGGCAATATATATATTCCAGGGGCAATATATATATATATATATATATATATATATATATATATATATATATATATATATATATATATAGTAAGCCAGCCAGAGAGACCCTCAGTCTCCTGGAACGACAGGACCAGCACACCCTTATATTAGATGCAAAAAGTGTATTTATTGAAGCATCGTGTCAATCATCATCAAAGAGATAAAAATTCATCATACTTAGCAGTGACTGGCCAAGGACTGAAGACAGCAGCATACAATCATGCACAAGTGCCCTGACGGGCCGTTTCGGTAAGTACCTTACCGAAACGGCCCGTCAGGGCACTTGTGCATGATTGTATGCTGCTGTCTTCAGTCCTTGGCCAGTCACTGCTAAGTATGATGAATTTTTATCTCTTTGATGATGATTGACACGATGCTTCAATAAATACACTTTTTGCATCTAATATAAGGGTGTGCTGGTCCTGTCGTTCCAGGAGACTGAGGGTCTCTCTGGCTGGCTTACTATATCTATTTGTTCAGACCTTGAACCCCTGCCTGAATTACATTGGAAAGTGTGCGTTTCCCACAGAATATTGTATATATATATATACATATATATACACAAAATTCCAATCTGCACAAAGTCTTATTAGGGAGACCTCCATCCCAAAGAATGCAGTGCAGCTTAGCTCCAATATGGTTTGCCCAAGCCCGGGCAACAAAGAACATGTGGAAGAAACAAAAGAAGGAGCGCACAAGTGAGCGATAGTATCACAATGTTTACTAAAAAGTGTAAAGGCTCACATACATTTCAATAAAATATGATCAGCATGGGGAGTATTCACCGCATATACAGCACAATATCATCCAGAGACCGGACACCAACTCCAGCAGACCCGGCAAGATGAGGGCGGTAGCAGCGTACTCAACAAGAAGACCACGAGACGGAGCAGCATATAATGATCCAGCACGTCAGAAGACCACGCACCAGCGCGTTTCGTCACCAAAGACTTCGTCAGGATATATATATATATATATATATATATATATGAGATGCAGTCATTCGTCAGACTGCATTTAGGTCTACAGTCATTAGGTCGACCCCACTAGGTCGACTGGCAGGAAGGTCGACCTGACTTAGGTCGACTTGGGCCAAGGTCGACATGACTTAAGGTCGAATTTGCATAAAGGTCGACATGAGGAAGGTCGACTGGTCATAAGGTCGACATGGGTTTTTCACTGTTTTTTGAGCCGACATGTGCCGACAGGCGGTATTTCATGCCCTACCATCCACTAGGGCGTGGTGGGAGAATAAAATAGTGTGCCGAGCGCAGCGAGGCACCGTGCCCGAAGCATTGCGAGCGAAGCGAGCGATGCGAGGGTCCGATTCTCATTGCCAACTGTGTCCATGTCGACTGTGTCGACATTCGGATCAAAAAACAGTGAAAAACCCATGTCGACCTTATGACCAGTCGACCTTCCTCATGTCCACCTTTATGCAAATTCGACCTTAAGTCATGTCGACCTTGGCCCATGTCGACCTTAAGTCAGGTCGACCTTCCTGCCAGTCGACCTAGTGGGGTCGACCTAATGACTGTAGACCTAAATGCAGTCTGACGAATGATCCCATTCCATATATATATATATATATATATATATATATATATATATATATATATATATATTCCAAAACTTCCAGGTGGCGATAAACACTACCCACTAGCATCTGTCTCCTTCATGGTGGCGGCCATTTTGGAGGAATATTTTCAACAGATTCCATATGGACAGCTAGACTTATAGGAATCTGCAGAGACCATGTGCCCCCACAGCAGTGCCATTGTTACGCCCCCTGGTCAGGTTGCTAGAAGGGAGGGTTAGGGATGGGGGGGGGGGGGGGGGGGCAGGGGAGGATAAGTATACAGTACTTAACTGACCCCTTTTGGGATTCCCTCCTTCTGACTGCTGGCATCCCCACCGCTGTTCATCCATATGCATCCCGTCTAAGACCAGCAAGACACATGCTTGAGGACTGAGGATAAACTTCAGGGACTGTGCAAATGCAGATTACATACCGGATCACTTTGAGCCGTGCCACCACCTATAAATATTCCATAACCCCGCTACTAAATTTCCGCTATGACCACAGTATCCAATGGGATTACAAAATACAGTCCGGTAACAAAATAAATTAAGTGCTAAGGTTCAGAGTGTACAATAAACTAAACTCTAAATATTATATAGCAAATATTGTCAACAAAGCGGAACAAATGTATAAATAGGTTTTTCAGATGTGGAAACTGAAATGAATCCAATGTTCTCGGGGACAGCTAATCACTGAGATGACAGAAAAGGGAACAATCTATACACATTCTAAATAAGCACACGCTAATGACATGAACAGAGATGTAACACAGAGTTGCCATCGTCAAAAGGTCGACATTCAATTGGTCGACAGGGTCAAAATGTCGACAGGAAAAAGGTAGACACATGACAAGGACAACGAGAGGTTTTTCATGTGATTTTTTTAAACTGGCTCATTCTTACTTAATCATCCATGGGCCTAATTCCGACCTGTTTGCTAGCGAACAGGTAAATGCGACCCGCTTGCTGATCAAACAGCCAACCCCTGTTGCAGGAATCCCCGAATTTGCATGAGAGGGGATGTGCACACTTACAAATCCCTTTGCATGCGGCTGCACGAGTGAAAAATCATTCGATGGTCGCTTACCATTGAATGACCCTGGTCTGTTTTAGTTTTTCTTGACCGTAAATTGCCAGGCGGGATTCAATGTCCCGCCTGCTGATCGGCGATAAGGGGGCGTGTCCACGTAAATGGCCATGGATTGGCGAGATCTGGCCTTGAACGTGACAATTCACACCCGTTCTCGGGGATGGGGGGTGGGGAGCGGCTGTTGCTGCCAGGCTGGGGCTGGCCGGGGATGCGCTGGTGGTGTAACGCTGTCCCTGAGCACCGCTGCTGCGCCTGATGACTGGGAATAGCACTAACGTCCTCCAGGCAGCTGTCAGTTGGCTGCGCAGCTGATACAATAATGTATCTAATTATCTTTAACTCTCCGGCCCCAGGGTTCTATAGCACGGCCACCTGCTCTGGTGTCCCGGGCGGGCTGCAGTGAGGGATGTTTAGCAGGTGGATGACGGGAGAGACAGGAACATGACGCAGATGCGGCAGGCCAGGTACGGGGTGGGCATAATGCAGGGTAGGGACAAGATTTCGGCGGGGGGGGGGGGGGAAGGTTGCTGGAGGTTTCTGTGGTTTTTCTGTGCTAACCTTGTTATTTGAAGTTGCTATGACCTCTCTTTATTGTAAGTCTATCCCGGCCTTTGTCCTATGTACAGTATGTGCCAGTGACTTGTGCATCCTGTTCTTCTTGTTCCATGTAACATTTATTTGCTCATTCTGAAATCTTTTCTAATATCTGTTGTCTCTCTGACCTGTTTCTTTCACCCTCAGATTATCCTACTAACATTGGGGGTTATTCAGTCCTGATCGCATGGCTGCCTGGGCAGGCCAGCCTGCAACTTTTTGTAATCACTGGCAGTTTGCAAGTCCAATGACAGGAAGCCTACGTTTGGGGCGGTTACTGGCCATTTTCTCTGAGTGTCAGGGAAAAACGTTGTGTGATGTCAGATCGGGCCCCGATCAGCTTGTTTCTATTATCACAGCCACAGAGTAAGTCCTGGGCTATGCACAGACTGCACACACTGGGAAAGTCATTTGATGTGCAGGTTTGAACGGGGCTGGATTTCACTCTGACGTTGCGGCGTATACCTGGTTGCAGGGCTCTGCAATTTAGCAGAGCAGCAGCGGCCAATCAGGAGCCAACTTTCTCGGCTCCTGATTGGCCGCTAGGCGGCCAATAGAATCATTCAGTGGAAAGGCGCGGAAGATGAAAGATCTCTGTGCCTCTCATCAGTATGATGCGGGGAGCTGCCGGAATCGCCGGCATGTGACAGAAGAGCAGGACTTTGGCGGATCAAGACGACAGATCTTCGCAGGAGGACCTGGATGAGTTGGATTTCCTTCCACAGGTCCCCCATGGATTTCTTCGGACCCGGACCGGACGCCGACACAGACGCCGCTGACATGGACCTGGACGTCGACATGGAGCTGAACGCCAACATGGACCAGGAGCAGGACACCGGACCAAGACCCAGGGACCTGCCTACGGGCTCAAGATAGGCAAGTATCAGTATGTATGGGCTTTGGATGTATTTTTTTAAGTTTTATTTTTATTGTGTGTCAGTGTGTGTTTATTTGACCTTTAATGCCCCGCATACAGGGACTTGTGGTTCTCCAAGTCACAGCTTGCGGGGAGGCTTGCTGGGACTCATAGTTCCACAGTAAAAGACAATAGTTTTTATTCAATTTTTTTACACTGAAATCAGCCCGGTGACCACCGCAAAGGGTCACCGGGGACAGCACCAGGCTTCAGCCTGGTCAGGTAAGACCTGGAGGGGGACCCCTTTATTGGGGGGGTACCCACTCCCCCAGGGCCCCTGGCCAGGCTGACTGGTCAGTAGGGTGATGTTTTGGCTGCTGGACCTTATATAATAAGTGTCCCCCGGCTGTGACATTACCCTGCTGGCTGGTTTGGCCTTGGGCTGGTTCTTAAAATACGAAGGGACCCCTAGTCATTTTGTCCCCGTATTTTGGGAACCAGCCCCGGAGCCTGGGGCTGGTTTAAAAAAAATCGCCGGGAAAGCCGTTTATCTGCTGGTGTTACCAGCAGATGAGCGGTGTTGAGGATGGTTTTGCATAGCTCTGCGCTATGCAACGCCGTCCTCCCCCCTCCGTCGGCGCCGGACAGGCGGAAAGTGTATATGTACTGAGCGGCTTTCCCCGCAGCGGTGATTGAAATCATTGCTGTCCATACACGCTGGGCATAGTCGCCCAGTGTGTATGGACCTTTATTTAGATAAAATCGCTTAGTCAAAATACACCAGTGCATCTAGCCAAAATCTCTCTCAAAATTGCTTAGTCAAAATTGTCCATTAGGCAAAAATCTCCCAGTGCAAATCACCGGAGCGCCCCATACGGGGGGGGCACCCCGGCGCTCACTTGCACCACCGGGGGGGGGGGGGGGGGGAATGTGATGCAGCCGCCGCTTCATTGCTCCAGGGGGGGGGGGAGTGGTAATTGGTAATGCTGCGGCGGCCCGGCGCTCACCCGCTGTGATGCTCCATGGGGACGGGGGGATTCACGATCCACAGGGATGGGACGGGGGGGATGATGCTTTATGCCAGGTGAAGTTGCGCAGCCATCGCCGCCTCATCACTCCACGGCAAGGACGGAGGGGGGGCGCCAGGGGGAGGGGAGTTGCTGCTCACCTCCTTGGCCCGGCGCCCACTCGCTCCAGCAGGGGGGTTGGGGTTGATGCGGCCACAGCTGCATCGCTCCAAGGGGGGGGGTCGGGTGGGTAATACCCTCAACGGGGGATGGTGGTGTGGGGGGGTTGAGGGGGAGAGTTACCACTCACCTACATCCAGGATGGATGAACTCCTGCTCCTGACTTCTGCCCTCCAGTGGCCGGCGCCCTAGGCATATGCCTAATGCTGCCTAGTGGTGGCGCCGGCCCTGTGTGTACACCCCTTAATGGTTTTCAAGCTCAGTCCTCAAGGTGGAGCCGAAACTAGGATTTCTGATGTCCGGGGCAAGGCAGTAATTTGGTGCCCCAAACATTGTGCTCGCATGTGAATTAGCATGCGACCGTATGACCCCCTACATATACAAATTATACCAGGAGAAGGTTTCTCAAGAAAATTTCGGGCAATGGCCGCCCATGCATGCACTGCTGATTCTGAGCAGATTACAGGAATATGCTCCATTTAGAGCCAGCTTCCCTGCAGGTGTATAGTGAAAAGTTTGTGCAGCGCTTAACTTGTTATCGCCAGGAATATTGGAGAAAAGAAATTACAATTATCGGGGATTATATCCTGCTGCCTTTAGATCTATTTGACTAGAGCAGTAGTTCCCAAACTGTGTCCCGTGACACTTTGGGGTGCCTTGCATGACTTGCAGGGGTGCCCTGGGTTGGTGATCCATGACCAATTCAAGTTATTTACTGTATGCCCAAAGTAATGGTCAAATTGTGGATAAATAAAAACTAATCCTGTCTAATGTCCCGGAATGGGATCATTTGGTTTACAGTAAGTTGGTCGAGAAGCATTAGGTTGACATGGGGATAGGCTGACTTGGTTCTAGGTCGACATGGGTCAAGATCGACATGGCTTTAGGTCAACAGGTCATTAGGTCGAAACAAGCATTAGGTCAACCTGGTCTAGGTCGACAGTCAAACGGCCGACATGGGTGTTTTCACTGTTTTTTTTGCCCCAAATGTCAACACAGTCGACATGGACACTGGTTAAAGTGCACCGCGTCCCCTCGCATGGTGCCTCGCTACGCTTGGCACACTATTTTATTCTCCCAACATGCCCTAGTGCAGGGCTGGGCAACACCGGCCCTCCAGATGTTAATGAACTACACATCCCAGCATGCCTTGCATCAGTTTCAGCATGGCCACATAGCAAAACTAATGCAAAGCATCCTGGGATGTGTAGTTCATCAACATCTGGAGGGCCGGTGTTGCCCAGCCCTGCCCTAGTGGATGGTAGGGCATGAAATACCACCTGTCGGCACATGTCGTGTCGACATGGACACCGAAACGTAGCACTGCATCCCCTATTTCTGAGGTCCTAACATGGTCAATTAATATTAAGTGTCTGGTAAAAAAGGCCCTTCCACAGCCCACCTCTTATCACTTACTGGAAACCTTCCACAGCCCACCTCTTATCACTTACTGTAAACCTTCCACAGCCCACCTCTTATCACTTACTGTAAAACCTTCCACAGCTAACCGCTAAACCTTCCACAGCCCACCTCTAAACCTTCCACAGCCCACCTCTAAACCTTCCACAGCCCACCTCTTATCACTTACTGTAAACCTTCCACAGCCCACCTCTAAACCTTCCACAGCCCACCTCTAAACCTTCCACAGCCCGCCTCTTACCACTTACTGTAAACCTTCCACAGCCCACCTCTAAACCTTCCACAGCCCACCTCTTATCACTTACTGTAAACCTTCCACAGCCCAACTCTAAATCTTCCACAGCCCAACTCGTATAACTTACTGGAAACCTCCCACAGTCCAAATCCCCCTCCAACCTAATCATCATCTTGGACTTGAAGTATTTCAGGTGGGACAGTTGCATCTGGGATGCCCGGGGAATAGGGACCTGTTGTAGAAGTTGAAGGAATTGGAGATGCTACAGTACTGGTTCTGCTCAGAGGCACATTCTTACATAGCTTCTTAAACACAACATCAAGTTGAGGTTGTTTCATAAGTTTTGTCCTTTCCCTGTACAGTTTTTCTTTCATCAATTGAAAATGCATTAGTTCTTGTGCTGTCACAAAGTTACATTGTTCTAGTCCTTTGATTAGCTCACTTGTCATCTCAATCAGTTTGTCAATATTAGTGGGGATTTCAATTACATCTTCTTCACTCTCACCATCATCACTTTCAATGATTTTTTCAGGATTCAAAACCATATCTATTATTTCAGAGTCAGTACAGTGATGTAAAACAGGTATTTCAACGTCAACCTCCATCCACTCTGCTAGGTTTTCTTCGTTCAGCCTACTTGATAGATCGTTGGCAGCAGTTCCAGTTCCTGTACATCTTTTTGCATATTCAAGTAAATCAAGAACACATTCTTTATCATTTGCTCCATGAAATCCTGTGAAGGCAATACTTTGATCTTCATCAGGTGCATTTTCAAACACCATGGCAGGCCACAACTTATGCCATCCATTCTTTAGTGTTAATGAATTTACATTCTCCCAGGCACCAACAACAAACCAAAGAACATCTTTCCTGTTAAAGTCTTTGATAAATGACTGAATAGGCTTTCCTGAATTCACCACATCTAGCATGTGTTTCATGAAAAGTGTGCGATACTTGGCCTTCATAGAGCACATTGGGGCAGATGTATTAAGCCTGGCGAAGAGATAAACTGGAGATAAAGTGAAAGGAGATAATGCACCGGCAAATCAACTCCCAACTGTCATATTTCAAACACAGCTGATTGGCCGGTGCGTTATCTCCTTCCACTTTAACTCCAGTTTATCTCTTCACCAGGCTTAATACATCTGCCCCAATTATTCCTTGATCTTGAGGTTGGATAAGGGATGTACAGTTTGGTGGTAAGTATGCTGTAAAAACATTATTTTTGCGCAGCAGTTCAGCACTAGGGTGAGCTGAACAGTTGTCCAGGATAAGAAGAATTTTGCAGTCCTCTGGTAGGCCTACAGATGTGCAGTGTGCTCTGGCTTCTGCCACAAAATACTTTGTAAACCACTCTAGCATTAACTCAGTGGTAATCCGTCCATTTTTATTTGCACAATAAATTACAGGATACACTTTAACACCTTTTGAAGCCCTAGGGCATTTACTTTTTCCGATCACTAGTGGCTTACATCGGTGAGTTCCGGCAGCATTGGAGCAGCCTAAGACAGTAACTCTGTCCTTAGATTGTTTAAACCCTGTGGGGGCTTCTTCATCCTCCATTGATAAAGTTTTCCTAGGAGTGCATCTCCAATAAAGTGCAGTTTCATCCGCATTATAAACTTGCTGGGGGGTGAGGTTTTTGTCAGACACAAGCTTTGCAAACTCAACCACATACTCTTCAGCTGCTTCATGGTCTGCAGACCGTTTTTCTCCACACACTTTACGCATCGAAATTCCGTGACGTGTCTTAAACCTATGCAGCCATCCTTCACTGTAATCACACTCATAGTCAAGGTTCAGTGCTTTATGGAACATCTTAGCTTGTTCCTGTACCATGATGCCCGACAAGTCTACACCATCACTCCGACGTTGTCGAAACCATTCCAGCAACACTCGATCATGCTCAGTGCTTTTACCAGTTTTCATAGTTTTGCGAATGCTCATTTGCTTCTGCGATACACTTTCTGCAAAGAACTGCAATATTTTCACCGAGACTGTATGTATCACACAGCTTCTTCACTGACACACCACGGTCAAGTTTTTGTAATATCTCAACTTTTGCCTGCACCGATATAGACTTGTGTTTACGCTTTATACCTGTACCATGACTGTTCTTGGAAGGCCTAGCAGCATTACTGTCACTTGAACTGTCTGCGGATGCCATAACAGCCCCACTGCTGCTTGCTGTGTCACCTGCAGTGTGCTTGGAAGCTGTACCCTGTGGCACTTGCTCATGCTGTGTGTTCCGCCCATGTGCGGTACTTGCTGGGACCTTGGCCGGCATATGACCCCCACTGCTGCCTGCTGTGTCACCTGCAGTGTTTTTGGAAGCTGTACCCAGTGGCACTTGCTCATGCTGTGTGTTCTGCCCATGTGCGGTACTTGCTGGGACCTTGGCCGCAATATGACCCCCACTGCTGCCTGCTGTGTCACCTGCAGTGTTTTTGGAAGCTGTACCCAGTGGCACTTGCTCATGCTGTTTGTTCCCCCCATGTACGGTACTTGCCTGGGCCTTGGACAACATATCACCCCCACTGCTGCCTGCTGTGTCACCTGCAGTGTGCTTGGAAGCTGTACCCAGTGGCACTTGAACATGCTTTCTCTTCCGCCCATGTGCGGTACTTGCCTGGGCCTTGGACAACATATGACCACCACTGCTGCCTGCTGTGTCACCAGCAGTGTGCTTGGAAGCTGTACCCAGTGGCACTTGAACATGCTGTCTCTTCCGCCCATGTGCCATACTTGCCTGGGCTTTGGACGACATATCACCCCCACTGCTGCCTGCTGTGTCACCAGCAGTGTGCTTGGAAGCTGTACCCAGTGGCACTTGAACATGCTGTCTCTTCCGCCCATGTGCCATACTTGCCTGGGCTTTGGACGACATATCACCCCCACTGCTGCCTGCTGTGCCATCTGCAGTGTGCTTGGAAGCTGTACCCAGTGGCACTTGAACATGCTGTCTCTTCTGCCCATGTGCGGTACCTGCCGGGGCCTTGGACGCCATATGACCACCACTGCTGCCTGCTGTGTCACCTGCAGTGTGCTTGGAAGCTGTACCCAGTGGCACTTGAACATGCTGTTTCTTCTGCCCATGTGCGGTACTTGCCTGGGCCTTGGACGCCATATCACCCCCACTGCTGCCTGCTGTGTCACCTGCAGAGTGATTGGAAGCTGTACCCAGTGGAACTTGCTCATGTTGTGTGTTCCGCCGATGTGCGGTACTTGCCGGGACCTTGGACGACATATCACCCCCACTGCTGCCTGCTGTGTCACCTGCAGAGTGATTGGAAGCTGTACCCAGTGGAACTTGCTCATGTTGTGTGTTCCGCCGATGTGCGGTACTTGCCGGGACCTTGGACGACATATCACCCCCACTGCTGCCTCCTGTGTCACTTGATTTCACCTCAGACGCCATAATGCTTCCTGTGTCACCTGCAGTGTCCGCGGAAGCTGTACTCACTGCAACTTGCGCCTATTGCGTGTTACGCCCATGCGCAGAAAGTGTTCCGGATTAAAAGAGTTTAACGGACCTCTTTGTTTTGTCCGGATTAAAAGAGGTCCGTTAAACTCTTTTAATCCGGACAGAGCAAAATTGTCCGGATTAAAAGAGGTTCCGGATCAACGGTTGCCGGAAAATCGGTGGTGTACCTCAAAGAATATCACAAAACCACACAATGTTTTGTCACCCTAAGCGAGACCATATATGAATAAAATTCTTACATGAACCAAGAATAGATGTTTCTTGCTTTATACAGACAATCTGAAAAAACTCACAAAAAGAAAACCATAGTGCAGGTGGTAATAACAAATATAAAAATATTTATTTTTCAAATTCCACTCACATATTCTGTGGATTGTACAGCGTGTTAGGGACACTATGGTCCTACGTGAATCAGAGGTTCCCATATTTTCACAATCCTGTTACTTAAAATATATGCGATAGTGCAACACTGTATGGTTCATAGACACAAGAATTTATTACAGGTGTACACTCACATAAAAATGTTTAAAAAAACAGCATGTATCCTCACATAGGGGTATATGGAAGAAGGTATAAAGGCAAAAATATTGGAACCTCTGCACGAGTGATCCACGTAGGACCATAGTGTCCCTAACACGCTTTACAATCCACAGAATATGTGAGTGGAATGTGGGAAACTATGGGTGACATTTAATAGGATGCGATTTATGCGCACTATCAAAACCGCCCATTATTGCACTTTTTTAAAATTGCATTTTTGCCGCGAATTCGCATATTTAATGAGGTGCGTATTCCGGAAAGAATAGTGCGATAATGGGCAAATTTTAGGCATGAAAATATGCGAATTTTCAGGTAGTGTGCGATTAAAGCCGGATCTGGTTCCAAAAATAGGGGGGACAAAAAGAATAGGGGTCACCGTATTTCTGAAACTAAATATATGCTAAATAAAAATAATATTATTATTGCTGCCTTTGAGCAGCATGATCAAGATGGCGCCGCTGATGGCTGCCTAGGAGCTGTGCAGCTCAGTCAAATATGTTCCATGTGTGATAACTGTACTGTCTCTGCTTGTATTGTTACCTACCTGGCTGTTTCAGCGACCAGTGGTGACGCTGATGGCTGCCTAGGCGCTGTGCAGCTTAGTGGGTATGTGTTCCCTATGTGATAACTGTACTGTCTCTGCTTAATATTACCTTCCTGGCTGTTGCAGCGACCAGTGGCGCCGCTGATGGCTGCCTAGGTGCTGTGCAGCTCGGTGGGCATGTGTTCCCCACATGTAATGTCTTAAAGTAATGTATGTAATGCCTTCACCCCCCCCCCCCCATTCATCCCTGCTTGATGCTGCACTGTAAATCCACAAAAAATTCCTAGTGTGCGCAAGCATACATGCCCAATAAAGTTGATTCTATTCTATAAGAGATGCAGGGTGGACCCCGAACAATGCCCAGTGGGGAGCAGTGGCTTAGGGGTGCAGTTTTTTTCTTTTTGATGTTCCAGGGTGCCGGGATTCAAAAAAGTTTGGGAACCCCATGACTAGTGTATGTGTGATATTTTCAGACAGAGAACGGACATGGTTTACATTAGTTCAGTTTATATGTTTATTATACTGTAAACACTATAAAAAAAAGCAATAATTACAGTACAATAAAAATGAAAACAGAATTTGGATAGTGTATGGGCAATATCAGGCTGTGATCAGTTTGCCGTGATTGTTTTGACAATGCTAGCAACAACGTTTAATATATTGCCATTAATATAAGTGACAGCTGCACAATGATTTTCCAATAAACGTTACAGCCTGCTTTTGGCTTATGAAATGATTTATGATTTATTGTGAAATCATTGTGCTGAAATAATTGGGGTTTATTCTGATTAATTTACAAAGGCAAATTCCTTCTCAAATGGACAAAACCACATGCACTGCAGGTGGGGCAGATGTAACAAGTGCAAAGAGAATTAGGTTTGGGTGAGTTATTTTTGTTTCTGTGCAGGGTAAATACTGCTTTATGTTTACAATGCCATGTAGATCTCACAATGATTACACAATGGCCCTATACATGTTACATCTGCCCCACCTGCAGTGAACATGGTTTTGCCCATTTTGAGAACAAATTTGTACTGCGCTCAGATCTGAATAAGGACCAATGTGTAAATCATTGTGCTGCTTCTAACTGCAATATCATAAACATTGCTGCTATCTATGTGATAGCAATTACTACAAGCTGATAGGAGCCTGCTATAGCCCTATCAATACAGTGTACAAAGGTATATTTTATTGACGTGTTTACTTTTTTCCATATAGTGTCTATTATAAATGTTTAAACTGTACTAATCTAGAAGTGCGTACACTCTATACGATTCCCGCAGCTGGCGATATTGGTGCTGATGCCAGTGTAAGGGAGCACTGGCGGGGGGTGGACATGTAAATGACTCACGGGAGCATGCATCGGTCATCAGCCAGAGCATACACAATGGGGGTGATTCTCTACTGATTGGACGGTGCCGAATTTGGCCCCGTACCGATGTTGGTGGTCTGCGCTTGCGCATATTGGCGCAAGTGCAGACCCCCTTATTTGAACGCCGTCGTCGAGTATACCCAGGGCTATTTTTGTGTAGGCTCCAGCAGGAACTGTGGCCCTTATTCTATTTCACTCTTTCTGACAAAATATTTCTTAGATGGACAAAACCATGTGCACTGCAGGTGTGGCAGGTGTAAAACCCCACCCAAATCTAATTATCTCTGCACAAGTAACAGCTGCATCACCTGCAGTGCACATGGTTTTGTCCATCTGAGGAATATTTGTCAGAAAGAGTGAACTAGAATAAGGGCCACAGTTCCTGCTGGAGCCTGCACAAAAATAGCCCTGAGTATACCTCTCGTTCACACGGGTAGGGGAGGGAGGGGACGGGCAGGGGTAGATACCGGCCCGAATAATGGGAACGTCCAGAGCTTAATAGGCATGAAAAAGCTGACCCCTCTTGAGCGGACTCCAACGGAAATAATAAGAGGCAGTTTAGACTGGTCAGTGACCATCAGTACTGTAACAATCAGATTTGTTCCCGCCCCCCCCGTCAATAATTTCGGCAGCGCCCCCCCCCCCAAGTAAAGTTAACCCATCCAGTAAAGTTAACAACCCCCCCTGCCCCGTATCTTCCATGCACCGCTTCTGTAACAGGGACCCGCACATTTTGTCTGCAGTCCCAGCTTCTGCTGCTATGAAAACGAACCATCACAATGAAATGTCCGCCCCCATAAAGCAGACAGTTTTTGAGGATGCTAGAGAAGACCGCCGCATCAACTAGCATCTTCAAAAACGGTCTGCTGTATGGGGGCGGACATTTTATGATGGTCCATTTTCATAGCAGCAGAAGCCATGAGGGAAGCCGGGACCGCAGACCAGTAAATCTGTGGGCTCCGGCCACAGCACAGATGCGGCAGCGGTGTTACAATAGCCCCGCAGACCCCTGGTGCCCACACTTACACAGCGCCTCCCAGCCACCGTGGGGTTTGCGGGGCTATTGTTACGCCACTGGTGACCATCAAATGATTTATATCCCCTTCGGGTGAATGCGAGGGGATGTGTTTGTGTGTTACCAAGGGGACTCGGGCGTTCAGCCGGGTGGTGTTAAGCTGCTCGCTAAGCAGCAGATGACTGTTTAGTGTGCAGTCCTGAATCATCCCCAATGTGCGATATAATGAACGATAGTGTATACAGGGTTTAAACCAACTCCCTTCTCCATGGCTGAAAAATGAAACTCACACACTGGGGGCAAATCAGAGATGGGCACTATTTCAGTAGTGGCTTTTGCTGCAGGTCTACTGCATCTTTATCAGGGACATGCAGTCAGGGGAGGCAGTGCCTCATCTGTCATAAATGATAAAAAAAATACAAAGATATTTAAAACACATATACTGTGCAAGAAAAATCTTATTTGTATATATATTTTTTTTAATCATTTATGTGGTGGGACACTGTGAGGAAGCTGGGAGGCAGTGAGAGTGGTGCCTCCTGCTGATAATTGAATATTGTCAGCAGCGAGGGGGGTGGAGCTTAGGACGGGCACAATAAGAGACAGAAAAGCCCATTAGAAATCAACGGGGAAGTGGCACCTACGCATCTGCCTCAGTGACAGGGATAAACACCCCTGTCAGTGAGACAGATGTGATAGGACAGTGGATACAGGCTGTAATACACTGACAGTCTGTATCCGCTCGCAAAGCCGGCCCTATCTACTGTGATCAGAGCCTGCAGCAGCTGGTCCAGCCAAGGGTCACTCATCACCAGACCCCCCAACCCCCCAACCCCAGAAGATATGACCTGCAATGTCGGTATTGGTGGTGGTTGTAGTGGGCAGTGGCCGTGGCAGTGGCATCTGCGGTGGCCGGCACTGGCGGCAGCAAAAGTAGTGGGCAGCGGTAGCAGGCTTCTCCCGCGGTGGGAACGGGACTTGTTCACAGCGCAGGGCAGCAGATCACAGTCTGCATACAGAGCAGGGACCGGGACAGTAGCGTTCCTCGTCCTGTGTGCCAGCAGCTCGGGGAGAGCGCAGCATGAGGTTGCCGGGTGCATTCACCTGATCTTCTTTAACTGCTGCTCCTGCAAGATGATTGCAGGGGGTCGAGGAACGATGCAACAGGTGGAGATCCGGACTCTGGTCCTTATTCTAGTTGATTCGGACGGATGCGTATTTCGGACAGGAACCAAGTGTTCTTAGCTCACAACTCCCCCATCTGTGGGAACCTCCCCCATTCTCCGATGGTCGCCGATCATCGAATGATGGACTGAGCAGTCAGACAGCTCCAAGTGCTCCAGACATTTTTTCCCTATGAAAGCAGGATATGGGCGGGCAGCTGACATCCGGCTATGTCAGTTGTCCGCCCCCCACACGTGCGTCAGGGCTGCATTATCATACGTACGCCCAGCATTTTCATGGGGACACCCATAAAAAATGCGGGATGTACGCATATGGCAATGAGACCAAACAGCCATTCACGCCCCTCTCCAGCCCCTGCTCGAATGGTTCTATGCGATCGTTCTCTGCACGGACCTCACTCCGTGTTCGGACGTACGAGGCATTCGCTCATGCTCAGATACGCCTCTGCACATGCGCTAATACCAAACATCGGCCATCAGACCGCACACGGAGCCGTCTGACTCAATCAGAATAAGGGCCTCTGTGAGAACAGGTATGGCTTAGCCTCCTCCTATAGGACTCCGCAGTCTTCCTCCTCCTTCACAAAATATCTCCCATCTCGATCACTCTGCTCTGCACAAGATCTGCGTCTCTCTTCTGAACGGATCACTAGCTCCCATTCACTATTACAGGACTTTCATCGGGCTGCTCCCATCCTATGGAATGCCCTTCCATGCACAATAAGACTCTCTACTAGCCTCCAAACTTTCAAGCGTTCCCTGAAAACTCACCTTTTCAGGCAAGCCTATCATATTTGAGTTCCACACGTATAACCCTCTGAGGCACTTATGTATTATATAGCTTCCCTTCTGGACCTACAATCTATGCTATTACTGATGCCTGTCCTTGTGTTTCCCTCCTATATCCCTGTATATTGTAAGCTTGCAGCAGGGCCCTCCTACCTCCACGTCTGTCTGTTACCCAGTTTGTCTTATCACTGTCTACTATTGTAAAGCGCAACGGAATCTGCTGCGCTATATAAGAAACTGTAAATAAATAAATAAATGATCTATGCACGTTACATCTCCTCATATCAAGTCTGTCATTGGTATCAATCTCAGCCAGTGCAGTTTTTCATGTCACTGGAGTGTTTGTTTTTTATTTAATATACTGTAGGGATATTTACAGGAATTGATCTTTTCAATTGAAGATTTTAAAACATTTGGTTGGTACTTTGGAGTTTGGATTTTATTCCATATTTGGACTACATGATTGAATTACAGTTGACAAATGCAGAAGAATACCAGCAAAAACTGATAATAGAAACATAGAATTTAACGGCAGGTAAGAACCATTTGGCCCATCTGGTCTGCCCCTTTTTTATCCTTCAGGTAATCTCAACCCTTTTCGATTCTTATTTCTTTTTAAGGATATTCATATGCCTATCCCAAGCATATTTAAATTGTTCTACTGTCTTATACGGCCTACACACATGCCGATATTAAGGCATTTTCTAAGCGATTTTGCTTAGTTTGGCAAAGTCGCTTAGCAAATGCCCTTACATCGGTGTATGTGTGGGGGCTATATCGGCAGCAGTGTCTTTATCGCTGGCCAAGATTGATGGACAGTGTCCATCAATCTCGGCATCGGCAGGGTTCTCCCACCGGAGAACACTGGCGCTGTCTGCTCGCTTAGCACACAGAGCTGACAGCTCGCTCTGTGTGTGGGCTGTCAGCTCTGTGTGCTATGCGATAGCGGCGCAGCACAGCCCGACCTAGCATAGCTAGGTAGCCCTGCACACATCGCTATGTGTGTAGGGCCCATTAGCCTCTACCACCTCTGATGGGAGGCTATTCCACTTATCCACTACCCTTTCTGTGAAGTCATTTTTTCTAACATTTTCCCTGAACCTACCTCCCTCCAGTTTCAGTGCATGTCCTCGTGTTCCTTGATATATTTGAAGATTTCTATCATGTCCCCCCTTTCCCTTCTCTGCTCCAAACTATACATGTTAAGATCTTTTAGTCTATTCAGGTGAGTTTTGTGATGTAGGCCATGCACCATTTTATTTGCCCTTCTTTGTACACTCTCTAATGTATTTATATCCTTCTGAAGATATGGTCTCCAGAACTGGACACAGTATTCCAGATGAGGTCGTACCAATGACCTATACAGTGACATTATTACATCTTTTTTTCTGCTACTGATTCCTCTCCCTATGCAACCAAGCATCTGACTAGCCTTCCTCATTTCTTTGCTACATTGCTTTCCTGCCTTTAAAGGCCCCCATACATTAGGCCGACTTGTCCTTAGGACAAGTCGGACCCAATTCTCCTGTGAGCCACCCAGGAGCTCACACACAATTTGGCACTTGATGAGCCAAATTTGACATGTGATAAATCGTTTGCGATTTATCACAGGTCGGGGCGCAGAGGGCGGGCGGTGAGGGTCAGGGGGCGGCGGTGCTCTTATCAGGGGGAGCAGTGGGGCGGGCAGCGGGTCCCTGAGTCCTAAGCTGGCGGCGCCGGGGAGTGCTGACCTGGCCAGGCGGTGATGATCATAGATATCAGCAGCACTGCGGGAGTCGGGACGGGACGCGCAGTGGCGGGTATTAGATTTTAAAATACCTGTCAAATGACTGGCCGTTCTCTAATTGGCTGGCTGAGAGCTCAGGAATTTTAAAATCTAATACCCGCCACTGCGCGTCCCGTCCCGACTCCCGCAGCTCCCCCGGTGTCTGCATGCATATGCCTGTCAGGTGGGCAGGCATATGCATACAGGGAGGTCGGACGTGATCATATGTACTGACCGTCCGACCTCCCTGATCCGGTCCAATGCGCACGGCACCGCGCATCGGATCGGATCAGATATCACACACCTGCGATTTTGGGCCGATTTAACCCGATTATCGGATGAAATCGTCCCAAAATCGCATAGTGTATGGGGGCCTTAAGTCACTTGAAATAGTGACTCCTAGATCCCTTTCATCCTCAGCAGTTTCCATTATAGTACCCTTGATACTATATTGAGCTTTTGGGTTTTTGAGTCCGAAGTTTAATATTATAAAAGTTATGAATTATTAATTAGTTATTAATTATTTATAGTATATTATTTTATTGAGTCGTTATCAGTGGATTGACTTTGGCTATAGTATTCTGTTCCAAAAATTAATTGCAGACATATAGACAATACATTCCTTCTCTCCCCCACTGGTGGGTATATTGGGTTTTTCTTTGTACTTGCATTTATTAAACCCTTTGGTACTAGTAGGTTATTTTACCCTAGAACGTCTGTGTGTGTGCGTGTACATGTGGTAGGGAATATAGATTGTAAGCTCGACTAGGGCAGTGACTGATGTGAGTGTTCAAATATTCTCTGTACAGCGCTGCAGAATATGTGTGCGCTATATAAGAAACTGGTAGTAATAATAATAATAATTTACAAAATACAGAGCCTCACCAGTGACTGATCTCACCGCACGTCACTGATCTTTATGGTTATGATGCAGCCAATGGACAACCTATTGAGATGACCACTGTGTGTGGTACAGGTCTGCCAGTGTATATACAATATCAATGTACCGTTGGCCGCACCAAGAGACATTGCACATACCATCCTATGGGCAGATTTAACAAGAAGTGAGGTTCTTGTTATCACTTGATACAATGTTATATTATGCTCCAGCCATCCAGCCAATCAGGCCCTAACTGCCATGTTTTAAAAAATGCCAGTTAGGGGCAATTCGACTATTTAACAGGCTATCGCCGTTTCTTATGCTGGTCTGCTAACCTCGCATTCTTGTCACCATGGAAATGTTTCTTTACATTCTGTCTTTTGTCTTCTGATTTACATGCTATTTTCTCACCTTTACACTGCATGATGTGGTGGCAGCTCTGTTGATCATATTATATACCAGCTATTGTTGTGTCATGTATGATTTGTTGAACCTACCTCCTAAGCTTGGAGGGGAGTGTATCCATACAGGGGGTGTGGTCTCACCACAGAGTGGGAGTGTCTTCATCATGGAAGTGGCTGAAACATGCCCCCAGTATAAGATGACCACGTATCAATGGAGGGGATACGGTCATATTGTCTACAAGCATTAGGTCTACACCACTAGGTCGACCTGCATTAAGGTCGACATGCATTTAGGTCGACATGAATGAAGGTCGACAGGGTCATTAGGTCGACAGGGTTATTAGGTCGACTATTATAAGGTCGGCAGGGTCATTAGGTCGACATGGGGAAGGTCGACAGGGAAAATGTCGACATGGAGTCATTTGACTGTTTTATGAGCGGACATGTGCCGACAGGCGGTATTTTATGCCCTACCATCCACAAGGCCGTGGTGGGAGAATAAAATAGTGTGCCGAGCGTAGCGAGGCACCGTGCCCGAAGCATGGCAAGCGCAGCGAGCCATGCGAGGGGAAGCGGTGCTATGTTGACTCTGTCGACTTTTGAAAAAATGAAAAAAAAAAAAACATGTTGACTTTTTCACTGTTGACCTAATGACCATGTCGTCCTTATACCTGTCAACCTAATGACCCTGTCGACCTAACACATGTCGACCTAATGACCCTGGCGACCTAATGACCCTGGCGACCTAACCCATGTCGACCTTCAGTCAGGTCGACCTAAATGCAATTCGACCTAATGGTGTAGACCTAAATGCAGTCTGACGAATGATCCCATTCCCAATGGAGATGGCCATGTATGTACTGTATGTATGTTCAAACCATTGATGGTGAACTATTCTATGATATACCATCAATTGTTCATCCTGTGGAATGTTTAGTACGTACACAAAAAGAGATGCATAGATATATAGCACAAGCCCCAGTGGCTGCTGCTGCATTTGCCCTGCTCAGGCTTCTTTGCCGGCCTCAGGACTCAGAAGCAGGACCGCCACTGGGAGGGGGCGGGCAGGGCCGTTTCTAGAGGCGGACAAGCCGTGCAGCTGCCCCGGGCGCCGCACGGCTTGTCCGCCACTGTTAAACAGCAGGGGCGCCTGGCAGCTCCCCCCTTCCTCCTCTTCTCACCGTCCCCCGCCCCAGCAGCAGTGAGTGGGGTAACAATAGTCAGGCAGCCACCGCGGTAGCTTGAGGGAGCCAGCCGATGGGGAGTGCGGGAAGTATAAAAGAGGCTGTGCTGGCGCTGCTGCAGGGACAGGCAGTGCGGCGCTCCCGGTTACCTGCTACCGTGTGATGGCATGTGATTGACAGCTGCCGCCCCCGACTGCTAAGTCCCAACTCCATAACAGTGGCGTAACATTGGGTCCGCATACCCATTGTTACACGTTGGGGCTTTGGGGGACCTGCGCTGACGGAGTCTGCGCGGAGCGCAGGTCCGTCACTTCAAGCAAAGAGCCCTGTTATATATTACACAGCAGAGACCAGTCCCTGTAGCTGAGTACGGCGCTACAGAGCGGAGGGCAGCCCAGCATACAGACAGCCATAACGGACCAGGTTTTTTAAAAATGTGGCGCTGGCTGCAAGCTAATTGGAATTTGCAGTCCGGCAGCGGGGACTCCTGATTGGCTGCCGGACTGTAAGCTCCAAATGGCTTGTGATTCAACACCACATGGTCGGAGCACCCAGACCCCCCTCCCAATAACCAACCAGGCTGGGTACTCCCGGACGGAGCTGCTGTCTGAACACCTCAAGATGATGCAGCTGAGCTCTGCAGGTGCTGGCAGGTAGAGGTGAGGGGGGGGGGGGCATATATGGCACTGTTGGGGTATATATGTCTGGCACTGTGGGGGTATGTTTGTCACTGGGCATATATGTGGCACTGTTGGGGGTATATATGTGTGGCACTGGGGGGCATATATGTCCTGCGCTGGGGGGGGGCATATATCTCTGGCACTGTTGGGGTATATATGTCTGGCACTGTGGGGGCATATGTGTGGCACTGTGGGGGCATATATGTGTGGCACTGTGGGGGCATATATGTGTGGTACTGTGGGGGTATATATGTGTGGCACTGTGGGGGCATATCTGGCGCTGGGGGACATACCTAGCACTATGGAGGCATATATGTTTGGCACATCTGACACTGTGGGGGCATATCTGGCACTAGTAATCGGCATCAGTTATGCGGCAGCGGCGTGTGGGGCATAATGTATAATGGGCATTACGGTGTGTGGGGAGTATTGTGTAATTGCCATCACGGTGTGGGGTCTAATGGGCATCATGGTGTACGGTATAATGCGTAATTGTCATCACGGTGTGCGGCCTAATATGTAATTGTCGTCACGCTGTGCAGCGTAATGTGTAATTATCATCATGGTGTGCGGCTTAATATGTAATTGTCATCATGGTGTGCGGCATAATATGTAATTGTCATCATGGTGTGCGGCGTAATATGGAATTGTCATCATGGTGTGCGGCATAATATGTAATTGTCATCATGGTATGCCGTGTAATATGTAAATGTCATCATGGTGTGCGGCGTAATGTGTAATTGGTATCATAGATAAACAGTGTATAATGATTTAAGTAGTCTGTCATTGTTTGGCCTTGATCTGTGAGGTGTACTAGGTCACTGCAGTGTTCATTCTAGCACCCGCTATCTTTGAAAACCCATGCAGTTCCTCTTCCATGCCTGGGGTGTCGCTGCCTGCTGTAGTGCTTCTAGCACAGTGTGGTCTGTATATCAGCACTGATATGCAAACCAGACCTGTGCTAGAAACACCACAGCAGACAGCGACACCCCAGGCAGGGAACAGGAACTGCATGGGTTTTCAAAGTTGGCGGGTGCTAGAATGAACACTACACTGTGTGGGCCTTTATATTTTCAGCCTGCCAACTTAAGTGTGTAAGGACAATGACAATTCCTGCAGTAACCAATGTCTGGTCATGCAGGTTGCAAAAGTGAGATGCAAGGTGATTGTTTTCCTGCTAGACTACACCCCTTTGTACCATTAAGCTACGCCTTTTTGTTAAGCCCCACCCCTATTTCGGCGCGCAAAATTGTCTAGAAGCGGCCCTGGGGGCGGGGGTGCCAGGACTGAAAGGTGGCACAAACAGAGTTCACATTTCCCTTGAAGCACTGTAGAGGTTGAGTAGTACAGTGCTGTGGACACCGGAGGTCTCTCCAGACAAGCCGGCTTCAATAAAGGGAAAGGGGGGCTCTGCCTATTTTGTCAGTCTCAGGTTACACCATTTCTCTTGGCTGCCCTGCTCAAAGGACCCTCACAGCTGTAGTTTCAGTGCTCGCTGCTCAGTCAGCAAGTATGTCATTCAGTGATGGAGTGAGGGGATCGGGCTGGGCAGCTCTGTGTACATGTTGTGCTCAGGGCTGCTGACAGATGAGCCCACTGTATGTGCAAGAGCATCAGGAGCATTGTGTAAATGGCAAAAAAAGAACCAACCACTGGCATACCCTCTAATGGCTAAAAATCGGTACACATTTGGAAGGGGCGTGGTCTCTGGAAAAGGGGAGTGGTCATGTGTAAGATGGGTGTGTTTTAACACTGACCAGAGAGCTGCTTTTGTTAAATGTCCTCAAACTGGGCTTGTATTCTGCAGCAATCCAGACCGGCCTGTCACCCGCTCGCTACAGCTGCCACTGCCATCGGGTCGCAGGTGTCTGTGGTCTTGGAACGGAGAGTGCGCAGGTCTGGTCGGGACTCGGGGATCCCTATACACAGGTCACACACTGATCCCCACACACAGGTCACACTGATCCCTACACACAGGTCACACTGATCCCTACACACAGGTCACACTGATCCCTGTACACATGTCCTACTGATCCCTACACACAGGTCACCCCTGATACACAGTGATCCCTACACACATGTCCCACTGATCCCTACACACATGACCCACTGATCCCTGTACACATGACCCACTGATCCCTGTACACATGTCCCACTGATCCCTGTACACATGTCACACTGAGCCCTACACACAGGTCACCCCTGATACGCAGTGATCCCTACATGCAGGACAGTAATTACCTGCAGTATGGCTGTCTGGGGTTGACGTATGTGTACCTGGGATGCAGATGAACCATTCTCTGGCCCTTATTCTGATCGGTGCGGCCGGATCCGATTATGCGGCCAGGACCGTGCGTGCGAAACCCCGCCTTCCATACGGATCGCCAACTCCGTCCGTACGCGGTAAGAAGCTGGCCGAACGGACCGCACGTGTATTTTTCACGGAATACACCTCCTCCATCTAAGGGAACCTCCCCCATAATTCGATGGTCGCAGACCATCGAATGCAGGACCGAGTGCTCCACCAGCTCCCGCAACCTCAGACCACACGGACATTTTTCCGTGCAAAAGCAGGGATCTGGGCGGGCAGCTGACATCCGGCGATGTCATATGTCCGCCCCCTACACGTGCGTCACGGCCACATTACCATACGTACGCCCAGCGTTTGCATGGGAACGCCCATGAAACGCGGGGCGTATGCATATGGTAATGAGCCCAAATACCCCTTCACGCCCCTCTCCACCCCCTGTTCGGAGTGTTCACATATCATGCGGGATTTGGCCGTACGCCCCGCTCGCACATGCCCAGAGACGCCTCTGCACATGCGCAGACACAAAACATCGGCGGGCCGAACGCACGCGGATATATCCGCACCGACCAGAATAAGGGCCTCTGTTATCTTTGCAATCCTGGAGTCTCACAGAAACACTAGAGCTTGTCTATTAAATTACATAAGCCGCTTACTGGTCGGGCATTTTCTTGAAGACCACGTTCGCCTGAGACATATGCAGCGCCACACATAAAATGACACCTGCACAGAAGACAATAAAGTAGCCTTAGGTTATCCTCTGTGAGGTATAGACTAGCATGCTCTGTTATAGGTCAGCACCAGGGATCCCTCACACTCTGGCAGGTCTGGTCGGGACTCGGGGACCGTGCGTAGATTCGCTGTTGAGAGGCAGGGTGGGTGGAGTGACAATTGGCCATCGGAGCTGTCACTCAGGAGTGGAGGCTGGGCTGCAGTTACTGCTAGTCGCCCTTGAGAGCAGTGGACTGAAGTGCCACCTCCCTGATGGACTGATTGGCTGCCACTGTGTACCTCCGAGACGGGTGCCTGATCGCAAAAAAACCTGTAAATTCTGTACACATTTATTTAGCCGGTACAGACCGTGAAAAAAAAGGTACTGTACCGGCTAAATCGGTACAGTTGGAGGGTATGCACTGGTCACACGGGAACCATCGATAGCAAGATTTAATATGGTTCTGGCATTGATAGTAAAATTAGTTAATATGAGCCATAGAGAATCGATTGCTTCTAAACATTGATGGCTGACAGACAATCTTACCATACCCTCCAACATGACTCATTCCATTAGGTACAAAATGCTCTGTTTCTGGACTTCGTTACCAGTGACAGTTGCAGATGTGAGCCTGCAGAACAGTCCAATATTCAAAAAGGGGAGCCACACCTAATGCCACTCCAAACATCACTGTCCTGGAGTCACTGGCAGTTGAGGTGACCCCCCCCCCTTCTTTTGAATTTTGGATTGTGCTGAAGTCCAACCTCTGTAACTGCCACTGGCAGGGAAGTCCAGGTACAGAGCATTTTGCACCTAATGGAATGGAATGGGTCATGTTGGAGGGTATGTCTTACTTATCAGCTTCCAGTCCCCTTCCTATTCCCCTTTAACTCTCTGGAACTCCAGTGACTGGTGTGCACTCAGTGGCATAAATAAAAATCCCCCCCCCCCCCCCCTGCCCCAAAAATTTCTGGTGAACCCCCATACATTCATTCTAGTTTTTTTACCCTAAATGCTCATTGCCAGGAGTTTCATGCTTATTGACAGTAGTTACATGCCGGTTGTCAGGGATTACATGCTTGTTTCCAGGGTTTTCCTATTCATTGCCAGTGTTTTTTTCTTGTTACGAGTGGGTTCCATGCCCATTGCCAGGGGGTTACAAGCTCATTGAAACTTCTGGGTAGCAAACTCATACTTGCCTACATGACCCTCTCCATGAGGGAGAAAATGCTCTGTTCCTGGTCTTCCCTGGTAATGAATGATTGCCATCACCTGTGGGGAGCTAGTTAATTGATAAGAAAGGTGTTTCAGCTAGGGTTACCAACTTATCCCTTTAATCCGGGACACATATTAATTACACAGGGTCTGTGGCTGTGGCTGATTAAAACCAGGTGAAATGGAGTCTTGAAGTCATCCATCCACAGAACCTGTGTAATTAATATGTGTCCTGAATTAAAGGGATGAGTTGGTAACCCTAGTTTCAGCAAAGGTGAGGGCACTGGAACAGAGCATTTTCTCCCTCATGGGGAGGGTCAGGTAGGCAAATATGATGTAACTTCTGGGTAGCGATGTACTCTACCCAGTACTACCTTTAGCATCTATCCATCTGTCCAGTAGGACATCTAGCATCTGTCTCCTCCAAGGCGGCAGCCATTTTTGGAGGGACATTTCAGAAGATTCCATACGGACGGTTAGACCCATGCAATCAGAAGAGACCATGCGCCATAACAGCGCCAGCTCTCCCAAGCCACCGCTTGGGCTCCAGTTCCACTGTAACGCTACTGTGTGCTCAGTAGCATCTACTGCTGCTCCCCAACTGCGCATCTATCAAGGAAATGTAGTCCCCAAATGTGGATGGTGCCACTGAAATCAGAACGATTGTGACGTATCGTACACATGCACCGATTTACCCGCAAATGTCTGAACTTATTTTTAATTGCTGACATCTTTGAAGAAAACACCAGACATGAGGTATTTATTGAAACCTAGATACAGAAACAGTTAAATCCCGAAATGGAAAGTATGCTTACATACTGTATGTGTTACACCTTAAGTCCAGCTTGGAAAGTATGAAAACACACATATCTGTTAATGTTACACTGTGGTCTTTCATGGGGGCAGACTGTTACATTACACAACATTTTCCTCCACCACTTCACTCGCTAATGCTAGAAACAGCATTTCTAGTCCTTACTTGACGTGAAGGCATTAACCCGTAAGCTCTTACAAAGTGGAGGACTGTGTGTCTTGTTTATCTAACATGCAAAGACTGGCACCGTTCCAAAACAAGTACATTTTTACAAGAATATTAATACAGTGTAAAACTGTCCATCACACAGCAGTAAGACTAGGAATGTCAGTATTGTAGAGGAGAAAAGGCAGTCATGACATCGTGTCATTTATTATGTAGGTGTGTCTGCATTGTACCTTGTTGTGAGTAGAACACACTAGAAGTAGGTGTGGAATTGTAAATTTATACCAACAAATCCGCTGAACGGGTAAAAAAGGCAGTTACACTTCAGCAGAAGGGGAGCCTAACAAGGTAAGAGAGGAGCTGTCTTCTGTATAGGGCAGTGGTTCCCAAACTTTTTAAAATCACGGCACCCTAGAGCATCAGAATTTTTTTCACGGCACCCCTAGTCCAAAAGTTTCTTATTCTGTAAATTGATTTGTATGGCATACATGGGTTTATTTAAGGGTGAGGGACAGGATTAGCTTCTGTTTGTCCACATATTTTATTATTGGTAGCCCACCAGCAATGTTTTTGCCTTTTACAATGACCATAAATAATTTCAATTGGCTCTAGACCACTAATCCAAGGCACCCCTGCAAGTGTCCCGAGGGACCCCCCGCGGGGAGCCTAGGCACACAGTTTGGGAACCACTGGTATAGGGAATCCTATAGCAGGCACAGTAATTATAATGCTGTTTCTTGTGGATATTGTGCAGGTCTGTCTGAATGTTTTCTATGTTAACTAGAAGTGGTATAAAGGGTTAATGGTTCAACACTTTGTGACATTCATTCGTGCAGGTTCATTAACTGTTAACGGTTTTCTTATTAAGAACAGATATGATTATTTTGATGTCGATCAGGTGTTTTTGATGATGACAGTAGATAATACTTTGTTATATCCTGTGCTGCGGAATACCGTTGTTCTCTAGAATGTGCACGCTAATGCCTGAAACAGATTAATGCTTTGGTTCCGAAGCACGGTCCTCAAGGCACCCTTAACCCTATTAGTCAAGGTGTGAAAATTGCAAAGCAAACATTTTTGTCCATCATAATGACCTGTAATGGTAAATTTTTATAGGAAATATAATCATTTTTTTTTTCATTTGAATGGTACTTGGTGTAGTTTCACAGCGCCACTGCCTGCGGATCAGTTTGCATGCAAATCACGTGATCCGATGCAGTGCAATTTAGCACACCCCCACTATCCACATCAGACTGAAGCGTGGCGAGTGGACGCAGTACGCGTCCTCCCGACCTGTTCATACCCCCACTATCCACGTCGGCATGGAGTTGATTATATAAAGTGTGGCGAGCGCAGCAAGCCACCGAGCCCGAAGCGTGGTGAGCGGATGCGTAAAATGAGCCCGAAGCGTGGCGAGCGGAAACGGAATACACATCAAGTAATCCGCATCCCCTCGTGGGGCTCGTTGCGCTCCCCACACTTCGGGCTCGTTTTCCGCATCCCCTCTCGCAGTTGTGGATAGTGGGGGTATGAACAGGTCAGGAGGATGCCATTTGCATGCAATTTGCGTGCGATGCAATCCGCGGGCAGTGGTGCTGTGAAATACACAAGTACCATTTGAATTTATATAACAAATGAGAGCAACACGGGCATTTTTAGTGGATATTTTGAACATCTCTCACAGAGATGTTGGAACTGAAAGGGTTAAGCTTGGTACACCCCTAAATATGTATGTGTCTAATCTGTCTGGTGGGAACTAAAATCTGGTAATGTATGGAAGCATAGAGCAATCAACCATTTGCTCCCAAACACTGGAAAACAGACAACGGGTTAATTCCGTTTGATTAACAAACTTGTCCAAACAACTGATTTTGTCCATTTTCCAGCGTTTGGGTGTGAACGGTTGATTGTCATTTGCTCCAATTTAATTTTAATATAACCACCTGTGCTCATTCATGGATAACCTTAAATCCTTAAGACCTGGACTGTTAAACTGGGTAAACACTTAAAGATTTGTCTGTCCAATCTGTCTGGTGGGAACAAATATCTGGTAATATATGGGAGCACATGAGAGGCAAACATTTGCTCCCAAACACTGGAAAACAGACAATGGTTATTCAGATAAATTGGTTAAATCCATTTGATTTAACACATTTATCTGAACAACCGATTTTGTCCATTGTCCATTGTTTGGGAGCAAATGGTTGATTGTCATAAGCTCCCATACATTACCAGAATTGTGTTCCCACTAGAGAGACTGGATAGATAAATCTTCAGGTGTGTATCCAGCTTTAAGGGTACAATGAGGACAAAGGGGCAGATGTAGATAGCCTGTGAAAAGATAAAGTGGTGATAAAGATAAAGTGGTGATAAAGATAAAGTGGTGATAAAGTGGAGATAAAGAGGAAGGAGATAACGCACCAGCCACTCAACTGTGTTTGAAAAATTACATTTAATTGGCTGGTGAGTTATCTCCTTCCACTTTATCTCCACCTTATCTCCACTTGATCTCTTCACCAAGCTTACACATCGGCCCCATGTACGGAAACCATTGCACTAAAGAATCCTAACATAAAATGGGCAGCCTTAATTTGGCGATTTTTATGCAGGTAAACCAAGTTATATTGTGAATACAGGGATTTTTTTCTTCATGCATTTGTAATGTAGATTAATATGAGCTCAGTTTGCATCGATCCATATGCAAACTATTGTAGGAAAAACATTTTAGACTACATACGACATTGTATTACTGTAACTTGCTGTTTCAGTAATTAAATCTGCCCTATCCCTTCTGTTCTGTTGAAATAATTCTTTGTGTTTCCTATTGATTGCTGAAATATCCTAGCAGAGGCCCTTATTCTGATTGACGCGGACTTTACCGCATACTTTCGGATCGCGTGTTTACGGCGTCTGCGCATGCGTGGAGAACGCAACGCGCATGTGCCACGCCTTGACTCGGTACCAGTTCGGCCAGATCCCGTCCAGAACTGTTCACCGCTATCATTCGGGAAATAGGGGCGTATTATGGGCGTCATGCGGAATGACACATGGGCGTAGTTTCAAAGTGGGCAAAACGGGGCGGAAACATGGGCGGACACGGGGGAGTACACTTATGTTGGGGGGCGTACATTCGGAAACCACTCCGAATGCACGCGATCAAAAAGGGCAGAAATGTGCGGTGTCCACAAGTGTACTATTGCTTTGCGGACACCACTCGTTCATGCGCTAGGCGAACGTACGCCTAATGACTACAACCATTAACACCTGAACCCAATAGAATCTACTCCTTTACTCATTACTCACTAATAGGACGCTTGTCAGTGCTTTAATTGAAACCATTGCACTTCAATTGCTGTAAGGGTTAATGTGTGCAATGCATGTGTTAGGCATGCTTGTAAGGATATATTGGCATCTAATTGATTCCAATTCCAAATAAGAAGTTTTTTATGAGGATAGGTAATTGAATAAGTGGGTCATGTGATGTATAGCAGAAGATACTTCATAGTGGGTTGTTTGGCGTAAATACTCCGCTTACGTGCGGTAGCACCGCTTGGCTCCCGTTCGGATGCGGTATTCCCGAGCATACTCTGTAATACTCTGTAATACCGTGCCGAATCTGAGTGTTTCTCCCGCACACGCATGCTTTGTATGTCGTCCGTAAACACGCCCTGTTCTTAAAGAGTGAGTCCGTCCGAATGCGGAGGACACGTGGGCGTTTCTACGGACGATGGCCGCACGCGGCAAAACACCGTGGCGTGCGGACCGCACCGTAAGAATGCGGGAATATCCGCACCGATCAGAATAAGGGCCAGAGTTCTAACGAATATTTAGGGTATTATTTTGTTTTAAACTTGTCCAATGCCAGATCTTGTTAGAGTAGGTTAAATATCAGGTACTGTACGGATAATTTGTAGATCATGGGGCATTGTTTCTTGGTATTAATATTCATGATGGTTATTATATGTTTTCGCTATGGTACAGTATATTATTTACATTGTTTAGTGATGAGCGAAACTTCCATAATTAGGACTGAATGATTATACACTAGTTTGGCCAATACCTTCATTTTTTTAAATCAAAAATCGGTACTTGTGTATTATCACGGCGCCCCCGATTTCCATCGCAGGGCATTGTACAACCACAAAATCGTGTCGCATCGCATGTGATATGATCGCATGCAAAGCGATGAGACGCGATTATACCCGATTTTTAATTGTACAGTCACCCAGATGCCTGATTCCTATGTTAAATGCACCCCCCCCCAGCCCAGATTTTAGATTGTACACCCACCCTGATGGGTAATGACTATGTTGAAATGCCCCCCCCCCCATTGTTAACGCCACCCCACTATCAACGCCAACCCGAAGCGTGGTAGTGGTACGTGTCCTCCGACCTTTTCATACCCCCACTATCCACGTCGGCGTGGAGTTGATTTTATATAGTGTGGCGAGCCCCACGTTATACTTGTGAAGTAATGAGCTTCCGCTCGCCACGCTTCGGGCTCGGTGGCTCGCTGCGCTCGCCACACTATATATAATCAACTCCACGCCGACGTAGATAGTGGGGGTATGAAAAGGTCAGAGGACGCGTACCGCTGCCCCTCGCTGCGCTCGCCACGCTTCGGGTTGGCGTTGATAGTGGGGGGGCGTTAACAATGGGGGGGGGGGCATTTAACATTGTCATTACCCATCAGGGTGGGGATACAATTAAAAATCGGGTCTGGGCGGGCATTTAACATGGAAATCGTGTCGCATCGCATGCCATTATAATGGCATGCGATGCGACGCGATATTAGAATTGTACACTCATCCCGGGGAAAGGCTCAAATCGGGTCCATTGCATGCCATTGCATATCTTAATTAGTGGTATGCGATGCGACGCTATAGGCGCCGTGATAATACACAAGTACCCAAAAACCTTTTATCAATAGTTTTATCCAAAAACAAATTAATGGTAAAAAATGATTACGTAGCTCTGTTCAGTTAAGCTGCATACACACTATTCTTAGTCAACGTTATCGTTAGTGTTCTCTCCGGAGCACCAGAATCATGGACATAGTGCATACACACTGAATGAATGAACAAACGATAAAGATAATGATATATAGTTTGTTTTACTAGTAACCATATTGTTTTATGAAAAAGTTGTTCTCGTTCGTAATGCGTACATACTGAATGATAAGCATCTACTCGTCAATGACATAAGCAAAATTTGACTGCATGTACAGATGACAGGGGGGTCATTAACAACCAACGGGAGCATTGTTAACGATATAGTGAGTACACGCTAAACAATATGCACGATAATATCGTTAATGATATCATTTTGTGCATATCATTAGAAATGATGTTATACTGTAGTGTGCTTTAGATGTGAAATAAAGACAGAAAATTTTTGAATAAAACTTATCAGGCGCTTAGGATTTCGGATACACTAGGATTCCTCCCGTGCAGTTCAAACATGGAAGAATGGAAATAAATATAATAGTGAAGTACGTCTTCAATATCTCTTATTTAATATTTCAAACCTCTGCCAGCTCAGGATTGCACTTGCACTTTAATCAGTGCACTTTGTCATATGTATTTTACACCATCATATGTGCTTACTCTATATATGTTTGGAAGTTTGGGTACTTGTGTATTATAGCGGCGCCCCCGATGTACATCGGGCGATGTTTTTATCGCATCGCATGCCATGCACCCGATGGCATGCGATGCAATGCGATTTTTGCCCCCAAATGGGTGCTTACAATGTTAAATGCACCCCCACGCCACCCCCCCAATATAAACGTGAACCCGAAGCGTGGCGAGGACGGAGGACGCGTAGGGTGCTTATACAATTTTTAATTGCATCGCATCGCATTGTATGGCATTGTATGCCATACACAATGTCATACAATTTTAAAATTGTATGACATTGTACAATATCGCGCGATATCGCGTCGCATCGCATACCATCGCATGCCTTATGGTATGCGATGCGATGGGCGCCGCTATAATACACAAGTACCGAAGTTTGTTTTTAAATGTTTTTAAATGTTTGTGAAATATTAAATAAGAGACATGGAAGACGTACTTCACCATTTTATTTATTTCCATTCTTCCATGTCTGAACTGCACGGGAGGAATCCTGGTGTATCCGAAATCCTAAGAGCCTGATAAGTTTTATTCCCCAAAAAAATTTCAGAATTTTTTTTCTTTTTTTATGGTGATGGTGAAGGTGTGAGGGACCTTCTTATTGAATTATTAACTAATTGGCAGCTGGGAGTGCGACCAATCGATAGACCAGACTTTGTTTTCAAGTGAAATAAAGACAATTTATCAAATTATAATTTTAAAATGTTGCTCCACATTTTCATTGTCACTTTCACAAGCCGGATGCTGAAATGTTATAAAACATGATTTATTTTTTATTTTGTACGTATTTCATTATGGCTTTACAGATATGGGGAAAATTCAATTGGCCTGGGGTTTACCCCACAGCTAAATGATTGTGCCACATTGGGAACAGTTATTCAATTAATTAGCCAGTTTCCTGCCTGGTAAACCATGGTCTAAGCTGCGGGCACCCACATACAGTGGCGTAACTAAGCCTCCGCAGCCCCCGCCATGGCGGGGAGGCGCAGAGTAACTATGGGCGCTGGGGGGGCTGCGGTGCTATAGTTACCCGCTGCGCTGCTGCCCGCCCGCTGCGCTGCTGCCCGACCGCATCTGCGGTCACTGGGGCAGATGTATTAAGCTTTAACAAGAGATAAATCCAAGGGTAATAAGGAGAGATAAACGTCCAGCCAATCACCTGCCAACTGCCATGTTACAGGCTGTGTTTGAAAAAAGTCAGTAAGGAGCTGATTGGCTGGACGTTTATCTCTCCTTATCACTCTTGCATTTATCTCTTGTTAAGGCTTAATACATCTGCCCCATTGTCCCATCACTCGCTCCCGGCGCCGGCTCCTGCTGATAATGAAAAGTGACACTTAGAAAATGGCTGCCCCCGTATTGCAGACAGTTTTGGCAGCCATTTTCTAAGAGTCACTTTTCATTATCAGCAGGAGCCGGCGCCGGGGGTTACATTACACTGAGTACAGTGACTGACACAGCTGCTACTGCTGCTGCTCGTGGCAGCATGAAACTTGCTTCTCACAGGAAGCAACTCAGGGGGCTGTTTTATTATCAGTGTCTGCACCCCCCCTCCCCCACTCAGGAGTCGCAGCCTCGCAGGAGAGTTACTAAAGACCCCTAGCAGCTCAGCAGCTCTGCATTTCTCCTGTACATGTTGCTCCGCCCCCTGGCTGCTACAGCTCCTCCGTTCTTCTACTTCAGCTACTTCCTTCCACTAGTGCCTGTGAGTATGAACTTATAACAAGGTCCCATAGCTATGCCCCTGCTCTTGCCCACCCCATGTGTGTCCCTGCTCCTGCCCTCCCCATGTGTTATCCTGCCCACCCCATGTGTGCCCCTGCTCCTGCCCATCCCATGTGTGTCCCTGCTCTTGCCCACCCCATGTGTTACCCTGCCCACCCCATGTGTGCCCCTGCTCCTGTCCACCCCATGTATGTCCCTGCTCCTGCCCACCCCATGTGTTACCCTGCCCACCCCATGTGTGTCCCTGCTCCTGCCTACCCCATGCGTTACCCTGCCCACCCCATGTGTGTCCCTGCTCCTGCCCACCCCATGTGTTACCCTGCCCACCCCATGTGTGTCCCTGCTCCTACCTACCCGATGTGTTACCCTGCCCAACCCATGTGTGTCCCTGCTCCTACCTACCCGATGTGTTACCCTGCCCAACCCATGTGTGTCCCTGCTCCTACCTACCCCGTGTGTTACCCTGCCCACCCCATGTGTGCCCCTGCTCCTACCTACCCCATGTGTTACCCTGCCCACCCCCTGTGTGCCCCTGCTCCTGCCTACCTTATATGTGCTCCTGCCCACCCCATGTGTGCCCCTGCCCTCCCCCTATGTGCCCCTGCTCCTGCCTACCTTATATGTGCTCCTACCCACCCCATGTGTGCCCCTGCTTCTGCCCACCCCATGTGTGCCCCTGCCCATTCTATGCCTTTGTCCCCTCTGCTATCTGTGCCTCTGTTCACTTTCCTATATATACTGTACATCACCTCTATCTGTTACCCCCCCCCCCCCCCACACTTTCCATGGCTCTGCTCCCTATGATATCTCTACCTCTGACCCCTTCCCCTCCATGTGTTCCTCTGCATCCTTCTCATGTGTTCCTCTATTGCCTTCCACATCTGTACCTCTGCTATCTCCTCATGTGTATCCATGCCTCCCTGCCTCCTGTCGGCTGCTGTCAGAAGATGCACAGACCAACAGAAACAAGACCGCGTGCAATGACACACAATTTGAAGCATGCGGGTAAGCACTATTCTCTATTAGTAAAGCACTGGGAAGGGTCATTGTGGTATTTGCTATGGGATATGGGGAGGGTTATGCTTATGTATTACAGTGTGTGGCGTAATGTGTAAGGGGCATTATCAAGAGGAGAGGGGGGCGCCAGAAACTATTTTGGCAGGGGGGAGCAAAATTTATAGTTACGCCACTGCCCCCATATTCCATGTAAAGGGCAGAATCCCATGGGTTTCCATGTGAGTTGAATGCAGAGTGCTGCGTTTATCATGGAATTTTCCTTACTGCTCCTAAACCATTGAGGATCAGCGTGCAGGGTAATCGAATAAGGCAGCGCAGGCAATTAGCGATGGGTAAACCTCTCAGCTGATTGAATTCACATTTTAAATCAAGAATCAGAGAAGATAATTCAGTTAGTGTTGAGGTTTTCCCAACAACCAGGGCCGGTGCAAGGCACCAGAGCGCCCCAGGCAAGTCGGGGTGGGGCGCCCCAGTGTCTGCCGCCCGGGTACCTGTCCTGCGGCGCTGTAAAGCTGGTGGCGGCGGCAGGTCCCTGCAGTCAATAAGAAATAACGAGCGTTATCCGCCGGGCTATGCGGAAGCGCTTCTGTTTTGGAAACACTGGCCGCACGGCGCACGCTGATTGGCTGAATCTCAGCCAATCAGCGTGCGGCCAGTGTTTCCAAAACAGAAGCGCTTCCGCATAGCCCGGCAGATATCGCTCGTTATTTCTTATTGACTGCAGGGACCCCCCGCTGCCGCCAGCTTTTACGCACATATACACCGCAGGACAGGTACCCGGGCGGCAAGGGGGGGCGAAATACCACCCTCCAGTGGCCGGCGCCCTAGGCAAATGCCTAGATTTGCCTAGTGGTGGCGCCGGCCCTGCCAACAACAAATGAATAAATAAGCTGTGGGAAGCCTGTGCATTTATTTCTGGGATTTAAGATCTTTCCTTGCACCTTCAATGCCTGTGAGGAAAAAATCCACATTAACTGCACCCATTTCATTCATTCATTGTATGTACTGTAATCTTTGGTATTGATGTTTGCAGGGCCGGCGCTTCCATTAGGCAGCTTTAGGCAGCTGCCTAGGGCCCGGGAACCTGAGGGGCGGTCAGCTGTCACTGCATAGCGGAAAAAACACAATAGCCGCCGCCCTCCATCCGCCCGCTAACCTCCATCCCCCTGGTCGCTACCCTGCATGCAACCAGTGGCGTAGCTAGAATTTTTTCTCCCCCCTGCCATAAAATATTCTTGCGCCCCCGCCTTCCCCCCAAGAAGGGGTGAGGCGATGGACTACGGGCGCCGCTGATTGAGCTGACAGGCGACCCAGGCATTCAATATGCACTGCACTGGGTCCCCGCTCATTAGATATGTACAGGGGGGGGGGGGGGGGACCAGCTCAGCGCTCACTGCTGCCTGGGTCACCTGTCAGTTCAGCCAGCGGCGCCCACCACAGACCCTGCTGGCGATGCTCCCCGTAGCTGCCGCAGGGTCTGCCACATATGTAGCTACGCCACTGCATCCATTCACCTGCTCGCCTCCATCCGCCGCCTGCCCTGAGGCAATCCACCCTCCCGCTTGCCTCCATCCGCCCGCCTCCGCCTCTATCCGCCCGTTACTGCTACCTTCCCTCCGGCCGCCTCTGCTACCAGCATGTCCCGGATCCAGTAGGCGGCTGGGGTCGGAAGCAGTGTGACTGCCCACAGTGCCCAGGATCACCAGAGACCTGAAACGAACAGGGCCATCTGCATACCTCCCAACATGATTCACTCCAGAAGGGACACAATACTCTGTTTCTGCACTTTCCTCTTAATGTATGATTGCCAGCACCTGTGTTGAACAGGTTAATTGATAAGAAAATTTTGTCTAGGACGCAGATGAACCTTGCACCGGCCCTGGATGTCTGAGAAAGTAAATGTCCTATATTTCTCACAAATTGAGTGTATTCAGAAATTAACCAAAAAAACTTTAGGCTTAATTTCTTTTCAACAGGGGAAACTTGAGATCCAGTATTCAATTTCCAAACATCACATAATGAAATGCATCGCTTAACATTTCCTCACCTAATCCGCCCTTCTTTTATAATATACCATTTCCCAATAATCCGCAGTATTGTGCAGTGTGTTTCTGTATGATTATGTTGCCTTAGTGAATGCTTCGTAATCAGGTTATAAGATCAGACCTGGAGAACATTCTTTACAAGAGCTCAATATTTCCACCATGGAGTGCAAGGTTCCTCTTCTGATTACTAAGTGCAGTTATCCTGTGGAATGTGACAGGGAATAATAACCATACTCTAAGTGGGGAGTGTTAGATCTCAAAGCATGATATATCATAGTACTGTCTTAAAGTAAACTGATATTGTTTTATTTAGAGATGAGCGGGTCCGGATTCCCGAGATCCGTCAGATCCGAATATCGGGGATCCGGGTCAGATCCGAGTCGGCTCGGGAGTTCCCGCCTGAATTCCGGACCAATAACGAGGCCGAACGTCATCATCGCGCTGTCGGATTCTCGCGGGAGCGGGATCTTATAAAAGACGCACGCGCGCCCCGCCATCTTCACTCCAATCTTGGAGAGAGAAGAGGGTGGTTGGGAAGCTCCGTGTGCCCTGTGCTGTGCTCTGTGCCATGTGCTCCGTGCTGTGCTGTGCTCCGTGACCTGCCCTGTGCCCTCACTGCCCTGTGCTGTGCTCCATGCCATGTGCTCCGTGCTGTGCTCCGTGACCTGCCCTGTGCCCTCACTGCCCTGTGCTGTGCTCCGTGACCTGCCCTGTGCCCTCACTGCCCTGTGTTGTAGACTTGTATTGAGAGTCAGTGACTGTTTATAGGCCTGAGCCCTGTAGTGTGATTTAACTAACTAGGTGCTGCAGTGCTCACACGCAGGGGCTGCAGTGTCCCCTGTCCAGGGGCTGTCCTGTGGCCCGTGCCCTGTTGTGATTTATTTAGCCCTAAGCCCTGTGTTGTGATTTATTTAGCCCTGAACTCTGTGTTTTTTGTGATTTAACTAACTAACTCAGTGCTGCAGTGCTCACACGCAGGGGCTGCAGTGCTGCTGAGTAGTACACTGTGTACAGGGGCTGCAGTAATACAAGGGGCTGTGTCCACTGTGACGGCCTATATCTTATCCATTGTCCAGTGTCACGAGTCACTCACGACATATATCCTGTGTCCTGTGTGACGACATATCCTGTATCCAGTGTGACGACATATATCCTGTGTCCAGTGTGACGACATATCCAGTGTCCAGTGTGACGACAATATATCCTGTGTCCAGTGTCACAAGTCACAACATATATCCTGTGTCCAGTGTGACATGTAATGTGTGCCGGCATATATCCTGTGCCCAGCGTGACATATATCCAGTGTCCAGTGTGACGACATATATCCAGTGTCCAGTGTGACGACATATATCCATGTCCAGTGTGACGACATATATCCTGTGTCCAGTGTGACGACAATATATCCTGTGTCCAGTGTCACAAGTCACAACATATATCCATTGTCCAGTGTGACGACATATATCCATTGTCCAGTGTGACGACATATATCCAGTGTCCAGTGTGACGACATATATCCAGTGTCCAGTGTGACGACAATATAACCGGTGTCCAGTGTCACAAGTCACAACATATATCCTGTGTCCAGTGTGACATGTAATGTGTGCCGGCATATATCCTGTGTCCAGCGTGACATATATCCATTGTCCAGTGTGACGACATATATCCTGTGTCCAGTGTGACGACAATATATCCTGTGTCCAGTGTCACAAGTCACAACATATATCCTGTGTCCAGTGTGACATGTAGGGGGAAATTTACCAATATGAAAAACCTAGTTTTTCGTATTGGTATTTCCCTTACGGTTGCATACGACTGTTTAAGTCGTATGCAAAGTCGTGTTCCGGAGGGGAAATTACAAAGCAGTCAGATACGACTGCTGTGTAACCCTCCGATGGTGTAACATCCGTATTAGAGGCCGTATATACGGCTGCTAATACAAATTATTTCTAGCAGTCTGCACGGATCAGTCAGATCCGTGCAGGCTGCAGAGTGTAAAAAAAAATAGAAAAATAAATAAACTTAAAAAAAAACGGCGTGGGGTCCCCCCCACAGCTGTAACCAGCACCAGGCTGAAGGAGCCGGGGCTGTTAATTAAAAATCAGGGAACCTGACAAATAGGGGTTCCCCGATTTTTAACAACCAGCCCCAGGCTCCAGGTCCGGGGCTGGTTCCCAAAATATGGGGGACAAAATGACTAGGGGTCCCCCGTATTTCAAGAACCAGTCCCAGGCACAACCAGCAAGCAGGGTAATGTCACAGCTGGGGGACACTTATTATATAAGGTCCCGCGGCTAAAACATTAACCCTACCGACCAGTCAGCCTGGCCAGGGGCCCTGGGGGAGTGGGGACCCCCCCAATGAAGGGGTCCCCCCCCTCCAGGACTTACCTGACCAGGCTAAAGCCTGGTACTGTCCCCGATGCCCCTGGACGGTGGGCATCGGGCTGATTATGGTGTAAAAAATAGATTAAACTATTGTTTTTTACTGTGGCACTACAAGTGCCAGCAAGCCTCCCCAGCAAGCTGGGATTTGGAGAACCACAAGTCCCAGCCTGCTGGGCATTAAAGGGCCCGCTGGCACTTGTAGTTCCACAGTTAAAAAAATAGTGCACAAAACACACTGACACACTTTTAAAATAAAACTTTAATACATACAAAGCCCACACATACTAATACTTACCTATCTTCTTCCCATAGGTCGCCCTGGTCCTGTGTCGTCGTCTTCTGGTCCTGTGTCGTCTTCTGCCTCCATGTCGACCGTCGCTGTCGCCGTCCGGATCCGACGAAATCCATTTGGGAAGCTGTGGAAGGAAACCATACTCACCTGTCCCAGCGCGACGTAGTCCAGGTAAGTGTCTTGGCAAAAAAACAAACCGACAGCCCGAAACCAAGCGGACAGGGAGACGCACAGTGTTTGTTTACATCGTGCGGCTCCGCCCCCGAATGCCGCTATTGGCCGCCTTGCGGCCTAGCGGCTCCTGATTGGCCGCTAGGCCGCAAGGCGGCCAATAGCGGCATTCGGGAGGCGGAGCCGCACGATGTACACAGAGTACCGTGCGTCTCCCTGTCCGGTCTGGTTTCGGGGTGTCGGTTTGTTTTTTTGCCAAGACACTTACCTGGACTACGTCGCGCTGGGACAGGTGAGTATGGTTTCCTTCCACAGCTTCCCAAATGGATTTCGTCGGATCCGGACGGCGACAGCGACGGTCGACATGGAGGCAGAAGACGACACAGGACCAGAAGACGAAGACACAGGACCAGGGCGACCTATGGAAAGAAGATAGGTAAGTATTAGTATGTGTGGGCTTTGTATGTATTAAAGTTTTATTTTAAAAGTGTGTCAGTGTGTTTTGTGCACTAATTTTTTAACTGTGGAACTACAAGTGACAGCGGGCCCTTTAATGCCCAGCAGGCTGGGACTTGTGGTTCTCCAAGTCCCAGCTTGCTGGGGAGGCTTGCTGGCACTTGTAGTGCCACAGTAAAAAACAATAGTTTAATCTATTTTTTACACCATAATCAGCCCGATGCCCACCGTCCAGGGGCATCGGGGACAGTACCAGGCTTCAGCCTGGTCAGGTAAGTCCTGGAGGGGGGGGACCCCTTCATTGGGGGGGTCCCCACTCCCCCAGGGCCCCTGGCCAGGCTGACTGGTCGGTAGGGTTAATGTTTTGGCCGCGGGACCTTATATAATAAGTGTCCCCCGGCTGTGACATTACCCTGCTGGCTGGTTGTGCCTGGGGCTGGTTCTTGAAATACGGGGGACCCCTAGTCATTTTGTCCCCCGTATTTTGGGAACCAGCCCCGGACCTGGAGCCTGGGGCTGGTTGTTAAAAATCGGGGAACCCCTATTTGTCGGGTTCCCTGATTTTTAATTACCGGCCCCGGCTCCTTCAGCCTGGTGCTGGTTTCGGCTGTGGGGGGGACCCCACGCCGTTTTTTTTTTTTTTATATTTATTTTTTTTTCTATTTTTTACACTGCAGCCTGCACGGATCTGACTGATCCGTGCAGGCTAAAACGCAAATAGAACAGGAAAATGGTGTTCTATTTTCCTGTCGTATTTGCGTGGGTGTTTCACACCACTTAGCAGCCGTATTATCAGTACGGCTGCTTAGTAAATCAGAAACCACCATTCTTTTGAATGGTGATTTCTGTCGTATCCTATCGATGGTGTAGGACATTCGTATTTGTAACTACAAATACGAATGTCCCATCTTTAGGACTACGAATTGTTGTATTTTTGGGATTGTAAATCCCGAAAATACAAATTCGTAAAAAAAGGTGTATTTCTCCCTACGAATACACCTTTTTTCTACGAATCCATTTTGGTAAATGTACCCCGTAATGTGTGCCGGCATATATCCTGTGTCCAGCGTGACATATATCCAGTGTCCAGTGTGACGACATATATCCAGTGTCCAGTGTGACGACATATATCCAGTGTCCAGTGTGACGACATATATCCAGTGTCCAGTGTGACGACATATATCCTGTGTCCAGTGTGACGACATATATCCTGTGTCCAGTGTGACGACAATATATCCTGTGTCCAGTGTCACAAGTCACAACATATATCCTGTGTCCAGTGTGACATGTAATGTGTGCCGGCATATATCCTGTGTCCAGCGTGACATATATTCATTGTCCAGTGTGACGACATATATCCAGTGTCCAGTGTGACGACATATATCCAGTGTCCAGTGTGACGACATATATCCTGTGTCCAGTGTGACGACATATATCCTGTGTCCAGTGTGACGACATATATCCTGTGTCCAGTGTGACGACATATATCCAGTGGCCAGTGTCACAAGTCACAACAAATATCCTGTGTCGAGTGTGACATGTAATGTGTGCCGGCATATATCCTGTGTCCAGCGTGACATATATCCATTGTCCAGTATGACGACATATATCCAGTGTCCAGTGTGACGACATATATCCAGTGTCCAGTGTGACGACATATATCCTGTGTCCAGTGTGACGACATATATCTTGTGTCCAGTGTGACGACAATAATATATCCTGTGTCCAGTGTCACAAGTCACAACATATATCCTGTGTCCAGTGTGACATGTAATGTGTGCCGGCATATATCCTGTGTCCAGCGTGACATATATCCATTGTCCAGTGTGACGACATATATCCAGTGTCCAGTGTGACGACATATATCCAGTGTCCAGTGTGACGATATATATCCTGTGTCCAGTGTGACGACATATATCCTGTGTCCAGTGTGACGACATATATCCTGTGTCCACTGTGATGACATATATCCAGTGTCTAGTGTGACGACATATATCCTGTGTCCAGTGTGGCGACATATATCCAGTGTCCACTGTGACGACATATATCCATTGTCCAGTGTGACGACATATATCCTGTGTCCAGTGTGACGACATATATCCTGTGTCCAGTGTGACTACATCTATCCAGTGTCCAGTGTGACGACAATATATCCTGTGTCCAGTGTCACAAGTCACAACATATATCCTGTGTCCAGTGTGACATGTAATGTGTGCCGGCATATATCCTGTGTCCAGCGTGACATATATCCATTGTCCAGTGTGACAACATATATCCATTGTCCAGTGTGACGACATATATCCAGTGTCCAGTGTGACGACATATATCCAGTGTCCAGTGTGACGACATATATCCAGTGTCCAGTGTGACGACATATATTCTGTGTCCAGTGGGATGACATATATCCAGTGTCCAGTGTGACGACATATATCCAGTGTCCAGTGTGACGACATATATCCTGTGTCCAGTGTGACGACATATATCCAGTGGCCAGTGTGACGACAATTTATCCTGTGTCCAGTGTCACAACATATATCATGTGTCCAGTGTGATATGTAATGTGTGCCGGCATATATCCTGTGTCCAGTGTGACGACATATATCCTGTGTCCAGTGTGATGACATATATCCAGTGTCCAGTGTGACGACAATATATCCTGTGTCCAGTGTCACAAGTCACAACATATATCCTGTGTCCAGTGTGACATGTAATGTGTGCCGGCATATATCCTGTGTCCAGCGTGACATATATCCATTGTCCAGTGTGACTACATATATCCAGTGTCCAGTGTGACGACATATATCCAGTGTCCAGTGTGACGACATATATCCTGTGTCCAGTGTGACGACATATATCCTGTGTCCACTGTGACGACATATATCCAGTGTCCAGTGTGACGACATATATCCTGTGTCCAGTGTGACGACATATATCCAGTGGCCAGTGTGACGACAATATATCCTGTGTCCAGTGTCACAAGTCACAACATATATCCTGTGTCCAGTGTGACATGTAATGTGTGCCGGCATATATCCTGTGTCCAGCGTGACATATATCCATTGTCCAGTGTGACGACATATATCCAGTGTCCAGTGTGACGACATATATTCAGTGTCCAGTGTGACGACATATATCCAGTGTCCAGTGTGACGACATATATCCTGTGTCCAGTTTGACGACATATATCCTGTGTCCACTGTGACGACATATATCCAGTGTCCAGTGTGACGACATATATCCTGTGTCCAGTGTGACGACATATATCCTGTGTCCAGTGTGACGACATATATCCAGTGCCCAGTGTGACATCTATCCATTGTGTGACGGCATATATCCAGTGTCCAGCGTGACATATATCCATTGTCCAGTGTACAGGAGCTGTGTCCAGGGGCGGTGTCCAGAGGCTGTGTCCAGTGTGACGGCTGTGTCCATTGTCCAGGGGCTGTGTCCAGTGTGACGGCTGTGTCCAGTGGACAGGAGCTGTGTCCAGAGGCTGTGTCCATTGTCCAGGGGCTGTGTCCAGGGTGACAGGCTGTGTCCAGTGTCCAGGGGCAGTGTCCAGGGGCTGTGTCCAGGGGCAGTGTCCAGTGTCCAAGGGGCTGTGTCCAGTGTGACAGGCTGTGTCCAGTGTAAAGTAAGAAAAAGAAATAAAAGTAATAAATAAAATAAAAACACATTTTTGGAGGATGATGGAGGAGGAAATAGTGGGAGTGCTGAAGCTGCTACCACCAGTCATGACAAGGCCGATACCTCTTTGTATTTGCTGTTTGGAGCATTTCTCTTTTTTTGGGATAGTTTATTAAACTGCCACCCTGTCTGCCCCTGCAGTGCCGCTCTGCCAGGTTGGAAGTGTAAGGTCCACATGTATGTGATGCCGACTGCTGTCGCTTAGCTTAGTCATTCAGCTACCTCGGTATACCCTTTTGGCCCAACTACAGTAAATGAAAACAATTTTGGGTACTTGTGAGTTATCCGGGCTGCCGATTTTGTCCTTAAGTTTGGTTAACTTAAGGACACCCGACCGACGCGATGCCCACGATTTAGCTCCAAATCGGGGGCATCGCGTCGGTCGTGGCCGTTATAAGGGGCCGCGACGCGATGCCCCCGATTTCCCATAGACAGTAATGTTAAAAGACACGATATCGGGGGCATCGCGTCGGTCGTGGCCGTTATAAGGGGCCGCGACGCGATGCCCACGATTTCCCATAGACAGTAATGTTAAAAGACACGATGGACCCGATTTCCCATAGACAGTAATGTTAAAAGACGCGATGGACCCGATTTCCCATAGACAGCAATGTTAAAATAAAATTACAATGTGAAATTGGGCAATATGTTTTAAAAAAAAATGTTTCATGGCCCCCCACCACCGTTAACGCCACCCCGCTATTGAAGCCAACCCGAAGCGTGGCGAGCGCAGCGGTACGCGTCCTCCGACCTTTTCATGCCCTACTATCCACTAGGGCGTGGAGTGAGAATAGATTAGTGTGGCGAGCGCAGCGAGCCACCGAGCCCGAAGCGTGGCGAGCGGACGCGGACACCTGTGAAGCCCGCAAGGGCACGCGGATACCTGTGAAGGTGTCCACGTCCCCTCGCGGGGCTCGCTGCGCTCGCCACGCTTCGGGCTCGGTGGCTCGCTGCGCTCGCCACACTATTCTATTCTCACTCCACGCCCTAGTGGATAGTAGGGCATGAAAAGGTCGGAGGACGCGTATCGCCGCCCCTCGCGGGCTCGCTGCGCTCGCCACGCTTCGGGTTGGCGTCAATAGCGGGGTGGCGTTAACGGTGGTGGGGGGCCATGAAACATTTTTTAAAAAACATATTGGCCAATTTCACATTGTAATTTTATTTTAACATTGCTGTCTATGGGAAATCGGGTCCATCGCGTCTTTTAACATTACTGTCTATGGGAAATCGTGTCGGAAATCGGGTCCATCGTGTCTTTTAACATTACTGTCTATGGGAAATCGTGGGCATCGCGTCGCGGCTCCTTATAACGGCCACGACCGACGCGATGCCCACGATTTCGGGCGCGATGAAAAAATCGGCAGCCCGGATAACTCACAAGTACCCAATTTTGTAAGCTGTGAAGTGATCAAAATTGACTAGAAATGAGTGGAAACTAATGTTATTGAGGTCAATAATATTTTAGGGGCAAAAACAGGCCCAAATTCTGTTATTTTAGCCATTTTTAGCATTTTTTCATAAAAAATCCAGTTCCAAAACCAAAACCCTCATGCATTATTTTGTGACGGTCACATTTATGCCCATCACATATTAACCTAACCCATTTTAACCCCTTCATGACAGAGCCAGTTTTTGCCTTCCTGACAGAGCCCTTTTTTTCAAATCTGGCATGTATCACTTAAGTGGGGATAACTTTTTTTTGCTTTTACTTATCCCAGTGATTTTGAGATTGTTTTCTCGTGACACATTGTACTTCAAGTTAGTGGTAAATTTTCGTCGATACAGTCTGTGTTTTTTTGTGAAAAATACCAAAATGTCGTGAAAAAATGGAAAATTTTGCGATTTGCAAAATGTCACATTTTCTGCTTGTGAGACAAATAAACATACCACTCAAAATAGTTAATAACTAACAAAGACCATATGTCTACTTTATGTTGCCATCATTATTTCAACCTCCTTTTCATTTTTTTGGACACTAGGAGGCTTCAAATATGAATAGCAAATTCTCAAATTTTCAAGAAAATTTCAAACTCTGATTTTTTTAGGGACCAGGTCAGTTATGATGTGACTTTGAGTGACTTGTATGTGAGACACCCCCATAAATGATGCCATTTCAAAAACTGCACCCCTCACAGTATTCAAAACAGCATTTTGGAAGTTTGTTAACCCTTTAGGTGTTTCACAGGAATTAAAACAAAGTGTAGGTGAAATTTCAAAATTTCATTTTTTTTGCAGATTTGCAATTTTAATACATTTTTCTAAGGAACACAGTAGATTTTACTAGAGAAATGTGACTAAAAATTGATTCCCCCAATTCTTTGGTTTTCATAAATATCCTATATGTGGCCCTAGTGTGCACGGTGACCAAACCACAGGCTTCATAATAGAAGGAGCACCTACTTGATTTTGGAGCCTCCTTTTTATGAGATTATTTTTTAGGCACAATGTAGGTTTCTAGGCACCATAAGATGCTAAAAGTTAGGTACCCCCCCACAAGTGACCCCATTTTGCAAACTACACCCTTCAGGGAATTCATCTAGGGGTATAGTGTACATTTCAAACCCCCAGGGGTTTCACCAATTGTGGTACAACTGGGCAGTGAAAATGAAAAAAAATTAATTTTTCATTTTCACAGCTCAGTTGTATCAAAATTGGTGAAACCCCGGGGGGTTTGAAATGTACACTATACCCCTTGATGAATTCCCTGAAGGGTGTAGTTTGCAAAATGGGGTCACTTGTGGGGGGGTTCCACTGTATGGGTGTTTCGGGGGTCATTCAACCAGAATCTGTGTCCATCGCGTCTTTTAACATTACTGTCTATGGGAAATCGTGTCGGAAATCGGGTCCATCGTGTCTTTTAACATTACTGTCTATGGGAAATCGTGGGCATCGCGTCGCGGCTCCTTATAACGGCCACGACCGACGCGATGCCCACGATTTCGGGCGCGATGAAAAAATCGGCAGCCCGGATAACTCACAAGTACCCAATTTTGTAAGCTGTGAAGTGATCAAAATTGACTAGAAATGAGTGGAAACTAATGTTATTGAGGTCAATAATATTTTAGGGGCAAAAACAGGCCCAAATTCTGTTATTTTAGCCATTTTTAGCATTTTTTCATAAAAAATCCAGTTCCAAAACCAAAACCCTCATGCATTATTTTGTGACGGTCACATTTATGCCCATCACATATTAACCTAACCCATTTTAACCCCTTCATGACAGAGCCAGTTTTTGCCTTCCTGACAGAGCCCTTTTTTTCAAATCTGGCATGTATCACTTAAGTGGGGATAACTTTTTTTTGCTTTTACTTATCCCAGTGATTTTGAGATTGTTTTCTCGTGACACATTGTACTTCAAGTTAGTGGTAAATTTTCGTCGATACAGTCTGTGTTTTTTTGTGAAAAATACCAAAATGTCGTGAAAAAATGGAAAATTTTGCGATTTGCAAAATGTCACATTTTCTGCTTGTGAGACAAATAAACATACCACTCAAAATAGTTAATAACTAACAAAGACCATATGTCTACTTTATGTTGCCATCATTATTTCAACCTCCTTTTCATTTTTTTGGACACTAGGAGGCTTCAAATATGAATAGCAAATTCTCAAATTTTCAAGAAAATTTCAAACTCTGATTTTTTTAGGGACCAGGTCAGTTATGATGTGACTTTGAGTGACTTGTATGTGAGACACCCCCATAAATGATGCCATTTCAAAAACTGCACCCCTCACAGTATTCAAAACAGCATTTTGGAAGTTTGTTAACCCTTTAGGTGTTTCACAGGAATTAAAACAAAGTGTAGGTGAAATTTCAAAATTTCATTTTTTTTGCAGATTTGCAATTTTAATACATTTTTTTAAGGAACACAGTAGATTTTACTAGAGAAATGTGACTAAAAATTGATTCCCCCAATTCTTTGGTTTTCATAAATATCCTATATGTGGCCCTAGTGTGCACGGTGACCAAACCACAGGCTTCATAATAGAAGGAGCACCTACTTGATTTTGGAGCCTCCTTTTTATGAGATTATTTTTTAGGCACAATGTAGGTTTCTAGGCACCATAAGATGCTAAAAGTTAGGTACCCCCCCACAAGTGACCCCATTTTGCAAACTACACCCTTCAGGGAATTCATCTAGGGGTATAGTGTACATTTCAAACCCCCAGGGGTTTCACCAATTGTGGTACAACTGGGCAGTGAAAATGAAAAAAAATTAATTTTTCATTTTCACAGCTCAGTTGTATCAAAATTGGTGAAACCCCGGGGGGTTTGAAATGTACACTATACCCCTTGATGAATTCCCTGAAGGGTGTAGTTTGCAAAATGGGGTCACTTGTGGGGGGGTTCCACTGTATGGGTGTTTCGGGGGTCATTCAACCAGAATCTGTGCTGCAAAATCCAAAAATCACTCCTTCCCTTCTGAGTCCTGCCATGCACCCAACTGGTATTTTTTGGTCACACATGAGGCATTGCCGTACTCGGGAGAAATTGGGGCACAGATTTTGGGGTGCTTTGTCTCCTTCATTCCTTGTGAAAATGATAAATTTTGAGCCAGATCTGCATTTTTGTGTAAAAAAATGTAATTTTTTACAGAAAAATGCAGTTCTGGCTCAAAATTTTTTATTTTCACAAGGAATGAAGGAGACAAAGCACCCCAAAATCTGTGCCCCAATTTCTCCCGAGTACGGCAATGCCTCACGTGTGACCAAAAAATACCAGTTGGGTGCATGGCAGGACTCAGAAGGGAAGGAGTGATTTTTGGTGGTGGAATGAATGGTGGGTGCTATGTCGCATTAGCAAGACCCCCGAAGCACCAATACAGTGGAACCCCCCCACAAGTGACCCCATTTTAGTCACCAGCTTTGGGAGGGGGGCTGGCGCTGCGGCTGGCGGGGGGGTGGGAGGGGTGCTGGCGCTGCGGCAGCCGGGTGGGTGGGAGGGAGGGGGGCTGCCGGGTGGGAGGGGGGGGGGGGCTGGCGATCGGTGCTAATCGGTGCGGTATATACACACACACACACACACACATATATATATATATATATATATATATATATATATGTGTGTATATATATATATATATATATATATATATATATACATATATATACACACATATATATATATATATATATATATATATATATATATATATATATATATATATATGGACAAAAACAAAGGAATGGGAAGAGAGCGCTTCCTGGTGTATTAAAAGGGAGTTTTATTGGACACCAACACGGTAAAATCCCAGGTACAACAATGACTTTGCCCGTACCTGTAATAAAGACACTGTGGGCTGGCTACCACACGGCTTAAACAGTATAACCACAAACGACAGGCTGCTCACACGGTCCGTGCTGTAAGAGGCGCCGGGTCTCAGTATCGTGCTGACGCTGGATTGCGCCGCATAGAAGCGGGACACCGGTGGGCGAGAGACAGACGTCCGAGGAGACACAGGAGAGCAGGAACGTAGCAGGCCACGCCCTGACGCGTTTCGTCACTGGGGACTTCGTCAGAGGGCGTGGCTACTGCTGACGTTCATGCTCATTACATACTACACAACTGCCAATCACAGTGCGAGGGCCCGACTCGTCTGGGCAAATAGAAAGAAAGCTGGGAAATACACAGCTGTTTATCATTACATAAAAATTGTCAAACGACTGAACAAAGTATACTTAAAAACATATTTCAAAAATATAGGAATTATACCCTATACCACTAACGCTATTATAGAAAAATAAAGCGTATTTAGAACGGAGAAGAAAAGTAGAAAAAATAAATGAAGAGTAAAAATCGGCCGCGCACATATATTGGCAGCTGTACCACACAGTAAATATTACATAAGCAACAATATTAAAAAACCACATTAATTCATACCTACATATAGCAATACAAAAATTCCATAAAAAACAATTAATAAGATATACATATATTGTCGACACAGCACAAAAGTCGACTTTTTACAGTCAATTTATAAAAAATGCAATATATTAGGCAGTAGTAAGTAGATGTTTGGCAAGACAACGTATCAGGGGGTTATGAGAACATACACTTAGTTAATGAAAGGGGTAATCTCGTACCCCTCATTCAGACCATGGGGAACAAGCGTATTGAGAGTCAGAATCCATGACGTCTCACGTTTTAGTAGAAATTTTTCCATATCCCCCCCTCTTTTCGGTTGCTGTATTCTTTCAATACCCTTTACACGTAAGCTAGAAGGGTCACACCCATGTACTTCTTTAAAATGTCGGGATACCCCATGGTTTGTGACCCCATGTTTGATGTTTCTAATGTGCTCAAGGATACGGGTCTTCAGGCACCTTTTAGTTTTCCCGACGTACCTTAAGCCACATCCGCATTTAAGAAGATAAACTACGAAAACAGAATTACAGTTAATAAAATCTTTGATTCTGCAATCTGAATCCCATATATTTGCACCTTTTTCAACAAAGGGACAGACCTTGCAGCCATTACAAGGGAAACTGCCCTTTATTGATAAAAAAGTGTCACTAGGAGTCCGTGACGGCAGACTCACTAGCTGACTTTTTGAGACCATAGATTTGACTGTTTTAGCACGTCTAAAAACAATTTTTGGCCATTCTGGTAAATGATTGGCCAAGATTGGGTCCAATTTTAAAACGTTCCAATGTTTCCTGAACATTGAATGCAGTTCTTTGTCACCATTACTGTACTGGGTTGTAAACATAGTGTCAAAGGAAGTACTAGTATTTGGGGAGGGGGGAACCTCATTCTTAGTGACCAAAAGGTTTCTCCTATCAAGATTTTTTGCTCTTGTCAATGCTGATTTGATAATACTTTCGGGGTAACCCTTTGAGGGGTACGAGATTACCCCTTTCATTAACTAAGTGTATGTTCTCATAACCCCCTGATACGTTGTCTTGCCAAACATCTACTTACTACTGCCTAATATATTGCATTTTTTATAAATTGACTGTAAAAAGTCGACTTTTGTGCTGTGTCGACAATATATGTATATCTTATTAATTGTTTTTTATGGAATTTTTGTATTGCTATATGTAGGTATGAATTAATGTGGTTTTTTAATATTGTTGCTTATGTAATATTTACTGTGTGGTACAGCTGCCAATATATGTGCGCGGCCGATTTTTACTCTTCATTTATTTTTTCTACTTTTCTTCTCCGTGCTAAATACGCTTTATTTTTCTATAATAGCGTTAGTGGTATAGGGTATAATTCCTATATTTTTGAAATATGTTTTTAAGTATACTTTGTTCAGTCGTTTGACAATTTTTATGTAATGATAAACAGCTGTGTATTTCCCAGCTTTCTTTCTATTTGCCCAGACGAGTCGGGCCCTCGCACTGTGATTGGCAGTTGTGTAGTATGTAATGAGCATGAACGTCAGCAGTAGCCACGCCCTCTGACGAAGTCCCCAGTGACGAAACGCGTCAGGGCGTGGCCTGCTACGTTCCTGCTCTCCTGTGTCTCCTCGGACGTCTGTCTCTCGCCCACCGGTGTCCCGCTTCTATGCGGCGCAATCCAGCGTCAGCACGATACTGAGACCCGGCGCCTCTTACAGCACGGACCGTGTGAGCAGCCTGTCGTTTGTGGTTATACTGTTTAAGCCGTGTGGTAGCCAGCCCACAGTGTCTTTATTACAGGTACGGGCAAAGTCATTGTTGTACCTGGGATTTTACCGTGTTGGTGTCCAATAAAACTCCCTTTTAATACACCAGGAAGCGCTCTCTTCCCATTCCTTTGTTTTTGTCCAGATTGTTTCTCCGTTGAACCCAGGAGCTTATTGGGAGATTGAGCTGCAGTCCATAAAGTGACTTTGGTGCATCTGTTCCCCTGAGTTAATCTCAGGTGGTATTGCTGGACTTACTGATTCCTACACACCATCAGCGCTACAATATTCAAGTACTTTTTCTATATATATATATATATATATATATATATGTGTGTGTATATATATATATATATATATATATATATATTTTTTTTTTCAGTGCATATATTTTTTAACTTTTTCTGCAGCTTGATGCTGCTGCTGCTGCTGCGGGGGGGAGGGGGGAGGAGGGCAGCGCTGCGTGCGCTCCAGACGCTCCGGGGGAGCCGGGGGAGCTGCTGCTGCTGCCGGGTGAGTGCCCGGCGGGTGCGAGGGGGGGGCTGCACATCGGTGGTGATCGGTGCTGTACTTGACAGCACCGATCACCACCGATCCCTGTGTTACCGAGCGGCTTAGCCGCCGGTAACACAGGAAACGCTGTGAATGGCTGTTCAGATTTGAACAGCCAATCACAGCGATCGCCGACCGGGGGGGGCACCCCTGCCCCCCCTGGGCGGCGAGGGGGGATGTCTGCTGTCAGGGACAGCAGACATCACCTAACTGTCACTGCGTCTCTAGACGCAGTGACAGTTAGAAGTCATGACGTATATATACGTCAAATGTCGTGAAGGGGTTAATCAAAACACACATATACACACACACACACACACACACACACACACCAGCACACGTTCAACAGCTCAGTTCCACCCTGTTCCCCCTCACTTTAACCCTTGGAAATGAGGTTTCACATTGCTCTTGCTATTGATTGACACATGTATTAATTTTTTACAGAAAGTATTTTTAACCCCTTCCCGACAATTGACGTACATTTACGTCATGGTCGGGAAGTACTTCCCGACACATGGCGTAAATGTACGTCATGGCATTTAACTGTCACCGCGTCTATAGACGCGGTGACAGTTTCAACATGTCTGCTGTCCCTGACAGCAGACATGTCCGTGCATGCCCAGGGGGGGCTGCGATGCCGCCCCCCCGTCGGCGATCACTGTGATTGGCTGTTCAGTGTGAACAGCCAATTACAGCGTTTTCTGTGTCACCGGCGAATAACGTTCGCCGGTGACACGCGATCGGAGGTGATTGGTGCTGTAAAGTACAGCACCAATCACCGCGGGGTGTAAGGGTGACACTGGTGTCACCCCACCTCACCCCGCCCGCCCCCAAAGGCCGTGATTGGTCCGTCGGACCGACGGACCAATCACAGCCATGGAGGGGGGTTTAAACTAACGGTGACTGCACTGCAGACGCCATTCCGGTCTGGAATTGCGTGCAGTGCGGTCACCGTGCCAATCTGCCGCGATATACTGACCAGAACCTTGCAAAATACTTACCTGATCCTTGCAAATATCTTGGCTGCTTCATCTGTGCTTGTAGTGTGCTGGATGCTTCCTGGATCCTGTTACTTGTGACTTCCTGTGAACTTGTGCTGCTGCAGTGTAATAGCGTTAGTTAGATAGAGAGAGATAGAGAGACATAGTGCTGTATTTTGTGCTGCTGCAGTGTGATATAGTTATAGAGATAGAGATAGAGAGAGATAGAGAGAGATAGAGAGAGATAGAGAGAGATAGAGAGATATAGAGAGAGATAGAGAGAGAGAGATAGAGAGGCCTAGTGACAGAGAGTGCTATATTTTGTGCTGCTGCAGTGTGATAGTTATAGATAGAGAGAGATAGAGAGAGATAGAGAGAGAGAGATAGTGACAGATTGTGCTATATATTTTTTATATAACTGACTGCTGCCCCCCCTTTTGTGCTGATCAGTATAAATTAACTGATCAGCAACTTTTTGGGGGCGCAGGGTATTTTTATATATATATATATACCTGTCACTGCTGCTGCTGCAGTGTCATAGAGTGTTAGATAGTGAGAGATAGAGAGATAGAGAGAGATAGCGACAGAGAGTGATAGAGAGTGCTAAATTTTGTGTCTGCTGCCCCCGCCTTTTGTGCTGATCACTATATCTGAGGTGATCAGCAACTTTTTAGGGGTGCAGAGGTTTTTTTTTTTTTTTTATATATACCTGCCAGTTGCACTGTCAGTTGCACCTGCTGCCCCTCACTGGTAATCAGTGTCGCATCACTGATCACCCTTTTTTTTTTTGTGTGTGCTGTGGGGTCTTTTTTTAATTTTTTTTTTTACACACACTGTGATTTTGTGGGTGTCCTGTGGCCGCTGTGCGCGGATCAGTGACGTACATCACTGATCATCTTTTTCGGCACAGGGTTGATCTATTTTTTTTTTTTTTTTATCAAATTCCTGTTGCCTTTCAGCGCTGTTCAGTGACGGACGTTACTGACCAACATCTGTGCTCAATTTTTGGCGCAGGACCTTTTTTTTTTTTTTTTTAACCCCTTCAATTTTTTTTTAACCCCTTCAATTTTTTTTTTTTAACCCCTTCAATTTTTTTTTTTTTTTAACCCCTCCATTTTTTTTTTTTGTATAAAGTATTTTTTTTTTTCTGCACACTACATACACACTACACACTACATACCCCCCGGGTTGAAATAAAGTTTGTACCCCCCCCTACACTATACACGTGTTGAAACATTTCACTACCAGTAACACAAAAATAAAAATGCCATCCCAAATGTCATCCCAAATGTCATCCCAGTCATCCAGAAGAATGTATTCAGCGGAGGAGGCATATGCCCTGCTTGCTTCTGACTCTGACACAGCCAGTGATGCAAGCGGGGAATTTGAAGGATTCGCCTTAAGCTCCTCTTCCTCCTCTGGTGATGAGGGACCCCCTCAAAGATGCCCCCGTAGAGCAGCTGAGACCCCCCCCCCCAATAATTGATCTCGTATGGACCCCACCACCAGACAATTTTGAGCCCCAGGTTCCTGAGTTTTTGGCCATGCCAGGAATCCAATTTGATTCCACAGGTCTCAGAGAAATTGACTTTTTCAAATTATTTTTCTCTGATGATTTTATAAATTTAATGGTGGACCAAACTAATTTATATGCCCAGCAGTTTATTGCTCAAAACCCCACGTCATCATTTGCTAGGTGGACCCCTGTAGATGCAGTAGAGATGATGACGTTTTGGGGTCTGGTGTTTCATATGGGCATAGTAAAAAAGCCAGAAATTAGGCAATATTGGAGTACAGATGTTCTGTACAGCACCCCATTTTACCGTATGGCCATGCCCCGGGCTCGATTTGAGACGATCCTTAAATTTTTGCATTACAACGATAATGCACAGTGCCCACCCAGAGATGATCCCACCTTTGACCGGCTATTCAAAGTCAGGCCGGTCATTGATCATTTCAGTGCCAAATTTGAAGACATGTACATCCCAGATAAATTCATTTGCATAGACGAGTCCCTTATACATTTTAAAGGAAGGGTTAAATTCCGCCAGTACCTTCCCAGTAAGAGGGCAAGGTATGGCATAAAAATGTATAAGTTGTGTGAAAGCACCTCAGGGTACACCCACAGGTTTAGGGTATATGAAGGGAAGGATTCAAGAATTGAACCGCCAGAATGCCCCCCCTCCCTCGTAGGTGTTAGTGGAAAAATTGTCTGGGATTTAGTGCACCCCTTCCTGGATAAAGGTTATCACCTCTATGTGGATAACTTTTACACCAGCATCCCCCTGTTTAAGGCCCTTGGTTCAAGAGGTACAGCAGCTTGCGGTACTGTGCGCAAGAACCAAAGAGGCCTCCCAAAAACGCACATTGCCCAAGTAATGAGAAGGGGTGAAAGCAGGGGAATATGCACCGAAAATATGTTGTTGGTCAAATATAAGGACAAGAGGGATGTCCTTATACTGACAACAATTCACGGAGACAGTACCACCTCCGTCCCTGTACGAGGTACCAGTACCCACACCTCAAAGCCTAATTATATCCTGGATTACAATAGGTACATGGGCGGAGTGGATCTTTCAGATCAGGTACTGAAGCCGTACAGTGCCCTGCGGAAAACAAAAATCTGGTACAAGAAGCTGGCCGTGTATATCATTCAGATGGCACTGTATAACGCTTACGTGCTATTCCGTTCTACCGGCCAGAGGGGGACATTTATGCACTTTCAAGAGGAAGTCATAAAGGGCCTAATATTTGGGAACCAGCAGGCTGAGGGCCCCAGTACTTCTAGTACTGGCCCCCGTATTGTACCAGGGCAGCATTTTCCTGATGAAATCCCCTCCACTGGAAAAAAGGGCAGGACACAAAAAAGGTGCAAAGTTTGCTATAAAAAGGGAATAAGAAAGCAAACTATTTTCCAGTGTGACACTTGCCCCGACAAACCCGGCCTATGTATAAAGGAGTGTTTTAAAATATACCACACATCTATGGATTATTAGGTTCATAATTTCACCGTGCTTCGGGGGTCTTGCTAATGCCACATACCACCCACCATTCATTCCACCATAATCTGAGCCGCAAAATCCAAAAATCACTCCTTCCCTTCTGAGTCCTGCCATGCACCCAACTGGTATTTTTTGGTCACATGTGAGGCATTGCCGTACTCGGGAGAAATTGGGGCACAGATTTTGGGGTGCTTTTTCTCCTTCATACCTTCTGAAAATGAAAAATTTTGAGCCAGAACTGCATTTTTGTGTAAAAAAATGTAATTTTTCATTTTTACTGCCCACTTGTATCAAAATTGGTGAAACCCCTGGGGGTTTGAAATGTACACTATACCCCTAGATGAATTCCCTGAGGGGTGTAGTTTGCAAAATGGGGTCACTTGTGGGGGGGTTCCACTGTATTGGTGCTTTGGGGGTCTTGCTAATGCGACATAGCACCCACCATCATTCCACCAGAATTTGTGCTGCAAAATCCAAATATCACTCCTTCCCTTCTGAGTCCTGCAACTTTTTGGTCACACATGAGGCATTGCCGTACTCGGGAGAAATTGGGGCACATATTTTGGGGTGCTTTTTCTCCTTCATACCTTCTGAAAATGAAAAATTTTGAGCCAGAACTGCATTTTTGTGTAAAAAAATGTAATTTTTCATTTTCACTGCCCACTTGTATCAAAATTGGTGAAACCCCTGGGGGTTTGAAATGTACACTATACCCCTAGATGAATTCCCTGAGGGGTGTAGTTTGCAAAATGGGGTCACTTGTGGGGGGGGTTCCACTGTATTGGTGCAACATAGCACCCACCATTCATTCCACCAGAATCTGTGCTGCAAAATCCAAAAATCACTCCTTCCCTTCTGAGTCCTGCCATGCACCCAACTGGTATTTTTTGGTCACATGTGAGGCATTGCCGTACTCGGGAGAAATTGGGGCACAGATTTTGGGGTGCTTTTTCTCCTTCATACCTTCTGAAAATGAAAAATTTTGAGCCAGAACTGCATTTTTGTGTAAAAAAATGTAATTTTTCATTTTCACTGCCCACTTGTATCAAAATTGGTGAAACCCCTGGGGGTTTGAAATGTACACTATACCCCTAGATGAATTCCCTGAGGGGTGTAGTTTGCAAAATGGGGTCACTTGTGGGGGGGTTCCACTGTATTGGTGCTTTGGGGGTCTTGCTAATGCGACATAGCACCCACCAAAATTCCACCAGAATCTGAGCTGCAAAATCCAAAAATCACTCCTTCCCTTCTGAGTCCTGCCATGCACCCAACTGGTATTTTTTGGTCACATGTGAGGCATTGCCGTACTCGGGAGAAATTGGGGCACAGATTTTGTGGTGCTTTTTCTCCTTCATACCTTCTGAAAATGAAAAATTTTGAGCCAGAACTGCATTTTTGTGTAAAAAATGTAATTTTTCATTTTCACTGCCCACTTGTATCAAAATTGGTGAAACCCCTGGGGGTTTGAAATGTACACTATACCCCTAGATGAATTCCCTAAGGGGTGTAGTTTGCAAAATGGGGTCACTTGTGGGGGGGTTCCACTGTATTGGTGCTTTGGGGGTCTTGCTAATGCGACATAGCACCCACCAAAATTCCACCAGAATCTGAGCTGCAAAATCCAAAAATCACTCCTTCCCTTCTGAGTCCTGCCATGCACCCAACTGGTATTTTTTGGTCACATGTGAGGCATTGCCGTACTCGGGAGAAATTGGGGCACAGATTTTGGGGTGCTTTGTCTCCTTCATTCCTTCTGAAAATGAAAAATTTTGAGCCAGAACTGCATTTTTGTGTAAAAAATGTAATTTTTCATTTTCACTGCCCACTTGTATCAAAATTGGTGAAACCCCTGGGGGTTTGAAATGTACACTATACCCCTAGATGAATTCCCTGAGGGGTGTAGTTTGCAAAATGGGGTCACTTGTGGGGGGGTTCCACTGTATTGGTGCTTGGGGGGTCTTGCTAATGCGACATAGCACCCACCAAAATTCCACCAGAATCTGAGCCGCAAAATCCAAAAATCACTCCTTCCGTTCTGAGTCCTGCCATGCACCCAACTGGTATTTTTTGGTCACATGTGAGGCATTGCCGTACTCGGGAGAAATTGGGGCACATATTTTGGGGTGCTTTTTCTCCTTCATACCTTCTGAAAATGAAAAATTTTGAGCCAGAACTGCATTTTTGTGTAAAAAAATGTAATTTTTCATTTTCACTGCCCACTTGTATCAAAATTGGTGAAACCCCTGGGGGTTTGAAATGTACACTATACCCCTAGATGAATTCCCTGAGGGGTGTACTTTGCAAAATGGGGTGACTTGTGGGGGGGTTCCACTGTATTGGTGCAACATAGCACCCACCATTCATTCCACCAGAATCTGAGCCGCAAAATCCAAAAATCACTCCTTCCGTTCTGAGTCCTGCCATGCACCCAACTGGTATTTTTTGGTCACATGTGAGGCATTGCCGTACTCAGGAGAAATTGGGGCACAGATTTTGGGGTGCTTTTTCTCCTTCATACCTTCTGAAAATGAAAAATTTTGAGCCAGAACTGCATTTTTGTGTAAAAAAATGTAATTTTTCATTTTCACTGCCCACTTGTATCAAAATTGGTGAAACCCCTGGGGGTTTGAAATGTACACTATACCCCTAGATGAATTCCCTGAGGGGTGTAGTTTGCAAAATGGGGTCACTTGTGGGGGGGTTCCACTGTATTGGTGCTTGGGGGGTCTTGCTAATGCGACATAGCACCCACCAAAATTCCACCAGAATCTGAGCCGCAAAATCCAAAAATCACTCCTTCCGTTCTGAGTCCTGCCATGCACCCAACTGGTATTTTTTGGTCACATGTGAGGCATTGCCGTACTCGGGAGAAATTGGGGCACATATTTTGGGGTGCTTTTTCTCCTTCATACCTTCTGAAAATGAAAAATTTTGAGCCAGAACTGCATTTTTGTGTAAAAAAATGTAATTTTTCATTTTCACTGCCCACTTGTATCAAAATTGGTGAAACCCCTGGGGGTTTGAAATGTACACTATACCCCTAGATGAATTCCCTGAGGGGTGTACTTTGCAAAATGGGGTGACTTGTGGGGGGGTTCCACTGTATTGGTGCAACATAGCACCCACCATTTATTCCACCAGAATCTGTGCTGCAAAATCCAAAAATCACTCCTTCCCTTCTGAGTCCTGCCATGCACCCAACTGGTATTTTTTGGTCACATGTGAGGCATTGCCGTACTCGGGAGAAATTGGGGCACAGATTTTGGGGTGCTTTATCTCCTTCATACCTTCTGAAAATGACAAATTTGAAGCCAGAACTGCATTTTTGTGTAAAAAAATGTAATTTTTCATTTTCACTGCCCACTTGTATCAAAATTGGTGAAACCCCTGGGGGTTTGAAATGTACACTATACCCCTAGATGAATTCCCTGAGGGGTGTAGTTTGCAAAATGGGGTCACTTGTGGGGGGGTTCCACTGTATTGGTGCTTTGGGGGTCTTGCTAATGCGACATAGCACCCACCAAAATTCCACCAGAATCTGAGCTGCAAAATCCAAAAATCACTCCTTCCCTTCTGAGTCCTGCCATGCACCCAAATGGTATTTTTTGGTCACATGTGAGGCATTGCCGTACTCGGGAGAAATTGGGGCACAGATTTTGGGGTGCTTTGTCTCCTTCATACCTTCTGAAAATGACAAATTTGGAGCCAGAACTGCATTTTTGTGTAAAAAAAATAATTTTTCATTTTCACTGCCCAGTTGTACCACAATTGGTGAAACCCCTGGGGGTTTGAAATGTACACTATACCCCTAGATGAATTCCCTGAGGGGTGTAGTTTGCAAAATGGGGTCACTTGTGGGGGGGTTCCTAACTTTTAGCATCTTATGGTGCCTAGAAACCTACATGGTGCCTAAAAAATAATCTCATAAAAAGGAGGCTCCAAAATCAAGTAGGTGCTCCTTCTATTATGAAGCCTGTGGTTTGGTCACCGTGCACACTAGGGCCACATATAGGATATTTATGAAAACAAAAGAATTGGGGGAATCAATTTTCAGTCACATTTCTCTAGTAAAATGTACTGTGTTCCTTAGAAAAATGTATTCAAATTGCAAATCTGCAAAAAAAAAGAAATTTTGAAATTTCACCTACACTTTGTTTTAATTCCTGTGAAACACCTAAAGGGTTAACAAACTTCCAAAATGCTGTTTTGAATACTGTGAGGGGTGCAGTTTTTGAAATGGCATCATTTATGGGGGTGTCTCACATACAAGTCCCTCAAAGTCACATCAGAACTGAACTGGTCCCTAAAAAAATCAGTGTTTGAAATTTTCTTGAAAATTTGAGAATTTGCTATTCATATTGTAAGCCTCCTAGTGTCCCAAAAAATTAAAAGGAAGTTGAAATAATGATGTCAACATAAAGTAGACATATGGTCTTTGTTAGTTATTAACTATTTTGAGTGGTATGATTATTTGTCTCACAAGCAGAAAATTTAACATTTTGCAAATTGCTAAATTTTCCATTTTTTTACGACATTTTGGTATTTTTCACAAAAAAACACAGACTGCATCGACCCAAATTTACCACTAACTTGAAGTACAATGTGTCACGAAAAAACAATCTCAAAATCACTGGGATAAGTAAAAGCAAAAAAAAGTTATCCCCACTTAAGTGAGACATGTCAGATTTGAAAAAAAGGGCTCTGTCAGGAACGCAAAAACTGGCTCTGTCAGGAAGGGGTTAAATGACCTACAAAACCAAAACTCATATATACACAGGATTACAGAGGGTACTGCTGTCAACATGTAACTAACTACAATAAAGGATAGTCACACAGTTGTCAGCTCTAATAAATGTATGGCTTATTCCATAAAGGACCTATGTATGTTGGGAAAGCCGGCCTAGCCTTGTGCCTCTGTCAAAATGGACAACCCTTTGCAGTAACCAATGTACTGATAAGGTCCTAACATTTCATCTCCTTGCCATTTACAATCTGCATCAACTATACAGCAGTGCTCGAAGTGGAAATTTGAAAGTGGGGGTATGGAAAATTAAAAGAAGTAGTTATGCGCACGCCTAAGGTGCGTTCCGGAAAAGGGGGAGTGGTCACTCAAAATGGGCATGGTCACTCAAAAGGGGGGGTGTCTACGTGTAGTGTACCACACCATATACCCCTTATCGGTACTCTTTACCTAGAACGGCGCCCATCGCGGTGATCGCGACATCGCGGGCAGTACATAAACGGCCGCGACGCGATGCCCGCGATCACCGCGATTTTCCCATAGGGAACAATGTTAAAAAGCCAGATTGACCGCGATTTTGCATTCAATGCCTCGATGCCCGCGATTTTCACATAGGAATCAATGTTAAATGGGCTACAGAGCCCAAATAGGCAGAATTAACCCTTAAATGTCCCCCCAATTTTTGTACGCCACCCCACGATCCACGCGAACCCGAAGCGTGGCGAGCGCAGCGGTACGCGTCCTCCGACCTTTTCATGCCCTACTATCCACGTCGGCGTGGAGTTGAGAATAGAATAGTGTGGCGAGCGCAGCGAGCCACCGAGCCCGAAGCGTGGCGAGCGGACGCGGATACCTTCACAGGTAAACGCGTCCCCTCGCGGGCTTCACAGGTGTCCGCTTTTCGCCACGGATACCTGTGAAGCCCGCGAGGGGACGCGTATAACTGTGAAGGTATCCGCGTCCCCTCGCGGGGCTCGCCACGCTTCGGGCTCGGTGGCTCGCTGCGCTCGCCACACTATTCTATTCTCAACTCCACGCCGACGTGGATAGTAGGGCATGAAAAGGTCGGAGGACGCGTACCGCCGCCCCTCGCGGGCTCGCTGCGCTCGCCACGCTTCGGGTTGGCGTGGATCGTGGGGTGGCGTACAAAAATTGGGGTGACATTTAAGGGTTAATTGTGACTATTTGGGCTCTGTAGCCCATTTAACATTGATTCCTATGTGAAAATCGCGGGCATTGAGGCATTTTAAAGTAAAATCGCGGTCAATCAGGCTTTTTAACATTGTTCCCTATGGGAAAATCGCGGTGATCGCGGGTACACGATTTTTATGTACCCGCGATTTACCCGCGATGACCGCGATTTTTTACCCCCGACGCCCGCGATTCTAATCGCGGGCGCCGTTCTAGGTAAAGAGTACCCCCTTATCTCTTATATATTTAGCCAGATCTGTCAGTCAAGCAGTGTGGCAAACGGTGGGCGGGGTTTCACAGGTGATTGACAGGCCCATCCACCGTCAGCCACACTGCAAAAGCAAGGCACCTCCGTCCTACTGTTCTCCACAAGCACACACCCCTCCTCGCACACCACTCCCCATGCCTGCCCACTAACTCCATCCACGCCTGCTCACCACCCACAACCCCTCCCCTAACACACTCATCCCCTGCCCGCCCATAAGGCATCTACACACCGCGCGCCCAGCCCCCCCCCCTCATATACGCGCGCCGTCCCACCGCCCCACCGGGCATTTCACCCGCCCCCCTTCAACATTAACACGCCCCCCCCCCTTCTGCCACAGCGGTCCCCGGCTAACCCCGCCCCCCGACACGCTGATCTGGGTCGGGCGACGGCTGGACCACGCCTGCGGCACACATCATTATCCCACCGCCCCGCAGGACATTTCGCCCGCCAGAGGCGTAGCGAGGGCGGTGCCGGCGGAGCACACGCTACGGGCGCAGGATGATTGCATGGCGCCGGAGCTGTGCTGTGGCACCGCCAGCTCGCTCGCCAGCCAGCCAGCTCCCCCACCCGCCCGCCCGCCGGCTAGCTTCCCCGCCCGCCAGCAAGCTAGCTTCCCCGCCCGCCAGCTAGCTTCCCCGCCCGCTTCCTCACTCCGTCCGGTGCATGAGACATGCATTGCTCGCTGCTGCTATTTAAAATTCACGGGTCCCGCTGGACCGCTAGCCAATGGGCGCTTGCGGTCCAGCAGCCAATCAACTGATGGCTGCTGGACCGCGAGCGCCTATTGGCTAGCGGTCCAGCGGGAGATATGAATTTTACGTAGCCGCATATCTCTCCCGGACACGGCGCAGAGCGGGCGGCAGTGCGCACACTGACAGGGGGGAGGAGAGGGGAGGGGTGCACACACACACACACACTGTCTCTGTCAGCACAGGCAGGGGGGGGCGCCTGGCTGTAACTATGGTGTACTCTCACCCTGCTGCACTCACCCTCCTAACCACATAACCCACCCACCCTGCTGCACGCACAAACCCACCCTACTGCAGCCACTCACCCACCCACCCTGCTGCATCCTACTGCAGCCACCCACCCACCCTGCTACATCCTACTGCAGCCACCCACCCACTCTGCTGCACCCACAAACCCACCCTACTGCAGCCACCCACCCACCCTGCTGCATCCTACTGCAGCCACCCACCCACCCTGCTACATCCTACTGCAGCCACCCACCCACCCTGCTGCACCCACAAACCCACCCTACTGCATCCACCCACCCACCCTGCTGCATCCTACTGCAGCCACCCACCCACCCTGCTACATCCTACTGCAGCCACCCACCCACCCTGCTGCACCCACAAACCCACCCTACTGCAGCCACCCACCCACCCTGCTGCATCCTACTGCAGCCACCCACCCACCCTGCTACATCCTACTGCAGCCACCCACCCACCCTGCTGCACCCACAAACCCACCCTACTGCAGCCACCCACCCACCCTGCTGCATCCTACTGCACTCACCCACCCACCCTGCTGCATCCTACTGCACCCGCCCACCCTGCTGCACCCTACTGCCCCCTTGGCATCGAGCATGAAGCCTCTTGGCATCGAGCATGAAGCCCCTTGGCATTGAGCATGAAGCCCCTGGCATTGAGGTAAGTGGCACTTATGTGTCAAATGTGTAATCGGCATTATGGTGTGTTGTATGTAATGGGCATTGCGGAGTGTTTTATAGTATGTAATGGGCATTGCCGAGTGTTATATAGTATGTAATGGGCATTACGATGTGTTATATAGTATGTCATGGGCATTACGGAGTGTTATTTAGTATGTCATGGGCATTACGGTGTGTTATATAGTATGTCATGGGCATTACGGTGTGTTATATAGTATGTAATGGGCATTACGGTGTGTTATATACAGATGGGGCCGGGCTCATCTTTCCAGGGAATGGCGATGGCGACGCCATTCGCCATTCCCTGCTCCGGCGCCATCTGTGTGTCGGAAGGGGACGCGCGCGCACGAGGTGCGCGCGCGTCCCCTTCCGACGGTGCTGCCGTCCCCTTCCGACGGGCGCCCGGTGCCCACACCGGGCGCCCGCACCCCCCCACAGCCGCCTCGGGTCCCCCCAGCCCCCCTCGAGCGGGAGGCGGACAGTATTGCGTCCGCCTCGCCCGCCAGCCGCCCGGATACTGAGACGCACGTGCGTGGGGGACGCACGCGCGTCTCAGTCAGATGGCGCGCCGTGTTGCTGGCGGATCGCCAGCGGCATGCTGCTGGCGATTCGCCAGCAAGCATAAGGCTTGCCCCATCTGTAGTATGTAATGGGCATTACGGTGTGTTATATAGTATGTAATGGGCATTACGGTGTGTTATATAGTATGTTATGGGGATTACGGTGTTATATAGTATGTCATGGGCATTGCGGAGTGTTATATAGTATGTCATGGGCATCATGTGTGGGCTTATGTGTAATTGGAATTACAGAGTTCACTAAAATGTCCAATGGGCATTACGGTGTGTGGTATAATGTTGGTCCCTGCCCACTTTTCACTGTGCAGGAGCCTCACCTACTACAAATTGGGGGGGAGGGGGGGCGCGAAACATGCCTTTGCTCCGGGCGCCGTGGCACCTAGCTACACCACTGTCGCCCGCCCCCCTGCTGCCTCACACATGCAGCAACACCGGTCCCCCCCTAACCCCGCCCCCCGACACGCTGATCTGGGGCGCTGCGGCACATTATCTTTGTCAACATGGCTCCCTTCTGCCACAGCGCTCCCCGGCAAAGGCAGATAAAAAAAACCCGCCCCCCAGACCCGCTGATCAGTGTCGGGCGACGGACGGTACCCGGCTCCGGCACCAATAATAACACACAGTCGGAAAATGGCTGCCCCCATACAGCATTATGGGGGCAGTTATTTTCCGAGGGTCTGTTATTATATTACCACTGCACCCTGAGCCGGCTACCGCCCGTCACCAAACACAGATCTGCGTGTCGGGTTTCTGTGAGAAGGGGGGCGGGTTCATGTTGGTGACGGAGCAGGGGCACGCTACAGGCTGTTGCTGTAAGGAGGGGGGAGGACAGTAGTATAGTCCGCCAGACTCCCCCTGCAAAAAAAACAGCCTAGCGCCTGCCCACCACCAAGGGGGATGCGCACAGTGCCCCACCCGCATCCCCCAACGTCACCTTTCTGTCAGAAGGGGGGCGGGTTCATGTGGGTGACGGAGCCGGGGCACGCTACAGGCTGTTGCTGTAAGGAGGGGGGAGGACAGTAGTATAGTCCGCCAGACCCCCCCTGCAAAAAAAACAGCCTAGCGCCTGCCCACCACCAAGGGGGATGCGCACAGTGCCCCACCCGCATCCCCCAACGTCACCTCCCCTCACACTATATCTCACACTCACATATATTTCTAATTCTGATGGGGCGAAGCCCCTCACAACGGTGTGAAGAGCGCCCGGAGGGCGCGATGAATCACCTAGTACACAATATACAGCACACCCATACACTACTAATGTCCATTTTCCCCACATGCACCCCATACCCCTCTACCCCCCAACACACCCTACCTCCTACAGACACTCTGTGGGCGAGATTCACCAAACTGAAAATGCGGTAAAAACCCCGTTTTCGGGGTTTTTACTGCATTTCCATATGCAGCAAAGCCCCACCTCCGGGGCTTCACTGCGTGGGGTTACGCAAGTTCTAGATGGCGTAACCCCATGGAAGCCTATGGGCTTCCCTTCGTGTCCCCCGCCGCCCCACGCGCCCTCCGCAGATCTGCAACGCACCCCCCTCACCTGTGTCCGGGCAGCCTCCTACTGTGCTGCCCGGACCAGTGATCTCCTCCTCCCTGCACCTCTTCTGAGTGCAGGGAGGAGGAAACGGAGCACCCACACAGCGGGTAAGGGTGCAGGCAGGGAGGGGGGACCCGCTGCACATCGCCAGCCTTCGCCTTGGCGTTAATAATCGCATATGTTAATGCATATGCGATTATTAACAATGCGAATGCCAGCGATGTACAGCGGGGGTTATTAGTGAATCCCGCCCTATATGTGATAAACTCATATATATGGCAAGGATGTAAGGTTTCAACATGTATATGTGCATACAGTGGAATAGGGCATATGATGCCATACTAAGTATTCTTAATATAAGATACTATTATTTGTCTAAAAAATGTATGCTTTCCCCATAGGGGAAGTTAAGGGTACACTGGATTAAGAAACAAATGTCTTCATAGAAGGCAGCACAGACTTCCATGGGAAGCAGAATATTTAGTAGTTAAAAAAAAATAAACTGTAATCCCCCAACAGAGGAGAGTGGACTAGGCCACCCAGAGAGGTGTAAACCAGAGGGCAAGTTCGGATGCCCTGTGCAGAGGGGTTTGAGGACGGACATGGGCAAGACCTCTGTCAATAAAGTTGTGGGGCACGCGGAAAGAGCGGGACTGGTGTGAGCGCGTGCTGCTGGATATAAAGGAGAGAGCCGTTAATGGCTGAGGGAAGTTGCGGGGTCTCAGGAAAAGGAGCAGAGCTGAGCGGTGTGTGCGTCTGGCGTGCAACACAGTGACCGGGACTTGCCTGGATTCTCAGCAGGCAGAGACTGTCAGCAGGAGTCCGCGGTGGTGACAGTAAACACCGGAGCCGGAGGGTGTGCAGTACATCCGAGAGACTGTGGCAGCTAAGGTGGTGATCTCCAGGGGTGGCCGGCCATTGAGAGCGGGATCAGCTGGAGATGCAGCAGCCGGTGACTGACAGGCGGGGAACACGCCGTGATGCATCATCAGTAAGATGGCTTTAGGGCGGAGAACAGGCGGCCCTGAGGCAGAGCAAGCACAGCGAGGGGTGTGGTGAGTAGTGATCCAGCCCCAAAAGGCAGTAACGCAAATGTTTTTTTTTAAATCAGTGCTCGAAGAAAGTTCCGGTATGCCATACCGCTGTATACCGGCCCACTTCGAGCACTGCTTTACAGTATGTCAATGTAATGGGGGTAAGGTGTGCCTCTCCTTGCACCTTTACTACATGGATTCAATGGCAAGCTTCAACAGGGGTATGAGTGGTATTTGTGGTGGACACACAGTAGTCATTGGTGTGTGTGGGATGCTACACACCAAATACAAATGTTGTTTGAATTGCAGGTGTGTGTGTGTGTGTGCAAGACAATGGTTGTTGTGCCATGGTCATCACGTAGTAGTTTATTGTTAGAGAGGGGAAAGTTTTGTCTTTAGTGGTGCACCAATTGGCAAGAAAGAGATCATAAAATATATCTTTTATTGTTTTAGCTTAAAAAAAGGCCTGCGAAATATGACAAACAACATAAAACATCAAACAAGTGAGTACAGTGCATTAAAAGATGCACGTGCTGAGTCTTAAGCTGGCCATACATCAGAAAGATCGATCTTTTTTTTTTTTTGATAAACATTTTATTATTTCAATAAGTACATATTCACAGATATGCATTAATAATTATTATATCAATGAACAATAAACAATGAACAATATATACGATATCTGATGCCTCCTATGCTTCAAGAGGAACAACTTGTGTTATCATAAGGAGCAGAGTTCAGGGGGGGGTACAATAAACAAAAGTGAGAAAGATCGATCTTAACCCCTTCCCGACATTGCCTTTTAAGGTAATTTTTTTTTTTTTTTTCCTCCTTGCGTTCAAATAAGCGTAACTTTTTTAATTTTCCGGCTATATAGACACATGAGGGCTTTTTTTTTGCGGGACAAGTTGTACTTTGTAATGGTACCATTTACTATACCGTATAATATTCTGGGGAATCAGGAAATAATTCAATGTGGGGTAAAAAAAAAAAAAACCGCCATTGCACAATTTTGCGCTGGTTACGGTTTTTTTGGAGTTCATAGTTCGTTTAAAATGATGGGTTATCTTTATTCTATGGGTCGTTACGATTCTGGTGATACCAAACTTATATAGTTTTCGTTATGTTTTACCACCAAAAAAAAAAAACGCAACTTTTACGGTTTTTCTAATTTGCGTTGCGTCACCATGTTCTGCGGCTTATAACTTTTTTATTTTTCCACCTACGGACCTGGGTGAGGGCTCATTTTTTGCGGGCTGAAGTGTACTTTTTAATTAATACCATTATGGGATATGGGCGACTTTCTGATCTCTTTTAGCTATTTTTTTTTGGGTAGGCGATGCGACCAAAAAACGTAGTTTTGGCGTTGGGGATTATTTTCCGTTTACGCCTTTAACCGTGCGGGATAACTAATGTTATATTTTAATAGATCGGACTTTTAGGAACGCGGCGATACCAAATATGTTTATTTTTTTTATTATTTATTTATTTTTATTTGGGAAATGGGGAAAGGGGGGTGATTTGAACTTTTAATATTTTATTATTTTTTTTTTATTTTTAAACTTTATTTTTTTTTTTTTTTTACTTTTACTACAAGGCCCCCTAGTGTACTTGACCACTAGGGGGCACGATCGCCTGTACTAGGTTCAGCCATAGAGCTCTATGGCTGAACGTAGTGATTTTTTGCACTTCCTATTACATCCTGCCTGAGGCAGGATGTAATAGGTATGCATACACGGACAGCACAGGGGTCTACATTAGACCCCTGGCTACCATGGCAACCGATCGGCACCCTCCGATCGCGCTGCGGGGGGCCCCGATCGGCGCCGGAGGGGGGCGCCCCCCCTCCGATCAGCTATTTAAGCACTGCGGTCGCTTTGCCCGCGGTGCTTAAAGGGTTAACCGGCCACGATCGGCGAACTCGCCGCTCGTGGCCGTGAGAGCAGGGACCTGGCTGTAATATACAGCCATTTCCTGCTCTCTTTCAAGCCAGCTCACTCCGTGAGCTGGCTTGATTCCCCCCCAACCGACATATGACGTAAATGTACGTCATATGTCGGGAAGGGGTTAAGATCGATTGGGCTCATGATTGTGTACAATTTCCCTTGAAATCCCCGGCAGTCCTTGGTGGTTTTTGGACACACAATCTACTCACAATCCATCATACAATCAGTCATACAATCCATCTGCTGCATGATTATGTACACAAGATGTGCACACAATCCGCATACAATCCATCTTACAATCAATTGAGATTGTATGATTGGGTACAATATCTTTCTGATGTATGGCCACCTTTAGATCCACTGTCACAGTATTAATATATGCCTGTGGCGATGTGTGGGAGACACTTTACAATAATCCTTCATCAATTGTATGATTTATTAATATTGTGGAAAAGTGTCACCAACTAATTTCTAAGGTCTGTGTACTGATTTAGCTAATTGCTGCTGGGTACTTAATTATCTTATGATAACACTCGTTGTTTGCTGTAGTATGAATGTGTCCGTGGTAATGCCAAAACGGTTCATTCAGACAGCATATTACACTAATCCTTATAATATTCAATAATGTAGGTAATTACAGTTCCTTACGGTGCAGCGGCACCAATAAGTATACTGATACTAAACCCGCACATGAATTAGGAAGTGTTGCTGTAGGCAAACAAGCATGAGTATTGGTGTATGGCTGAAAGATAAATCAACCGACAATTACAAGTTATTAGTATTGTCATTGTTCCCATACAGTATATTGTGATAGCTGTAATTATACCAATTCATATACAGTTATGGTGATATACGTATTCTAGCGGTTGGGGTCACCGCTGCTGTTGTTAGCTCAAAGCAAGTTGCTGCCGCCAGCAGCGTCTCTCCTGTAGGGAGAGTGTCAGCCGTGAGGCAGCCTGGAGTGTGCTAGTCGGCATGCTATGTGCCGGCTGTCATTCAGGTGAAGGCAGCGTTTAGTAAACACAAAAATACATTTGAGTCCTAATAAGGACTGATATACACAGACAAAAGTATTAGACAGTGATCTGAAGACGTCCGCACGGCTTGGTCGGCCGGCATACGCTTCGCAGATCTTCCTCAGGGCCATAGGGGATTGGGAGCGGGTAGGGGTTTGGGAGTGGTAGGGGTTTGGGAGTGGCTAGGGGATTGGGAGCGGGTAGGGGATTGGGAGCGGGTAGGGGATGGGAGTGAATAGGGGATTGGGAGCGGGTAGGGGAGCGGGTAGGGGTTTGGGAGTGGATAGGGGTTTGGGAGCGGGTAGGGGTTTGGGAGCGGGTAGGGGTTTGGGGGCGGGTAGGGGTTTGGGAGTGGGTAGGGAATTGGGAGCGGGTAGGGGATTGGAAGCGGGGAGGGGTTTGGGAGTGAATAGGGGATTGGGAGCAGGTAGGGGTTTGGGAGTGGGTAGGGGATTGGGAGTGGGTAGGGGATTGGGAGTGCCAGTGGGTAGGGGTTTGGGAGCGGGTAGGGGATTGGGAGTGGGTAGGGGATCGAGAGCGGATAGGGGTTTGGGAGTGAATAGGGGATTGGGAGCAGGTAGGGGATTGGGAGTGGGTAGGGGATTGGGAGCGGGTAGGGGTTTGGGAGCGGGTAGGGGATTGGGAGTGGGTAGGGGATTGGGAGCGGGTAGGGGATTGGGAGTGGGCCTCCTGGTCGGCCCCTGCTTCCTCTTGCTGCCTATGGTCCCATGCGGCTCTTTGACGTGCTGTGTATATTTTATGCAATTGAAGATGTGGTGTTGTAGGTGGAAGCCATGGAGATTTGGTAGGAAAAAAATAATAATATTAGTTTAACTACTGTAGTTCTAAAACAATACACATAACTCTTTTAAAACTAGCATACAGAGGGTATGTAAAAATGTTATAGAAAAATAAATAACCCACTCACACTCAGTCACACTCAGTCACACTCACTCACACTCACTCATACCCACTCACACTCAGTCACGCTAATTCACACTCATCCACACTCACTCACACTCACAATCACTCACACCCACTCACACTCACTCACACCCACTCACTCACACTCAATCACACTCATTCACACTCACTCACACCCACTCACACTCAATCACACTCAGTCACACCCACTCACACCCACTCACAATCAGTCACACACACTTACACTCAGTCACACACACTCACACCCACTTACACTCAGTCACAGTCACTCACACCCACTCACACTCAGTCACACTCACTCACACTCACTCACACCCACTCACACTTTCACTGTACCAATGTCACCCTCATACAATCATTCTGGCTATCATGGGCAAATAAGAGCAGACGCAGGCACTAATTTTGTGTTTAATGCTAAAATACTCACAGCGTTCAATTCTGCACCTCAGGTGCTGGAGAAGGTTCGGCTGACGCCTCCTCAGGTCGGACCATCTGCGCTCCAATTGAGCGATGGTCCGCCGTACGCCGGTCCTATTAATTATGCAGCGCCAGGCTGCAAGGTACACTCAGCACTTATCCATATTTGATATATAGGGCCCAGCCCGCCCTAGCCTCCGCTCCATAACTCCCACAAGGGCCACATTGGCAATGGCGCAGTAAACAAATGCAGGAACATATATTAATAATGCTGTTCTCTGATTGGTTGATAACATTCTTATTTGGTATTAACTTTATTTGTAATATTTCAATTAACAGTATGTATGCGAACATTCGTTCGGCTATACCATTGCATTGCATGGCAACGCAACACATGGCAACACATCGCATGGCAACGCATTGCATGGCAATGCATCGCATTACTTAGTCTATGCATGTATGTATAGGCATATATTTACAAAAATGTATACATACACATACACATATGCGCATGTCTCCTGCCTACATAATGTAATTTTTAACAGTTCTGACCATACCTGGCTGAATGACTCAACTAGTAATTTTAAAATATCAGCAATACGAGCCACCATATAGAAACATAGAATTTGACGGCAGATAAGAACCACTTGGCCCATCTAGTCTGCCCCTTTTTTAAACATGTTACCTCAAACCATATTTGATCCTTATTTTTTTGTAAGGATATCAATATGCCTATCCCAAGCATGTTTAAATTGTACTACTGTATTTGTGTCTACCATCTCTGATGGGGGGCTATTCCACTTATCTACTACTCTTTCTGTGAAGTAATTCTTCCTCACATTTCCCCTGAATCTTCCTCCCTCTAGTTTCAGTGCATGTCCTCGTGTTCTGTTGCTCCTCTTCCTGTGAAGAATGTCTCCCACCTGTACCTTGTTAAAACCCTTGATATATTTGAACGTTTCTATCATGTCCCCCCTTTCCATTCTCTGCTCTGAAGTATACATATTAAGATCTTTTAGGGAACTGGCAGCTACAGGTTTGGATGTAATTAATACTTGAATTACCTATAGAATCAATGAAGTGGGTGTAGAGCTGGGCTGCAGGCACGTGTTTAAGTGTATTAATGTCTTTGAAAGATGTGGAATAAATTTTAGTGTATATATGCTGTTGGAAAATTATGTTTTACATGTGATGGTATTGTATGTAATGTATATTGATAAAATTTAATAAAGAAGTATAAAAAAAAAAAAAAAAAAAGATCTTTTAGTCTTTCCTGGTACGTTTTGTGATGTAGGCCATGCACCATTTTAGTTGCCCTTCTTTGTACAGTCTCTAATCTTTTAGTCTTTCCTGGTACGTTTTGTGATGTAGGCCATGCACCATTTTAGTTGCCCTTCTTTGTACAGTCTCTAATGTATATAATGACTACCTTGACCAAACAGAAAAAACACATACCAAATTTACTGTTAAAGTACAATACACATAGAAATCAACTCACCTGACATGCCGTCAAACATCAGCTATATAGAGATTAAACAAAAAACAAGGGTTAGAACATTTCAGAAAAATCCAATACATGTAGAAAGGCCCCTACCAAGGCCAAATGTGGCCGCAAGAAATAATGTTGTTCCCTCCCTATTGATCTCCATTATTTGGTCCCAAATTTTTCCCTTTGTTGTGTGTTCCAGCTTCTTGTTTGCAATGTCGATCCTATCCCGTGCAAAGGGTACCCAAATTGCAGGTCTCTTCTCTTGAAAAGCTTTATTTGTGTTTTTTTTTATGTTGACCCTGGCTGCCAGGATTAGTGGCTGATGCCCAGGCAGTGTTGGTGTGGTAAATCACTTGAGAAGACACCTGTTGTGTGACAAATGATTCTGCTGATGCTATATTTGGTACTTGTTTCCTAGCACGGCCACCACGATTCCTATCGTGGTGGTCGTGTCGGAAAAAATCGCGTCGGTCGCGTCGGGTGCATACCAAAACGCACACGATGCGACCGACGCGATGTACCCGATTTCTCCATAGGCTTCAATGTTAAAATAATTTAACAGTGAAGCCTATGGAGAAATCGGGTCTCCATAGGCTTCAATGTTAAATTATTTTAACATTGAAACTGAGTACATTTAACATAGAAAAAAAGGTAAATGGCCCAATATGGGCCATTTCTCATTGGCTATGGCCCCGGCATGTGTGTAAAAAATAATGGCCCCCCATTGTGGGCGCCACACCCACGATTGACGCGAACACGAAGCGTGGCGAGCGCAGCGGTGCACGTCCTCCGACCTTTTCATTTCCCTACTATCCACGTCGGCGTGGAGTTGAGAATATATAGTGTGGCGAGCGTGGCGAGCGCAGCGAGCCCCGCGAGGGGACGCGGATACCTGTTAAGCCCGCGAGGGACGCCCCTTGTGGGCTTGACAGGTATCCGCTGCGCTCGCCACGCTTCGGGCTCAGTGGCTCGCTACGCTCGCCACACTTTATATTCTCAACTCCACGCCGACGTGGATAGTAGGGGAATGAAAAGGTCGGAGGACGCGCACCGCCGCCCCTCGCGGGCTCGCTACGCTCGCCACGCTTCGGGTTCGCGTCAATCGTGGGGGTGGCGGTCACAATGGGGGGCCATTATTTTTTACACACATATGCCGGGGCCATACCCAATGAGAAATGGCCCATATTGGGCCATTTCCCATTTTTTCCTATGTTAAATGCACTCATTTTCAATGCTAAAATATTTTAACATTGAAGCCTATGGAGAAATCGGGGGCATCGCGTCGGACGCGCATAGGCTTCAATGTTAAAATATTTTAACATTGAAGCCTATGGGGAAATCGCGGGCATCGTGTGCCTTAAAGTTAAGGCACACGATGCCTGAGATTGTGGCCGTGCTAGGAAACAAGTACCCTATATTTTGTCCTGCCTGTGTTTTTTTATTTATTTTTCCCTTTACTGATCGTTTTCCTGTGAAAGTGAACAGGATTTAAAATATTAATAAATGAAAAAAAAATAACTTTGTGTTGTTTGTGATTTCATTTCTCTGCATATTTGTTGCTAGATTTGTGTGACCAGGCTAAACACACCTATGTTGTAAGGGTGTCCATGTAGTAATGGGGAAATATATCACATATTGCATCAATCAAAGATACTGGGCGAGATTTAGTGGGTTGACCGTTTTTTTTAATAAGGTGTGTATTCCGGCATGAAAAGTGCGAGAAAGGGCGATTTTCGGGATGAAAAGTGCGATTTTTTTAGTCATGAAAAGGTGCGATTTTTGTGAAATGTGTGATTTTGTGATAAAAAAAAAAAAAAGAAATGGCGTGAGGTCCCCCCTCCTGTACATAACCAGCCCCGGGCTCATTGAGCCGGACCTGGTTCCAAAAATACGAGGGACAAAAAGCGTAGGGGTCCCCCGTATTTCTGAAACCAGCACTGGACTCTTGGACCGGTCCTGGTTCCAAAAATATGGGGGACAAAAAATCTGGGGGTCCCCCGTATTTTGAAACCAGCACCGGGCTCCAACAGCCCGCAGTGTCATGCCACAGCCGGGGGACACTTTTTACACAAGGTCCCCCGGCCGTACCATGAGCACCGTGGCTGGTCAGCCTTGGACGGGGTACCTGGAGGAGTGGGGACCCCCCCAATAAAGGGGTCCCCCCCCCCAGGCTTTACCCGTCCAGGGCTGAAGCCCGGGGCTGTCACCGGCGTCCCTGGCCATTGGACACCGGCCTGATAGTGTTAAATTCACATTCCTAACATTGCTTAACACAGGAGAACTACAAGTGCCAGCAGACCTCCCCCGCATGCTGGGACTTGGAGAACCACAAGTCCCAGCATGCGGGGCATTAATGGGCCCGCTGGGACTTGTAGTCCACCTGTAAAAAGAATGTTAAAATAAAGCACACACACAGAAAAGTAAAACTTTATTACATACACACACACACACACCTCACTTTTACAACCACATACTCACCGATCCAGGATCCAGCGCTGGTCTCCCTTCTGCTGCAGAGCCGGCTACCCCCGCACTGACAGCGGGGACAACCGGCTTTCTCCGATGCAGCTAACAGCTTCTGTCGCGTTGTCCCAGCGCTACAGAGGCTGAGAGCGTCTTTGGCTTATGCGTCTCCATGTTTTACTTTTCTGTGTGTGTGCTTTATTTTAACATTCTTTTTACAGGTGGACTACAAGTCCCAGCGGGCCCATTAATGCCCCACATGCTGGGACTTGTGGTTCTCCAAGTCCCAGCATGCGGGGGAGGTCTGCTGGCACTTGTAGTTCTCCTGTGTTAAGCAATGTTAGGAATGTGAATTTAACACTATCAGGCCGGCGTCCAATGGCCAGGGACGCCGGTGACAGCCCCGGGCTTCAGCCCTAGCCGGGTGAAGCCTGGGGGGGGGGCTTTATTGGGGGGTCCCCACTCCTCCAGGTACCCCGTCCAAGGCTGACTAGCCACGGTGCTTACGGGGGACCTTGTGTAAAAAGTGTCCCCCGGCTGTGGCATGACACTGCGGGCTGTTGGAGCCCGGTGCTGGTTTCAAAATACGGGGGACCCCCAGATTTTTTGTCCCCCGTATTTTTGGAACCAAGACCGGTCCAAGAGTCCGGGGCTGGTTTCAGAAATACGGGGGACCCCTACGCTTTTTGTCACCCGTATTTTTGGAACCAGGTCCGGCTCAATGAGCCCGGGGCTGGTTATGTACAGGAGGGGGGACCCCCACGCCGTTTTTTTGGTTTTTTTTACTTTTACACATATTTTACCAAAGAACCATACACAGATCACAATGATCTGTGCATGGCTCTGCCAAAATCGCCATGTTTCAGACAAAATCGCCAGTCAGGATCAGGTCTATTTTTTTTTTTGCTGTTTAGACCATTTTTTTGGGCGATTTCCAAATTCGCATCTCATTAAAAATGCGAATTGTATATTTTTCAATGGGGAAAAAAACTGGATGCGAATTCTGGAGTTAAAAAAAATCGCACTTTCAGAAAGTGCGATTTCGCGGCAAATCCCGCATTTTTTGCTGATTTTCGCATCTCATTTATTATGCGAATTCGGGAAAAAGTGCGAAAACGGCCGTTCTTGCGATAAAAATCGCCAAAAACCCAACATCGACCTCTAATAAATGTCACCCACTCCTTTAGTTCCTTTTTGTTTAAATGGTAGACTTTTTTTGGGCTGCAATGAGTTAATAGGTTAATGCATAAATTGTAGCTGTAAATGGATTAATTATTCTAAATTGACCAGAGGACTGGATTGAATTGTGTTCAGCTGGGAGTATTTTAGGTGCTTGGCGTACTGATTGCCCGATCCGAATGCGTAGCGCATGAACCATTGCCCTCCGAGAAGTGAAAGCTGCTTGTTTGCACCAAAGATTTCTGGAGTGTTGGGTCGCGGGCGATCGGTGAGCGGTCCGAATCCACGCCTCCTAGTTCTCGTGCACACCCATGTAGACGCCCAGATTTCTGCCCAGTTTTCCCCTCTTTGAAACCGCGCCCATAGATACGCCCACATTACGCCCATATTGTCCAAGAGGGTTCAGATGACATTTTTACACTGTAGTGATCAGACCGAGTGCGGAAAGACAACGTTGCACATGCGCAATGCATTGCCTACGCATGCGCACTCTGCTGAAATTCGCCATCTGAATGAATGCGGACCTGTCCGACTCAGTCAGAATAAGTGCCACGGTTTTGTCCATTTGAGAAGGAATTTGCCTTTGCGAGTAAACCAGATAAAGGCCAAGGTCTTTGGACTATGAGCTGTGTTGTTGTACCTACTTTATGGTGCACAGCAGACAAAACGCGGCTCATAGTCCAAAGACCTGGGCCTTTATTCTGGTTCACTTGCAAAGGCAAATTCCTTCTCAAATGGACAAACCCATGTGTACTGCAGGTGGGGCAGATGTAACTTGTGAGAGAGTTAGATTTGGGTGGAGTTTTACTTCAAAGTGAAATTTATATTGCAGTGTAAAAATAAAGCAGCCAGTATTTACCCAGCACAGAAACAAAATAACTCACCCAAATCTAATGCTCTCTGCACGTTACATCTGCCTCACCTGCAGTGCACATGGTTTTGTCCATTGAGAAGGAATTTGCCTTTGCGAGTGAACAAGAATAAGGGCCCATATGCAGTCCTAATATGCTGATTTTTGGATTACAGGTATCTTTCTCAATGTACTCTGCTGGGTGATGACAGAGTCACTAAGAGGTGTGTGTGTGGTGGGGGGTGCATTAATACAAATGCTAATCGTGCGACAGCGCTGCAGAAAACACTGAAAAACTGTATCGGCTGCACTTTCCCAGCGCTTTGGCCAGGAAATTGTCCCCTGTGCCATTTCTCCCCCACACACCGCTCTACTAGCACTCAGTGATGCGCTGCTGGATAAAGAGAAAGAGGTCTGGGCGGGACAGAAACTGCACAAGACCTCCTCCTCTCTTTGGGAATTATGCAGACTTGATCGGATGGCTACAAATTTGCAAGCTGTTCGATTATCCATTGACTGCGTATGTGTACTGATTGTATTGCACATGCACAGCTGTTTTTTTGTTGGCCTACGTAAACTGATAGAAAGACAGGCGGAGTCAGTGAGTGATGACTGCACCTGTGCACCTGCCGGGTGACCTGGAAAAAGTAAACTGTATATTATCCCTATAGATTGTAAGCTTGCCAGCAGGGCCCTCCTACCTCCATGTCGGTTTGTATCTACCCAGTTTGTTTAATCACTGTTGTTTCCAATTGTAAAGCGAAATGGAATATGCTGCGCTATATAAGAAACTGTAAATAAATAATAAATAACTGTGCGGGGTCCTGAGAACCGAGTTTGAGAACCCCTGTTCTAGAAGATAATAGATAATATCTGATTGGTTGCCCATAGCAACATCCCGTTTGAAACAGAACTCCCATCTTAGTAAATTCCCCCCCACTGTCTGCTGTCACTAAATAGTGGGAGAACTCTAAAGTATTCGGAAGTTTCCCCAAAATTTGGGGAATGTAGGCAAGTTTCATTGGATAATATGATACACAAAACAAGATATAATATACAGAATATTGGTTGTGCATAATTACAATCATCACTGCCAGCCCCAATGGGCCCCTCTATCAGACCTGGGCCTGGCTAATTATTAGCTCCTCCCCCCTGGAAGATGATGACAAGCCTGGCCATAGTAGCAGACCTTTCTATATCACCGGAGGATATTACACAGGACAGTCTCCTATTATAGATCAGGGTTGCCTACCCTCCTGGAAAATCGGATCCCCCTCCTGGCCCATCGGAAAGGTGGGCAACCCTCCTGGATCTCCCTGGCCGCAGCGGTAAATTACTGCGATTCACGGCTTTTTGGAGGAGGGGGCGGGTCTAAAGATACAAACAGCATCATTTAGCCTTTAGAACTTGATGACATCTACATCAGGCCCCGCCCCCGAAGTGCTGCTGACAGTCTCCTTTCCTTTCTTATCCTGGAGAGGAGACTTTGAAAGTAGGCAACCCTGTTATATATGTAGGGCACTATGTGTGTACATGAGTGTAATAATTCTGGATTATGGCCACTGTCTCTCTCTATCAGATTTATAACATATTCAGGTCCAGACTGGTGCACAGGGGCGATAGGGAAACCTTCAGTGAGCACCAATGCCTGGGCTCCACCCCGTCCTCTAGGAATAAGGTTCCAGACTGTACAATTGAATATATATATATGGTACACTATACTGTACATGACCATTGTGTATTTTTTGCGGTGCATTGCTGTTATTATTCTGGTACATTATCATACATGCACCAGCAGTACTTACAATGCACCCTCTAGTAGTATCTCTAGTGGCTGGCCACACCCCTTATGGAGGCTAGCCACACCCCTGAGCATGGTGGGCCCTTGATGCCCCAGTCTGGCACTGACATACTATATTTTCCCCTCACATGCACTGAATCCTGAAATAATTTTAAAACGTTGAACTCCAGTTGACATTTCTAAACGTGAAATGAGAATTATACAAAATAAGTTGCCATTTATTTAATGACCGACCCCTTTCTATTTTCTCCTTTTTCAGTGATCAAAGCTGGATAATGTGTGCAATCATTGTGCGTTTATACAAAATGCGGAAGGCGCATCAAAAGCTGTTCTTACTTCTCATCGTCTCTTCTGCTGCCTTTGGGTTTTATTACCATATTAAATGGACAAAAAATATGTTTTTCACTGGTAAGTGACACTGGGTAGTTTGCTTGGATTCTTAGCATCTGTAATTTAATGGAAGTGTTGAAAACTGTATCCTAAGTGAGTCTGTGGTGTAATGTGACCATCTTTCTAATACCGCTTTCAGACTGCACTCTAGACCCGGGTTTTTTCTAAGTTCGACAGTTTGTCTGTTTCGACCTAAGGCCTTTCAACCTTCAGTGGTCGACCCAATGTATGTCGACCTTCATTCGTTCGCCCTAATGACCCATACCCACATTATCACCCATCCCCCCCCCTAGGGTTACCACCTCATCCCTTTAATTCCAGACACATATTAAGTACACAGGTTCTGTGGCTGGCTGACTTCAAGACTCCATTTCAGTTGATTTTAAACTGCCACAGACCATGTGTAATTAATATGTGTCTGTAATTAGGGCGATGAGGTGGTTACCCTCACCGACCCCCCCCCCCCAACATCTCCCAGCGACAGCGTTAATTTCCCGTGCATTCCGGGAGAGGGGCGGGGCTAAAGGTGCAAATGGCGTCATTGGTGATTTCTACATCAGGCCGCGCACCCCGAAGTGCTTCTCCCGGAGAGGAGACATTAAAAGTAGGCACACCCCCTCTGGCGACTGGCCACACCCCTACTTGTGAGTCCCTATCACAGCATTCCCCCAGTGGGCTCTTCATGCCCCAGACCGCTATTTAACACACCTATACTGTAGCTTCATTGTAGTTACAATACAAGAACCCTCCCTTACAGGAATCTAACACTGACATATGGCTACATGTGGCCTGTGACACATGACATACAGTAACGTGCTGAGTGGCAGTCCTGTCACATAATAAAATAAATCTCATTCCTAATAATAAGGTTTTATATTGCTAAATAAGCTCTGCTCTCTGTCATCATCTGGGTTAATAAGCTGTTTACAAGAATAAAGTGCTGGATATAATTAGTAGAGGGATGCTCATCTGCATTAAGGGATATGCTAAGTGAGCCGCCTTCAGAGGACGGACCAGTATGATAATGCAGATGTCTTCCCAGTACACAAACAACTAAGGTACTTCAATTAATATAACATCCTTTTGATTGACTGCTATACATTTATTTGTTCCGTGGACAAGTACAAGCTACTTATGTATTTGATAACAGCATCTTTTACATCCATCTGTGCAGTGAGGTCAGACATCATTGTCGCCTGGCTTATATTTAGTTATACTTTACAGTGTATACAGTGCTATGATGTAACATATGCTGTAAGGTTATGGCACAGTAGATCTACACAGTGGCGTAACTATGAATTGGGCGCCCCCCCCCTCCCCCGCCGTTAATGGGGGCGCGCTCCCCCGCCACCCGCCGCAACCCCGCTCCCCCATCCCCCGCCCGCAGCATTACCTGTCTTGCTGGTCCCGGCTCCCTTGCTGGCTTCATTCTTCTGTTATGGAGACGGACCAACACAAAATGTCCGCCCCCATACAGCAGACATCTGGATCTACAGTGTCTAAACTGTAGATCTAATATGTCGATGACAAAGGTCACTCACCAAACTATTATATTCTCCTGCAATGCCTATGTGGATGGTACAGTATGAACTAGTTATTTAAAAAAAAAAAAAGTGACTGTCACTCAATAGTTGTCGACCTTTTGACTGTGGACCTAGACACTGTAGATCATCTAATGACTGGGTACCATTCTGTAACACATTATGGTTTGCTAATTCATTCCAATGTATGATACATACTGTATTATAGACTGTGAACAAGCTTACCATCAGTCAGCTCTTTAACTAGAGCTCCCGGCGCCCTGTGCTTGCCCCACCTCTATTACGTGTGATGTCACACACAGGGGGCAGGATCGTCAGCAGTTGGAAACTACAGTGGTCTCTGTAGTCTAGTAAGCTGGAGTGCTGGATTACCTCCCTACAGTCGGCATTCCATCGGTCAGTAGACCGGCATCGGAATCCCAACTATTAAATGCCCCACAGTCGGAATCCTGACCTACAGGGGCCATTCTCCCTCAATTATCACTCTCTGCTTTACCACTTTTTAAAGCTGGATACATCTGGCCCTAAGATAAGTCTATTTTACTGCATCGGCCTAGTTGCACAGTGCATAGGTGCAGGGGCGTAACTATAGCACCGCAGCCCCCGCCACCGCGGGGGGGCGCTGTGCATGTGGGGGCGCCGGGGGCTGCGGTGCTATAGTTACCCCCCCAATCCCCCGCAGACTTACGTATCTCGCTGGTCCCGGCGGCTCCGTTCTTCTGATGAGGACCACCACAAAATGGCCGCCCCCATATAGCACACTGTTCTCTGAAACTGTCTGCTGTATGGGGGCGGCCATTTTGTGGTGGTCCTCAGCAGAAGAACGGAGCCGCCGGGACTAGCGCAGCGCGATAGGTAAGACTGCGGGGGAGGGGGTTAGCATAGGCGACGGGGCGGCCGGGGGGGGTCCTTGACGGGGCGGCGGGGGGTGGGTATGGGCGCCCCCCCCTAACGGCCAGGGGGGGGGGGGCGCCCAAAACGTAGCTACGCCACTGCATAGGTGGCATATGGAAACAAGAAGTATTACACAGCTGGTAGGTCACTTCACTTAGTTTTTGGGATACCCATTACATTAGGTGTCTCCACCCAAGTATAGTGACATATGAAAACATTAACACCCTGAAAGATATACTGCAGGTTACAAGGTATAATTAAGTCAGGATAACATGGAACATAACTTAAAAGGTATGTATTTTTATGCAACTTTACAGAAATCAATATAATGAGAATTTATAAAATGAAAATTTGAACCAGGTAAGTATAATTCTTTTTGCTGCCGGTTTTCACAAAGTTGGTATGATCCAAACCTCCTTTTCCACTAGGACCCCCTCCTAGTGGAAAAGGAGGTTTGGATCATACCAATTTTGTGAAAACCGGGATTCCAATTGTTGGAACATCTCAACAGTCGGAATTCCGTACGTTTTTGTCAGATCCAACACTAACTCGACAAACGGAATTCAATGTTCTGAGTGTTGTAAAGTCTGTAAATTGTTGGAAATTACTAAGGGACTGTCAGAAAATGGTCATGAATTAGACAATCCGCAGGTGCTTCCGACAAAACAGATCCGACTTAAAAAAAGTTGGATGATCCAACAGCTTTCAATGCTGACATTTTTCTTAGCACGCCCACTAATCGGCCGGTGACCACCCCCAGATGTCAACTTCCTGTTAATCACCTTGCAAACGGCTAGAGAAGAAAAAAGTAGCAAGATCTCTCTTTGCTAGCAGGCATCGCGCACGCGTACCACAGGCCGCACAGTGTATCGATAATCGCTCGCTGTGCGAAGGTGCAAAGCAGCAATCAGGCCGGAATCGGTCCCTAAGGATCATCGATGGTCAGAACATCACAACTATTGCAACTTTACTTTTTCTGGATGCCAGCTCCTCCGAGTAGCCTCCAAGATGAAAGAGGAGCGGTGAGGGGTGCTTTGTAACATTTGCCCAGCGGCTGCTAATGTCTGAATCCACAAGGTTTGGAGTCTACTCAGCTGACCAATCAGCAGTGATGACAGAATGGCAGGCTCAGCAGAGAGGGAACCAGGAAGCCTAGAGACTGTGAGGTCCTCCTGATAGCAGCAGCTCCAGGAGGATTCTCTTCCTGCAGCTGACCATTGGACTTTTTGACTAATTGCATCAGACTGGTCACCTGACAGAGGGCCAGATGCAATAAGCTTCAAAAGTTATAAAATGGAGAGTGATGAACAACCAGCCAATCAGCTCCTGCCTGACATTTTTAAAACACAGTCTGTGACATGGCAGGTAGGAGCTGATTGGCTAGTTGTTTATCACTCTCCATTTTATCACTTTTGAAGCTTAGTACATCTGGCTCCATATCAGGGAAGGATCATCCTGGCATGCCAGACAAGTGGTTAATGAAGGAAAATATGTTATGGCATTGTTGCATTTACTAATAATACTTTGTATATATTTGCATATTCCTTATCCTGTATAAATAATAGGCTAACACTGCTCCTCACCAATATAGGAAGAATTTACGTATTTTGCGTCCGTCAAAGCTCTGTCCTATGAAGCGGGCTTAGGGGTCGGAGCCTCATGTGTCGGGCATGGCCTACCACCGCCACTCCTGCTTTAGTCATTTCAGGGGTATATCCAGGGTTCCCTGAACAGCTGGGCAGCCTCTGGCTCCCCTAAACACACTGAATAGGTGCCATGTGCGTGGGACAGCGGGACAGTGACCAACAACTGGGACTGTCCCGCTGTATACAGGAGAGTAGGGAGGTATGGTACAGTAAGCCTATTAAAGAGCGGTGAATATTTAATTAGGATGGGTGGGATTAATATCATGATCTGTGGGCAATACATAGAGTACAGTGGCGTAGCTATCGCTCAGCAACCCCCGCAGTTGCTTGAGGGAGCCAGCTTTTATGGGGCGGAAGGGAGTGCAGTGAATAAAATAAGTCTGCGCAGCTGCAGATCTGTGGTGCTGACATAGTAGCCTCTGGCAGGCAGGGGGAGCAGCTCTGCCTCTGCCTCCTCTCAAGCTGACCTCGAGTCGCAGACAGTGGCAGGTATTCAATGCAGCCGGCGAGGGGGTTAAACAGCGAGGATTGCAGAAAACCAGCGATCCTCGCTGTTTAACCCCCGCGCCGGCCGCTCGCTCTATTCAATGTTCTGGGGAAATCCTCGCTGTCACAGGATGGCGAGAATTCCCCAAAACAGCGAGACCCGTGGCTAATGCAGAAAACTCGCTTTATTTAGCCGCGAGTCTCACTGGTTCAGGAGCCACATACGCCAATTCCCCCTCACTCAAAAAAATGGAGCAAGGTGGAATTGGCGTATGAGGGGGCTGCGTTGAATACTGACAGGGTGAGTGGTGACAGCGAGCAGGAAGCTCTGCTCGCTGTCGCCGCTTGCCCACAGAATTGAATACCCCCCAGTGTCACATGGTCACAGCCTGAGAGGAGAGAAGCATAATGCAGCTGTGACTCGGCAGAGCTGCCTCCTCCTATATTTATAGTAAGCGCTGGGCTGGCTGTAGCTCCTCTCAGGCATTTCCAATCTGCCGATGGCCGGGTGAAGCAAGACTGCCCTGTGAGTGTCAGATGCCACAGGTATGTCACATGTGGGAGGGGGATGCCAGCAAGTCTGGGGAAGGAGGGGGAGAGGAGGAGGTTGTCTATAATAAGTTAGGGGAAGGTGGGGGGGTTATGGGCATGTGTACTGCATTATAAGTTATAGTGGTTTATGTACTTCAATAAATGATGCTGAATATTTTTTATTTCTATGTGAAACAGATTCATGTTTCAGCTGTGTGTATTTATACTCATCTGTGTGTGTGTTTGGAAGTGTGTATATATCCTGTGTGTGTCTGCAATGTGTATGTACAGTATAATGTGTTTCTTTAAAAAAAAAAAGTGTATTGTATGTGCGTATACAGTATATATATATATATATATATATATATATATATATTATGTGTGTCATCAGTGTGTGTATGTATATTATGTGTGTCGACAGTGCATAAATACTATGTGTGTCAGCAGTGTGTGTATGTATACTATGTGTGTCGGCCGTGTGTATATATACACTATGTGTGTCAGCAGTGTGTGTATGTATACTATGTGTGTCGACAGTGTGTGTAAATATACTATGTGTGTCAGCAGTGTGTGTATGTATACTATGTGTGTGTCGGCAGTGTGTACAGTATGTATACTATGTGTGTCAACAGTGTGTCTGTGTATGTATACTATGTGTGTGTCGGCAGTGCGTATAAATACTATGTGTCAGCAGTGTGTTTATGTATACTATGTGTGTGTCGGCAGTGTGTACAGTATATAATATGTGTGTCAGCAGTGTATGTATACTATGTGTGTGTCCGCAGTGTGTATATACACTATGTGTGTCGACAGTGTGTGTATATATACTATGTGTCAGTAGTGTGTGTATGTATAATATGTGTGTGTCGGCAGTGTGTACAGTATGTATACTATGTGTGTCAACAGTGTGTGTGTCGGCAGTGTGTATAAATACTATGTGTGTCAGCAGTGTATTATGTATACTATGTGTGTATCGGCAGTGTGTACAGTATATACTATGTGTCAGCAGTGTATGTATACTTTGTGTGTACAAAGAACAAAGGTTACTGGTACATCAGGCGCTTTCCAGGATTTAACTTACACTATTAGCTGTGCAAGTGTCCATATGAGTAATATGGATTCTTTCAAAGATTCAACCGGTCCTACAGGTGTTTTCATATAGGTGACCAGAATCTCCACAGGCTGTGAAAATGTGTTCTAAAATGGAAATGGAAAAATAGTGCAACACCTTTTTTCATAAAGGGGGGGAACAATTTATTATGCACTCACAATTTCCAAAGTTAAAAACAGCATATAATCACCAGCCGGTGATAACAAGTGGGAGGTTACACCCAGGGATTACTTCACCAACAGTAGCCAGGTTCCGGACACCTTTTCTCTAAAGGTAGAAGCTCCAGGGGATATCCCGTCCCAAGACACAATGAACAAGCAGTGAGGATCTTCCAGCCACGCTGTTCTGACGCGATGCAGGAAGAGGAAGTGATCCGTGCCGCGAACGGAAGTAGAACGTCAACATTTTGCGTTCCACCTGGAGCTCCCCATGCGTTCCATAGTGGCGGAACGTCACTTCCGGTACGGGAAAGCTCCGTATTGCACACTGCCCATTTGAATGGAACGCATCTCTATTGTATATGCGTTCCAGACGGACGGAACAAGACTTCCTGAATCAAAACATAATTGCACATTTGCCCATAATAGTAATACATTCTGTAAACAATCATTTAATCTTCTCCAACGTTTTTCAATAGTCCATATTTTCATACGGGGAAAGACTCCTCCTTTCTCATAGTCCTTGTTTTGCTTAGTCCATATATAGAAAAGACAAAAACAGGGGGGGGGGGGGGAATAAAAGGCAATCAGGTACATTTTTACAAATCCATACATATATAAAAAATATATACAGTGCATAATATGTTAAAAATATAAAAAACATGTAATAAAATCAGAACTTAAAAAAACAGCTAAAAGGCAATATTTATAAAAACCATTTCATTTCAAAGTCACTATTAAGACCATTTGGCACCAGAGTGTTAAGTTTAAAAATCCACCTCATTTCACATTGGGCTAGGCGAGTTTCTATATTTTTATTACGCCATGTGTGTGTGATAGTTTCAAGACCACCAAAAGATTTGATACAACATTCTTTGGAATTGTGTACCTTTTTAAAATGAGCAGGAACTGTGTGGGTTTCTAAGCCCTTTCTTATGTTATACACATGCTCCGCTAGGCGTGTTTTTAGATTCCTGGTGGTTTTACCCACATAAAATAAGCCACAATCACATTGTAAAAAATATATAACATTTTTAGAGTTACATGTGATAAAATCATTAACTTTAAAACTGGTGCCATTAAAAGTATATTCTTTGGTTTTACTAATGCCTTTAGCTGTTCTGCACATTAAGCACATTCCACAACGGTGGAACCCCTTTGTGCGGTCACTTGTTCCGGGCATCACATCAAGACCACTTTTAACAAGCTTGTCCTTTAATGATGGTGCTTTTCTGTAAATAAAGCCTGGATTGCATGGTAAAGATGCACCTATTACTGGAACACTTTTTAATAAGTGCCAGTTCTTTTTGAATACCGCCTCAACTTTTTTGTGCTCAGGATTGTAGTCTGAGATAAAGGACCACTCTGTATTCTTTTTAGGTTTCTTTACTTTTTCTCCAAGGAGATCTTTTCTGTTGATTGTATCTGCTTTCTCTTTTGCAACCATTAATTCTTTTTGATCGTATCCTTTTACACGGAAACGATTTGCCATTTCAGATACCTGATTCTCATAAACATCGTTTTCTGTGCAGTTACGCTTAACCCTCAGAAATTGGCCATAAGGGATCCCCTCAAGCCAATTTCTGTGGTGTTGGCTGTTTCTCTCTATGTAACTGTTAGAGTCGGTAGCCTTAATATGGTTAGATGTGCAAATAGCATTATCCTTGATATAAATATTCAAGTCTAAAAATACAATTTTTTCCATACTCCAGACAAAGGTTACATTTAAATTAAAATCATTTTGGTTAAGATTGTTAAAAAAGGTTAAAAGGGTCATTGCATCCCCCTTCCATACCATAAAAACATCATCTATGTAACGTTGCCAGGAGACCAGACTTGCCCCCAGCTCCGGGCCCGACCAGATGACAAGCTCCTCCCAGTACGCCATATATAAATTGGCGTAGCTGGGGGCAAATCTGGTCCCCATTGCAGTTCCAACCATCTGCAGATAAAAATTTCCATTAAAATAGAAGAAATTATTTTCTAAAATAAAGGTTATACTCTCCAATATAAAGGTTTTTAATTTTTCTGACATAGATGTTTTATCAAGAAAAAACTTTACAGCTATCCTTCCTTTTGTGGGGTCAATTATGGTGTACAATGTAGACACATCACCGCTCACAAGGAAGAAACCAGGTCCCCAATTTATCCTTTCAATTTTTTGTAAGACATCTTTTGTGTCTTTAAGGTATGCCTTAGTTTCTTTGACTATCGGTTGGAGGTGATAGTCCACTAAGGCTGATAAATTTGAGGTTAAGCTGTTTGTACCCGAAACAATGGGCCTGCCCGGTGGATTGGTTAGGCTCTTGTGTACCTTCGGCAACCCATACATTGTAGGTACCGAAGGTTCCTTAATTGTCACAAAATCATATTCGGGTTTCGTTATAATACCATCCTGCAAAGCTTTATTAATAAACTCATCAAAAGATTTTTTAATTCTAATGGATGGGTCAGATTTTAATTTTTATGATGAGTTTATTAATAAAGCTTTGCAGGATGGTATTATAACGAAACCCGGATATGATTTTGTGACAATTAAGGAACCTTCGGTACCTACAATGTATGTGTTGCCGAAGGTACACAAGAGCCTAACCAATCCACCGGGCAGGCCCATTGTTTCGGGTACAAACAGCTTAACCTCAAATTTATCAGACTTAGTGGACTATCACCTCCAACCGATAGTCAAAGAAACTAAGGCATACCTTAAAGACACAAAAGATGTCTTACAAAAAATTGAAAGGATAAATTGGGGACCTGGTTTCTTCCTTGTGAGCGGTGATGTGTCTACATTGTACACCATAATTGACCCCACAAAAGGAAGGATAGCTGTAAAGTTTTTTCTTGATAAAACATCTATGTCAGAAAAATTAAAAACCTTTATATTGGAGAGTATAACCTTTATTTTAGAAAATAATTTCTTCTATTTTAATGGAAATTTTTATCTGCAGATGGTTGGAACTGCAATGGGGACCAGATTTGCCCCCAGCTACGCCAATTTATATATGGCGTACTGGGAGGAGCTTGTCATCTGGTCGGGCCCGGAGCTGGGGGCAAGTCTGGTCTCCTGGCAACGTTACATAGATGATGTTTTTATGGTATGGAAGGGGGATGAAATTACCCTTTTAACCTTTTTTAACAATCTTAACCAAAATGATTTTAATTTAAATTTAACCTTTGTCTGGAGTATGGAAAAAATTGTATTTTTAGACTTGAATATTTATATCAAGGATAATGCTATTTGCACATCTAACCATATTAAGGCTACCAACTCTAACAGTTACATAGAGAGAAACAGCCAACACCACAGAAATTGGCTTGAGGGGATCCCTTATGGCCAATTTCTGAGGGTTAAGCGTAACTGCACAGAAAACGATGTTTATGAGAATCAGGTATCTGAAATGGCAAATCGTTTCCGTGTAAAAGGATACGATCAAAAAGAATTAATGGTTGCAAAAGAGAAAGCAGATACAATCAACAGAAAAGATCTCCTTGGAGAAAAAGTAAAGAAACCTAAAAAGAATACAGAGTGGTCCTTTATCTCAGACTACAATCCTGAGCACAAAAAAGTTGAGGCGGTATTCAAAAAGAACTGGCACTTATTAAAAAGTGATTCAGTAATAGGTGCATCTTTACCATGCAATCCAGGCTTTATTTACAGAAAAGCACCATCATTAAAGGACAAGCTTGTTAAAAGTTGTCTTGATGTGATGCCCCGAACAAGTGACCGCACAAAGGGGTTCCATTGTTGTGGAATGTGCTTGATGTGCAGAACAGCTAAAGGCATTAGTAAAACCAAAGAATATACTTTTAATGGCACCAGTTTTAAAGTTAATGATTTTATCACATGTAACTCTAAAAATGTTATATATTTTTTACAATGTGATTGTGGCTTATTTTATGTGGGTAAAACCACCAGGAATCTAAAAACACGCCTAGCAGGGCATGTGTATAACATAAGAAAGGGCTTAGAAACCCACACAGTTCCTGCTCATTTTAAAAAGGTACACAATTCCAAAGAATGTTGTATCAAATCTTTTGGTGGTCTTGAAACTATCACACCCACATGGCGTAATAAAAATATAGAAACTCGCCTAGCCCAATGTGAAATGAGGTGGATTTTTAAACTTAACACTCTGGTGCCAAATGGTCTTAATAGTGACTTTGAAATTAAATGTTTTTTTATAAATATTGCCTTTTAGCTGTTTTTTAAGCTCTGATTTTATTACATGTTTTTATATTTTTAACATATTATGCACTGTATATATTTTTTATATATGTATGGATTTGTAAAAATGTACCTGATTGCCTTTTATTTTCCCCCTCCCCCCCTGTTTTTGTCTTTTCTATATATGGACTAAGCAAAACAAGGACTATGAGAAAGGAGGAGTCTTTCCCCGTATGAAAATATGGACTATTGAAAAACGTTGGAGAAGATTAAATGATTGTTTACAGAATGTATTACTATTATGGGCAAATGTGCAATTATGTTTTGATTCAGGAAGTCTTGTTCCGTCCGTCTGGAACGCATATACAATAGAGATGCGTTCCATTCAAATGGGCAGTGTGCAATACGGAGCTTTCCCGTACTGGAAGTGACGTTCCGCCACTATGGAACGCATGGGGAGCTCCAGGTGGAACCCAAAATGTTGACGTTCTACTTCCGTTCGCGGCACGGATCACTTCCTCTTCCTGCATCGCGTCAGAACAGCGTGATCGCTGTTTTGGCGCTCTTTTTCGCTATTTATATTCCTACCAGCCACGGGAAACATTATGCTTCTGAAGAAGGACCCTAACGGTCCGAAATGCATTAAGCAGGTGTTCCCGTGGCTGGAAGATCCTCACTGCTTGTTCATTGTGTCTTGGGACGGAATATCCCCTGGAGCTTCTACCTTTAGAGAAAAGGTGTCCGGAACCTGGCTACTGTTGGTGAAGTAATCCCTGGGTGTAACCTCCCACTTGTTATCACCGGCTGGTGATTATATGCTGTTTTTAACTTTGGAAATTGTGAGTGCATAATAAATTGTTCCCCCCCTTTATGAAAAAAGGTGTTGCACTATTTTTCCATTTCCATTTTAGAAAACATTCTCACAGCCTGTGGAGATTCTGGTCACCTATATGAAAACACCTGTAGGACCGGTTGAATCTTTGAAAGAATCCATATTACTCATATGGACACTTGCACAGCTAATAGTGTAAGTTAAATCCTGGAAAGCGCCTGATGTACCAGTAACCTTTGTTCTTTGTACTCTGTTTGGAAAAGTTGGTGAACTTTTCTACACTGGTGCTGGCTGCCTCCGGGCATCAGCGCAGATAATTGCACAAATCTTGTTTTTTTTTTTATACTATGTGTGTGTCCGCAGTGTGTATATACACTACGTGTTTCAGGAGTGTGTGTATGTTTACTATGTGTGTGCCGACAGCGTGTATGTATACTATGTGTGTTTGTATCAGCTGTCTATATATTTTTCAACTCAGCTACATGCTCTGTGATATTTATGTGTCTGTATGATATAAAAAATCCTCATGACAACCCTGTGTTTGCCCCTGAGCCTGCAACTGTTCCCCACACTTGGTGGGTGTCTGCGTATAGCTTAGTGTGATGTATACGCACATGCGTACAATCTTGTAATGTTTGCCTAGGGGTGTGGAGGGGGGTGCTAGGGGGAATGAATTTTCCTGTGTACACACTCCTAATGTGAACAAAAAGAACAGAGGTGAGTTTAGGAGGAGCTGTGTGGACAAGACCCTTTACCATCTTTTTGTAGAAAAGAAAATGTATATGGTAAGAATTTTTTTTGGGGGGGGGGGGCGCAGAGACTTTTTTTGGCTTCGGGCAGGGGCGGATCCAGGATAAAATGACAGGGGGGGCACCATGATAAAAAAGGGTTTGGGTGGGGGAGGGGCGGTGTTAGTGGTGCCAGTGTACATGCTAAGAGAGCGGCAGGAGAGGGTGGCAATGGAATTAAAAATAGGCCCTGGCATTTAAAGTACGCAGGCCCACCATGGCGACAAAAGTGAAGGATGTAGTTGTGCGCGCACCAAAGGCGCGCTCCGGAAAAGGGTGTGTGGCCACTCAACAGTGTGCGTGTCAACACCATATACAACTTCTACACATTATGCAACAAAATACTAGACCCCATTATACTTGCCCCTTACACATGATGCCAAATGGAATGAGCCAAAATTCACATAATGCCACATGGATTGTGTCAAAATTCACATAATGCCACATGGATTTAGCCAAAATTTACATAATAACACACACAAAATTGAGCCAAAATTCACATAATGCCAAATGGATTGTGTCAAAATTCACATAATGCCACAAGGATTGAGCCAAATGCATAAAATGCCATACGGATTGAGCCAAAATTCACATAATGCCACATGGATTGAGCCAAAATTCACATAATGCCACATGGATTGAGCCAAAATTCACATAATGCCACACGGATTGTGCCAAAATTCACATAATGCCACAAGGATTGGGAAAAAATTCACATAATGCCACACGGATTGAGCCAAAATTCCCATAATGCCACATGGATTGAGCCAAAATTCACATAATGCCACACGGATTGAGACAAAATTCACATAATGCCACATGGATTGAGCCAGAATTCACATAATGCCACACAGATTAAGCCAAAATTCACAATACACTTCATAAACAGGGACATTGTCCACCAAAGGCTCGCATTAAACATTTACACCATAATGTCCATTACACGTTAAGTTACACGCCATTATGTCCATTATGTGTTATGCCAAACACCATAATGCCTATTAAAAATTATGCTACATAAGTGCTGCTTCTCTACATGCTCATTGCCAAGGGTTCTATGCTCATTGCCAGAGGTTCCATGCTCGTTGCCATGTGGGATTACATGCTCATTGCCAAGGGGGAATACATGCTCGTGGTAAATGGGGGACAGCCGCCGCCAGGCAGAAGTGATAGCCACTGACATTGACAGAGCCTGGCTGTATTCAGGTCCCGGCTATTTGAAATAATACCCCTTTCACAACAGAAAATGCATTCCCAGGTTGGCCCCTTTTACACCAGCCTAGTCCCTGCATTTTCTGGTGTGAGGGGAGAAAATGCAGCCACCCCTCCCCCCTTTAACCAGTTATATCATTTAACCGGCTATATCTTCAGAACCAACGGACCAATTTACATGAGACAAGTATTATATTGAAGAACTTTTGAGTGGGCTTTGAATGATTTTGGTCCAGTGAAACTGGAACGTTTGGTTCCAGAGTAATCTGCCCTCAAAGAACATGAACAGCCATGAAATTACATTTAAAAAAAAAAAAAATCGGTTTACACGCAATATCTCTGGAACTGATTGACCGATTTAGACCAGCCTGGTATCATATTGAAGGCCCAGCGATTTGGAATTGAATGAAATCAACCACAAGCTTCTGTGATGCCAGGGCGGGAACTGGCAGCTGTCGGAACTGGGTGGGGGTCGGAATTGACGGGTCCCATATTATCCTATGGGGAAAAAACGTTACAAGTTTGCCAAGCGATATCTCCGGTTCCCGGGGGGCTAGACACACGAGGCTGGGCTCGTTAGAAAGCCCTGGTCCTCAGCTACAAAATAAATGACAGGGGGGGCACGTGGCCGGGTGTCCCCCCCCCTGAATCCGCCACTGGCTTCGGGGAGCAAAATTTCAAGTTACGCCACTGATAAGAGTATGTGTAGAGTGCAGTAAAGTGTGTTGTAGAAAGATTTGGTGACTCACACGGTGCACCAGTCAGTCTGTCTTGTAGATGCAGATGGCTGGGTGCGGAGGAGATCGAAAAAAGTTTCAGGGAATTGTTCAAATAAACAATTGTTATATGTCACGCAGGTTGTAAAAGCTGAAGGTCAGACTCCGTATGATTAACAAGTACAATAAAGTATAATAGGGAGAAACGCCACCCAGTAGAGATAGAAAATAGAATAAGAGAGAACTGATATAACCGTTAATAAGTTAGGTTGTGGATAAAGTAAATGAAGTGTAAAGATGGCTTATTAAAAATAAAAATAAAAACCTTAAAATAGAAATAGAGGTCTATAAAACATCTAAGTAAATACTCTATGAGATGAAAAGATAAGATCGGTCAGATAAGACCGCAATAACACCATTGGTTTGAAGAGCATTAGGGAGTGGCTGAATGATATATGTGCTGAGGGGAAGGGGCGAGAGAATAAGCTGGGGAACGAATAGTTGAAATTGACAAAAGGTCAATAGGCACTAGGTCAACATTAAAAAAAGGTTGACACAAGCAAACAGTCAACACGAAGAAAGACGACACATGAAAAGGTGGACATCAATTTCCTGGTGTCTATGTTGATAGTGAGCGCATGGTGCGAAATCTAATAGGGTGCGATTTTTGGACATGATTAAAAATCGCATCAAATCGCATGTGCAAAAATCGCATTGTTTGCCGCACATTCGCATATGTAATGAGATGCGAATTCGATACAAAAAAGTGCAATATGGTGCGATTTAGTGCGATTTTTAGACCTGAAAATGTGCGCATTTTAAGACATTCGATTTTTGTGTAAAAAAATAATAATTAAAAAACGGCTTGGGGTCCCCCCTCCTGAACATAACCAGCCCAGAGTTTAAAGAGTCGGTCCTGGTTTCATAAAATCACAGGGACAAACATGTTGGGGTTCCCTGGATTTTACAAAACCAGCACCAGGCTCAAGGGCCGGCCCTGGTTCCCAAAATTCGGGGGACAAAATTACTAGGGGTCCCCCGTATTTCAAACACCAGCACCAGGCCTAACCAGCCAGCAGGGTAATGCCACAGCCAGGGGAGACTGTTTATACAAGTCCAAAGCATTTATCCCTCTGACTGGTCAACATGGGCACGGGTCCTGGGGAAGTGGGGACCCCCCAAAAAAGGGGACCCCCCCTCCAGAACTTACCTGCCCATGTTGAAGCCCGGGGAGTTCCTTGATGCCCCTGGGCGGTGGGCATCGAGCTGATAATTGGTGTAAAAAATAGATAAAATCTTATTGTATACTGCTGTGGAACTATGAGTCCCAGCAAGCCTGCACCACATGCAGGGACTTGGAGAACCACAAGTCCCAGCATGTGGGGCAATAAAGAGCTTGTAGTCCCACAGTAGTACAAATAGTTAAATAAATACACACAAACTTTATTACATACGGAGCCCATTCATCCAATACTCACCTATGTTGCTCATCGGTCCCCTTGTCCAGTAGAATCCATAGTGGGGTACCTGTGGAGAGAAAACATACTCACCAGCCATCTTCAGCGCTTCTCCGGGAGCCCTGCACCGCTCTAAACCCCCATACCGGACCATGATTGGCTGGTGGGCGGGCCTAAGTCCCGGTTGGGGGGGCAGAGCCCCAGATGTAAACAGAAGACCGGAGCGGGGTTAGAGAGGTGCAGGGCTCCCGGAGATGCGCTGAAGATGGATGGTGAGTATGTTTTCTCTCCACAGGTACCCGAGTGGATACTACTGGACAAGGGGACCGATACTCCGTGGCAACATAGGTGAGTATTGGATGAATGGGCTCCGTATGTAATAAAGTTTTACTGTCAATGTGTGTGTGTATTTATTTAACTATTTGTACTACTGTGGGACTAGAAGTCCCAGCGGGCTCTTTATTGCCCCACATGCTGGGACTTGTGGTTCATCAAGTCCCTGCATGTGGTGCAGGCTTGCTGGGACTCATAGTTCCACAGCAGTATACAATAGGATTTTGTCTATTTTTTACACCAATTTCAGCTCGATGCCCACCGCCCAGGAGCATCGAGGACAGCCCTGGGCTTCAACATGGGCAGGTCTCATTCACAATGAAGGAGGCATTTGGCAGTGCTCCATGTTACATACTGATAAATGCCTCCTTTTGAAACCCCCACTAGCCACGGCAGCCCGAAGCGTGGCGAGCGCAGCACGCATCCTCCCGACCTTTTCATACCCCCACTATCCACGTCGGCGTGGAGTTGATTATATAAAGTGTGGCGAGCGCAGCAAGCCACCAAGCTCGAAGCGTGGTGAGCGCAGAGAGCCCCGCGAGCCTCACGGGGCTCGCTGCGCTCACCACGCTTCGGGCTCGGTGGCTCAAGGCGCTCACCACCTCGCGTACTGTGGCTCGCCACGCTTCAGGCTGCCGTGGATAGTGGGGGTGTTTCAGCAACACATTCACACCTGTCATATCATACATCTGAGACAGCAGGTTGAATAGTGTCAACTTTTCAGCAGCCATGACTGAAATACGTCCCGAGGGACGGAGAGACACCCACCCGCACCTGGACGGTGCCAGCCCAGAAAAACCAGTGAAGCTGAATGGGAGCCGAGGTCAATAACAATATTGTGTCAATAACAATTTTGTGCATTACACTAACCACTGGTTGAGACACATTAAGTTAAATAGGACAGAGCGCAACACTAACAACTTGATTTATCTTATGCTATTACAAACAGGAGGACCCTAGTCAGATCCCCAAGTGCGTGCAGCTAGTCCATTACACCCACTCAGTGCGCAGGTACACAACAAATCAAAATTCCTTTAGTATAGTTAGTAAACAGGTGTCAGAGATGGTAATATTGAAAAAAAAAAAACAGTTAATTGGAGCTATAGTAACCAAACCTCCGATTTGTGGCTGGGTAACATGCAGGGAGATTGCAGTTGGCATCAGTTGTAACAAGCCATGTTACTGCTTAGAGACTCAGGATAGTTGGAGACAAAACTCTGGTTCCAATCCAGGCTTGAATATGCTGGCCGGCGATTCCTTAGATGGCAAAAAAAATCAGGCACTGACGCGTTTCCCCGCTTACTTATGTCAGCGGCTTTCTCAAAGATCAAGTTTAACCATCTGCATCCAGCCTCGGTTTAAATGGGCCGTATGTATACACTTTCGGTCATTTGACCGGGGAGTCTGTAGCAGCGTGTCAAGCCTCCTTTTCGCTCGCATCTCTTATTGAATGTAGGACGGACACATGTCAGCAGAGCTGGCCTTATCCAATTTGGTGCCCTAGGCAAGATTTTTGTTGGCGCCCCCTAGCAAGGAACTTCCTCCTGGTGCTGTATCCCTGTGCCTGGGAGTCGGTACCAGTGTAGCAACAGCCCATATACCCTCCTGGTGCACTGTGTGCTCGGAGAGACGCCGGCGGTCTGAAGATGCGAGCAGGGGGTCCAAAACAATAACAATATGTACACAGCGGGGAAGACAGCTGCTGCCTCTCTGCTTACATATATATATTTAATAATTCTATATATATATTTAATAATTATATATATTAATAAAAGGTACTTATGTATTATCTGGGCTCCCATGTTAAATGCACCCCATTTTTTCATACCCCTACTATCCAACTACGCATGGAGTTGATATTATATAGTGTGGCGAGCGCAGCGAGCCACCGAGCCCGAAGCGTGGCGAGCGCAGCGAGCCCCGCGAGGGGATGCGGTCTCATAAGAAAAACGGAAGCCCAGATATTACATAAGTACCTAATAAAACATATAGTGTAGGTATCTATAAGGCCCCAGACACAGACAGACCCCTGGCACTGCAGCTGTTAATCATAAAAGACAGTGTTTACTTCATAACTCACACCGGCTGGCTGCAATCACAAACTGTGATGATGGTGGGCCAGGCCTGGACGTTGGAGAGGGAGGCAGTGGTGTCGCACCATAACACTTGCTGCTGGCTGCGTGGCGTGGTTCACACATCGGCCATAAAGGAGATACTGGAGGGTAAGGAAGTAGATCAGCCGGTAGCATGGCATTTTAAATCTCATGGACATTCACTCACTCACTTTAAATGCAAAATAATAGATCATGTCCCACCACTAAAACGCGGAGGGGACAGACAAAAATTGTTAAATCGAAAAGAAACAGAATGGATCCATAAACTTAATACACTAGTTCCAAATGGCCTCAATGAGACCATCTCTTGGAATGAATAAACCTATAGATAGTTACTAAATAATTATTACATAAAACAAAATAGTAGAACAACAATTGGATATAGACCACAGCCAATTTGAATTAATTAACATATAATTCCATAAAAAATTCAATAGACATTATAATGTGCAATTAACCTTGATAAATAAACATGTAATATAGGTAAATGAATATGATAATCCACGGATACTATGATGATGTATTGAACATTTAATGCTTTATAATATTTACCTTTTTATGGTATATCAGTTTTTCCATGCATATTTGTATGAGTACTTTATTAACATTCTTTATTAACATTCTTTTTTTCACTCAATCTTTTACCATCACCCTAATCAGAAGCCCAATGTGTACACATGATTAAGTTGTCACTATTGTTGTTAGATCTATCACATTTTGTTATACACCATCCAACTTAGTTTTACAGTTGGTCTTTATTCCACTCCTCCCTCTGACATCCTGTGCTGCTTGCTGGAAGGGACGCCGAGGGTTGCCATGCAACAGACCAGCGTTGCAGAGAGAGGACGATCTGTGTCATCAATCTGGGACGCTGCGTCCGACACCTGGAAGTACTGCTCGCAAGCACCGGGAGCACAGAGGGAGGACACCACATCGGCCATAAATAGTAAGTAAGCTCACCATTCTTGTTTTTGCTTTCTGCACCTGCACTTTATGTTCATTATCCGTCCTGATGAAAAGGCATAAGCCTTGAAACGTAGACGTATTTATGGACAACCATTATGTACCTTTTTGGATAAACTACCAAAATAAATTATTCTATTCAAGTCCTGTGAGTGCCACCTTATTCCGCCTCCCCCAACCAGGGAAGGGGGGTACCCCTTATATATATACTGTGTATATATATATATATATATATATATATATATACTAGGTGATTCATTGTGCGAAAAGGGGGCTCTTCACATCATTTTAAGGGGCTCCGCCCCCTTTATCGGGGAAAGCCGTTTTTGCGTAAAATATGGTTTGTGCTGGAGGGGCGGGTGGGGAAATACTGGTGGTGTAGGAGTTGTGGGTGTTTTGTGGAGGTGGGAGATGGGAGCGGGTGGTGCGTGACTGGGACAGTCGGGTCTGGGTGGGGACTTGTTTCGGACACACACACACACATACCTGGCCGGGTCAGCTTTTAAGCGGCAGCGGGGTAGACGGTGACAGGGACGGTTGGTTTTGGGCGGGGACTTGTATGGTGATATACATGGCCGGGAATAGAGATGGGCAGAATCGTTACAAAAAAGAGCTGGGATCAAGTGATCAATCTGTGCGAAGATCCGGATCTTTTAGACGAAACACCGACTGACTTTTAATGGGGTAATTGGATAATATCGAAGCATAATTTTGTGTACAATCTTTTATTGGCGTAAACGGTAAAAGCAACAGTGACGTAACTATAAATTTTGCTCTGGAGCAAACCGCGTTGATATGTATACCATATGCCTTGCAATATCTCCTCAGCGAAAAGAGCTAGAAGGCCAATAATGCATATTTACACTTGTAGGCATAGTGTGAACAAAATAGTTGTATTCTAGTGATTTGAGACCTCTTACTAGCTTAGTTGCGCTTCTCTGTACCTGTTCCAATTAATTTATGTCCTTTTTAAGGTGTGGTGCCCAGAACTGAACACAGTATTTCAAGTGTGGTCTCACCAATGCCTTGTAAAGGGGCACTATCACATTGGCATCCCTTAAATCCATTCCCATTTTAATGCATGTCAGTGTCTGATTTGCTTTTGCTGCTGCACTTGAGCAGAGTGCATTATTACCCAATTTTTCATCTATGATGACCCACAAGTCCTTCTCTACAGCAGAATTCCCTATAATAACTCCATTTAGCCTATAAGAAGCTTGTTCATTTTTGTTCCCATAATGAATTACTTTACATTTATCAATGTTAAACTGCATTTTCCACCTTTCCGCCCACCTTTCCAGTTTAATTAAGTCACTTTGTAGTTTATCCACATCACATCACTTTGTAGTTTATCCACATGTAGTTTATCCACATGTAACTTTCACATCACTTCCTATATCATTAATGAATATATTAAACAAGGTGGGTCCCAATATTAAACCTTGCGGGACACCACTTTGGACCTTAACCCATTTGGAATCTATGCCATTTACCACCACTCTCTGTCCCTGATTGGGCAACCAATTTTTAATCCAATTACAAATTTTATCTGCTAAACCTAAATTACCTAGTTTCATTAATAACCTTTTATGAAGCTTAAGTGAAATCAAGTAGTATTACATAAAAAGATTTCCCTAAGTCCAGGGCTCTACTGACTATCATAGAAGCTAATTAAATTAGTCTGGCATGATTTATTTTTGATGAACCTATGCTGAGCCTTACTTATCACTTTCTCCTGTTCTAAGAAATTTTAGATACTATCTCTTATTATTCCTTCTAATATTTTCCCCACAATGGATGTAAGGCTGACCGGTCTATCATTTTCAGCTACCTTTCTTCCTTATTGGTACTATGTTAGCTATGCGCCAGTCCCTTGATACCATCCCTGAGTTTATTGATTCCTTGAATATTAGATATAATGGTAATGCTATGACAGAACTCAACTCTTTTAGTATCCTAGGGTGTATTTGGTCCAGGCCAGGAGATGTTACTAATTTGGTTCTGTAATCTATTTTTGACTATTTCCTCACTCAAACATACAGTTATTAACATGTATTTAAAAAGTGCCAATTAGGATCATATCTATGGTTTGACACTGATGCCACAAATGTTAGTACCCCATCATATAAATATCTCAACTTACTTCATGAGCTCCAGAGCTATTGAAAAGAAAGAAAGAAAGAAAGAAAGAAAGGAGAGAGGAGAGAGGAGAGAGAAAGAAAGAGAGGAGAGAGAAAGAAAGAGAAAAAAAGAGAGGAGAGAGAAAGAAAGAGAAAAAAAGAGAAAGAAAGAAAGAGAAAAAAAGAGAGAGAAAGAAAGAGAAAAAAAAGAGAGGAGAGAGAAAGAAAGAGAAAAAAAGAGAGGAGAGAGAAAGAAAGAGAAAAAAAGAGAGGAGAGAGAACGAAAGAGAAAAAAAGAGAGGAGAGAGAAAGAAAGAGAAAAAAAAGAGAGGAGAGAGAAAGAAAGAGAAAAAAAGAGAGGAGAGAGAAAGAAAGAGAAAAAAAAGAGAGGAGAGAGAAAGAAAGAAAGAAAGAGAAAAAAAAGAGAGGAGAGAGAAAGAAAGAAAGAAAGAAAGAAAGAAAGAGAAAAAAAGAGAGGAGAGAGAAAGAAAGACAAATAGATAAGGAGAGAAAGTAAGACAGAAAGAGAAAGAAAGAAAGAGAAAAAAAGAGAGGAGAGAGAGAGAAAGAAAGAGAAAGAAAGAGAAAAAAAGAGAGAGAAAGAAAGAGAAAAAAAGAGAGTAGAGAGAAAGAAAGAGAAAAAAAAGAGAGGAGAGAGAAAGAAAGAGAAAAAAAGAGAGGAGAGAGAACGAAAGAGAAAAAAAGAGAGGAGAGAGAAAGAAAGAGAAAAAAAAGAGAGGAGAGAGAAAGAAAGAGAAAAAAAGAGAGGAGAGAGAAAGAAAGAGAAAAAAAGAGAGGAGAGAGAAAGAAAGAAAGAAAGAAAGAGAAAAAAAGAGAGGAGAGAGAAAGAAAGAAAGAAAGAGAAAAAAAGAGAGGAGAGAGAAAGAAAGACAAATAGATAAGGAGAGAAAGAAAGAAAGAAAGAGATAGAAAGAGATAGAAAGAAAGAGATAGAAAGAAAAAGATAGAAAGAAAGAGAAAAAGAAAGAAAAAGAGAGGGGGGAGAAAAAAGAAAACTAAAAAAAAGAGAAAGACATACTGTAAGGAGAGAAAGAAGGAAAGAAAGAAACTAAAGAAAGAGAAATAAAGAAAGAGAAACAAAGAAAGAGAAGGAAAAAGATAAAACGGAAGGGAGAGGGGACAGGACATCCAAGTGTATCAAACAATCAATAAATCACACATTATTTACTACCACTACATTACCTAATACAGAAATCAGGCAAGTGGGAGGTTCCATGGGAGGTTCATTTAGGTTGAAAGGAGGAGAAAGACAAGTTCACAATAGGAGAGGAATGAGACATACTGTAGGACCTCATTCAGCAGCAGTTCGCAGCTAGTCTGCATTTGCACGGGGACCGATTTTAGTGCGCATGCGCATTTCTGCGCATGTGCATACACAGGGTGCGTACACATTCTGTTCGCCGGGTGCATGCATACAACATAATGGCTGGGAGGCGGAGAGGGGCATGGGCGTTCTCCTGGTAATGAGGCCCTGAGGCCGGTGCCCACCCATTTCCATCCCAGCATGCACGCATATGTAAGTTACTTGAAAGTCACTTTTATTTGCGTGCACCTTCCACATTTTTTGATGGTCAGGAAGTGGTAGGCATTCCACCATGGAGTACATAGATTGTATATATGACAAAGCCAGAAGTTGTAGTCCGGCTCAGATGGAGTCTCGTATTGGTCAAATACATACAGTAGGTGAGGCATGTATTAGTGTCCAATGCTCACCTGAAACAGGATATACTGTATTTTGCATGTACATTGGAAGCCACCTGAAGGGGAGACACAATGAGCTGGCTTACTTTTAATTGCAACATGTCCATAAGTTCATGTTAAGTGTAACAATATTTGTGCAGTTTTACATGGAATGATATTGAGGAACACCATAGTGTTAGTGCAGTCTTGCAGCCCATAAGTAAATTACACCACTGGTTGAGAGTGGCGGAGCAACCCAGTACCATACCACCAAACTGTCCCTATTTCAGCTCGACAGTCCAGCTATTCGGACACTTTCCCAAGTGTCCCGTGGGTGGGGGTGCTGGTTGGGGAACCTGTGATCATCACTGCTCTGCCTGGGAAAGCATCAGCTGACCGCTGGATAAAGGCAGTGCGCATGTGCGCAGCATCAGTGTATTGCAGTAACCCAGTGAGCGCTGGGCAAACCCAAAATGATAAAAACAGAGGATTTGATGACCACACCCACTTTCCACACCCCTTTACAAGCTAGGACGCAGTGGCAGGGACAGGCTCAGACCCTACTCTTTCTATGTGAGTTATGATGGTGTGCTACTGTTCTTTCATGCATAAACGTTCTATGTTAAGTCTGGTGCAAGAAGCTGGGAGACCTTATACAATTTATTGGGTTGAGACCGGCTGTTCTGGATGCAAGGCTGGAACTGGTTATGTGGGGTCGACTTATGTTGTCATGGACACCGTATGTGTACTGTGTCCCCTCGTATGGCTCGCTGCGCTCGGCATACTTCTTACTCTATGCCCATTCGGATAGTAAAGTATGAAAAAAACACTTTTTGTTTAAAAAGGGAGGTCGGAGGGCTGCACATAATATTTTCTAAATCTGTGAAGCCCGGAGCTGGGCAGGGGACGGCAGTGGGCGGGGGATGCCGGCGACCAGAGAGCCAGTGAAGGGACGGCAGCGGGCGGGAGATGCTGGCGACCAGAGAGCTGGTGGTGAGAGAAGGGGGGGGGGGGCGGTGAGTGGAGCAGGGAGCCAGGCAGGGGATGCAAATGAATGGGCAGTGGCTGCCCATTCATTTGTATGGGCCTTTTTTCATTTTTTTTTAAGTACACCCGCTGCCCGACTCCCTGGTTCCTCCGCCACACCCCATGCTCCCTCCACCAGGCTCTCTGGTCACCGGCACACCCCACCTGCTACCGTCCCCCACTCCCTGGTCCCCTCATCGGCGCTTGCCGCACCCTGCTCCCTCCGCCTGCAGCTCCCTGGGAGTTGCATGTATAAATCACATGCAAAACTTGGCACATGAAGGGCACAAGGGGAGCGTTCCCTGGACAATCAGGTCTGACTCCCTTTAGGAGCCAAACAATGCAGTAAGATTCCATGTGCTCCTCTATGGCAGTTAAGACAATGCACATAACACCATCAAGAGATGACGTTACTGTATGTTGTTGGTGGTACTGTCAGTAATTTACTCACTCTTGTCTTCATATTTCGCTGGGTCTTCTCCTTGTACTGTGTATATGAGACATATTATATTGCCTTGTTTCTATAGTATTGTTTTCATTGTTGTCAGAAAATAATAATATCTATGTCTATGTTTAGTTACTGACAATGATTGTCTTTCATTTGCAGCCAGTTTTCAGAACTTAGTTACTCAGGAGAACCGGAGAGGTCTTGTGAAGTCTTTTTGTGAAAGCCACAATCTCACCAATTCTTCCTTTGTACTGGACAAGAAAGTTGCTGCTCAGTTGTACGTGGAGCACAGCCACAAATTCATCTACTGCGAGGTGCCCAAGGTGGGCTGCTCCAACTGGAAGAGAATCATTCTTCTATTAAACAATTCCTTAGGGATCCCGGTAACTGAGCTTAAACATTACGAGGTTCATAAATCTCAATCACTTATCAAGTTGAGCTCGTACCCTCGTTCTATACAGAGACGGCTTCTTGCCAATTATACCAAAGTAATGTTCACTAGACATCCCTTACAGAGGGTGGTCTCGGCCTACAGAGACAAGTTCCTCCACGATGATGACATCTACTATAGTAAAACTGTTACAAATATAATTAAAAAAGCCATTGGAAAGGATATCAATTCCACGGAAAAGATTACTTTTGAAGAGTTTGCTCGCTTCATTGTTACGGAGATTCCACAATATAGGGATACCCACTGGAAACCAATGGACCACCTCTGTGATCCTTGTCACATCCACTATGATGTCATCGGCAAGTTTGAAACGATAAATCAGGATGCGGATTTTGTTCTGAAGCTTATTGGGGCCCCCGAAGATCTGACTTACCCCAGAATGAAGCATCATTCTAATGATACCCGTACAAATGACAAAATAAGCAGGAACTACCTGGAATCCCTTCCTCCCAGTCTGCTTAGAAAGCTTATGAATGTTTACAGTGTTGACTTCTCCATGTTTCAGTACAGACCTTACAATAATACAGATCTATAATATATCTGCTGTTCTAAATTTGCTGTATATGGTTAGTTTGATACCACTAGAATTCTCCATCAGTTTGACAAGAGCTAAAAGCAGTGTTACAACATTTAATGCATAAATTTGCTACATGTTGCCCAAGACCTTCAAGTTCAGACTTCTGTACACCTGGACGTGAAGCAGTTGTTTTGAAATACTGGGTGAAATCTAATAGGAGGAGAGAATCAGAAAGTGAGAGATTTGGTAAGAAACCTCCAGTTTTTCAAAGCGGCAATCATTTACACTGCAAATTCAAACTGGTTGAACAATGTAAATGATTGCCGCTTTAACAAAACTGGAGATTTCTTACCAAATCTCCCACTATGGAGAGCTTTGGAGTAAGTACGCCCCTGAAATTGCCCCGTAAGTACAGCCCCAAAAATTGGTCTTTTTATACACTGGATACTGTATGGAATACAGTATTGATATTTAACAGTATATATGGGCTGTAATATAGGCTCTTTCAAACATTTAAATAAGATAATTGGTCAGGAAAAGGTTAAACATATAATAAATAAATACACAAATATAATAGAACCAGTACTGCACTTTCTAAGCTCACAATCTCCCACTTCATGGTAAGGCTCCTGTCTCTTCCTCCTGGCAGCTGCTCTCTGGTCCATTGTGATGTTTGAGGGCTCAGATCCACACATACAGTAAATGTGGTAGAAGAAGCTGGTACACTGGGCATGTGCAGCAGCTCAGCTCTGTCCCTTACACTGCATGATGTGGTGGCAGCTCTATTGATCACATTATATACCAGTGCTATTGTTGTCATCGTTTAAGGCACCTGCCAAGAGGAGGGGGTTTCTGGGCAACCATGAGAACAATGGCCCCGTTCCCGATGGTACAGTAAACCTCATGTTATTTGAATGACCGATTGTAAATATTTGTATTGATGTAGTAATGTATTTGTAAATGCAATGACTTAATTTATGATAAAAAAGACACTTTGAATAAAGTATATTTTTGAGAAAACTATTTTTTTTATATGTTTCAGGAGCTAAATGTCAAAGATGTGTAATCATATTCTGGCCAATGCAGAGCAGCATTACACAGCCCGTCGTACTGCTCTGCATGGGTTGTTAGGTCTACACCAACTAGCTCGACAAGCATTGGGTCGACACCACTAGGTCGATAGGCAGCAAAGGTCGACATGGGTCTAGGTCGACATGGGTCAAGGTCAGCATGTGTCTAGGTCGACATGGGTGTAGGTCGACAGGTCCTTAGGTCGACACGATCATTAGGTCGACAGTCAAAAGGTGGACATGGGTTTTTTCACAGTTTTTCTTACCCGAATGTCGACACAGTCGACATGAACACTGTTTGAAGCTATGATCGGCACACTATTTTATTCTCCCACCACACCCTAGTGGATGGTAGGGCATGAAATACCGCCTGTCGGCTCAAAAAACTGTGAAAAACCCCATGTCGACCTTTTGACTGTCGACCTAGTCCATGTTGACCTAATGTTTGTGTCGACCTAATGACCTGTCGACCTAGACCCATCTCAACCTAGACACATGTCGACCTTGACCCATGTCAACCTAAACTCATGTCGATCTTGCTGCCTGTTGACCTAGTGGTGTCGACCCGATGCTTGTCAACCTAGTTGGTGCAGTCCTACTGACCGTATCCTGCTGCTACAAGGTCCATACACATTGCAGTCAGGTAATTCCATCAGGACAGTTTAGGGGCATAGGTTCATCCCAGTCGCATGGAGGAGAGTGGGAGTCCGGTGACCCTGCCTTTTTTTTTTTTTTTAAATCTTTTTATTGAGATTTTCAAGGCAACAAAGAAATATCTATAGTTACAAAAATAAAATAATACAATAAATTCACATTCAAAATATCGCAGACATATAGCTATCACAATATACATCTAAGCATTAACAGCTAAATTAACATACTACCAGTAAGTATCATACAGTATCATTCGGCAAGTCAGCTGTGTTTTATATGTTCTGCAAGTCTGGGGCACAATCATCTCCGAGATCAGAATCCACCTGTCCCAGACTTTTGCTATTATATAGCTATACATTTACATTACTGTTTATCTATATATATCATCTACCTAAACATAAACACGTAGACAGAATGGGTGGGTAGGAAAGGAGGGAAAAGGAAAAAAGGGGGGGGGGGGGGGAAGGGAAAGAAAATCACTCTTTTATATTCAATAATATACACTTATTTCCGATATTATATTAACCTTTGACAAATCCTGTACTGAGGGACCATTAGACAGCACCTCTTAGAAAGCTGTGTCATCTTAGATTGGGTCCATCTGAGGGAGACCTCTACCCCCTTCAAATTAAGAAGGGTTCTTCTACCTCTGCTCTTATGTATTTTTCTAATAGAATCGTTACACATGTAATGCATTTGTCAAACATTTGTAAGGCATTAAACATTTTCTATACTAAACATGATGTTAGACTTAGTATTCTCATCCACCGTATTTATGAATGGCAACCATTTAACATAAAATTTCCGTATTCCCGTCTGTTGTTCCAAAGGGCATATTTCTTTTCGAAAAATAATATTTGTAATAGCTTTTGCTTAACCATTTCCAAGGTTGGTGCTGCCTTCTTGGTCCATTTCACCAAGATACACTTTCGGGCTATTGTGATTGTGGTTATTAAGATGTGAAATTCCTCTGAACTAATGGATTCCAGAGGCCAGTGTTCAAAGGATATACCCATACATGCAGAGGGTTCCATACTCCATTGAGTCTGTAACATCTGGTTAATAAAAGATGTAACTTTACACCAAAACCTTCGGATTTTACAACAATCCCACATGCAGTGGGCATAGTCTGCCTTGGTAATTCCACATTTAATGCAGAAGCCCTTTTCTTCTACCACCATGTGTCTACGTCTATAAGGGGTTATATAAGCCCTATGTAGCGTGCGGATGTGCACTTCTTGCAGGTATACTGATTTAAGAGATTTTAATGCCTTAAGGTTTGAATAGGTTAATTGGGTAGCAGTTTGAATTTGAGGTATATCTGCTTTCCACCTCTCGGCCAACATTTCCCATTGTACATTAATGGCGAACGTTTTAGATATTAATAGGTTATATAACCTATTTAATTTATAAACTTTAGTAGTAATATAGACCAATAATGTCTCTATGGCCCTTATTCTGATCGGTGCGGCCCGATCAGAATATGCGGCCGCAACCGTGCAGGCGAATCCCCGCCTTCCATACGGATCGCCACCTGCCGTCCGTACGCGGATATGTGGCGATCCGCATGAAATTGGACGGGGATACGCCTCCTCCGTCTTGGGAGCTGCCCCTGCATTCGATGGTCGCCGAACATCGAATGCAGGGCCGCACGCTCCACCAGGTCCCGCAACACAAGACCACACGGACACTTGTCCGTGTGAAAACATGTATGGGGGCGGGCAGCTGACATCCGGCGATGTCAGATGCCCGCCCCGTACCCACGCGTCACGGCCTCATTACCATGCATACGCCCCGCGTTTGCATGGGAACGCCCATGAAACGGGGGGCGTATGCATAGGGTAATGAGGATAAGTAGCCCCTCACGCCCCTCTACGCCCCCTGTGCGGCGTATAAAGAATCCGTGCGGCAAAATCGCCTGCACATGCGCAGAGTGACCTCTGCACATGCGCAGACGATCAACATCGGCGGTCCGTCCGCATTCGGGAATATCCGCACCGATCAGAATAAGGGCCTATGTTACTAATCTGTGAACGAAGTGTTATAACTGGGAGTTCTTTTTCTTTGGTTATAAGGCCGGCCGAGAAATGTCTTGCTTGATAGTACATAAATAAATGTGTATTAGGGAGGTCATATCTCGAAGCTAGGTCTCTAAATGAAAATATATTGCCTCCTGGGTCAAATACTTTATTTGCTAGATCTAACCCCTTATCTCTCCAAATTGTGTATCTTAAGTCCATGATGGTTGGGGGGAAGGCCGGGTTACCCCATAATGGCACATAGTGAGTTCCATGCGGGTTTTCTTTCGTAATTTTATTAATTTGGATCCATGCTGAGTAGGTATCTTTAAAAAGGATGTGCTCTCTGACCTCTGGTGGTATTTCACCCCATTTCGACTGTAGTAGTGCTCCTGGCGAATAGGGATGGAAAATGTTTCTTTCTAAAACTCTGTCTGTATACGTAGATTTGTTTAAGAGCCAGTCTCCGATATATCTTAAGTGAATAGCCAAGGTATAGCTCTGAATGTCTGGGTAGCCCAGTCCCCCCTCTGATGTGGAGGTTTTAAGTTTAGCCTTGGCAATTCTAGGGCGTTTGCCCATCCATATAAATTTAGAGAATAATGAGTCCAATTTGGCCACATCTGCTTTTTTCAGAGCAATTGGCAGCATCTGAGCGCGATACAATATTTTTGGCAATATAATGGATTTTACCACTGCTAGTCTGCCCATTAAGGAAATAGGTAAATCCTTCCAACCCTCCAATTTAGTTGTTATTTGTGAAATTATGGGTCCATAATTATTTGCGTACAGTTTGTCAAGATCGCCACCCACTTGGACTCCTAGATATTTGAAATGGTTCTGGCAAATTGGAAAGGGAAAATCAATCGGCTGTACCGCTTGTTTAGACTTAGCGCCTAGTATTAATATTTCAGATTTCGTAATATTAACCCTATACCCCGATCTTTTCCCGAAGGATTTGATAAGATGGAGAATAGCCAGTAGGGAGTGAGAGGGATTTGATAAAAATACAAGGGTGTCGTCTGCAAACAATGCAATTTTGATCTCCTCTTGATGTATCTTAATCCCCTGTATTAGGGGTGATGTACGAACGGCTATCGCGAAGGGTTCCACTGCAATCGCAAATAAAAGCGGCGACAGCGGACACCCCTGGCGTGTACCCCTTTGTAATTGAAATGAATCTGATAAAAGCCCGTTGCACGCTATTGTCGATTTGGGAGATGAATATAGTGTGCGGATTATATTCACGAATTTAGAGGGAAAACCAAAATTTGTCATACATTGAAATAAATGGGGCCAAAGCACCATGTCGAACGCCTTCTCGGCGTCCAGCGTGAGGACCAAATTATCAACTCCACTGGACACCGAGGAGGCGCCCGACTTCTGAATCGCTGCCAACAACTTCCTTACATTAGTAACCGAGTGCCTACCCGTGATGAACCCAGTCTGATCCTTATGTATAATAGCAGGAAGAATTCCCTTTACTCTCTCTGCCATTATTTTTGTAAACAGTTTATACTCAGTGTTTAGGAGTGATATAGGCCTGTAAGAGCCTGGTAGGTTGAGACAGCGATCTTTTTTTGGTAGAACTTTGATAATGGCATCTGAAAAATAATTAGGCAAGGTATCACTTTCCATAATAAAGTTGAAGCTCTTCGTCAGAGATTTTATTATTTGTGGAGCCATCATTTTAAAAAATTCGTTGGTAAACCCGTCAGGGCCCGGCGCTTTCGCAGGTTTTAACCTGCCAATCGCCCAGAGCACCTCCTCTTCGGATATCGGCTTAACGAAAGCATTTTTCAATGTTTCTGGCACCTGCGGGAACGGCAATAAGTCCCAGTAGGCAGCCATTTCTGCAGGAGGATGTGGGGTCTCAGCTGATCGGGTTTCAATTCCAAGTCCCTGTTCTTCCAGATCATGACTAGGGGCAGAATATAGTATTTCATAATATTTTTTAAGAATGCCCGCAATTTGAGAGTCTGTACTCGACAATGTCCCATCCTCCAACAGCAATGGCTGGACTGAAGTTCTATGCCTGGAGCCCTGCAAAAGGTTAGTTAGCATCTTTCCAATCTTGTTCCCAAACTTAAAAAATTTGGAGCTAACATTGAAAAGATACTTTACTTTGAGTCTGAGCCAATAAAAACCTGGCCTTAGTTGATGTGCTGGGGGACTGTTTAAATCTAATAAAGGCTTCGGATAGTTCTGATTGGATTTCCACATATTTTTTATTTAGTTTTTTCTTTTGATGAGAGAGAAAGGAAATTATTTCCCCTCGTAATACCGTTTTTGCTGCTTGCCAGAATACCATGGGTTTGGTTTCCTGATGTCCCTCATTATCTGATTGAAAATGAGTCCAAACATTCTCAATATGAGCATGAAGATCTTTAGAGTGTGCCAAGTGGGAAGGAAATCTCCATAATGGATTTGCTTTGGTGGGTGCGTGAAGTTCTAGCACCAATGAAACCATGCCATGGTCGGACAACACTGGCGGCTCAATTTCAGGCACAGATACCCTTGTAAACAGGGGTTCCGCTACTAAAATATAGTCGATGCGAGACCATGAGTCGTGGGTAAGGGAGAGGCATGTATAGTTTTTTCTATCGGATTATGAATCCTCCACGCATCCACCAAATTAAGCATTTTGTTTAGATATGGGACCCCTATTTTTGGGAGATGTGTTAATTTGGATTTTTGTGATGAGCGATCCAACCCAATTGATGAAATTAGGTTTAAATCTCCACATAAAATCAGCGTAGTAGGATCATAAGTATGTAATCGGGCCAGAAGTTCTGTGAAAAAGGACTTTTTATAACCGGTAGGGGCATATATATTACCTATTGTAATATTCAACTTATTTACCACCGCCTTTATTATGAGTATCCTACCACCAGGGCCAGAGAACACAGATCCGACTTGTATATCTAAGGCTTTTTTTGCTAGGGTAATAACCCCACATGATTTAGAACTCAATGACGAGGATCCCAGTACCTTCCATCCCATCATCTGGAGTTTTTTGACCTCAGGGGTCATCAAATGTGTTTCTTGGAGGCAGACTAAATCTATATTTTGCTTGTTTAAATAAGATAGAAGCTTTCTTCTTTTTGCCGGGGTATGTATACCCCTTATATTTAGTGAGGCGATCTTAAGTGCCATCATAGGGTCTAGTCAGTACACATATAAAGCTATATATCAGAGTTTCATTCAAGGAGTGATAATCGGGAAGGAAAGTACATAAAGGGAACAATAGACGAATAGGGACATACAAAAACTGGAAAAGAGCAGCTAACATAAGACGGTGCTTGGACTTCCAGAATCTATAAGACCTAGTGACGTCAAACGGCACTAGATCTACAAACTTAGTTTTTATAGTTACACTAACTTAGTCCAGCAGGCTCCATTTACCCACCCACGCCAATTATTAAACAAGTTAAATATAGCTATATTGTTACTATATCTGGTTCTAAAGCCAGACCATAAGCCTTTATCGGTCTTATTTGTGTAAAACATTTCCCAAGACATTTGTGTAAAGCATTTCCTAGAACATTTCCTCCACACCTTTACTTCTTATAAGAGGAGAAAAGAAAAACAAAAATATGATTAATATACTCATCGTATAGAACCAAACCCTCAGAATCAGTAGATTAATTATAGATCTGTTTCTCTGGTACGAAAGTCATATATCCAAAGCCTTATTCATGTCAAAAGCACGTTGTCAATCCGACATGACTAAGAGTTTATTCCAAAGAACAATGTAAGAGTCCATGAAACCTTTCATCCTTCTGGGGGGGGGAGTTGTATCGAAGATGTCATCTGGATTGAATCCATTGGCTTCTCTTTTAAGGAAATCCTCTGCTTCCCTTGCCGACTTGAAATCTTTAAATCCATTTCCCGAAAAAATACGCAGACAGGCAGGATACATCATGTAAAATCTCCGGTTTGCTTTAACCAGGTCTGAGCAAACAATAGAATAAGAGCGTCTTTCTTTTGATTAAGCTGCCGAAAAGTCCTGGTAAAATCTAAGTGGATGGCCTTCCCAGTTAACTGGATTGTTTTTCCGGGAGGCAGACCATATAATTTGGCGGTGTAAAAAATTCAAGACTCTGAAGATTACCACTCTCGGACGATCTTTCCTCTGGGGATCTATCTGGCCCAGCCTGTGTACACGCTCAATTACAATGTCTGCACATTGAGCTGTTATATTCAGCAGCATAGGAACAGTATTCTTAATAAAGTGTTCCAATTGAGCCCCTATCACTGTCTCAGGTATTCTAGAGACCCTTAAATTATTGCGTCTGGCCCTATTTTCTGCGTTTTCCAGGCCATCTTTAAGATATCTTTGTTCTTTCTCTAACTTGGTCACAGTTTTTCTCAGCGTGAGTAGTTCCCCCATGTTACTATCTATTTGAGCTTCCGCCACCTCCAGCCTTGTATTGATCTTCCCCATTTGCGCAGTAATTTCTCCTACAGCGTTTTGCAGTAATGGCTGTATCGCAGCCTGTATCAGCGCTGTGAAATCTTTCTGGGCTGCTGGAGACATACCTTGAGTGTTAAGAGTGTCTAAAGGGGAACTTCCATCTTCCGTGATGGGTTTCTTTGCTGCTGGCGTACCTCGGGCGTTGTCCGGGTCTGGCGCCATATTGTGCTCTCCCCTTCGTTTGTCATGTCGCTGCTGTAATGGCGCAGCAGCGCTCTGTCCTCCGGTCCCCGGGTTCAATTTAGAGTCCATTTCAGCGTGTGGACGGCGGGGAGATCGTGAGCGGTGTCGGCGTGTGGAATTCAGGGTGAATAGAGCTGTAGTATTTGGGCGGGTAACGGAGCGGTGGAGAGAAGCTGCTCACCTCTCCATGCCGGAACCGGAAGTCCCGGTGACCCTGCCTTTAAATAAAATGGAGAACAAATATGGTGTGTGTGAGTATAATTGTCAGGGATCCAGCTATGCTGTGATTCAGCCGCCTGCAGCTCATCAACTGGTCCCATCTCGTAGTCCAATTGCAGCGGTGGGGGCATCCTCGCGTGTTGCAGCGCTATCGGGCAGGAACCGAGCTGATTAACTCTGCAGTAGCAGCGGGTGGGCAGGGCCAGTGTAAGGCTTCTCAGCACCCTAGGCAAAACCAAAACTTCAACCCACTGCCGCCCCCGTGCCCCCCCCCCCCCATACTGCCACCAATAACCATTTCTCCAACCCTTTAATGCATACTTGCCTAACATTCTAAATTGGCAGGGAGCCTCCCAAAAACTGAGTGGTCCACCTAGCCCCCCAGGAAGATGGGCAAGACCTCTGCTTTCCCTGGAGGCCCCCAGCACCCTCCCCTTTGTCACTCATGACATAGTACAGGAAGGGAGGGCAGCAACGTAAGGAAGTATGCCTCAAGAGAAAGTATGGAGGTGAGGTCTTAGAAGTTCCACAGCCGTCACCTGCATTAAGTACAACAAGGATCGTCACAGACATCATTGATTTTTTGATAGGCAGACTTGGTGGCGCCCCCTAGAGCCTGGCACCCTAGGCAGCTGCCTAGTGGTAGAGACGGCCCTGCGGGTGGGTCACACTTCGATCCCGCTGTGAACCACACAGGTGCTGCTGTGCATGTAGGTGCCCCTTTGGGCTTGGAGCCCAGAGGCAGGTGACTTCATTGCCCCTAGATCATGCCGTTAAAGTCATTTCATATCTAATACCCCTTTCAGACCACAAATGCCGGGTCGCACCTGTGATTAGGACATGGGTCCATCCCAGGAGCAACCCGGCATTTGCGGTCTGAGTCCGACCCGGCTTATGACTTCACACGGGGGCAGGGCTGAGCGGCGGTGCATTATCGGTGGTGGGGGAGAAGACAGCGCTTAGAACTGACAGCGCTGCCTCCTCCATTCTGTAAACACGACCTGGGTAGCTCGACCTGGGTTACCTGTTCACAATGCACTGCAACCCGGGTCGGAGCTGTGTTCAACTCGGGGTGGTGATTTCACACCGCACCTCGACCCAGGTTGGTGACGTAGCGACTCGGCAATGACCCGGGTTGAGAGTGCAGTCTGAAAGGGTATAAGTATGGTCTCGCTCACTGCAAATCTCCCCCCTCCAGCAACCTCTCCCTTAATTACTTTCTACTCATCACCCTCAAATAATTTCTCACCAGCATATCCTATTCATTTTACCACCTCCTCCCTGCCCAAGGCACGCGCCCAAAATTGGGGGCATGACCTACTATCGTGGTACTCCTGCGAGGCCACATCCCCCATTTTTTCCGATATGGTTGCATGGCCAGCACTCTGAGAGCTGCTGGCCAGGCCCCAGCCTCTCTGAGTAGACACTGTGCCATATATACACATGCCACCAGCAGTGCCAGTTACACAATGCCCCAATACCCGCAGTTATGCCATAAACACAATGGCCCCCCACAGTGGCGTAACTATAAATTTGCTCCCCCAAGCCAAAAAAGTTGTGGCGCCCCCTACTAACTAAATATATATATATATATATACAGTATATATATATACATATACACACACACACACACACACACACACACACACAGGGATCCAGAAAAAATGACAGTGGGGGCAATACAATAAATAAATGGAGGGGGGGAGGGGCAGTTTTGTGCAGGTTCCTAGAAAAAAGTATGTGTGGTCTAATAAAACGGGTTGTGGACTCCAAGGAAATACTGTTCCCAGGAGCCACAAATTCATTTTCATCATTCCGGGTGCATGGGATACAGTTCTAGCTGGGGACAGATGCTGTGGAAAGGAGAAGGGGGGGCAGATGGGTATATGCTGGGCAGAGATAGGGAGACAGATGTGGGGAGAGGGGAGATAGATGCTGAGGAGTGCGCATGGGGCAGATGCTGGGTAGAGAGAGGGTGGTACAGATGTTGGGCAGGAAGAGGGGGACAGGTGATGGGCAGGGAGGTGGGTATAGATGCTGGACAGAGAGAGGGGGAGAGATGCTGGGGATGGAGGGGGACAGACATTGCACAGAGAGAGGAAGACAGGTGCTTGGAAGAGGGGGGGATGAATGGTGGGCAGAGAGAGGGGGTGGTTTGCAGGGAGTGGGGGGACGGATGGTTGACAGGGAGAGGGGGAACGGATGGTGGGCAGAGAGAGGAGATGGATGGTGGGCAGACAGAGGCCGGATGGTGGACAGGGAGAAGGGGTACGGATGGTTGGCAGGGAGAGGAGGGGGGAAGATGCTGGGCAGGCATAGGGGGGAGAGAGAGGATATCCAGTGAGTCGGCGGAAGATACTAGGCAGGGAGAAGTGGGGCAGATACTGGGCAGGTAGAGTGGGGACAGATATTGGGCAGGGAGTGGGGATAGGCACTGGGATGGAACGAAGGACTGGGGGGCGGGCATAGACGTACTACCTCATACATACATACATACACTGCCTCCCTGATAGATACATACATACATACATACAACCATCAGGGGCGGGCTGGGCCGGGGGGCAGGGTGCCATCTGCCCCCCAGGCCACTCTGGCTGCTGTGCTGCGGGCCGCGCCGCCGCGGCCGTGTCCGCGGCCGCTTTGCTTTTTTTTTTTTTTTCCTGCCGGCGGCCATGTTCCTGTGGTTTTTTATATGATATCTGCGGCCACAGGAACATGGCCGCCGGCCTCCACGGCTACGTGGAGGAGGGCTCCGGCCGGCAGCCTGTTCCCTCTTGTCCCCGGCGGGCGGCAGTGGCAGTCGGCAGACGCTGGGTGCGGTGGGGACGTCATGACGTTGACGCCTCCCACCCACGCGTCTGCACTGGACTGGAGGAAGGCTGGGGCCGCCCGCTGAACTACTCGTGGCGTGGGGGACACTTCAGGAGGCCGCCACCGCAGAGACGCAGAGAGGGGAACTGAAATTTGACAGACAGTGACAGGGCCGGCGCTACCCACTCAGCAGCTCCTGCAAAGCAGGGAGGCGCCATGCTGAAAAGGCGCTGTCTCCCTCCCTGCTCTGCTAAAGCTGCCTAAGCCCTCACTGTCACTGCCTCCTACATGCTGCCCGCAGCGTCTGTCTGACAGCGAGCGGCAGTATGGAGAGGCTGAGCAGCTCCCTGCACCGCGTACACACTGTCCTCCTCCTGCGACCTGCCCCCTCTTCCTGCCCCCTCTTCCTCACGGCATGTAGGGCTGTCTGTGAATGCCTGGATGACATGTCCGGATCCGCCCCCTACCCATTTCTCCCTGCTCCTGTCAGCTGTCAATCAAATGACAAACAGTCAGCAGCACCGCCTCCCCTTCCTTCCCTCTTCTCAGTGTGCTGTGCCAGTGCCGTTGCCAGTCCCTCAACACTCCGCCCCCTCTATCTCTGCCCCTCTTCTTTCATCTCCTCCTTCTCTCCCCTCCTTTCCCCCTCAGTAGCGTGTGCTATATATACTTTTTGTTCTGCTTTCGGATCGCCTGCAACATTTTGCCGCCACAGCACTGAGATGGTGTATGCATACATGTACATGCACCCGAGATCCTGCATAGGATCGCATGTTTCATTCACTCCCACAATCGGGCTGCAGCTTTTTGCAATGGCAATGTGAAAGGGCGCAAAATGTATGGTTTGCAGAAGGGCGCCGGACACCCTAGCACCGGCCCTGGACAGTGACACAGTAGTAAGTTAACATAAAAAACGACATATCTGCTGTGCTTTTTCATGTATATTAATAATAATGCCATGACACCACAGGCTGCTCCACCTGTATAATAATTTGTGTCATGGCATTACTATTAATAATAGTAATGCCATGACAATAATTTGTGTCATGGCATTACTATTAATAATAGTAATGCCATGACACAAATTATTATACAGGGGGAGCAGCCTGTGGTGTCATGGCATTACTTTTATATTATACTGGGGGAGCAGCCTGTGGTGTCATTATTATTGTACAGGGGGAGCAGCCTGTGGTGTCATGGCATTATGCCATGACACCACAGACTGCTCCCTCTGCATAATAATAATAATACCATGGCACCACAGGCTGCTCCCCCTGTATAATATTAAAGTAATGCCATGACACCACAGGCTGCTCCCTCTGTATAATAATAATGCAATGACGCCACAGGCTGCTCCCCCTGTATAATAATTTGTGTCATGGCATTACAATTGTTATATTATACAGCGGGAGCAGCCTGTGGTGTCTTTGCATTATTATTATACAGCGGGAGCAGCCTGTGGTGTCATTGCATTATTATTATACAGCGGGAGCAGCCTGTGGTGTCATGGCATTACTTTTATATTATACAGGGGGAGCAGCCTGTGGTGTCATGGCATTACTTTTATATTATACAGGGGGAGCAACCTGTGGTGTCATAATTATTATTGTACAGGGGGAGCAGCCTGTGGTGTCATGGCATATGCCATGACACCACAGGCTGCTCCCTCTGCATAATAATAATGCCATGACACCACAGGCTGCTCCCCCTGTATAATATAAAAGTAATGCCATGACACCACAGGCTGCTCCCTCTGTATAATAATAATGCAATGACGCCACAGGCTGCTCCCCCTGTATAATAATTTGTGTCATGGCATTACAATTGTTATATTATACAGTGGGAGCAGCCTGTGGTGTCTTTGCATTATTATTATACAGCGGGAGCAGCCTGTGGTGTCATTGCATTATTATTATACAGCGGGAGCAGCATGTGGTGTCATTGCATTATTATTATACAGAGGGAACAGCCTGTGGTGTCATGGCATTACTTTTATATTATACAGCGGGAGGAACCTGTGGTGTCATAATTATTATTGTACAGGGGGAGCAGCCTGTGGTGTCATGGCATTATGCCATGACACCACAGGCTGCTCCCTCTGTATAATAATAATGGTATGACACCACAGGCTGCTCCCTCTGTATAATAATAATGCCATGACACCACAGGCTGCTCCCTCTGTATAATATAATAATAGTAATGCCATGACACAAATTATTATACAGGGGGAGCAGCCTGTGGCATCATGGCATTATTATTATACAGGGGGAGCAGCCTGTGGTGTCCTGTCTTTTACGCAGGGGTGCAGCCTGTGGTGTCCTGTCTTTTACGCAGGGGTGCAGCCTGTGGTGTCTTGTTCTTTATTTATGCAGGAGAGCAGCCTGTGGTGTCCTGTTCTTTATTTATGCAGGAGAGCAGCCTGTGGTGTCCTGTTCTTTATATATGTAGGAGAGCAGCCTGTGGTGTCCTGTTCTTTATTTATGCAGGAGAGCAGCCTGTGGTGTCCTGTTCTTTATTTATGCAGGAGAGCAGCCTGTGGTGTCCTGTTCTTTATATATGCAGGAGAGCAGCCTGTGGTGTCCTATTATTTATTTATGCAGGAGAGCAGACTGTGGTGTCCTGTTCTTTTCATATGCAGGAGAGCAGCCTGTGGTGTCTTGTTCTTTTCATATGCAGGAGAGCAGCCTGTGGTGTCCTGTTCTTTATATATGCAGGAGAGCAGCCTGTGGTGTCCTGTTCTTTATATATGCAGGAGAGCAGCCTGTGGTGTCCTGTTCTTTTCATATGCAGGAGAGCAGCCTGTGGTGTCCTGTTCTTTTCATATGCAGGAGAGCAGCCTGTGGTGTCCTGCTATTTATTTATGCAGGAGAGCAGCCTGTGGTGTCCTGTTCTTTATATATGCAGGAGAGCAGCCTGTGGTGTCCTGTTATTTATTTATGCAGGAGAGCAGCCTGTGGTGTCCAGATCGTTATTTATGCAGGAGAACAGCCAGTGGTGTCCTCTTCTATTTTTTATGCAGGTGAGCAGCCTGTGGCAGGGGCGGAGTGGGATGGTGGGAAGCCAGGCAAATTTTCAGTGTGCCATGTCCCGCACCCCTCTCAGTGGCCATTCTCTTACAAAGCCGGGCTGATACATACAAAACCTCGGCTGCCACAATTGGAGCTTCTGCACTTGCGCAAAATATCAGTTAACCTGGAGCCACATGACAATAATGTGCTAGGCCAGGGGGTAGTGTCAGTAGTCCCCCTGCATCATATATTAGGCTGGCTGCAGGAGACTGTCAGTGTCGCAGCTGCGGTCACTCTCGCTGCCATAGTTGAGCAGCTCCGTCTCCTTTAGCTACTCAGCTGCTCAAGGAGGCGGAGCTGACCAGCTATGACAGTAAGAGCAGCCGGAAGCATCCGCGGCCAGCTGAAAGCATGGCAGCGGGGGGTTGGGGGTGGGGTGGTGTGTGCCAGTGACTGACATCCCATATTACCGTGCAGTGAATTTGCACTGTTTGCACACCATCCGGCAGCACTGCTCGCCCACCACTGGCTACTATCAACTTCACCCACTGATGATGAGGAAGGCAGATGGGGAGAAAAGGAGAGCGCAGCACAGAGAGCGCTAATGCTTCCCTATCAGCAGACATTTCAAATATGGTCCTGGCCTTCAGTCAATCAGAGCTAGCGGCCATGACCACATTTGAAATGTCTGCCAAGGGGGGAGCAGGAGCATGCTCTGCGATCTCCGCATCTGGCGGCTTCATCAGCAGCATCAGCTCACCACAGCAGCAGTAGAGATAAAGAGCATGTCACCCCTGTGTGGCATAACGGGCATATCTGTGTTTGGTATTTACGTGTAATGGGCATTACGGCGTATGGTATATATAATGGCCATTATGGCATGTTGTATGATATGCTAAAGGCATTACAGTGTGTGGCATGTGTATTTTGCATTATGACGTGTAATATGAAATGTGTGTGACGTGTAATAGGTATTCCAGTGTCAATGTTTGCCGTGTGCACGGTTCCTCTTTTCAGTTTGTCTGGCTCCTACACTTTCATCCTGGCTCCTAGATTTGAAAAAGATTATTCTAGCCCTGTAATATGGCCAGAGTTGAAAATGATTTGCCTTGTAACTAATTGCCTTTTTTTAAAAGTCAGATCGTCTCGCTTCCCTCACTATCGACAAGCTCAGACCCTATTATGTTTCCCTGCGAGTGTATCTTCATTATAGTGATGTGTTTTTTTTTTTTTTTATAAACATTATTGTCTAACTGTTATTAGGAGCCATATTTTTATACTGGTGTGAAATTCAGTTATTTTCGGTGTTAATAAAATGATAGGTGATTACAGTTTAAGAAATATGGAGGGCACCAAACCAAAAACGAAAGGGAAAGGAGGTGCTCAGAAAGCTAGAGAGAAAAGAACCAGAGAGCTTGATTTTGCTGGAAAGGATCCAAAACAAATGAAACTATCTTTTAGAGGGGTATGTTAAAAGTTAACTATTTCACAATACAGTTTTAACTGGTTATGGACTAGTACCCACTGTCATTTTTTTTCCTGTTTTTGCTATATATTTTTTTATATATATATATATTTTTGATATATATATATATATATATATATTTTTTTTTTTATATATATATATATATATATATATATATATATATTTGATATATATACAGCGACAGATAGAGTGGCACTCCAAAGACTTCGATAATAATCCGTTTTAATGTAGCAAAAACAAACAGCAACATTTCAATGCCGACTAGGGCATTTTCTTCAAGGCTAACAATAACAGTGAAAGATCCTACCTTATATGCAAGCAAAGGACTCCGCTTTGCCGCGAACGGGACCACGCACCCGAGCGGCGGCGTCATTTGTTTTTGCTACATTAAAACGGATTATTATCGAAGTCTTTGGAGTGCCACTCTATCTGTCGCTGTATCTACTCCCCCGCTGGAGGCACCCAAGCATTCCTAGTAGTAGGAGGTTGTGCCTGACCCTGCTGTGTTCTATATATATATATATATATATAGTACAGCGGGTAGGGCGGCACTCACGACCAAAGAAGATTCTCAAAGCGGAGATATAATCATCAACGTTTCGAAGTTTATTGTAACAACCTCGTCATCAGGATACACAACAATAAGTAAAATAACAGTTTAAATACATACCACAGACCAGTGAAAAAAGACGCTGTTTCCACGAGATCCGGGGTAGCGTGACGTCATGACGTCATCATCAGGCTGCCGTTGTCATGGTAAAGCCCACGCCAATGACGCACAGACGATGCGTCTCCCGCCCTACACCCGGTCAGTGGTTCCACGTGACCAGGGCGTCATCGTCGGAGCCCGGTTGCCATGGTTACATGTCAACAACAGGGCAACGACGGTACGCTAGGCAGTGTCCCACTGACAGCGCATAAAATATATACAAGCAATCACCGTGCAAAAATACATATAAAGTGAAAGAGCGGCAATATAAGGCACAGTAAATCATACAAATACAAGTGATAAAGAAAAAGAATTAATAGAACGAAGCAATTTGAAGGCACATCACTGGTAACACTCAAAAAACCTATTAAGGATTACATACAGAGAGGAAGAATCCTAATAGTGCATAAGCATATAAGCTCAAATAGGTAATATACCGTATGTGGCACAATATCAGGGGGAAAAAAGGTCAAATGATGAATTATGCAGGATTGTATATGAATACCAATCAATGACTGTTCACAAGAAACAGTGTAGACCATGAGATTCGTTCAACCCACCGGGTGATAAGGTTCCTAATCTCTGGATCCAGCCAGCCTCGCATCTAAGCAGTTTGAGTGATCGATCACCCCTTCTCAATGAGATAGGGATATGATCGATAATGACACTTTTAAGTGAGGCAACACTGTGTTTGGCCTCAAAGAAATGTCATGCTACTGGCTGGTCGCTACCACCTTTCTCAAAGGCAGCTTTTATCGAGGATCTGTGACCCGCCAGTCTCTCACGCAGAGTTCTCTCGGTTTTGCCCACATAGTTTTTAGAGCAGGGACAGGTTAACATATAGACGATAAAATTGGTGGTACATGTCACTCTATGATTAATAAAAATCTTTTTTCCTGAATGGGGATGGAAGAAGAAGGGACCAGTGGACATGGACCGGCAGACTGTACAATTTAAACATCTATAGCATCCATTACGGGGTCTCAAGAATTGTTCACTTGTTTGATGTTTCAAGCCTGTAACATCAGCTTTGACCAACTGGTCTCTGAGGTTTCTTCCCCTTGTGTAACAACTCATGATGTTAGTATCAGATAGACCCAGATTACTATCTGAGCTTATCATGGGCCATAATTTTTTACTGGTGGTGCTAATACTCGAACTGGCAGTATTAAAATGATTAACCCAGGGGAGGGTTTTACCCCGTAATGTACGGGTATTCTGTTGCAGAAGTTTATCCCGAGGTTGTTTCATGGCCTTACATTTGGCCTGTTGTAATTGGGACATTTGGTACCCTCTCAGTACAAATTTAGTTATCATTTTATCAATAGCTTGTTCAGCCAGGGAGTCATTACTACATATCCTTTTAGCCCTAATTAATTGGGAGTACGGAAGACCGAACTTGAGACTTTTGGGATGGAAACTTGTAGCATGCAATAATGAATTGCGATCAGTAGTTTTGGTAAAGACATCCGTCTCAATTCTGTTATCTTGAATGGTTACCATGACATCCAAAAAGCTAACACAATGTCTGTCAGTGGTAAGAGTAAGTTTGATGGGGCTTGAACTGCTGTTTTGATGCTCAATTATGGTGGTAAGTTCCTGTAATGGCCCATTCCAAATAAGGAACAGGTCATCTATGTATCTGGCATAGAATGTTACCATGCCAGATACATAGGGATTGGAAAAGAAGATATCCTGCTCCACCTGGAGCATGAACGTGTTGGCATAGGCTGTCGCAAAGTTACTGCCCATGGCACAGCCGGACATCTGGATGTAAAATTTACCGTTAAAAAGGAAATAATTATGCGTGAGCACCATTTCAAGCAGACTAAGAAAAAATCCCACATCTGGACCTTTATACAGCACATTCCCCTCGATCAGTCTCCTGACAGCTAGAAGACCTTGATCGTTGGGGATGACCGTATAAAGGCTTGACACATCAAGGGTACAAAGAGAACATTCATTGGGCACACTGTCCAACTCACTAAGGCGTTCAAGGAAAGAGGTAGTATCACGTAAGAACCCTTTTGTAGCAGTTACACAAGGTTGTAACATGGCGTCTATATATGTAGAGATATTCTGAAACAGAGAGCCTCTGGCGGCTATAATGGGTCGACCCGGTGGGGGCAGAATGCCCTTATGGATCTTGGGGAGTGTGTAGAGTAAGGGTACCACTGGTTCACGAGGTTGTAATGCTTTAGATAAATCAGGACTGATAATACCAGAAGCGACACCCTCACTCAACACACTCTCCAACTCTTTGACAAATTGATCAGTAGGATCTTTACGCAATAGTCTATATACATTTTGATCAGCAAGCTGTTTCTCAATCTCTAGCATATAGTCTGGCAAATTTTGCAATACAATAGCCCCGCCTTTGTCAGCGGGGCGTATTACAAGATCAGTATAAGAGCTCAAATCCTTCAATGCCATAGATTCATCCCGTGAGAGATTGCTAAAGTTGTTAGTATTACCCGAGGGTACAGAAAGATCTATAGACACCTCATGGGCTAGCATTCTATTGAAGGTTTTAATTGTAGCATTGTTGGATAATGGCTCAAACACTGATCTTGGTTGAAGTTTACGTACTTGTTCGGGGATGTCATTAACAGCGGTACCAATCACATTGCTTTTGTTTTTAGTGAAATACTCTTTCAATTTTAAAGATCTAGACAGTTTATATTTTTCTATTTCCCACTGAGTGGGATTAAAACGTGTAGTAGGTACAAATGACAACCCTTTATTAAGCACATTAATCTCATGATTAGTAAGTACATGATCAGATAAATTCACCACTAAGCTCTCAGTGGGGGACGGCCCCTGCCTTTTCCCTTTCCTTTTACATTGGCCACCGCGCCTCGTCCTATGGCGCCGGTGCCAGTGCGGGTACGTGCCCCTAAAGGGAATGAACCAGGGGAAGGTCTTGTATTGGGCATGGCAACATTATCAGAGTCACTGGTGGTGGTGGCCTCAGCCGATGAATCGATAGTTCTAGTAGACTTGGTAAATCGATTCCTATTTCTTTGACCCCTCCGGTTAAAACCAGACTGAGAAGGGCCACCAGACACCCAATGATACACTTTATTTTGATCATAGTCCATTTTGACTCGCTCCATTTTATTCTTCTTGAAGAGTATCAGTTCTTTGCGATAGTCAGCAATTTGTTTGGTCAATTTATCAGTCCAATCAGTAGTAGTGTCAGCTTCAAAGGTGGTTTTATGAGCGGTTTCAAACATAGTAATTTTCTCACGGGCAACCAAAAGTTCTCTATTGGCCTCCTCAATGACCAATAAGATCAGATCGAAGCTGCATTTATTCACAATGGCGATCCAGCGTTTGCAAAAAGTAGTATTAAATCGTCCTATTGTAGGTGCATTTTTAACGCGGAAACCACGTGGAATACGTTTGTTTTTGAAGTAGTCACTTAACGTTATACTGTGGTACAGATAATCAACTTCACGTTGCTTGAGCTTCAACAGGTCTTTATACAGGTGCTGTGCTGATCGTAGTTCAACATCCTCATCAAATATTTCTTTAGAGAGGATATTGACAGCCTCAGACTCTGAAAATGAAAGCATGCTTCCCTGTGTAGCCAACGCCAAATTTGCTCCATAGTAGCCGTTATCACCGTCGACACTGAGTGACGACACACCAACAGTAATGTCAGACTCCATTGTCTAGACACAAAGAAACACACACTGGAAGTCCTGTGTAGATAGACAGTTCAATGGGTGCTCAAACCCAGCAATTAGGGATACTCCACTCCCACAAATGCAAATAGACAGTCACGGTTAGGGTGAGCACACCTCAGAATAAACTATTAATTCTTTTTCTTTATCACTTGTATTTGTATGATTTACTGTGCCTTATATTGCCGCTCTTTCACTTTATATGTATTTTTGCACGGTGATTGCTTGTATATATTTTATGCGCTGTCAGTGGGACACTGCCTAGCGTACCGTCGTTGCGCTGTTGTTGACATGTAACCATGGCAACCGGGCTCCGACGATGACGCCCTGGTCACGTGGAACCACTGACCGGGTGTAGGGCGGGAGACGCATCGTCTGTGCGTCATTGGCGTGGGCTTTACCATGACAACGGCAGCCTGATGATGACGTCATGACGTCACGCTACCCCGGATCTCGTGGAAACAGCGTCTTTTTTCACTGGTCTGTGGTATGTATTTAAACTGTTATTTTACTTATTGTTGTGTATCCTGATGACGAGGTTGTTACAATAAACTTCGAAACGTTGATGATTATATCTCCGCTTTGAGAATCTTCTTTGGTCGTGAGTGCCGCCCTACCCGCTGTACTATTGTTGGACCCCCCTGCTGGGAGTATCCAGGCGATGGCACCCCATGTGAGTTTATTCTGAGGTGTGCTCACCCTAACCGTGACTGTATATATATATATATATATATATATAATTTCTAGACTAGACATTTACTGCCCCAGTCTGACACTGGTGACTAGGAGTAATGGGTTCTATTCAGACCTATTTATATGCTCTCTGTTGGCATTAAAAATGCAAGTACAATGCATGTCAAAATATGCCAGTGGGTCTAATGCCTAAGTGTGAATAATTATTGGTTATTTTGCATATAAGTAAGTATTATTTAAAAAGCGCACTTTCTCCAACAGAACTCAAGGCGCTTTACAGACATTAAAAATAACAATGCACATACTGTAATAAAAAGGGTTATCAGTACAAGGAACAAGTAACAATGGCAGTGCAGATTTACATCACATGTACAGATATGACAGATACTAGACGCATTCTAATAAGGAACAAGGGCATGGGGAACATATTTACTGAGCTGTGCAGTCCCCAGGCAGCCATTCAGCGGCGCCACATGGTGATTGCACCAGCCAGAGAGGTAGACAAGTAAAACAGTACAGATATAGAACACGTACAGATATATACTAGGGTGAGTATACAGCACACAATGTTTGCATGATAATGTTTTACTTTGTTAAGGTGCCCATACATTGTAAAATTGCCCTGTGCGATGAGATGCGTAGATCCCATTGCACAGCATAAACATTATGTGCTGCACATGCATTTTTAACTACATCGAATCTTGCAATTGAGTAAATAATGGATGGAATATTTGTACTATGTATGGGCACCCTTACTGTGCATGGAGTGAGCATGTGTTCCACTTTCAAATATATTTGTTCCCCTTTTGTTTATTTTGTTTCTGCATGATGAGTTGCTAAGGCAGCACTAACACCTAAAACAGTGATGCTTTTGGTTCACTATCTTAAAAAGGCTGCAGACCAGAGTTGTGAGGGGGAGGACCAATCACAAGCTTTAATGTTTGTAATTCCAGTTTATGTAAGAACATTCATGGGAAAATTCATTAGTGAAAGAATGTATGCATTATACAGCTCCAATGAGTCCAATGTGGTGGTCTGCAATGCTTTGGGTGGTAGTGCAGCTTTAAAGTTACGTAACTTAAAGATCTTTGGTTTCCATGACACAAAGTTTATTTCAAGCTGCTGATGTACCTCAAAAAAATCATAACGAAGAGGCTATGGCTAGCCAAAGTGGTTGTTCAAACCTTCCAGAAGTGTTATATGAGAAGGAAGCAGATGTAGAAGCCAATGTCACAGATATGGAAGTTTTCCCTGGAAGCAGCTCTGAACTCAGTCCTTTCCAGGAGGAATATAGGAGCCTTACTGAGGCAGAAGTCATCACAGAAGAGAGCCCAGAGTTGGACGTGGTTGAAAAACCTACTAGCCTGACATCTGTGCTTTCTCCACCAAGCTCTATTGCAGAAGACAATGCTTTTGTTGACCAACAACCTTGCCAAGCAGCTTCCATGGATTGTGACATAGTTGAAAACTCTACTGGCCTGACATTTGTGCTTTCTCCATCAAGCTCTATTGCAGTAAAAATTGCTTTTGTTGACCAACACCCTTACCAACCAACTTCCATGGATTGTGACAACATTCCATTTAAGGAGGCAGATATTTATTACAGGAAAAAACAAAACGGAGACTATGTTAGGTGCTCTTGGCTCACATTTCAGGTTAAAAATCGTAAGATTGAATCATTTTTCTGCAGCATATGCATTGCTTTTTCAGATGCTACCTCACCATTTGTCAGTGGTTGTAAAAATTTCAGACACTGCCATCAAGCAGTAAATAAGCATGAATCCTCAAAAAGCCATTGTGATGCTGCTAATGCATACCTTATTGTGAAGAATACCAAAGGCATTGATACACTGATAAATAAAGATCATGTCATAAATCGAAATAAAGCAATATGTCAAAATATCGAAGTCATGAAGCGCATATTCGAGGTTGTAAAATTTCTAGGGAAGCAAGGCTTGCCATTTCGTGCCCATGGGACAAATGAATCCCTGTACAATCTTAATAACAGTGAGATTAACCATGGGAATTTTTTAGAAATTATTTTACTTCTATCCCATTATGATGTCCCGTTGAAAAATCATCTTGAAAAATGCATTCGAGAGAGTGAAAAAAGAAGAAAACGTTTGCAAGAAAGAGGAAAAGCTGGAAAACAAGCTGTTGGCCGAGGAAGTCTAGTGACTTTTTTATCATACAAGACCGTAAATAAAGTGATTATGGCAATTGTTCATTGGATTAAGAGTTTCATAGTTTCTGAAATTGGTGAAAAGAGATTTAGCATCCAGGTTGATTCCACACAAGATGCAGGAATTGTAGACCAAGCAACAGTTGTCCTGAGGTATGTGAAAAAAGAAGAGATCCAAGAACAACTAATCTCTGTTATCCCAGTTACAGATGCATCAGGTCAAGGATTCAATAAGCTACTGATGGCTAATTTTAAATTGCTTGGACTTGACTACCATAAAATTGCTGGTGAATCATTTGATGGTGCAGCAAATATGAGGAGTTCCTATGTGGGTTTACGAGCACAGATTGCTAAAGAAGTGCCAGATTCCATCTACATCTGGTGTTATAGTCACATCCTTAATCTGTGCATCTCTGATTGCTGTGACGTACTAGAAGCAAAAAACTTCTTTGGTCTCTTAAATCGCATGGCATCTTTCATCTGAGATTTCCACAAACGAATGAACATATGGGCAGAACAACTTCATAATAGACAGGGGCAAGAGAAGTTTTTACGATTGCAGAAAATTGGTGAGACACGATGGTGGGCAAAGGAGAAGGCCCTTAAATGGCAATTTGGAGAGAAGCAAACTCTATATTTGGATGCAATTGAGGTTTTATTTTCAATCTCACAATTGGCCAATTGTGATTCAAGGGCCACTTCTGAGGCTACAACATTATATGAAATGCTGTGTGAGTTCAAGACCATTTTAACAGCAAATGTCTTTATTGCTATTTTTGATGTGATTGGTCCAGTTTCAAAATATTTGCAAACTAGCGGCCTTGACTTCATGGTTGCATGGAAAATGGTTGAAACCACCATAGACCAGCTTAAGAAAATTGAGTTTGATCAAATCAAAGACAAGGCTACACATTTTGCTTTAAAAATGAATGATCTGATCAGCACCAATGAAAATCTTTCTTTCATACAGATTGAAACTGAGCTTCCACTGAAAAGAGTTGCTAAAAAGAAGCAAATGGCAGGTGAGAGCTCAGTTGATGAACGTCCAACTGAGGAAATTAAATGCTTTCGTGTAGAAGTCTACAGACCAATTTTAGATCAAATTTTAGCAAGTCTCAAAGAAAGATTTTCTGAAAATAAGCAGTTGGTGATTGACACACAGTGGCCCTTATTCTGATCGGTGCGGATATTCCCGCATTCTTACGGAGCGGTCCGCACGCCACGGTGTTTTGCCGCATGCGGCCATCGTCCGTAGAAACGCCCACGTGTCCTCCGCATTCGGACGGACTCACTCTTTAAGAACAGGGCGTGTTTACGGACGACATACAAACCATGCGTGTGCGGGAGAAACACTCCGATTCTGCACGGTATTACAGAGTATTACAGAGTATGCTCGGAAATACCGCATCCGAACATTCCTGCCATGTTGTTTATTTTTTTGATTTTGTATTTTTTGGTCATTGCATCACAGTGGCATTGACTGTGACATGTATAGAAATAAATTTTTTTACTTTACCCAAAAATGTGTGGTTTCATGAGTACATGTCGAATACACATGTGTATTGCTAGTATTAATATTCTGTCATGTCCATTGTTAGCAGTTTTAAAGTGTCTGACAAGTACAGGATATGTGGGTGTTTAGTAAGGGTTCCTTGAAGCAGCAATGGTTTCAATTAAAGCACTGACAAGCGGCCTATTAGTGAGTAATGAGTAAAGGAGTAGATTCTATTGGGTTCAGGTGTTAATGCTTGTAGTCATTAGGCGTACGTTCGCCTACCGCATGAACGAGTGGTGTCCGCAAAGCAATAGTACACTTGTGGACACCGCACATTTCTTCCCCTTTTGATCGCGTGCATTCGGAGTGGTATCCGAATGTACGCCCCCCAACATAAGTGTACTCCCCCGTGTCCGCCCATGTTTCCGCCCCGTTTTGCCCACTTTTAAACTACGCCCATGTGACATTCCGCATGACGCCCATAATACGCCCATATTTCCCGACTGATAGCGGTGAACAGTTTTGGACGGGATTTGGCCGAACTGGTACCGAGTCAAGGCGTGGCACATGCGCGTAGCGTTCTCCACGCATGCGCAGACGCCGTAAAGACGCGATCCGAAAGTATGCGGTAAAGTCCGCGTCAATCAGAATAAGGGCCAGTATTTGGATCCTCGATTTTTTGAACATATTCGAAATGATTCACGACTACTTGAAGAGGGGTCTCTTAAAAGAATTTCAGAATTGGCAAAAGTCAACGAAGAGACTCTTATTAGTGAACTGACTAGTTTTGCAAACCTTTTTCCAAAGCTGACAGGGCACTTGGATGAACCAGACAGACAAGATACTCTACCAGAAGGAGAATGTTGGGATGGAGATGAAGATGAAGATGAAGCTGTATTTGTTGGAATAGAGGATGAGAGAACAAAATGCAAGTCTTGTAAAAACTGCTTCCTCTGCTGTCATAAATTACTTCTGAAGCACAATCTTTATTCAGCTGCTTATGAAAATCTGTCTGTGGTATACGAGTATCTATTGACTCTATCGTTCACACAAGTGGAATGCGAAAGAGCTTTCAGTAAACTGAAACTCATAAAGACAAGACTGCGTGTTGCTATGGGACAAGACCTGCTTGAAGCACTTATGATAATGTCTGTCGAACAGGATCTTTTAGAACTTGTTCAATTTGAAAAAGTGCTAGAAATTGTCCGCGAAAGTTCACCACTGATGAGATCATTGTTAACTGTGTGAATGAGCTTCAGGGGTTTGAGATATTTCGTTTTCAAACAGTTTATGCTTCATTATTTTATGTTATGCAAAGTACAAAAAAAGTTAATAGTTTTGCACCTCTACATAATGTTCAGCATTATGTGAATTTTTGTTAAAAGAAATATCTTTACACATTTTTTTGCATTATTTATGTTTTATTATTTTGATATTAAAAAGTTATAATAAAGTATTTATAATATAATCAACTTCAGACCTAATCTCTTTTTAATTAATACATATTTTTTTTTAATTAAAAACCTGCATTTAACAATGCGCTACTTATGGGCCACTTATGCGCTACTTATGGGCCAGTGCTCTTGACTTGCCCCCCAGGCTAAAAGTTGCCAGCCAGCCCCTGACAACCATCCATACACTACCTACCTCATGCATGCATGCATACATACATACACACATACATACATACACTGCCTCCCTGATACATACAGTACATCCATACACTGCCTACCTCATACATACATACATACATACAACCATTCATACACTACCTACCTCATGCATGCATACATACATACATACATACACTGACTTCCTTATGCATACATACATACGTACATACATACATACATACACTGCCTCCCTCATACATACATATATACATACATACATACATACACTGCACCCTCATGCATACATACATCCATATGTCCCCAAAATGACATCCATACATATATCCCAAGGTATTATTAATATTGTAACATACCACTGGCGCTGGGTGGAGGGTCGGCCAGCAGCAGCACTAGGGAGACCAGCAGCAGGTGTTTGTCGGGGCCAGCTTAATTGTCCCCTGGCAGAGAAGAGGCAGCAGCTCCGGCTCCAGGAATCCACGGCGCGCTTGTTCGTTCTCAGCAGTGACTGGAGGGAGGAGGCGGGGCTCAGAACTGCAGCGTGGAAACTGAAAGTAAAGTGACTTCCTCTGCTGCTGCTGCCCTTCTATGTAAGCCCCAGCTCCTGAGTCCCGTCCAGCAGCAGCTGCTGCTTTCATCCCAGCTAGAGATGTGCAAAACGGATCTTTAAGCTGATTAGGGATCCGACGGATCTCTCGGTGAAAAGATACGTATCTTTTGGACGGGTCCTCGGTTCGCTTTTAAAAAAAAGGAGGGTACTTGTTTCCTAGCACGGCCACAATCGCGGGCATCGGGTGTCATTTTTAGTGGTATACGACGCGACCGACGCGATGCCCCCGATTTTCCCATTGAAATGCATTGAAAAAAGTCAAAATCGCGTCGGTCGCGTCGTATGCGGCTAAAAAAGCCTTAAATGGTCCAGACGCGATGCCCACGATTTCCCCATAGGAAACAATGTTAAATGGCTCAATGTACCCGCGATGCCCCCGATTTCTCATAGGGAACAATGTTAAATACCTCAATTTCACCAAATCATCATAGGGAACAATGGTAAATGGGCCAGAAAGCCCCCAAAACACCCCAGAACAGTGAAATGTCCCCCCAAAAGTACTTTACGCCACCCCACGATCAACGCGAACCCGAAGCGTGGCGAGCGCAGCGGTACGCGTCCTCCGACCTTTTCATACCCCCACTATCCACGTCGGCGTGGAGTTGAGAATAGAATAGTGTGGCGAGCGCAGCGAGCCACCGAGCCCCGCGAGGGGACGCGGATACCTTCACAGGTAAACGCGTCCCTTCACGGGCTTCACAGGTATCCGCGTCCCCTCGCGGGGCTCGCTGCGCTCGCTACGCTTCGGGCTCGGTGGCTCGCTGCGCTCGCCACACTATTTTATTCTCAACTCCACGCCGATGTGGATAGTGGGGGTATGAAAAGGTCGGAGGACACGTACCGCCGCCCCTCGCTGCGCTCGCCACGCTACGGGTTCGCGTTGATCGTGGGGTGGCGTAAAGTAGTTTTGGGGAGACATTTCACTGTTCAGGGGTGTTTTGGGGGGTTTATGGCCCATTTAACATTGTTCCCTATGATGATTTGGGTAAATTGACCCATTTAACATTGTTTCCTATGGGAAATCGGGGCCATCGCGGCTAAATTGAGGCATTTAACATTGTTCCCTATGGGGAAATCGCGGGCATCGCGTCGCGACCATCGCACCCGATTTTTTAGTGCTTGTGATGGCCGCGATGCCCCCGATTTTTCCTCACGATGCCCACGATCATGATCGTTGTGGCCGTGCTAGGAAACAAGTACCAAAAGGAGAATATACATGACCGAGTAAAAACACTGATCGATGGCTGGGTGCAGAATCGCCATCGATGGTTGCCATCACCGATGGCCATCCCTGGCAGCAGCAGCTAATCTTTCTATCACTTGTAGTCACAGCACTGTACTCAGTCTCCAGAGGTAGTACATCTCAGCTGCCACAGGTGGCAGCACTGAGATCAAGAAAATGCATTGTAATGGAAAATGAAACTGAAACGGATCACCTTTTTGGGCTCGGCGGATCACTCATTCTTGGGTGGGATCCGTTCAAAAGAACCGGTTCGTTCGCGAACGACCCATCTCTAATCCCAGCCGGCGCTGCTGCCTGTCACACGCAGCCTCCACACTAGTTAGTATGCCGGGCGCCCACCGCAGGCGGCTCCCCCAAGCAGCCGCGGGGGCTGCCTTTATTGTAGCTACGCCACTGGCCCCCCAGCAGTGCCAGATAAACAATGCCCGCCCGATTGTGGTGCCATTCTAAATAAATACTGTGGCAGTACTATGACAGGTGCAGAGCCTCCATCTGAGTACAGCCTCCTGTGTGACCCTATGGCAGGTGCAGTGTCTGCCACAGCCGGGGGAGTCTTTTTATACAAGTCCCCCAAGCCAAAGCATTAACCCCCTGACAAGTCAGCCTGGGCAGGGGTCCTGGGGGAGTGATGACCCCACCAAAAAAGGCAGTGACGTAACTTGTGGGTTGTGGGCCCAGGTGCAAACATATAATCTGGGCCCCCTCCTCCACCCCAACCCAGGTTCACAATAACTCATTGATAGTTTTATGCAGCAGTGGGCCCCTTAGTTGTCAGGGGCCCTGGTGCAATGCACCTGCTGCACCAATGGTAGTTCCGCCTCTGAATGAAGGCCCCCCCCCTCCAGAATTTACCTACCCATCTAAAGTGACTTCCTCTGCTGCTGCTGCCCTTCTATGTAAGCCCCAGCTCCTGAGTCCCGTCCAGCAGCAGCTGCTGCTTTCATCCCAGCTAGAGATGTGCAAAACGGATCTGTCACACGTAGCCGCGACGGAGCGCGGCGGGTACAGTACTCACCCGTCCGCGCCCGCCGCCGGCTAGCGTGTGCAGGTCCCAGGCTGCGGCGTGCGAGTAGGGGCAGCTCCAGGTAGGGATGGCAGCAGGGGAGGCTGGCGTCGCCATCTTGGTTGAGGGCAGGAGACAGATTGGCCCAGAGTGGAGGTTCCCTCCTCTTCCTGCGCTGTCAGCCAATGGCAGCCGCCCCCTGGGGATATAGGGGATCTGCCTAGGCTGTTCAGTGTCAGTGCAATGAGTCTTTGGAGTCATTCACAACTCCTAGCTGTTTCCTGGATCCTGGCTCTTTCTCTCCTGACTCTGGTGCCTTGCTCCCTGCATCTTTCTACAAGGAAGTTTTCTCCTGACACCAATGCTGCAAGTCCTACCTAGTGCTTGTTCCTGCTTGTGTCCCAGAATTACCCTGCTCAGCTTTCCGCTGTCCTTCTTCATTCAACTCATTCATTCCATCATCTTTCAGTCATCCGGATCCATTTCTTCTATCATCAAATCAACCTCTTTCCGGATCTTCCTCTATGTACTCTGGCTCATCAAGTATACGTTTCCAGATTTACCTGCCCGTTATTAGTATTGTGCTGGACTCTATTTAAGTTATCCAACTGTCACTTAAAGAAGTATTTGAGTGAAGTTTATCATTTATGAAATCCGTTATTAAACCGGCACGTTTCAATCCTACTCCTCCTGGTCCGTCTCCAGTTCCTGTGCACCACACGACTCCATCCAGCCCTTTAGCCGTGACAGTTTGCACTGACCCGATGGAATCGGGTGAAGCACAGGCCTCCATGACGGATGTTCTTCAAGGCATCATGGCTCGCTTGGAACAAGTAGAGGCTACCCAGCGTCAAGTGGCTCAATTCCTCCAGACCTTGTCACCACCTCAGGCGGCTCCCTCAGTTTCGGCAGCACCTACCTCCGGAGCTTCGGCCTCTGCTGCTTCTCCGGGGCCAGCTGCTCCTCACCATCTGCAGCTGTCAACCCCCAGTAAATATGACGGGTCCCCAAGAGGGTGTCGAGGATTCCTGAATCAATGTGACGTCCATTTTACCCTCCAGCCTTCCAATTTCCCCTCTCCCAAGACTCGGGTGGCTTACATCGTGTCCCTACTGGCGGGCACAGCCCTGGAGTGGGTGTCCCCCCTCTGGGAGCGTGCGGATCCCATCCTCAACAACTATGAAGAATTTGTGGCTTCCTTCCGTCGCATCTTCGACGAGCCTGGCAGAGTGTCCTCCGCAGCCACGGAGATCCTAAGAATTCGTCAGGGCAGTCGCCCAGTGGGACAATATGTTGTGCAATTTCAAACCCTGGCTTCCGAACTCAGATGGAACGAAGAGGCTCTCGTCTCTGCCTTCTGGAACGGCCTAGCCGGCCGCATCAAGGACGAGTTAGCAACTCGCGATTCTCCTTCCACCCTGGCTGAACTCATTTCATTATGTAACAAGGTCGATCTGCGACTCCAAGAACGCCAACTTGAGAGGAATCGCTCTGATCGCCTTCGCCCTCGATTCCCTTCCAATGTCGCACCCGCTTCCAGACCAACCCCGCCTCCTGCGGTGTCAACAGATGAGCCCATGCAAATCAACCGCTCTCGTCTTTCTCTCGAAGAGAAGTCCCGAAGACGGCGAGAGAATCTGTGCATGTACTGTGGCTCCTCAGCTCACCTGTTGGCTTCCTGCCCGCTGCGGCCGGGAAACGACCGCTCCTAATCTCCACGAGGGAGGTCCGATTAGGAGTCTTGCTTCCATCTCCCTCTTCTTCTGATTCCACCATTCCGGTTACCCTTGTGTGTCCCCAAGGGAGAAAAAGAGTTCAGGCCCTATTGGACTCTGGGGCAGCGGGAAATTTCCTTTCGTCTTCTTTTGTCACCCAACATGCCCTGCCGGTGCAACCCCTGGATCATTCGCTGGTCCTCACTGCAGTGGATGGGAGTCGAATTCGTAGTGGACAAATCACCCATCAGACCACCCCGGTGACACTGCTCATAGGAGCTCTACATCAAGAGACCCTTGAATTCTTCATTCTTCCACAGTCCTCACATCCAATGGTCCTGGGCCTTCCCTGGCTCTCTAAACATAACCCACACATCGATTGGACCAATATGGAGGTCAAGGCCTGGGGAACAGATTGCCAGTCTACCTGCATTCCTCAGATCCTTCCGGTCTACCAGACCCATCCACAACATGAGGATAACTGTCCTTCATCCTCTTCAGCTCCACCCTTGTCTATACCCGCACCATACCGTTCATTTACAGATGTCTTCAGTAAAGGAGGTGCCGACACCCTGCCTCCTCACCGTCCTTGGGACTGCCCGATAGAACTGGTGGCCGGGAAATTCCCTCCTCGTGGCCGCATCTATCCTCTGTCGCTACCCGAGACTGAGGCCATGTCCTCGTACATTCAAGAGAACTTAAACAAAGGTTTCATTCGACCATCTACTTCTCCGGCCGGGGCCGGGTTTTTCTTTGTGAAAAAGAAGGATGGCGGTCTTCGGCCATGTATCGACTATAGGGGCCTGAACGACATCACCATTAAAAACCGCTATCCCTTACCCCTTATCGCAGAACTATTTGACAAGATCAGAGGGGCGGCAATCTTTACTAAATTGGACCTGCGAGGGGCCTACAATTTGATCCGGATCCGTCCAGGTGACGAGTGGAAGACGGCTTTTAATACGCGCGACGGTCACTATGAATACCTGGTGATGCCCTTCGGCCTTTGTAACGCCCCCGCCGTCTTCCAACAGTTTGTGAATGATATCTTTCGGGACTTGCTGTACCACTCCATCGTAGTCTATCTAGACGATATACTCATCTTCTCTCCAAATCTTCAACTTCACAGACAGACAGTGTCCGAAGTCCTACGACGTCTTCGCCAAAATCAACTGTTCTGTAAGTTGGAGAAGTGCGTTTTTGAGGTCACGTCCATTCCATTCTTGGGTCACATTCTCTCCGCCACTGGGATAGAGATGGACCCAGAGAAGGTGAGAGCCATCCAAGACTGGGCAGCCCCCACAACGCTCAAAGGAATTCAGAGATTCCTAGGGTTCTCAAACTATTACCGACGATTTATCCGGAACTTCTCTACTATCGCTGCTCCCCTCACTGCTCTCACTTGCAAAGGAGCTGATCCAAGCCGATGGTCGCCCGAAGCATCCTCTGCCTTCCAGCAGTTAAAAAGAGCATTCGTGACGGCACCAATCCTCCTCCAACCAGACCTCGACAGGCCCTTCATTCTCGAGGTGGACGCATCCTCGGAAGGGATCGGGGCCATCTTGTCACAAAAAGGTGAGGATCAAGAATTACACCCTTGTGCCTTCCTCTCCAAAAAATTCCTTCCGGCAGAGAGGAATTACCCCATCGGGGAACAGGAGTTGCTTGCAGTCAAGGCTGCGTTAGAGGAGTGGCGATACCTTCTGGAGGGGGCACGGCATAAGATCACCGTGTATTCAGACCACAAAAATCTGTCCTTTCTTAAACAGGCTCAGTGCCTTACTGCCCGCCAAGCCCGTTGGGCGATGTTTTTTGAACGCTTTGATTTCCAAATTAAATTCCGACCTGGAACCACGAATACTAAGGCGGACGCTCTATCCCGCTCCTTTGAGACGACTTCTGACCTAGAGACACCTCCTCGTCCAATCCTCGATCCGGTGGTCTTCGCCCAAGTAACCATACAGCCATCTCCTCCTCCAGGTAAAACGTTTGTTCCCCCCGAACTCCGCAAGAAAATATTGACATGGGCACATTCTTCCCGCTTCGCAGGGCAAGCAGGAGCACAAAAGACCTTGATGTTTCTGTCACGTTCTTATTGGTGGCCAACCATCCGCCACGACGTAACCAACTTCGTCGCCTCTTGTGTGAGATGTGCTCAGCATAAGGTGCCCAGAACAACTCCCGCTGGTCCTCTCCGCCCTCTAACCATTCCCACAGAACCATGGACCCATCTGTCAATGGACTTCATTTGTGAACTACCTCCCTCAAAAGGTCATACTGCAATCTGGGTAGTGGTTGACCGATTCTCTAAAATGGTCCATTTTTTCCCACTGAAAGGTCTCCCCTCTGCTCCAGTACTGGCCCAGCTGTTTATCTCAACCATTTTTAAACTCCATGGACTGCCCAAAGAGATTGTATCCGACCGCGGAGTACAGTTCGTTGCAAAGTTCTGGAGAGCTCTCTGTGCCGCGGTACAGGTCAAACTCAAGTTTTCCACTGCCTTTCACCCCCAGACCAACGGCCAGACAGAACGGGTGAATCAAGACTTGGAGGCCTTTATCCGACTGTTTGTCTCGTCTTCCCAAGATGACTGGGTGGATCTTCTCCCGTGGGCAGAATATATGCATAACAACTCCTATCACTCTTCCTCCGGAACCACTCCCTTCTTTACAGTATTCGGCAAACATCCACGGTCTCCGGATTTCTCAGAATTATCCTCTTCCGAAGTTCCTGCAGCAACCACTTCATTACAACGCTTTGCTAAAATCTGGTCAGAAGTCCACACCGCTCTTCTTAAATCTTCCGCCCGATACAAGAGGATGGCAGACAGAAAAAGAAGGGCAGCGCCCCGATTGAAAGTCGGAGACCGGGTATGGCTGTCTACCCGCCATATACGCCTCCGTCTGCCCTCTATGAAGCTGGCTCCTCGGTTCATTGGGCCATACCCTATCATCCAAGTCATTAATCCGGTCGCTTATAGACTTCAACTTCCTCCTTCCCTAAGGATTTCGAATTCCTTCCATGTGTCCCTCCTCAAGCCTTTAAGGTTGAACTCTTATCAAAAAAGGATTCCCAAACCGCCCAAGATTAACTCCGAGAGTGGGGCTGAATTCGAGGTAAGACGCATTATAGACTCTCGCTGCCGCAAATCTCGTACCCAGTATCTGGTGGAATGGGTTGGGTTTGGTCCCGAAGAGAACTCTTGGGTGGATTCCATTGATCTTCACGCTCCGAAGCTGATAAAGCAATTTCTTCAGAGAAATCCTCACAAGGCCCATAGGCGCCCTGGGGTCACCCTGAAAAGGGGGGGTACTGTCACACGTAGCCGCGACGGAGCGCGGCGGGTACAGTACTCACCCGTCCGCGCCCGCCGCCGGCTAGCGTGTGCAGGTCCCAGGCTGCGGCGTGCGAGTAGGGGCAGCTCCAGGTAGGGATGGCAGCAGGGGAGGCTGGCGTCGCCATCTTGGTTGAGGGCAGGAGACAGATTGGCCCAGAGTGGAGGTTCCCTCCTCTTCCTGCGCTGTCAGCCAATGGCAGCCGCCCCCTGGGGATATAGGGGATCTGCCTAGGCTGTTCAGTGTCAGTGCAATGAGTCTTTGGAGTCATTCACAACTCCTAGCTGTTTCCTGGATCCTGGCTCTTTCTCTCCTGACTCTGGTGCCTTGCTCCCTGCATCTTTCTACAAGGAAGTTTTCTCCTGACACCAATGCTGCAAGTCCTACCTAGTGCTTGTTCCTGCTTGTGTCCCAGAATTACCCTGCTCAGCTTTCCGCTGTCCTTCTTCATTCAACTCATTCATTCCATCATCTTTCAGTCATCCGGATCCATTTCTTCTATCATCAAATCAACCTCTTTCCGGATCTTCCTCTATGTACTCTGGCTCATCAAGTATACGTTTCCAGATTTACCTGCCCGTTATTAGTATTGTGCTGGACTCTATTTAAGTTATCCAACTGTCACTTAAAGAAGTATTTGAGTGAAGTTTATCATTTATGAAATCCGTTATTAAACCGGCACGTTTCAATCCTACTCCTCCTGGTCCGTCTCCAGTTCCTGTGCACCACACGACTCCATCCAGCCCTTTAGCCGTGACAGGATCTTTAAGCTGATTAGGGATCCGACGGATCTCTCGGTGAAAAGATACGTATCTTTTGGACGGGTCCTCGGTTCGCTTTTAAAAAAAAGGAGGGTACTTGTTTCCTAGCACGGCCACAATCGCGGGCATCGGGTGTCATTTTTAGTGGTATACGACGCGACCGACGCGATGCCCCCGATTTTCCCATTGAAATGCATTGAAATAAGTCAAAATCGCGTCGGTCGCGTCGTATGCGGCTAAAAAAGCCTTAAATGGTCCAGACGCGATGCCCACGATTTCCCCATAGGAAACAATGTTAAATGGCTCAATGTACCCGCGATGCCCCCGATTTCTCATAGGGAACAATGTTAAATACCTCAATTTCACCAAATCATCATAGGGAACAATGGTAAATGGGCCAGAAAGCCCCCAAAACACCCCAGAACAGTGAAATGTCCCCCCAAAAGTACTTTACGCCACCCCACGATCAACGCGAACCCGAAGCGTGGCGAGCGCAGCGAGCCCGCGAGGGGCGGCGGTACGCGTCCTCCGACCTTTTCATACCCCCACTATCCACGTCGGCGTGGAGTTGAGAATAGAATAGTGTGGCGAGCGCAGCGAGCCACCGAGCCCCGCGAGGGGACGCGGATACCTTCACAGGTAAACGCATCCCTTCACGGGCTTCACAGGTATCCGCGTCCCCTCGCGGGGCTCGCTGCGCTCGCTACGCTTCGGGCTCGGTGGCTCGCTGCGCTCGCCACACTATTTTATTCTCAACTCCACGCCGACGTGGATAGTGGGGGTATGAAAAGGTCGGAGGACACGTACCGCCGCCCCTCGCGGGCTCGCTGCGCTCGCCACGCTACGGGTTCGCGTTGATCGTGGGGTGGCGTAAAGTAGTTTTGGGGAGACATTTCACTGTTCAGGGGTGTTTTGGGGGGTTTATGGCCCATTTAACATTGTTCCCTATGATGATTTGGGTAAATTGACCCATTTAACATTGTTTCCTATGGGAAATCGGGGCCATCGCGGCTAAATTGAGGCATTTAACATTGTTCCCTATGGGGAAATCGCGGGCATCGCGTCGCGACCATCGCACCCGATTTTTTAGTGCTTGCGATGGCCGCGATGCCCCCGATTTTTCCTCACGATGCCCACGATCATGATCGTTGTGGCCGTGCTAGGAAACAAGTACCAAAAGGAGAATATACATGACCGAGTAAAAACACTGATCGATGGCTGGGTGCAGAATCGCCATCGATGGTTGCCATCACCGATGGCCATCCCTGGCAGCAGCAGCTAATCTTTCTATCACTTGTAGTCACAGCACTGTACTCAGTCTCCAGAGGTAGTACATCTCAGCTGCCACAGGTGGCAGCACTGAGATCAAGAAAATGCATTGTAATGGAAACTGAAACTGAAACGGATCACCTTTTTGGGCTCGGCGGATCACTCATTCTTGGGTGGGATCCGTTCAAAAGAACCGGTTCGTTCGCGAACGACCCATCTCTAATCCCAGCCGGCGCTGCTGCCTGTCACACGCAGCCTCCACACTAGTTAGTATGCCGGGCGCCCACCGCAGGCGGCTCCCCCAAGCAGCCGCGGGGGCTGCCTTTATTGTAGCTACGCCACTGGCCCCCCAGCAGTGCCAGATAAACAATGCCCGCCCGATTGTGGTGCCATTCTAAATAAATACTGTGGCAGTACTATGACAGGTGCAGAGCCTCCATCTGAGTACAGCCTCCTGTGTGACCCTATGGCAGGTGCAGTGTCTGCCAAAGCCGGGGGAGTCTTTTTATACAAGTCCCCCAAGCCAAAGCATTAACCCCCTGACAAGTCAGCCTGGGCAGGGGTCCTGGGGGAGTGATGACCCCACCAAAAAAGGCAGTGACGTAACTTGTGGGTTGTGGGCCCAGGTGCAAACATATAATCTGGGCCCCCTCCTCCACCCCAACCCAGGTTCACAATAACTCATTGATAGTTTTATGCAGCAGTGGGCCCCTTAGTTGTCAGGGGCCCTGGTGCAATGCACCTGCTGCACCAATGGTAGTTCCGCCTCTGAATGAAGGCCCCCCCCCTCCAGAATTTACCTACCCATCTAATACCAGGACAGATATTGGAGTGTTCCTCTGGCACTTAAAAAGGAAGGTTTTTTTCCCCCCTTTTTCTCTCACAGCCAGGTGTTACCCAAAAGAGAAAATAAAACAATACAAAATAGTGCAATACTGTATATAAATTGCATGAAATCAGGACACACAAACAGTCAGGTAATCCATACCAGAAACTAAGGTCTACTTAAAAGGTAGACATAAGCGTTTATTGGGGACAAGATCCTGTCACCAAAGAACTTCAGACTTCTCATCCAAGATAGGTAGCTCAAAAAAATGTAAAAGAAACTCTGAATGCTGAATAAGCACTAAAGGGTGCTGACATGTTGACACTTTAGTTAGTAATAAGGTCATATGTAGATAAAATTGGGGTGAGCCAATCAGAGTGTTCAAGGAGGAGTAGACAGGATATAAAAGGGGCATGTGATATAGGAAGCTTCAGAATCCCCTCCCTCCCATCCCTATTACTTATTCTTCGGCAGCGGTAAAGAACGGTCATCTTGTGTAGTTGTGTGAGTTTGTAGATAGTGGGTGCACTCTGCCTGACATCGATTGTCATGGGCCATAATCTGCAAGAGTGGTGGTGCTGGGAGAGTGATCACCAGCGGTGTTTGGATGGTATGGTGATGCTTACCCCCACTTTCCTATCTTGACCGTTCTTTGGTGCCGCCACCATTTTGATAGTCTTTAATAAGTTGTCAAAAATAAATTTGACATTCAAGTTTTGAAACGCCAGCACTTGTGTCTGTGTCTTTATTTTAGTGTTAAGTATTAACTAAGTTAGAGTTAAGTTATGGTTGAAGTTTATAAAGTGTCAGGCATAAGGATACCCAATGGTGAGTTCAGTAAAACACCATCATAGTGCAATACGATTTAATTAATAAAAACAAGTTAAGAAATGGCACAGAGGTACATAACCAAGAGGACTCTCACCAAACACTTTTGTCCACAAACAAATGTAGACAAAATAAGCGCAAGTTTATGACAAAGGCAGGCGTCCCTGGAAGCTCTGGGAGCAGGCTAGAGTCCAAAAGAAAGGTTCCTCTGTGATCCACAAGTACCGACCCTGGGTCGATACTTACTTGTGGATCACCGAGGAACTATGCACTATAATGGTGTTTTACTTTACATTTTTTTGGAGCTACCTATCTTGGATGAGGAGAAGTCTGAAGTTCTTTGGTGACAGGATCTTGTCCCCCCAATAAACACTTATGTCTACCTTTTAAGTAGACCTTAGTTTCTGGTACGGATTACCTGACTGTTTGAGTGTCCTGATTTCATGCAGTTTATATACAGTATTGCACTATTTTGTATTGTTTTCTTTTCTCTTTTGGGTAACACCTGGCTGTGAGAGAAAAAGGGGGAAAAAACTTTATTTCCGAAGCGCCAGAGGAACACTCCAATGTCTGTCCAGGTATTGTATGCTTTTCTTTTGATTGAGGTGGTGCTTTAATTTATTGGTAGTGAAACCTTAGGCTGCTTAATTAGCGAATTATGCATTGGTTCAGAAACCACTTATTTCTTTGAAGCCTGGGGCTGTCCCCGGTACCCTTGGGCTGTGGTTACCGGACTGATAAATGGTGTAAAAGATAGATAAAACTTTTATTGTTCAGGTGTCTGTGTGTTTATTTTACTATTTGTATTGCTGTGGAACTACAAGTTCCAGCAGGCCCTTTAATGCCCCGCATGCTGGGATTTGTGGTTCTCCAAATCCCTGCATGTGGGGGAGGCTTGCTGGGACTCATAGTTCCACAGTAATATACAACAGTTTATTCTATTTTTTCCACCACAATCAGCCTGGTACCCACAGCCCAGGGGTACCGGGGACAGCCCCAGGCTTCAGCCTGGGTAGGTAAATTCTGGTGTGGGGGGAACGACGACTCACTCCCCCAGGACCCCTGCCCAGCCTGACCGGTCAGGGGGTTAATGCTTTGGCTGGGGGGACTTGTATAAAAAGTCTAGCACAGGCTGTGGCATTACCCTACTGGCTGGTTGGGCCCGTTGCTGGTTCTTAGAATATGAGGGACCCCTACTCATTTTGTCACCCACGTTTGGCGGCAGTGTGAGATGTCTGGCGAACTCGGCCTTTTTTAAAAGGGATTTAACTTACAAGGCAAAACCATGCCTTTAAAAAAACCTCCGCGTTTGGCGGACATCTCGCACTGCTGCCGAACTCGGGCTGCATTAAATTCCGCCCTTAGCCTACTTTCCAGGCCGAGGCCCCCTATATGTCTCCACCCTCAGACTTTCTGGGACTGTCCAGTCCCTTGTGCATGAGCATAATTACAGTTGTACTCATAAGTTTACATACCCTAGCCCCTGACTGCCTGAGGTTTTTACCCACAGCACCTTGCTTCTTCAACTAACTTTATTTAGAACCCCCAAATTCCCAGGCTCTTAAATACACTCGAGCCTATGCAGCCCTTGTTCTATCTAATCGTCCCAATGTCTGGGTTTTAATGCTCCCCTAGCTTTTTTCCCCCTATTCTCTGACTATTGCCTTGTGGAGGTTCCCGATTCCTCTGTAGTTAGAAGCCATTAGTCTCCGCACTGTTTCCTCTACATATGAGCAACATTTTATTGCCTAAAGGTTTTTTCATGTTTTAATGAGATCACGGGACATGTGGTTGAGCTGTAATGGGGAAGACACACGTGACCCTTAGCAGGTTTACGTAGATTCTGTTTCTATAAAATTTTATGTGATATTTGACTTAGGTATTTGTCTGTATTATACAAACGAACCAGCATTTTTTCCTCTTCTCTAATGGATCTATATTTGCTTGCTAACCTTTTAACTGTTATTGTATTTTGCAATTCTATTTTTGTATAGGGTGGGACAGACCCGTAAAGCGAAAAAGATTTTACTGTTTGTTAGGAATGTCTGAATACCTTTCAAACATTTAACAAACACAGAGGTTGCCAAAGAAAGATACTGACTAGATGACATAAGAATACTTATGGGATTGCTTCCTGGACACGCATAGATCAAAAGAAGCTGGCAAAGGGGGATGCAGTCACAATCCCGGCGGTCAAAATCCCGACGCCGGAATCCCGACCGCCAAAATCCCGCCACTTTGTCTCTCTGTGGGTGTCCTGAGAGTAGCGAGACACCGGGCCCACTGCGTGGCGAGCGCAGCGAGTCCACAAGGGGGGGGGGGGGCAATCCACATCCCCTCCTGTCGGGATTTTGGCGGTCCGGATATCGGCGGTCGGGATTCAAGCGTCGGGATTTTGACCGCCGGGATTCCGACCGCCGGGATTACATACAAATCCCGGCAAAGGAGACGTGTATTAATTTGTTGCTTTAAATGTAACTTCAGATGCTTATCAGTGAGCCGTTCATTCCATGCCCCCCACAAAGAATGCTGCTTCGTTGGTCCGGAGGCATTGGGGCCAGTTCGCTCTGAAGGGTGCAGAGATGTGATGGGGGCAACCAAAAATGTTGTGCCTAGGGGCGGTCTGGTGCTTACATATTTCTCCTGTCTAGCTCTAGACCCCCTTAGTGTCTCTTCAGCTTATTCATGTCTCTCCAGCATCAGCTGCCCAACATCTCTCAAGCCCCAGCCCTCCTGCATCTCTCCAGCCCCAACCTCAACCCCAACCTGGCATCGGTCCTGCTTTAGCTCCCATGCTTCTCTCCAGCACCTATCTATCTCTCCAGGGTTAGGGTGGAATATAACCACTTCAGTGGTATGCCGGAAATTTGCCAGGCTCACCTGAGCTGCTGCAGCGGGCTGTCCCGGAAAATTTCAGGGCATAACACCAATATGAAGGTGTGCGCCAGTGGTGCCTGCAGCTGTGCGCCATTGGCACATCACCTGTCCGGGCAACCCCACAGTGGCCGCTCTCCCCTTCCGTTGCTCCCCCTGACCTCTCTGCTCTGGCAATCGTACGGCGGAGCTACCTTGCTGCTGCCCCTGCCACCATTAGTTGCAGTGAGCAAACGGCAGGCTCGGGGATGTTCGGCGCGGCTCGGGGGACTCAGGAGTTTGGGCACCCGAGTTCTCCTGAGCCGGCCAAACATCCTCAAGCCTACCACCTGACCTGCTCACTGTCTGTTGTGAATGGCAGCTGGGGCAGTGGCAGGGGACACCGGAGCAGAGATGAAGGGGGCGGGAAGCAACAAGAGGGGGGAAGTGAAGAGGGGGGAAGAGGTGGCCCTATGGTGGTGGTGGTGGATTTTGCTGGGGCAGGACAAACCTGCCCTGGTAGGTTTGTCCTGCCCCAGCAAAAACCCACCACTCAAGGGGTTAATGCCACCCACGTTTGGCGGCAGTGTGAGATGTCTGGCGAACTCGGACATTTTTTTAAAGGGATTTAACTTACAAGGCAAAACCTTTTAACCGTAAAAAACCCTCCGTGTTTGGCGGACATCTTGCACTGCCGCCGAACTCGGGCTGCATTAAATTCCCGCTCTTAGCCTACTTTCCAGGCATAGGCCCCCTATATGTCTCCACCCTCAGACTTTCTGGGGCTATCCAGTCCCTTGTGCATGAGCATAATTACAGTTGTACTTTACATACATACCCTAGTCTCAAGCTTATCTTGAGTTATGTAAGAGAATTCCAACACTAAACAGATCCACAATTCTGACTGGCCGAACATCACGATGGTCGGAATCCCATCACGTTTTTTTGCTCCGCTCGACAGATACTAGTAAGGCAGAATTCAATGTTCCAACTGTGAGTGCCGAAAAGTGGGCGTATCGGCAAAAACGGTAGTGTATTGTCGAGAAATGGCTGTGAACACCATAGAGGTGTCTCTGATCTGCGAGTGCTGGAGAAATCATTCGATGGTCACCGGGTGCGAGGGGGGCAGCCGGAACTGCGGGCAGTGTTTAGTCCACACACAACGCTGCATATTTTGCATTGTTGCGTGTGGCACAGAATAAGGTCAAAAGTGTAATAATAGCTATGTAATGCATAGCTCCATTTATTGGGCATGTCTAACACCGCCAAATAGGCGTGTCTACCATCATCGATTGGCACTGGCTACAATATATCTACAATATATCTCAGCCACTCCATAATCTGCCTATTTCAGTTTTAATCTAATTACTCTGTGTAACAGCACATGCAAATAAAGTCACAAACATATATGGATGACATTGGTATGTAGTGATATGACAATGGTTTAGTACAATTAACAATGCAAACACACATTATTGATTGATAGGTGCTTCTTTTAATGGAATACAGTTCTAAAAAGTCTTTTGCTGGTATTGCTAGCGGCAGAGGTGTTCATAAGGGTGTGCACAGCATTAGGGGGTGCCTGTGCACCCCTAACACTGAATGTGCACACACCTATGCTGATACGGCACACATGCAGGCACCCCTGGACTGATACGACACACTTAGCAGCAGAATTGGCAGCACCCCATGAATTATACAGCACACTTGGCTCATCCTTGGACTGATACGGTACACTTAGCAGCACCCCATTAATTATACAGTACACTTGGCAGCACCCCATGAATTATACAACACACATGCAGTCACACCTGGACTGATACGACACACTTAACATCACCCATGGACTGATACTGCACAATTAGCAGCACCCCATAAATTATACGGCAGACTTGGCTCACCCCTGGAATTATACGACACACATGCAGTCACACCTGGACTGATACGACACACATGCAGTCACACCTGGACTGATACGACACACATGCAGTCACACCTGGACTGATACGACACACTTAACATCACCCATGGACTGATACTGCACAATTAGCAGCACCCCATGAATTATACGACACACATGCAGTCACACCTGGACTGATACGACACACATGCAGTCACACCTGGACTGATACGACACTTAACATCACCCATGGACTGATACTGCACAATTAGCAGCACCCCATGAATTATATGGCAGACTTGGCTCACCCCAGGAATTATACGTCACACATGCCGGCATCCCTGACCTGATACAGCACACGTGGAATTATATGGCACAGATGGCGGCACCCTTGGACTGATACGGCACACATGGTGGCAGACATGGAATTATACGGCAGACATGGCGACATTCTTGCAGTAGAAAAATAAAAACTTTTCTTATTTTAATTTAAAAAAACAGCAGCTGAATTATACGGCGCCTTAGCAACACCCCATTAATTATACGGCACACTTGGCTCAATCCTGGACTGGTACAGCACACTTAACAGCCTTTGTGGTAAAAATAAAAAAAAATAGGTACTTGTGTAATTGCCGGGTGCGCAATTTACATACGTACGGCACCATAGGAAAATTGCATCACGTTGCATGGCATGCAATTTTGCTGTGCAATGCGATGCGATTTTCCTTAGTTAATTCAGGGTTGCCGACCCTCCCGGAATTTCCAGGAGTCTCCCGAAAATTGGGTCCCCCCTCCCTGCCCCCGGAAGGTGGGCAACCCTCCCGGATTCAGGGGGCATCCCCGCTGTCCCCCGGATCGCGGCATTAAAATGCCGCAATCCTCGGGTCTCAGAGGAGGGGGCAGAGCTAAAATGACACAATCGCGTCATTTTAGCCCCGCCCCCACCACGGAGATCCGTAAATTTACTGGTTTCGCATCATGGGGGCGGGGCTTAGTGATGTCACGCTTAAGCCCCGCCCCTGAGCAGCTGCTGAAACTCTCCTCTCCGGGCTTCTCCCGGAGAGGAGAATAACAAAGTCGGCAACCCTGAGTTAATTTATAGTGCACCCCTGCACGCGGATCGCATCGCATGCCATTTGCGGTGCAATGCGATGCAATGCAATTTTTCATTGTACAGTATAAGCACCCATGTGATGGTACTTCATTTTAAAAGCACCCATGCACATCCCCACTATCCAGTGCTATCTTAGTATCATGGGCGGAACTTTTCCCACCCGCCCATCCCAATACAAAGAAAGCGTGAACTCCAAGCAGCATTCAGTATCAACAGAACATGTCGTAGAAGGCGGAAGTACTGTGGGCCAGCCATAATGGCGCCAGGAAGTGGAGGCACCCCCCAGCAAAGGGGGTGAAGAGCTCCAAGGCCTAGTGTCGGGGGGCAAAAACGGGATCCCCTTGCGGTTACAGGTTTTCAGTTGCGGGAAGGGGTCCCCGGCACCCCAGGCGGTTTACATGATTCCGTTATGATAAGGGCTGGTGGACCTCAGTGCTATCTTAGCCACCCAATTGAGGGGTAAATTTATTAAGCTCGGTGAAGTGATAAACTGTCTGGTTTTTATCACCGGCCAATCAGCTCTTACCTGTCATTTTTCAAACCAAGCCTGTAGCTTCACAGGTAGGAGCTGATTGGACGGTGATAAAAACCAAACAGTTTATCACTTCACCGAGCTTAATAAATCTACCCCTAAGTAACAGTATATTTTGTTATCAGATTAATAAATTGTGACCTTTAATTTGCCATAATACATGACTCCGTCTGGTTACTTCAGGTACAAAGGACAGAGGGAAGAGGATGAGTTCTTGGAGGGGGGAGGGGGGGGGGGGAGCAGGGGGGTTGGGTTTTTTATAGGGTTGTTGTATGGTGGGGGCATCAGACAATCAGAGGTTTAATGGTGCTGAGCATCAGGAGCCAATGCAGTGCATTACTGGGAGTTGACTCAGGGGGGATGCTCTAACATCACCGGCTACCGCTAACATAATTATCGCATATGATCTAACATATGCGATAATTATGGCAAAGGACAGCTCCAGCGTTAAGAGCTGTCCTTTGCAGTGAGAGTCAGCGGATCCCACCCTCCCTCCCTTACCCGTCCTTGCTGCTCAGCAGCGCCGGGCTCTCCTCCTCCCTGCACCCAGAAGAGGATCATAGTGCTGGGAGGAGGAGGTCACAGGTCCGGGCAGCACAGCTCTGTGCTGCCCGGACACAGGTGCGGGGGGTCAGTGCGGGGCGGCAGGGGTCGGTGCGGGGCGGTCAGGGGCGAATTTAGGGGTCAGGCCGCCCCTAGGTACAACATTTTTGTCGTCCCCCCCCCCTTTTTAATGTAATAATATGTATATACATTGTTATTTATATATTTCATTAAAATTTAACTGTAGCCCACCTTAATATTTTTTTAAGCACTCTGGACTGCTCACGGTATGGAGGACCCGGAGGGAGGGATGCACTTATTAGTACAGTGATTAGCACAGTGTCTCCGTCAGTCTCTCTCCGGCTCACACACTGTGACTAACAACTGAGCGCAGGGGGGATCTGCTTGCCACTTAGCTCAGCTGTTGGATACAAAGCAGCCAATAGACTGTGTGTGTGTAGAGTAGCCAATGGGCAGGAGCTGGCAGCAGTGAGCCTGAGCCATTTCTGGAAGCGCAGGGGGACCGTCGGACCCAGCCACTAAGCGCTGATGTAATGTGCATGGCAGAGTGGGTGGGCAGTGGCGAGTGACGAGCGGCGCTGCCGCCGACATACGATAATTAATGTCTGCGGCGGCGGTGCTCGTCACTCACCGCTGCCCTCCTGCTGTGCCATGCTGCTATTTAACTGAATGTCAGCCTGCCTGCCGCCCTTAATTGGTGCCGCCCTGAGGCCGGTGCCTCACGGGCCTAGGCACAAATCCATCCCTGGGGGCGGTGGTGGGTCGCGGTAGAAGCCCATAAAATCTGGCGATGCCCCCCGTCACGGTAACCCGGTGGGGGATGCTTAGAGCATTCCAAAATGCAGTAAAAACCCGATAACGGCATTTTTAGTTTTAGTGAGATTTTGCACAAGAGATCAGAGGCTGAGTGGCTTGTGCTGAGCTCTGCCTGGTGGAGCTCATCATATGCTTCTAAGGCAGGATCCTGACCAACGGGCCACGAGACCCAAAACGTTGAAATAAATTATCACATTGTTATATTTTCACAAGCCTCGGAGTGCCGCTTGCATTTTTTTTGGTATTTGAAGTGGGTTTCCCTGGAAGGCACCGGAGCGAAATACCCCAGCTGATGGGGCATTCGGGACACATGGGGGCACCCATGGATAGATACAGCACACGTGCGGGCACCCCTGGACTGATATGGAACACATGGGGGCACCCATGGAATTATATGGCACACATGCGGGCACCTCTGGATTGATACAGTACAGTGCCTCGTGCCTCCCCTGCTTTATGCCACCACTGCCTAAATCCTCTGCCTCCACTGCCGCATGCCCCTGCCTCCCCTACTTTATGCCTTCACTGCCTTATGCCTCTGCTTCCTCTGCTTTATGCCCCCACTGCCTCATGCCTCTGCCTCCCCTGCTTTATGCCTCCACTGCCTCATGCCTCTGCCTCCACTGCCTCATGCCCATACTTGCCTACCTGACCCTCTCCATGCGGTAGAAAATGCTCTGTTCCTGGTCCTCGCTGGTAATGTATGATTGCCATCACCTGTGGTGAAACATACCTCCCAACATGACCCTCTCCAGGAGGGACACATTGCTTTGTTTCTGGACTTTTCTCTTAATGTATGATTGCCATTCTCTTAATGTATGATTGCCATCACCTGTGGTGAAACACCTTTCTAGTCCATAAGCCTGTTCAACACAGGTGCTGGCAATCATACATTAAGAGGGAAGTCCAGAAACAGAGCATTGTTTCCCTCCTGGCGACAGTCATGTTGGGAGGTATGGGTGAAACACCTTTACCTAGCTCCCCACAGGTGATGGCAATCATACTGTCAGGAACCCCAGTTCTCATGCCACACACGTGCGCCCCTTACTGGCATGCTGGTGTAATATGCTTCGCAGATCAGCTGTTGGTACACTCTGCAACCCGTGGCGCGATGTCTCCATCTCACAAGCCATTCCCTGTGTCACCTAGGACTCCAGGTGTATTCCCTATCCTGATTGCGAGTCACATGATCCAGGTAAGTTCCAACTTACTTCCTGGTCTGTGTACTGCTGCTGCGGCTAATTCCACAAGCCTGCGGCTGATTCCCTAATCACCTGGAGGAATAAAAGCCTGCTTCCCAGTCTCCTCCCCATCTTGAACAACTTGTCAGTTCCCCTGCAAGTTCTCCAGCGTCAAGCTCCCTTCAAGATTCTCCACTTGCTTCAGAGGTCCGGTTACCTGAGTCCGCTGTTACCTGCTTCAATCCTCAGTGTTCCTGGTTATTCCATTCCTGACAGAAGCTCCCATGAGTTCCATGTGCCGTGTGATCCAGCTCTCTGTGTGCAGCCCAGGTTACCTGCTCAGCGTCCGGATACCAGTGGGTCCCCATGCCCTTCACTTCTCGGCTTCCAGGCCGCCCCAGCGATCCAAGCGATCCACAGTGATTACCAATCGAGTCCCCTCCGGCTCCCAGGCCGCATCACAAGTACTCTCCTCCGGCTCCCAGGCCACACCATCGAATACCATCGACCGGCTCCCAGGCCGCATCCCACGGTACTCAGTCCCCTATACTGTGTACACCTTGCTACCTACCTTCCTCTGTGTTGCTACCAAGCATTCAGTGCCATCGATCACCATCAATGGTTTAAGTACCCCATAGCATCTTTGCTTTACCAGTCTCCAGAGTATCAACCCTGCCAAAGTCACAGAGGAACCTGGGTAGAGGAAAACAAAACAAAAGCAAGCAAGGAAGCAGCGCTTAGATTTTACACTGAATACAATGGATTGGATGAAAGAATGTAACACATTTATTATAAAACATTAAATAGAGACAAATTGACATGAATGGCACTTTTAAAACTGTACCCCACACTCCATTTATAAGCTTCAGCTGGCTACAAAAGTCCTTTTATCAAGGCTGTATTATGGGCATTGTTGGTATATGGTACTTGGAGGCTCAACACTGACGCGTTTCAAGCTGATGCAAGTCAGCGAAACGCGTCGGTGTTGAGCCTCCAAGTACCCCCATTCATCACTCCAATTTGGCAACTTTCCTGGCGACAACCCTTTCAAAGGATATACTTCCTAATCAGGCTACCAATAAAAGGGCAACCGGTAACTCATCCTTGGCTCCATCCACATCCAAGGCCACCACTTCCAACTTTGGGAAATTCCTGCAAAGTCCTGGTATTCCTCCAGCGGCATCCAACCACCAGTGCACACCCGCAACATAGTGAGGACATTTGGACCCATCTGGAAAAACCCAGCCATTTCATCTGTGGTGAGATCATATACCAACAATGCCCATAATACAGCCTTGATAAAAGGACTTTTGTAGCCAGCTGAAGCTTATAAATGGAGTGTAGGGTACAAATTTAAAAGTGCCATTCATGTCAATTTGTCTCTTTTTAATGTTTTATAATAAATGTGTTACATTCTTTCATCCAATCAATTGTATTCAGTGTAAAATCTAAGCGCTGCTTCCTTGCTTGCTTTTGTTTTGTTTTCCTCATTTAAGTGGTATGCTATAACCACTAACAAGCAGCTGCTATCTGACACTTGAGAAACTACTCATATCACTCATATCACACGCCTAGTTCACCACCACGTTTGAACCTGGGTAGAGGGCTGCGACCTGATCGGCAGTTGCAGCTAAGTCCATGTCCCCTTGCGGGGGTCACTGGTGAACACCACTGTCGGCTTAGACACCGCGCCTCTGCCTTAGGTTCAGCCAATCCTCTGTGTCCTCGGCAGGTGGTCACTCTCCATCCCTCCGTGCATGAGCTCCAGATACCTCAAGCCTCCCAGCTTCCGATTCCCTGCGCCCTCCACTGGTTCACCCAGGTCAGTGCTGGGAACACAGCAAGTCCAGGCCGTGACACATACATTACCAGGGAAGTCCAGGAGCAGAGCATTTTCTCCCGCATGGAGAGGGTCAGGTAGGCAAGTATGCTCATGACTCTGCCTCACCTGCTTTATGCCTTCATTGCCTCATTCTTCTGCCTCACCTACGTTATGCCTCCACTGCCTCATGACTCTGTCTCCCCGGCTTTATGCCTCTGCTTTATGCCTCCACTGCCTCATGCCTCTGCTTTATGCCTCCACTGCCTCATGCCTCTGCATCCCCCGCTTTATGCCTCCACTGCCTCATGCCTCTGCATCCCCCGCTTTATGCCTCCACTGCCTCATGTCTCTGCATCCCCGACTTTATGCCTCCACTGCCTCATGCCTCTGCTTTATGCCTCCACTGCCTCATGCCTCTGCATCCCCCGCTTTATGCCTCCACTGCCTCATGCCTCTGCTTTATGCCTCCACTGCCTCATGCCTCTGCATCCCCCGCTTTATGCCTCCACTGCCTCATGCCTCTGCATCCCCCGCTTTATGCCTCCACTGCCTCATGCATCCCCTGCTTTATGCCTCCACTGCCTCATGCCTCTGCATCCCCTGCTTTATGCCTCCACTGCCTCATGCCTCTGCATCCCCTGCTTTATGCCTCCACTGCCTCTGCATCCCCTGCTTTATGCCTCCACTGCCTCATGCCTCTGCATCCCCTGCTTCATGCCTCCACTGCCTCATGCCTCTGCATCCCCTGCTTCATGCCTCCACTGCCTCATGACTCTGCATCCCCTGCTTCATGCCTCCACTGCCTCATGCCTCTGCATCCCCTGCTTCATGCCTCCACTGCCTCATGCCTCTGCATCCCCTGCTTCATGCCTTCGCTGCCTCATGCCTCTGCATCCCCTGCTTCATGCCTCCTCTGCCTCATGCCTCTGCATCCCCTGCTTCATGCCTCCACTGCCTCATGCCTCTGCATCCCCTGCTTCATGCCTCCACTGCCTCATGCCTCTGCATCCCCTGCTTCATGCCTCCACTGCCTCATGCCTCTGCATCCCCTGCTTTATGCCTCCACTGCTTCTGCAGACAGCACGGACACATCTGTGGTGTCTGACTGTGAAATAGCGCCGGAGCCGGGACTTATATAAAGATCCGGATCTCGCGAGAATCCACCGCCGGTTGATGACGTGTTGCCGGTGCGCCTGGATCCGAGTCAGGTGGGAAGCTCCGAACACCACTCGGATCCGGACTCGGATCCGCGCTGTTCGGGTGGTCACATATCTGGACAATCTGAGCCCGCACATCTCTGGACAATCTGAGCCCACACATCTCTAGTTTAAAGCACCTGCCACACCTATATATGCATGTTATTGAAAGAAATGGTATTTAAATGGTCTTTCTCCAGTTAGTATTAGGGGTAGAACTATTTTTATAACAAAATCTTTTGTGTGTGATCTTGTTTTGCAGGTTCCTTCATCCTTCAATGTGTGTGTTCGGGGAAAGGTCACTTCAAATGTTGTAATCTTCCATTGTTGTCCTTTAGTGTTGGACATTTTTATAATGTCGGTGGGGGAACAATCATAGTTTATATAGAGTTTTTTAGGTTCTTTTTCATGAATGACTTCCAGTAAGATGGAAATAAATATTTGTCTAAAAAGATATCCAAGAACAAAGGTTGAGCGGTTTGTTCTGAATCACTCGGACAGGCACAATCACACTCTAATGGACAAAACTATGTGCACTGCAGGTGGGGCGGATGTAACATGTGCAGAGAGAGAGAGTTAGATTTGGGTGGTGGGGGGGGGTGTACTTAAAAATGATATCTATATTGCAATGTAAAAATAAAGCAGCCCATATTCTGACTATACATAAACAAAATAACTCACCCAAATCTCTCTGCACGTTACATCTGCCCCACCTGCAGTGCATATGGTTTTGTCCATTAGAGAGCGATTGTGCCTTTCCGAGTAAATCAGAATAACCCCCCTGAGAATCTCTGCATCTACTACCATGTGGTTTTTAAATCTGTTTACTGATATCATTCAGTGTGCTAGCCACTTAAATGTCAATAAGTACCACAAGGCCATCTCGTCTGCCCCTTTTTATCCATTATGCAATCTCAACCCTTTTTCTGTCTTAAGGCCCCCATACAGTACATTAGGCCCACTTCTCCTTTGGACAAATGGACCTAATAATCCTGACAGCTCCCCGGGGGGTGTCAAACACGATTTGGCACTTGCATGTGAGTCCAAGGGGAGCTGCAGGCGGAGTGAGCTGTGAGACTGGCAGGGCGGGGGTGTAGGTTGTTGTTGAAAGCAGGGTTACCAGCCCAGGTATGCAGTGGGCGGGTGAACGCGCCGCGGGGACCAGCGGCCTCCTCTAGCAACTTTAAAAACAGTCTGCTGTATGGGGGCAGCCACTTTCTGAGTGTCACTTCTCATTAGCAGCAGTAGCCAGGACCCGGAGCAGATGGATGTGGCAGGTCTCGGAGGTAACGGCAGCGGGTGGGGGACAGGTTTGCTTACCCTATGGGAAACATTTTTTAGCAGGGGGGCGCCGAATTAATAGTTAACCCACTGTCTGCCAGGGTCCCTGCGCTGCCCCCCCCCTGCTCTCTGTACCCTGCTCTCAAAGCCGGCATCCCCTGCCCGCTGCCATTCCCTGCAAGGCTCCGAGCTGCACATAAGACTCTAATCCGATGTGCACGGGACCGCGCATCGGGTCGGACGGGATGTCTACATGTTCGGTTTTCCGAATCAGGTGAAATCATGCCCAAATCGCATAGTGTATGGGGGCCTTTAGCCTCTGCCACCTCTGATGGGAGGCACAGGGAGCTGTTAATACATCTTGTCGGTCTCCCCTAGTATTATAGCGGCACGCTAATGGTGTGTACACACAGGTACAATCACCATGCTATTCTGACTATATAGTCAGAATTGCATCGGTATCGCATGCAGATCGCAAGGGTTTTAACTCCCGTATCGCACAGCAGAAAGTCTTGGCTGCCTTGACTATATAGTGCAGATTTGCACTATATAGTCAAAATTGTATGCCAGGGGGCGCACGCGCATGAGACACTCACGCACCCTGTGGAGATGGAGCTCCCAGTCCCGCACCTCCACCACCGACAGAGCCGGTACCCACCACCGCACCGACCTCCCTCCCTAACCCTGCCTGTCTCCCTGAAGCAGAAAGGGGCATGGACCCGCTGCCGAGAGACTGGGACACACGTGCGTGTGAGACGCACACATGTCCCAATTTAATGGAGTCCCTCTCCGCCAGCTCTCGCCAGAGGGACACAATACTGACCCTAACTCTCTTTCTAACTACCGTCCTATCTCTCAGCTCCCATGCATCTCCAAGCTACTTGAGAGACTTGTCTACTCTCACCTCACACACTTTCTTAACTCTCACACCCTATTTCTTTCCCAAAACTCCACTGAGACAGCAGTGACTAAAGTGGTGAATGATCTGGTATCTGCCAAGTCTGAAGGCTGAGGTTGACACTGTTGGTAACACTCTTCACATACAAACCCTGCAATCCCTAGGTCTTAATGATACAGCCCTTTCCTGGTTCTCATCTTACCTATCGGATCGCTCTTTCAATGTTCTCTTCTCTGACTCTACCTCCTCTTTACTACCTCGGTCAGTTGGAGTTCCGCAAGGCTCAATTTTAGGTCCTCTACTTTTCTCAATCTATACCTAATTTCTTGGCAAATTCATCAGCTTTTTGGGATTTCAGTATCACTTGTATGAGGACGATACTCAAATCTATCAACAACAGAGTTGTCACCAGTGGTCTTGGGCCGAATCTCTGAATGCCTCTCTGCCATCTCATCCTGGATGTCTTCTCGCCACCCACTAGCGTAACTAATAAATATGCGTCCCCCCGCCCGAGTAAAGTTAAACCACCTTCTTTACCCCGCCGCTTGCCGCAGAAGCAAAACAAGTTCAGTGTGTGATTGTTCTGCCTCCAAGGTCCATGCAGTGTTATCCATGGTCCGTCAGTTGGGTGCTAAGCTATTTGCTTAGTTTTACGCGGCCCCTCATGGGGCTCGCTACGGTCGCCACGCTTCGCACTCAGTGGCTCGCTGCCACACTATATAAAATCATTTCCATGCCGACATGGATAGTGGGGGTATGAGCCTACTTACTTTTTTTTTTTTTTAAATACGTATTTATTGGTTTTTCAAAGTACAAAGTTAACACGTTTACATCTCAATTTTTGATACAGGTGTAATCAAGGCATCAATATAACAATATCCTCGGGATCGCCGAACAGGCACATGAGGTAAGCATTATAAACCCTAATGGGTTCTAGGATTTGTTTGTAGGCTGTGACTACCGGATTCCCAGTCTTGAGGCTGGGAGTTTTTGTGAAATGGTAAATTTAGGTTAGTCGGAGTCTAGCCTTTTGGTCTCTTGACCCTTTCTCTTTGTACTCCGTTCGGGTCTCCCCTTTAGTATGGCATAAGGGGGTGTAGTAGCACTCTGTATCACTGCGAGAGTTGTATATAACTGGGGGAGGGTATGGGGTGGGGAGAAATGGGGAGAAGTGGAGGGGATCTCAACTGGGGTGTTGAAGGGGGGGAAAAGAGTGGGGGGGGGGAGGGATGGAGGGGTGAGAGGAAGGAAGTATACCGATTTTTGAGGGGGGGACCAACTTTCTTGTGGTTCCACGGGTTAGGTTGTTTCTTCCTGTTGTACTGGGGGGTGGGTAGAGAGGGGGGGGGGGGAAGGGGTAGTTGGCCTGGGTAGATGGGGAGAGGGTGGGGGGAGGAGGGGAGTATGAGAACAAGAGAGAGGGGGGGGGGGGGAGGGGTGGGGGGGGGGAGGAACTATCTATGCAGGGTTATCCACCATATCGTTGCAGGATAATCTGAGGGGGGGGGGTCTAGTGATTGTGAGGTAAGTGCAATAACATATTTCAGAGCAGAGTAGCTTATAACATTTCAATTTATATCTCAATGGTTTTCTTTTTCCCCATTTCTTCTGGGGTGATCATGCTAGGGCCATTTTCTATATTGCGTCTTTTCAGGTTAGTAGGCAGGGCTAAGGCATCACCTGTTGACATCTCATTTAGTCAGTACAGACAAATTCAAATAATACAGGTATATGTAACAAAAGGAATAAAATAAAAGCTATTACATATAAAAGCTATTTCCAACCTCTCCTGTTTCCTCACCGGAGGTGGAGTTCAATTCTTAATATATTATATTACCAGTTCCAGGGCCTCACAGATCTGGGATTGGGACCCGTCCGATCTAAGGTGGATGAAAGGGCCCCATTTCTTAAGATATCCTGCAGTGGGTGAGCCGGTGTGATAGTGGGAGTTGTACCTATCATATGCCATGTATTTCAGTATTAGGCCCTCCAGATCTGTCAGGGTGGGGACGTGTTTATCTATCCAAGAGGTTAGTATTACCTTTTTTGCGGCAGTAAATAAGATGGAGAGGAAAGGGATGAGACTCCTGTTTGGTCCTTGTAGGTCCCAGCTATCGAAGTTTAGAAATAATAATGGCACTGGGTCTATTTTTACTTTTAAGTGAAATGCTTTGTTGACATAGTTAATAATTTTGTGCCAAAATTTTTTAATACATCCACAGGACCAGAAGTTATGCTCGAGGGATGCAGAGTGGAAGCCACACTTGGGGCAACAGCCTGTTTCATCTGTGTCGAAGTAGCTGCGCTGCTTTTGTGATATAAATGCCCTATGAACTAGTTTAAAATGTACTTCTTGGAGTGTGGATGATTGCAATATTTTTAAGGAAGTTTCTAAATATTTAAAGATGTCTTGAGATGTCAATAAAGGAATGTCTCGCTGCCAGGCCGTGGTGGTTTTATTTCGGGAATTGGTGGAGTTAAGTTGCTGTAGTTCTGTATATATCAACTTGGCTTTGAAGGAGCCATTATGAACTTTTTCTAGCCACCTGTGTAGTATGGTGTGAGGGGTATTGACCAGGGATCTTGGGGCGATAGATAACACATAATGATGGAGCTGCATGATCGCGAATAAACTGTTTTGGGGTAGGCCAAACTCTTCTCTTATAGAGGGGAAAGGGAGAAGTTTCCCACCTGGGTCGAACACTTGGGAGATAGTCTGGAGACCCTTGTTTTTCATGCGATTAAAGATTGGGCTATTGATGGCCGGTGGGAACATGGGGTTACCCCAGATTGGGATCCACTCAGACTGGTTAGGGTTGAGTCCTACTTTAGTACATATTTGCCGCCACGACTTATAAATATCCTTAAATAGGGGGTTGTTTAGTATATGTTTGGGGATGAGTTTTGGGACGGAGTGTAGAAGAGCACCTGGGGAGAAGGGGAAAAATAGTGCGCAATCTAGGTCATATATAGAAAAGGCGTCAGTTTTTGCTAGCCATCCCAAAGCATATCGGGAAAGTAAGGCGCCTGAGTAATTCTGTACATCCGTGAGGCCCAATCCTCCGTCTGTCCTAAGTAGCTTTAACTTTGGTTGGGATATTCTGGGTTTTTTCCCCTGCCATATAAATTTTGAGGAGGCTTGGGTCAGTGCGGCTATATCCGTGGATTTAGGTTTCATCGGAAGCATCTGCAGGGGGTATAGAAGACGTGGCAGCAGAACTGTCTTTACTACCTCGACTCTCCCCATCATAGAAAGTGGCAGATCTTTCCAGTCTTGCATAGTTTTTGTGATTTTGTGTATGATGGGTGGGTAGTTACATTGTTCTAGTTTTGAGAGATTTTTGGGTATTTGAACTCCCAAGTACTTAATTTGGTCCGTTTTTTGTTTAATGGAGTGAAGTTCCTCATTCTCAGGAAATACAGGTGGGGGACCTTTTATCATCAATAGTTCTGATTTGTCCACATTGACCTTATAACCCGAGAAGCTCCCAAAGTCCTTCAGAATCTGGAAGACTACTGGGATAGCATGTTGCGGGTGAGAGAGAAATATTAACATGTCGTCGGCAAATAACGACACCCTAAGGTCAATGTGGCGAATCGTTATCCCCTGAAAGAGCGGGGAGCTGCGAAGGGTGATGGCCAGGGGTTCCAGGGCTAGGACGAAGAGGAGGGGGGACAGAGGGCAGCCCTGTCTCGTGCCTCTGAGGATAGGGAAAGGAGGGGATAGCAAGCCATTGGTTATTATGTGTGAAGTGGAGTTACTGTATATTGTTGATACAAAGTCTATAAATCTAGTTGGGAAGGCAAAACGTTTCAGGACATATTGTAGATGGTCCCAGTGCACCATGTCGAACGCCTTCTCTGCATCTAAGGAGAGGATGGCTTTTGGCGCGTCCGACATGGCGCACTGGGACATGGTCACTGCGGACAGCACCCGTCTTATATTTATGGCTGAATTGCGGCCTTTGACAAAACCTGTCTGGTCCATGTGTATAAGGGACGGTAGAATCAGTTTAAGTCTTTCTGCCATGATCTTTGTTAAGAGTTTGTAATCTATATTTAATAGTGAGATTGGCCTGTAGGAGCTAGGAAGTGTAAGGTCTCGGCCTTGTTTCGGGAGGACTCTTATGTTGGCGGTATTAAAATAAAGGGGGATCGATTTGTTAGATATTATGTGATTAAAAACATCTGTGAGTATAGGGGATATCTTGGGTGCCAATAGTTTGTAATAGTCGGGGGTGAGCCCGTCAGGCCCTGGGGCCTTGCCGGATTTCAAGCCCGCGATTGCTCTAGCCACCTCCTCCTGGGTGATGTCTCTGGCTAGATTTGTTGCGTTCAGAGGGGACATCTCTGGTATGGGGAGTGAGTCCCAGAATTTTGAGGCCCTTTGTGAGTCTGATTGAGGATGTGAGTAGAGGGTCGCGTAAAAGTCTCGAAGTACTTGGGCCGTGTGTTCGGTGGAGGAGGTCAGAGAGCCCTGTGGGGTCCTCAGTGGGCGGATGGTAGCTGGGGTCCTTTGACCCTGTAGTAGGGAAGATAACAATTTGCTTGATTTATTGCCGAATTTGTGGAATCGGGATGATTTTGAGAAGGAATAAAGTGATTCAGATTTCTCGATGATGCTCTCGTAGAGCGCCTTTGCCTCTAGATATGAATTTTTATGTTCAGTGGAGGGGTTGGACCTGTACTTGTCAAAGGCATCTGTTAGGGTCGTTTGGGCCTTAATATAATCTGTTTTTAGTTTCCTTTTAAAGTTGATCGTCTGAGCTGTTATTTCGCCTCTAAGTGTAGCTTTTGAGGCCTGCCAAAATAGAGGGGGGTTTTCAGTTCTGAACTTTTCGTTGTCTATGGTATAATTGTCCCACGTTTGATTCACTATCTCTCTAAGTTTGGGGGAGGACGTTAAATTAGATGGGCATCGCCATATTTTTGAGATAGGCTGTTGGTGGGAAAAGTGGAGTTTAAAATGTACCACTGCGTGGTCTGAGAGGACAATTGGTGCTATCTCGCTAGCTTCTATTCTTGGGAGGAGGAAATGGGAGACCAGGGTATAGTCAATGCGTGACATTAGACCCGTTGAAGCCGAGAGGCAAGTAAACTCGCGTTCTGTGGGATGTAGGGTTCTCCATACATCTAAAAGTTGGAGACGGGAACACAATTCTGGGATGCCTAATTTAGGGGATGTGCGGGTTTTTGTGGAAGTGTTCTGTTTGTCTAAGGAGGCTACCGTAATCAAATTAAAGTCCCCACAAGTGAGGATGGGCAAGTGTAAGTAGGGGGACAGTATTGCTATGATGGATTTCATGAATGGGGCGGAGTACTGGTTAGGGGCGTATACATTTAGACAGACAAACTCTTGTTGATCGTATTTCATGCAACACAGCACGTATCTGCCCTCTGGGTCTTCAATAACTTTGGATATTGATATGTCTAAATGATTTTTAGCCAGTATTAGTACTCCTCTAGCTTTGGAGCTATAATGGGCTGAGGCTAAAAGCTTCCACTTGAGCATGTTGAGTTTTACTAATTCTTTCGGCATTAGATGGGATTCCTGAAGAAATACAAGGTCTAACCTTAGTTTGTTGAGATATATCAATATTTTCTTTCTTTTTATCGGAGAGTTAATCCCTCCGACATTCCAGCTTCCTACATGTAAAGCCATATTGCCTCATGGAGGGGGGGACTACGATATGCACATATCACAATTACATTTGACATGGTGTAGATTCCCTGCACAGAATGGGGGGCAAGGGGGGTATGTGGGATAAACATGGGGAACAATAACATAACAAAATAGAAACAAAGACAAAACAATACAAAACAATCGACAAACCATACTTGGTAGCTTCCGGAGCCTGTGGGAGGAAATCTTCCTGATTTTCTCATAACGGTCACAGGTTAGCTCCTGAGCCGAGTACGGCCCATCTTAAACAACTATGAATGAATTCACCAAAAGTAACGTCAGAGTCAATTGGGGGGGGGGGGGGGGAGAAACCCTTCTGGGTCATGTTAGTTCAGTTTCCTGAGGATTTCACAGTCTGAGGTCGGCCTTGGGTCACCGTGTTACTTAGTATGAGTTCTTCAATGGGCGTGGATGTGAAGGCCATGTCCGTTTTATGAAGCAAGGTATCCTTTCTCCTGTCCACCTCTTTGAGGTGTATGGGGACACTGTCACTTTCCATGTAGCAGTCCAGGGGGAGGGGGTAAGTGGGAGTGGGGTAAAACCTTCCCCATCTCTGGGTAGGCATGAGGTAAAGTTCCTTTGCATTTGTATAAGGAGTGAGTCTGGGGGGGGGGGGGAGGGGGGGGAGTAGTGATGCTTGCGATTCTTCCTGGTTGTTGGGGTGGTAGAATAGAATAGAGGGGGTCTGCAGAGGTGATTGATCTTTGAGTCCTTACCGGAAGGGAGGGGGGGGGGGGGACATGAGAAAGACAGCGCCTCCCAAGTAGTTTTTTCCTGGAGCCAGAGTAACAATTCAGGCTGGATGTTGCCAGGATCGGATTGGACTAGGTTTGAGGCATTCGCATGTATCTTTTGTAGCTTCGTGTTAAATTTTACATGTATCTATCATCAGACGTCGTCTTCTAAGTCAGTGGCACTGATGTAGAAAAATGGGAGGATGATGGGTGAGGGGATTGAAGGTTTTTGGTTGAGGTGGTTTGGAGAGTAGGGCTGCTAAGGTTTTTAATCACCTTCAGATTCTCTGCGGTGCATGGGGGATTGGTATGACACTTCCTCCATGTAGGCTCCTGCGTCTGCGGGGGTCATAAAGTCCTTAAAAGAGGATCCTTCATATATTCGCAGTTTCGCCGGATAGAGGAGGGCAAATTTGCGCTCCATCTGTATGAGTTTGGAACAAATCGGGGAGAATTCCTTCCTCTGCTTTGTCAGCTCGGCAGAGTAATCTTGAAATATCAAGATAGTGCTTCCTTCCCATTCAAGGTTGCGGTGTTTACGGGATGCTGCCCAAAAAAGTTCCTTATGCAAGTAATTGAGGGATTTAAAGATCACCGTTCTGGGTCTATTATCACTGGATGGACGCTGGGGCCCTAGCCTGTGTGCCCTTTCTATTACTAGATCTGTGCAGCGATCCTTAATCCCCAGCATCTCAGGAAGCGTGTTTCTAATGAAATTAAACAGATCAGGGCCCTTTACAGATTCGGGTACTCCCACCAGCCTCAAGTTATTTCTCCTCGATCTGTTCTCGAGATCCTGGAGCTTGTTATGCAGGGAGAGCAGATCCTTAGAGTGCTGGGTAACCAGGGGTTTGATCTCCGCCATGTCCTGAAAGCACTCCCCCATTCTACATTCCGTGTCCATGACACGTTTTTGGAGCTGGGCTAACTGCTTATTTATGTTGTCCGTCTGCTCCTGAAACAGAGGAGCTATTGCCGCCCTTATAGCCCCTACCATGTCACCGTAGGTGACCGGGGCGGAGAGATCAGGGATGGAGGTGTCTAGAGGCAGTGGGGGAGCGGGGAGGGAGCCCTTTTCAGGGGAGTCTGATAAGTCTCTTACCCGCTGTGGAAGCGGCGTTGCTTGCCGTGACGGGCGCGAGGGTTCGGGAGTCGGCGCCATCTTGGATGTGGCGGGCGCCGCGTCTTTCCCCTTCTGGGCGCGTGGACGGGAGCCGGGCATCTCCGCTGGGTTTCTGTCCATATGCCGCTTGTCTGACGTGTGAGGAGACTTCGGAGGGGGATTTGGTGTGTATCTGGAGGCTGGAACAGCCGTTAAAGATGTTTTAGGGCCGGATCGGCAGCGGAGCTCAGGAGAGAGCTTCTTCACATCCCTCTGCCGGAACCGGAAGTCGAGCCTACTTACTTACTTACTAGTGGGCGCCAACTAACCTATAGGTACCCAAAAATACAATATAATAAAAATACATATTGCTGTTCTTTATTTTTTTTGCTGTATATAACTGCACCCCAATAATACACCAAAAGTTCCATGTGTGATTGTTCTGTGTCCAGGCAGCATTATACAAGCTGTGCATTAAAAATAATTAAAAGTAAAAGAATACAAATATTTTTTTCTCGTCTTTATTCATGTTTTGTGTCTACTGCACCCATAGTATACTGTCAGAAGGTGCGTTTGTTCGGCCTTCACAAAGCTGTTGTTAGCTGCACATTAAAAACAAATTAAATTAATCAATTTTTCTTGTCTTTCTTCATTCTTTGTGTGTAGTGCAGCACCCATAGTATACACCAGGGCTGGGCAACACCGGCCCTCCAGATGTTGATGATCTACACGTCCCAGCATGCCTTGCATCAGTTTCAACATGGCCACATAGCAAAACTAATGCAAAGCATCCTGGGATGTGTAGTTCACTAACATCTGGAGGGCCGGTGTTGCCCAGCCCTGGTATACACTGTCAGAAGGTGGGTGTGTGATTGTTCTGCCTCCAAGCAGCGTTATACAAGTTGCGCATTAAAAAACAATTACATTTTAAAAATCCTAATAAATTTTTCTGCTCTTTCTTCATTCTTTGTGTGTAGTTCACTCATAGTATATACTGTCAGAAGGTGGGTGTGTGATTGTTCAGCCTCCAAGCAGCGTTGTCCATGCTGCGCATTAAAAACAATTTAAAAAAATCGTAATACATTTTTCTTATCTTTCTTCATTCTTTGTGTGTAATGAACCCATACTATATACTGTCAGAAGGTGGGTGTGTGATTGTTCTGCCTCCAAGCAGCGTTGTACAAGTTGCGCATTAAAAACAAATACAATTAAAAAATGTGTCTTTCTTCATTCTTTGTGTGTAGTGCACCCATAGTATATACTGTCAGAAGGTGGGTGTGTGATTGTTCGGCCTCCAAGCAGCGGTGTACAAGCTGCGCATTAAAAACAAATTAAATTTAAAAAATCCTAATCAATTTTTCTCATCTTTAATTATTCATTCTTTGTGTGTAGTGCACCCATAGGGCAGTATTCAATGTCCCTAATCGCGATGTGCAGCGAATCCTGTTTAGGATTCGCTGCACAGTCGCTGTGTTCCGGAGGGCTGGAGCCCTCGCTGACACAGTATTCAATGAGGCAGGGGCTCGCTGCCTGAGGGAGCCTGAGGACGGCGGCAGGCAGGGAGATTGAAGTCTCCCTGCCTGCCCCAGAACGTATGTGGGGAGGGGGGAGGTAGGCTCCCCGGGAGCCAGGCAGCACAAGCTGCCCCCCGGGAGAGCCAGCAGGGGACCGGTTATTCACTGCACCTGATCGTGCATATGTAATGTTCGGGAGCAGTGAATATATGAATATCTAATGAGCGGCTCTCGGCCCCCTGCTGGCTGCTATGTGTAAAAAAAATTATATATATTTTTTTTAATTAAATATATATTCATGTGCTATAAGCACATGAATAAAAATAGCATGCCCCTTCACAGAATAAAATTCCTGATTTTTTGACACCAAATGTAAAACAACAACAACTTTATTTTAAAAGTTCCCTTTCCACTTCACCATGAAAAGATGGCGATTTGCTACACGGCGACACACAGCGAAAATCACTTAGAAAGACGGTGAAAAGTGCACATTGAATAGGGTGATTCACTTTCTGACCCAAAAAATCACCTTCCAACGCAAAAATAGCACAAATTTGCCATGAAACAGGGCAAATTATCCTCATTGAATACTGCCCATAGAAAATACTATCAGAAGGTGGGTGTGTGATTGTTCAGCCTTCACGCAGCATTATACAAGCTCTGTCCTCGAAAACAAGAAAAAAAATATTTTGCTCTTATTTAAATTTAATTTAAAAATGGAGAACAAACAGCTTGGACCAAATACTCCCGCACAAGCTGCTGCCATCATTCATGGTGACGCATATGGTACTACTCCTAATACTAACACCGTCGCTGGTTTGTGTTCAAGTGTGCAAAGTGTATGTCATTTTTTTACAAGCTAAGGGTGCGTGGGTGGGCCCAGAGACAATTCCATCTTGCACCTCTTTTTTGCCATTATGTGCTTTTTGAGGCCTACTTTTTCAAACTGCCATCCTGTCTGCTGCTGCAGTGCCACTCCGAGATGAGCCACACGTTTGTGCCGCACACTTGTGTGGCTTAGCATAGTTATCCAGCTACCTCGGTGCAACCTTTTGCCCTAAAAACAATATTGTGAGGTGTAAAGTGGTCAAAATTGTCTGGAAAGGGTTGGAAATTAATGTTATTGAGGTTAATATTACTCTAGGGACAAAAAAACTTACGTGATTTGGGCATTTTTGACCATTTTTCAAAAAATCCAAAGCTTTGCACCGCCGCTCGGGATGCAGTTAAGATCCCGGCGGTCGGGATCCCGGCGTTCAGAATCCCGACGCCGGAATCCCGACCGCCGAAATGCCGACACTTTCTCCCTCCTGGGGTGTCCACGACACCCCTGGAGGGAGAATAAAATAGCGTGCCGAGCGTAGCGAGGCACCGGGCCCGCTGCGTGGCGAGCGCAGCGAGCCCGCAAGGGGGGGCGATCCATGTCCTCCCCTTGTCGGCATTTCGGCTATCGGGATTCCGGCGTCGGGATTCTGAACGCCGGGATCCCGACCGCCGGGATTTAATACTGAATCCCCCCCGCTCGACAAAGCCAAATCCAAATCCTGGCAACAAATCCAAATCTTCGGCCCTGGCGCTCATCTCTAATCTCGATCACTCCGCTCTTCACAAGATCTGCTTCTCTCCTCTGCACGGATCACTAGCTCCCATTTGCTATTACAGGACTTTCATCAGGCTGCTCCCGCCCTATGGAATTCCCTTCCATGCACAATAAGACTCTGCACTAGCCTCCAAACGTTCAAGTGTTCCCTGAAAACTGACCTCTTCAGGCAAGCCTATCATATTTACGTTCCATACACATAACCCTCTGAATTATATAGCTTCCCTTCTGGACCTACAAGCTATGCTATTACTGGTGCCTGTCCTTGTGTTTCCCTCCTATGTCCCTATAGATTGTAAGCTTGCAGCAGGACTCTCCTACCTCCAAGTATGTCTGTTGTTACCCACTTTGTTTTATCACTGTCTACAATTGTAAAGCGCAACAGAATCTGCTGCGCTATATAGGAAACTGTAAATAAAGAAATAACAGGCAGGTATTTGATAATACAATAAAAACCCCATTATGGGTATTATTCAATTAGCAATACCTGAAAAAAGCTCAGCATTACTAGGATAACATTTATGAACTTCTTATTGGGTATAGCTGTATTAGTTGTTATTAGATAGAGTCAATGAACAGTCATTGAGGCTTAGCTTAATTAGTAGCAATATGCTGTTATAAGCAGGCTGCAGGCTTAAGGGCCAGATGTATCAAGCTTCAAAAAGTGATAAAATGGAGAGTGATGAACAGCCAGCCAATCAGCTCCTACCTATCATGTTCCAGGCTGGGTTTGAAAAATGACAGGTTGGAGCAGATTGGCTGGCTGTTCATTACTCTCCATTTTATCACTTTTTGAAGCTTGATACATCTGTCATATGACATAGTCCTCCGAGAAATTTAGCAGGCTTCCTAAACACATTGCTATCATTAGTCACAAGCAGGCCCGGCAGCAGAGGGGGAGGGGTCCCTGGTTCAAGGGACCCCCTGGTTCAAGGGACAATCTGAGGGACCCAAAGACAGCTCCCCCTGCTCAGCTGCCTGACCTGTCACTTAGACGCCAGCTCTACTGACACTCAGATCAGTGCCGTCTTTCCCATTGGGCACGATGGGCAGTTGCCCGGGGGCCCTAGGACCTAAGGGCCCCCGGCCCAGCCCAATGGGAAAGATGGTGGCCGGGGTCCGGGAATCCGCTCACCCTCGCTGGGGGATCCGGGCAGGGGGATCAGGGCGGTGGCGGTAGCTAGAAGCCTGATTCGGCGAAGCTCTATTTGCCGGCGGGCGGGAAGCGCTGTTGCATTTGAATAGACTGGCCGGACGCTGATTGGCTGAATTCAGAAAATCAGCATCCGGCCAGTCTTTGAAAAGGCAACAGCGCTTCCCACCCCGCCGGCAAATAGCGCTTCACCTCCTAGCTAGCAGTGAATTTAATTTCGGGGGTCCGACAGGGGGATCAGGGCATCGGTGGCGGTAGCTAGGAGCCCGAAGCGGCGAAGCGCTATTTGCCGGCAGGGGGGGCGAGAAGTGCTACTGCATTTAAAATGACTGGCTGAATGCTGATTGGCTGAATTCAGCCAATCAGCATCCGGCCAGTCTTTTCAAATTCAACAGCGCTTCCCGCCCCCGCCGACAAATAGTGCTTCGCCGCTTCGGGCTCCTAGCTACCGCCACCGCCGCCCTGATCCCCTTCCCCAGCGAGGATGGTCGGATCCCCGCCACCTGGCCACCATCTTTCCCATTAGCGCTATTTGCCGGTGGGGCGGGAAGCGCTGCTGCATTTGAAAAGACTGGCCGAACGCTGATTGGCTGAATTCAGCCAATCAGCGTCTGGCCAGTCTTTTCAAATGCAACAGCGCTTCCCGCCCCGCCAGTTAATAGCGCTTTGCCACTTCAGGGCAGGCTCCTAGCTACCGCCGCTGCCCTGATCCCGCTGCCCGGGTCCCCCAGCGAAGATGATCGGATCCCCGGCCGCCGGAAGCTGACTGGCTGCCGCACGGAGCCAGAGAGGTGAGGGTTGGGGAGGTGACTGTGGGCTCCTGGGCAAACTAATTTGGGGGGGGGGGGGCAGTGAACTAGGTTGCCCAGGGGCCCTTCCTAATGTTAAGACGGCCCTGACTCAGATGTCAATTTCGCTGCCACCCAGGTGCACAAAGCCAAATAGCTCAGACGTCCACCCACCCGACATCGCAGCTCAGGCGTCTGTAGTAGCCACCGGTGACTCCTAAAGGCATTGGTAGGGGGTGCAGTGTGGGGAGGGGGGTGCAGACCGCTCCCTGCCTCTGTTGGCTTGGTGAGGGGTTTAGCGGCTCCCCCGCATAAATTCCAAATGTGCCAACCAATGAGATCTCGCTGCACACAGGCCCGGCTTGTGGTTAATAAGGAGTAGGAGAAGTGTGAGGTGTGCGCTCTCCTCACAGAGGGAAGGAGCCAGCGGAGGCAGCAGGAGCTGCAGAAGCGGTTGCAGCAGTGAGTATTCATGGAGGCATTAGACATTATCGGGGGGGGGGGGGGCATTTTGTATTAGGCACTACAGGGGCAATTTGCATAAGGCACTATAAGGGGTATTCTGTATATGGCACTACTGAGGGAATTTTGTATATGGCTATACAGGTGGACACCACAACTCCCTCAATGCCCCACACCACTACTCCCACTATCCTTCCCTGCTCCACTACTCCCAACCTCCCTCCCTACTCTGCACTACTACTCCCTCCCTGCTTCGCACCACTATGGTGCTTGATGGAGAGGGGGGCACCCAGAGATATCAGTGTATGAGGGCCCAAGATTTCTGATGCTGGCCCTGGTCACAAGCCAGTTGTTAGTATCAAGCCATCAGTAATGCAAGGAGAGCTCTCAATAGTTATCCGTAGTCTGTAGCTGTAGATTCAGCCCAAGATCCAAACATGCGAAACACTTTGCAGGGTAATTAATCTCCCATCCGTCGGTACTACCCCGGCTGCTGGTGCGGTTCCTATAAATGCAGCCTTGTCAACATTTTGGTACCTGGACCAGGTTTTTGCGGTTGGATCTGTGAAATTTAGCAGGAACTGCTTTTTCTCTAGCTAGCGAACCATGCTGAATTAGGCCCCCATATACAGTAAACAGCATTTTGTTTAATATTAGAAGCTACTGTATATATTTTCTAAAAATAAATATAGGACATGGCTTGGAACATGCTTGGAACACGCCTTAAGGTGTGTACACACTTGTACAATTTAGACTATATTACAATCTATGGTGTGTACACACTTGCACAATGTGCATGAGATTTTCACTATATAGTCAAAATCTCATCTGGATCCCATGCAGATTGTATGGGTTTTAACCCTTGCGATCCCGATGTGCGCTCCCGTATCGCAGCCAGAAAGTCTTGGCTGCATAGACTATATAGTGCAGATCTGCAATATATAGTCTAAATTGTATGCAGATAGTCTAAATTGTATGCAGATAGTCTAAATTGTATATATTGTATGCAGATAGTCTAAAATGTACACGAGTGTACACATTAGACTATATATATACAATTTAGACTATCTGCATACAATTTAGACTATATAGTGCAGATCTGCAATATATAGTCTAAATTGTATGCAGATAGTCTAAATTGTATGCAGATAGTCTAAATTGTATATATTGTATGCAGATAGTCTAAAATGTACACGAGTGTACACATTAGACTATATATATATACAATTTAGACTATCTGCATACAATTTAGACTATATAGTGCAGATCTGCAATATATAGTCTAAATTGTATGCAGATAGTCTAAATTGTATGCAGATAGTCTAAATTGTATGCAGATAGTCTAAATTGTATATATTGTATGCAGATAGTCTAAAATGTACACGAGTGTACACATTAGACTATATATATACAATTTAGACTATCTGCATACAATTTAGACTATATAGTGCAGATCTGCACTATATAGTCTATGCAGCCAAGAATTTCTGACTGCGATATGAGAGCGCACATCGGGAACGCAAGGAAACTGCATGAGATCCAGATGAGATTTTGACTATAGAGTCAAAATCTCATGCACATTGTACAAGTGTGTACACACCATTAGTCCATTAGAAATATATTTACTGAGATTAGTGACATAATATGTGACATGATTTGTATCTAATACAGCGAATATTGTACATTGTATTTCAATTGCCTATAGCTACATAATGTTGAATACTAAATTGAATGGTGTTTCAATAAACATTTAAATAAAAAGAAAAAAGAAATATATTTACTGCGATTAAGCCATTAGATTTATGTACATCTCTTACATTATACATTTAGCCCATTTTTCTTTGGAAACAAACCGATATGCATCATTTAACACTAAATTTGTAAATGTCAACTATTGCAAAAGATTTCAACGGGAAACCCAACCCACAGCGGTCACTAACAATCACCTGTTCAGACTCTGCATTAGAACTTTTTATAGATACTAACAATGATGGCAAGGAGGTGACTAGACAGAAATATTCCCAATGTGAAGAAACCTGTTAGCATATTATTTATGATCATATGAACAGTGTGTACTTTTCCATAGAGTGTTGCATGCTCAGTTGTTTTATATGGGTGTCGGTAAAGGCTTGCCTGGAGATTAATGCATACTAGGAAACAGTAAATAAGAAAATAAAAACCCTATGTTTCATCATATTCAATGCTGGTAACGTCAAAACAACATAGGGAAGGTCAAGTCAAACAGCATTTCAAAATCAGCACACCTGGGCAAAAGCAAACTTCTTTTTTAACAGACAAAACATGTGCACTGCATGCGGGGTAGATGTTACAGGTGCAGAGAGAGTTAGATTTTGGTGGGGTATGTTCAAACGCAGTGGCGGGCTGAGCCGGGGGGGGCAGGGGGGCAGGGTGCCACATGCCCCCCGGGCCTGTATATATTTCAGTATCCTGGGCCTGACTTTGTGCCTGGTGGCCGGAAGACAAAGGATGCTGATGTCAACTGTTTCCTTAACAGCCTGATCAGTGGCAGCGCAGTGGGAGCTGATCATACGGGAGATGGGCAGTAGTCGGGGCATGAAAAGGTCTGGAGGACACGTAACCGCGTCCCCTTGCCACGCTTCAGGGTGACGTGGATAGTGGGGGTGTGCATAAAAATCGCATTGCACCGCAAATGGCATGCGATGCGATCTGCGCACAGGGGTGCACTAAAAATGAACTAAGGAAAATCGCATCGCATAGCACCACATAGCACCGCAAAATTGCATGCAATGCGATTTTCCTACGCTGCCGTACGTATGTAAATTGGGCGCCCTGCAAATACACAACTACCAATGTATTTGCATCTATGAATCTCTGCATATGAACGGGGAACATGTTTGCTCATATATGAAAGGGGTTTGTGGATGGTTTGTGAAAAAGCCAAACATTGTTACAGTATATCAATCACTATTACCCCTTTCACATCGCAAATGCTGGGTCACATCTGGGATTTTGACACGGGTCCGTCCCGGAAGCGATCCAGCATTTGTGATGTTTAGTTGCTTACAGCCACACGATTTATTGCCAATCACATGGACTGAGCAAGGGACCTAGAAGGAAAGGGGCCCAGAGCATATTTTTGCACCTAGTCCCTCGACTCTGATGTTCCGCTACTAGCTATTGCTGTTAATTTCTGACCCAGTGGCAAAGAAACAGAACACAGTGAACACAAAAAACAATACATGGAAATCATTTAATTTTATTATAAGCCTTCAAAAATAGGGATGCAGTTAAAATCCCGGCGGTCGGGATCCCGGCGTTCACAATCCCGACGCCGGAATCCCGACCGCCGAAATCCCGACACTTTCTCCCTCCGTGGGTGTCCACGACACCCCTGGAGGGAGAATAAATTAGCGTGCCAAGCGTAGCGAGGCACTGGGCCCGTTGTGTGGCGAGCGCAGTGAGCCCGCAAGGGGGGGCGATCCACGTCCCCCCCCTTGTCGGATTTCGGAGGTCGGGATTCCGGCGTCGGGATTTATTTTACACTGCAATATAGATCTCACTTTGAAGAAAAACCCCACCCAAATCTAATTCTCTCTGCACAAGTTACATCTGCCCCACCCGCAGTGCACATGGTTTTGTCCATCTAAGAAGGATTTTGTCAGAAAGAATAAACTAGAATAACCCCCATAGTGCTCTATTAAAGAAATTGGACTGTGAAAAATAATAATTAAATCAATTTCACATAATATATGTGTATACAAGAGCGTTCCAACAATAATAGAACAAGGGCTTATACAAGGTCTCACCCTCCTCATGGATATTTATATTTATGTTCAGCGATTTCTTCTACAGCATAGGTGTCATAAGGAATTCCTTTTTTTTTTTTTTTCAATGTGCGCCGTGCGGGGGGTACGCGGCGGGTAGCGGTGGCTGCACTGGTAGGCAGCAATGGCATGTGTCAGAAATGTAATGTATGCAGCGGCAGCGGCAGCAGCGCCGCAGCGCCCTGCACGTCTGCATCCATTCCGGCCCGGGACTGGTCTCGGGTAGCCTAGCAACAGACAGCCAATCGCAAGGCTGCTGTTGCTGCTATGAGACCGACAGGAAGTGATTTTGCTCTGAGGCTGTCAGGCTGAGCACGCGGCAGGAGGAGCAGAGGAGTGACTCGTCACTGGAGCACCAGGCACAGGCAGCCAGACTCGAGGTAAGTAAATTTAAGGGGAGGGGAGCCACGGACAAAACATCCTCAACTACAACAGGGTCTGGGGACCGCACAGCACAATTAAATATAAGGGGGGGAGGCTGGAGCAAAAAAGTAACAAAAAAAAGGGAGCACAAATGTCAAATTAAATAGGAGGGGGCTGAAAAGTAAAAAAAAAGAATGAGGGGGCACAAAAATATATTTATATTAGTAAATAAATGGCCAGCCCAGGGAACCAGGGAAGTTTTTTTTTCCTAAGGGGAGTACCAGGACATTTTGTGTATATAGAAATAAATTACTTATTAAAGTCACTAATTTAACTTTGTTGGAGTCCGAGAGTGATGCTGTATATATATGACGATTATTATCTAATAGAGGTGGCATGCTAATAAAGAGTGGACACATAGGGCCTTATTCTGATCGGAGCGGCCAAACGTGCGTACGTTCACAATTACCGCACGCTAGCCGTACGCGGCCGTTAGGGTTAAGTCCACCCACAAATCAGCCGCTTGCGTACGGGCAGAAATAACGTAGAAGGGGAGTGGTGTACAAATGAGCGTACGGCAACGTACGCGGCCGGCCCAGCCCTTACACTCCGACAACTGGCGTACGACTGAGCGTACGGCGCCGTGTACGGCCGTCTTTCCTCCGTCTCCCCACCGCCTTCTTGCGGCGATCTGAGCGTACGCCAGCTTGCACGGACGGGTCCCTATTGTTTTCAATGGAAAACTAAGCTTATGTCACCGCTCGTGAGAGTGAGCGTACGTCCGTGCACGCTGCCATACCCTTCACATATATGGACCTGCAAATCTTGCCTCTCAACTACTAATCTGACAATTGATTAATTAATCTATTTGTTATTCACTTATTGTTTTCTATTAACTCAATTGTCTACCTTAATAAAGACCTAATAAAACTACATTTTAAACCACATTACATGTATATTTGTTATGTTCTAATGTGGCATTTTAATCACTATCTATGTGTCCCCATATTGCTGTTACTTTTAAATCAAGTTATGTTGGTGTTTCTGTATATGTACTAAATTATGTCCATAATTAGTTTGTCCAAAATGTGTAACATGTATACCTACCCTGATGTTATGTGTGATGTTTTAATCGAAAAACATTAAACATTCATGCATTTTCACTATGTGTTATTTTACTCAAAAACACACACATTTACACATCAATCATTACCCCTCACCTCAAATTACTAATATAACTTACATTACACATCTGTATGTACCTACCCTTACAAGCCCTCTAACATATTTATTATTAAAAACACAGGCAATTTATAATACAATATAAACTTTTATTTATTACAAACATAATAAGGGGGGGGGGGGGGATAAAAAAAATTAAATGCGGGCCTCCAGTAGGCCAAAAAGAAGTTGCAAATAAAAAAGGGTCAGGAAGATCTCCCGAATAAGGGCTGCCACCTCCTCCTGCTGCTGTTCAGTGTCTGTAGTGAAGGGATAAAAAAAAAAATTAATATATAACATACACAAATGTTTGTTGTATTTGTACATAATAAAAAGTTGTGAGTTATGTGTGAAGGGCACATACATTTTTAAACTACATTGAAGATGGGTCTGCTGTAAACACAGTACTAAAAAAAAATATGTTAACACACACATACTGTACATAGTAAATAACATTAATTCAATTACTCCTTCATCAATGAATGTATGCTGTATCCCAATTGGTACTTTGTTTTTGGGGGACTGTCCTCTAACCTCACAATTAGCCTGTGCTATTTAAGGGTTATGACATTGTTGTGGCTTAAGCACTCCTTACTATTTTAAATTTAGGACATTGCTGTACAAATTATAGGCCTACAGCTATGTTTGTAAAGCATGCATCCGCATGGCCTCACACACTATTACCAAAACAATCTCTACATTTAAGTTGCACCAGTGGCAGATTAAGCCTTTGGGGGGCCCGGGGTACTTTAGAGCGGGGGGCCCCCTTGCACTTGTCATTACTGGCCGCACACTGCATGGCCGAATATTATACTGTCAAAACATAGAGTAAAGGCAGAATAAACTTGGTCAATGGTTACCTGCAGGGGATATATATATATATATATATATATATATATATATATATATATATATATATATATATATATATATATATATATATATATATATATATATATAGACAGGGGGTTGGCGGCACTCGGAATAATAATAGACACCATATATATATATATATATATATATATATATATATATATATATATATATATATATATATATATATATATATATATATACACACACCACATGAAAAGCCTGTGTTTGTCCCTCTGCCCCTTACTCTGGAGGAGACCTCACAGTCCTAGTGCTGCCTCTGATTAAAAACCCTCCTATGACTAAGCTGCTGCTGCTGTTCTCCATGGACCTGAGAAGTATGTAATGAGCTCCACCAATCAGAGCTCAGCACAAACTTCTCAGCCTCTGTCCTCTGGTGCAAAGTGTCATGGGACTTAGTCAACTCCCAGAAATGCACTGCACACTTGTGCAATCAGTGTGCCTTGCCTCCCGATGCTCAGCACCATAAATCATTGTCACATTGGCAGATAGGTGAAGCTGCAGCACTACCCCACCCATGCACAAAACATTTAGCAAAAAAAAAAAAACATAACTTAAACATTGTCTTTTTAAAAAAAAAAAATGACAACCACAGGGGGCCCCTAGCTAGAGGGGGTCCCAGGGGCACTGACCCCTTGCGCCTCCATTATAATCTGGCCCTGTGTTGCACATCATGCTGGGAACTGGAGTTACCCAACACCTGGAGCCACATAACTACCACACCACTAATGTCGGATATCTCATTGGATGTACTGTTATGTCAATTATTCAAGGGGTGAGGCATGGCCACACTCAAAAAAACCACCAAGGGGACCCTTGTTCCTGGAGAAGGACAGGACACACCTCATGGTCGCCCTGCAGTGATATGTTGCAACTAATGTTGATGTTGGATACACATATGTGGTTGTTGTGATTGTTTATGTGTAGAAATGTGTAGGTCAACATTAGACACATTATTTACTTACGGCTACTTGAGCCATCCTGGGCGCCGCTGGTTGGCTGTGGAGTGGTTGGGGAAGGCAGGAGCAAGGAGGATGGTCCTGGTCTTTGGCCCGAGGTACTGGGTGTTACTGGGGAGTGGAGAGGTTTGGGGGTGGGTGGTGGAGAGGTGTAGGGGGGTTGGAAATGGGGTGGGGAGGGGGGGGGGTGGGGGTTGTGGAGGGGGTGTGGGTTGTGGAGGGGGGGGGGGGTTGTGGAGGGGGTGGGGGTTGTGGAGGGGGTGGGGGTTGTGGAGGGGGTGGGGGATGGGGAAATTGTGTGGGTGAAAACTGCACCCTGGGTCTCCTCTTCTTCCTCCTCCTCTTCTTCCTCCTCCTCCTCCTCCTCTTCCTCCTCCTCTTTCTTCTCCTCCTCCTCCTCCTCCTCCTCTTCCTCCTCCTCCTCTTCCTCTTCCTCTTCTTCCTCCTCCTCTTCCTCCTCCTCCTCGGCTGCCTGGTCCCGGGCTGCCTGGTCCCGGGCTGCCTGCTCCCGGGCTTTAAATGCGTGCCCTTGCCCGTGCTGAAATGTTCATGTTGATGGCATAGAAATCGAAGATTGGGTTTCATAAAAAAGGGGGAAAGAAAAATTCACATTAGTCATGCTCATAACCTTCAAAATTATCATTGCTGTGAAATTTCAGACATTTATCATGCAAACTATTTGATATCCTACACCCAAAAACTGATCAACTACTTAAACCCCCCCTATACACCCCCATATACACCCCCTATACACCCCATATACACCCCCATATACACCCCCTATACACCCCCTATACACCCATATACACCCCCATATACACCCATATACACCCCCTATACACCCCCATATACACCCCATATACACCCCATATACACCCCCATATACACCCCCTATACACCCATATACACCCCCATATACACCCCCTATACACCCCCTATACACCCCCATATACACCCCATATACACCCCCTATACACCCCATATACACCCCCATACTCAGGAACATATTTATAAAAAGTACACCAAACATTGCTAAAAAACGCTGACATACTAGTAATCAAAACTTACATTGGGCAATATGGCGGCGAAGGCTGCTGAGTAGAACCGGCTGCCGCCGGCGCAGGTCGGACCAGCGCCGCTCAACCTGGCCCAGGCTTCTGCGGACGCCGGTTGTGGAAAATATCAGGCGGCGGGCAGCATTATACGCCCGCCGCTTGTCCGCATTAGATACATATGGGCCCCTGGGCCCCAGGTGACGATCCATCACTTCCACCAGGGCCAAAAGCTCAGATGTAGAAAAGGGCCTGGCTCTTGTAGAAGTCATATTGGCAATGGCGCAGTTATTAATTGCAGGTACATATATCACTTTTGGTGCTTGCTGATTGGTCGAAAAAATTGTTTGTTTGGTATTAACTTTATTAATCCCTCTTATATTAACAAACTGGATGCGAATAGAAACTTACGCGGACCGTTCCGATATACACACCACAACCAACAGCATGCATTCAATGAAGAGAGAAGTACTGTATTTACAGTGTGCGGAAAATAATACACGCACCCCGTCTACTCCTAACTACGCTGCTTAAAGGGGGCTCAATACACCAATTGCCATGAAGAGAAGTACTGTATATATAGTAAGCGGAAATTAATACACGCAACCGTCTACTTATAACTACGCTGCTTAAAGGGGGCACGATACAGCGATATGCATGGGGAGGAGTACTGTATATACAGTAGGCGGAAAATAATACACGCAACCCTCTACTTAGAACTACGCTGCCTAAAGGGCCACAATGCAACATGTTGCTGTATGACAATTTCATACACATTACATATGTAAGGAAAGCATTATAACGTGATGTTTTGAAATGTGACTCACAAAGCATACACGAACTCCAACAGATACCAGCTGACAACACTCATCATTGGAATGACAGGTGCACACATTTCACGATGTAGCCCACAATGCTCCACAACCTGTGTAGATACATATACGGGTGATTGATCAGGTGCATTGAGACCTGCGTAATTTAAGCGGCAATTATCGGCGGGAAATATCGGCGTAAATTTGCATCTACCTTGCGGGGAAAAATATACGCCCCCTTGTTCGTGGCGGGAGATTAACATATAAATATTCAGTCAGATGCAGCCCACAATTGCTGCAAACATGTCTGACTCTGACGATTCAGCAGCAGAGGACGCTCTGCAGAGAGCACAAGCCGAATCCATGCTTCAAGCATTACAGAAGAGGGAAGAGGAGCGGAGAAGGAGGGCCCAAGAGAGGAGTCGCCTGCAAGATCAAGCGGGCCCCTCAGTAACAGGCCCTGGTGAACCTCCACCAGCTCCACAAGGGCCAAGCAGCCAGCCAGAACAAGAGGTTGCATCTCTCCAAACAGGTGTGACCCAGCAGGTGCATGGTGAGAGAGCTGGGGCCACCAGAAAACGTGCTGCAACATCTAGGGTGATGACTGAGCAGGATACCACCACCAGAAGGAGAAACCCTGCATTTGTAGAGGCCGAAATGCGAATTCTCGTGCCCAGGGCACGCGAATGGATTGAATTGGCAACCAGGAAGCCAGGTGCCAGTGCAAGGAGAAACCTTTGGGACAAGATCACAGAGGAAGTGAACCAGGTGTCACCAGTGGTCAGAACTTGGGACGCGGTGAAGAAAAGGTTAGTGTGTTTGTCAGGGCAATTTGTTCAGCAGTCTCCAGCAGGAACTGAGGCCCTTATTCTAGTTCACTCTTTCTGGCCAAATATTTCTTAGATGGACAAAACCATGTGCACTGCAGGTGAGTCAGGTGTTACTTGTGCAGAGATAATCAGATTTGGGTGGGGTTTTACACCTGCCTCACCTGCAGTGCACATGGTTTTGTCCATCAAAGAAATATTTGGCCACACATGGCACAAAAGATCACCCACACTAGGAAATGTCACGTAGCTAGGGGTACCACCTAGTCCCTTTAATTCCGGACACATATTAATTACACAGGTTCTGTGGCTGGCTGACTTCAAGACTCCACTTCACCTAATTTTAAACTGCCACAGAACCTGTGTAAGTAACATGTGTCCAGAATTAAAGGGACTAGGTGGTAACCCTACACGTAGCACAGTGGTGCACATATCTCATGGTGATATTTGTATTTTTAAACTTGTAGGTGGACTGACTTCAAAAGTGCCCTGAAGAGGAAGATGACTGACCGGTACAACCACAGCATGTCCACCGGGAGCGGTCCTATGCCTGACCATTTGGAGTATACCCCCCTGGAGCTGGACTCCTGTGACGTCATCGATGTGGGGGAGATCAGGGGGATCTCCAATATGGACAGTGAGCTCCCGGTGGAGGTCTTTGCTGCTGCTTTTGATGGTAAGTCACAGTAATGCATTGTATTTAGAAAGATATTTTTTATTGCGTATGTGATGGTGACATTGTTTTCAATTCTTATCCTAGCAGAAGCAGAAAGTCAGGATGTACCGGCAGCATCTTCCTCTGCAGAGCCACAGGTGGAGCAGGTGGTCCAGCCTCCAGCAAGACGTCGCCCCCAGCCCCAGCCACAGGAGACATTGAGTGAGAGCCTGTTGGTGACGCTGGACAGGATCGAGCAGCAAGGGGTGGATGCTGCGATCCGTCAGCAGCAGGTGGCGGATTTTCTGGCGGAGTGGAAGGCCACAAACCAGCTGCAGGTTGAGGCGTTGAACCGCATTAATGAAACTCTGGCGGCTGGCATGCTAAGCATTGGCCAACACCTCAGCCGCCAGAATGAACTTATTGCGGAGCAGCTGTCCACCGCCAGGTCCCTAAGGGACAATCCCCCATCTGCTGCCCCACCCCAAGCTGCTCCCCAACCTTCCACCTCGGCTGACCCTCCTGTGGCGACTAGGGGAAGACGCCGAAAGCCAGCTGACCCAAAGGCCCCTGTCCCCAAGGCCCCATCTAAAAGGGGCAAAAAAGGGCCCAAATGAGACCTGGTTCACTTCCTCTGTGGTTGGAGGCCAAAGGTTTAAATTGCACTGGACATCCGCTTCCTGAGTTGCCCATCGATCCATTTGCGTGCCATGGGCATGAAAGTTCGTATTTTGACCTCTACAAATGCAGGATATTTTTTTTGGTGGTGTGTATCTTGCTTAGTATTCACCCTGGTTGTTGCAGTACGTATTCTGGTGTCCCCATTTCTTTCACCATTGCATTTGCAGGGTAACACATGTTTGGAGATATGCAACCTCTTGTTCTGGCTGTTTTATTATTTGTGTGTCTATTTTATTTGTTTTTTTTGATTTCTCACATTAAAGTGTCAAGCTGTGATGCTGAACAGCAAATAAATTTATTTTACAAATTAAATCTAAATTGTGGTATGTGTCATTTCTTGTGTGAAACAAATACTAGATTTATGTGTACTTACTGACCAGGGTATTTTTGAACATTTGTTGAAGTGTGGTGGAAGTTTCCCATGTGTAACCCTCTCCATGGCCATTCCCATGTTCCTATCCAACTTTTCCCTGCTAATTAGTTTGTGTCAGCACATGTGCAGAGCAACTTAATAGGTGAGAAAGCAGTTTGTGTGCAGGTGAGGTAGCTCCTACAGTAGTAGGTAAAAGCAGGTCCAGAACAATGCTTTCCTCATGGAGTGGGTGAGGCAGACAAACAAGGGTGAAAAGTAGGGTTACCACCTTTCCCCTTTAATTCCGGACACATATTAATTACACAGGTTCTGTGGCTGGCAGACTTCAAGACTCCATTTCACCAGATTTTAAACTTCCACAGAACCTGTGTAATTAATATGTGTCCGGAATTAAAGGGGAAAGGTGGTAACCCTAGTGAAAAGGTACATTTGTGTAGGAATTCATATGTGTCCTCCCTAAAAAAAGATGTGTGAATGGGCCAAACATGATAAATTAGCTTGTGAACAAACATGCATAACTTTTAAAATATATATGATTTGACAGTGTCATAAGCAGATGTAGGAATCCTTTGTTAGAGAGATGAGAGTGCAATAATGTGATTGGTGGCATCTTACATCCAGAGTGTAGTGAAATCCAAATCATAGCAGATGAGATAGTGGTACAGGTCATAATTTGGGGTACTATACAAAGATTGTGTTGAAAATAGTGGTCATGTGCTTCAAACATTGCAGAAACATCCTTTGTAGGTGTTAGATGTGGTTTATGTTATTGTATCCTAAATACAAAACCTATGTTAGTATTAGAGTGAACACGTTGACACATGTCGACTTGTGTAGATTGAGTGTGCTACTGCGTAAAGTCTATGAAAGCAGGTAGTGAATGTGTCTGTTTATCAAATACCTACCTTAGCGTATAAAAAGATTCTTACCTTAAATTAAACAAACCTTTAAATGTGGAGAAGTATAGAAACATAAGCTTCCAATGTGTTTGCGTGCTGCATGTGTGGCTTGCAGGCAGTGAAATCATGGTTTGGAGTTAATAGACTGCAGCATTGCTTATTACATTCAGGTGTATGTGTTTAAGTACTAATCAGCGTTAATTAGCCAACTCAGGCGCACGCTGGCAAGCGGTATCTGTAGGAGTGGTTTTAGCTGTCGGTTGGCGGCCGCCTGTTTGGTGTCCGAAACGAACGGTGCCTTAGTCGATCGTGCGGTAGTAGCACCGCTCATTTCTGGTGCACACCCCCGTGTACGCCCATATTTACGCCCATTTTCCCTCATTATTTCGGCCGCTCCCATCAACACGCCCCTATGCCGCCCCATTACCCGTACGCTCGCGTACAGGTTTTTTCGCACGTTGAGACACCGGCCGTAAGCGTTGTGGAGTGTTCGCGCCGGCGCATTAGCGTATTTGCACATGCGCAGATCGTGAAAAACCCCGGGACGTACGCGTACGGCCCGGACGCTCCAAGCAGAATAAGGCCCATAGTCCTAAAGATACAACCGGCCCTTTGAGGGTGACCAAACTGCCGATGCGGCCCCCGATGAATTTGAGTTTGACACCCCTGTTCTACAGCATTGCAGCATTTTGCAATATGCATTTGCGTGAAGTAATTACGATGGACTGAGTACGATGTACGAGATAGTACTCAGTAGGATGGACTGAGTATGAAACGATTGCTTTTCCAGCTGGACCAGATATCGGGCAGATGTGACTCTGGGCCTTATTTTGGTTCATTCTTTCTGACAAAATCCTTCTTAGATGGACAAAACCATGTGCACTGCAGGGGGGCAGATGTAGCATGTGCAGAGAGAATTAGATTTGGGTGAGTAATTTTGTTTCTGTGCAGGTAAAATACTGACTGCTCTATTTTTACACTGCAATATAGATCTCACTTTGAAGTAAAACCCCACCCAAATCTAATTCTCTCTGCACAAGTAACACTTGCCCCACCTGCAGTGCACATGGTTTTGCCCATCTAATGGTGCCCACACACGCACCGATTTCAGTGCTATGCGTTTTTGGCTGTACAATGGTTCTTTACAATTTTTCTGCCAGAATTAAGCATGAGCCGATGTGATGGTTATTTTGCTGTCTGCGATGCGATGCTGTGCGATTTCAGCACATTTTTTCACTGGCTTTTTCTGACCTTTATTTTGTTCGAGTTCACATGTTTTAAACCTGCAATAAAGTTGTTGATACCAATTTGGATGTAATTATTTCCCCCCCCCCCAAAAAAAACCATCGTATAGCATCGGCTCGTATGCCTGTATAATGCTGAGCCCGATGCTATGCGATAATGTCCAAAAAAGTACCTGCTGCACATACTTTTTTGGACATCTAAAATCGGCCCCCGGGAACGCGCATAGCACAGCATCGTGTCGCACACGCCGCACGAATACACCCCGATAATTGTATGCACGATGCGTTTTGTACTTTAAAAGTACAAAACGCATTCTAAAATCGATGCGTGTGTGGGCTGCATAAGAAGGATTTTGTCAGAAAGAATGAACCAAAATAAGGCCCTCTGAGCATACTGTAGTTTCATTTTACAGGGAGTTCCGAGATCAGACTGCTGATTGTCCCGCACCAGTGATCAGCACAAATAAGGGACAGTGATACAGATAACAACATGTTGGTGCCTTTGCTGTAACTACTGTATCTCTAGTGTGTTATGGCTAAATATATCCAGCATAGACAATCATGGAGTTTCCCACAACGTAATCATTGTTATTTAGTAAATGGAAGGAATGTACTTACGCAGGCATTAAGTGTTGTGTGCACATTCGAGTTCCCGTCATACATGCTAAAATACAGCATTCCTGAATTGTTGTATTCTTTAGACTGGTCGTTAGATCAACAGTATTAAGGTCGACATACATTGGGTTGAACACTGCAGGTCGACAGGCCTCAGGTTGGCACATGAAAAAGGTTGACAGCTCTAAGGTTGACAGGGTCAAAAGGTAGAGACAAACATTAGGTCAGTATTGGGGTTGACTGTCAAAAGGTCGACATGGGTTTTTCATGTTCCATGTGCCGACAGGTGGTATTTCAAGCTTTACCATCCACTAGGGTGTGGATGGAGAATATAATAGTCTGCCACGCGTAGCGAGGCACCTTGAATGAAGCACGGGGAGCGCACCGATACAGTGTCCATGTCGACTATGTCAGCATTTGGGACAAGACAAGTGAAAAACCCATGTCAACCTTTTGACTGTTGACCTTCCCAATGTCAACCTAATGCTTGTGTCGACCATTTGACCCTGTCTATCTTAGGCATGTTGACCTTTTGTCTGTGTCCACATAAGGACAGCGACCAAATTAAGGTTGACCCAATTTATGTCGACCTTCATTTGGTTGACCTAATGACCACACACCCCACTAGAGAAGGTTACGACATCATTACAAATCCCTAGTAACTACGGTGTAACCTGAGTCCCCTTAATTGGATAGGATGCAACATAAGAGGAATTCATTTTTTCCGCAGTAATTTACTGTGGACAAACCACAGGGGACACAAAAAGAAATCCCTGATAAATGCTGTTTTCAAGTGCCACTATCAAGTTAATTCGGTACTCTTTACTTAGAAGGGCGCCCATCATGGCCATCTCGGGCATTGAATGCACTAAAAAATCGGGTGCGATGCGACCGACGAGATGCCCGAGATTTCCCATAGGGAACAATGTTAAATGTCTCAATTGACCCGATTTTCCTGTTCAATGCCTCAATTGACCCAATTTTTCCATAGGAAACAATGTTAAATGGCCCACGATCAACGTCAATCCGAAGCGTGGCGAGCGCAGCGAGCCCGCGAGGGGTGGCGGTACGCGTCCTACGACCTTTTCATACCCCCACTATCCACGTCGGCGTGGAGTTGAGAATAGAAAGTGTGGCGAGCGCAGCGAGCCACCGAGCCCGAAGCGTGGCGAGCGCAGCGGATACCTGCACAGGTATCCGCGTCCCCTCGCGGGCTTCACAGCTGTCCGCTTCCCCTCGCGGGGCTCGCTGCGCTCGCCACGCTTCGGGCTCGGTGGCTCGCTGCGCTCACCACACTTTCTGTTCTCAACTCCACGCCGACGTGGATAGTGGGGGTATGAAAAGGTCGTAGGACGCGTACCGCCGCCCCTCGCGGGCTCGCTGCGCTCGCAACGCTTCGGGTTGACGTTGATCGTGGGGTGGCGTTAACAATTCGGGTGGCCATTATACACTTCAGGGTGCCTATTTGGCCTCTGTGGCCCATTTAACATTGTTTCCTATGGAAAAATCGGGTCAATTGAGGCATTGAACAGGAAAATTGGGTCAATTAAGACATTTAACATTGTTCCCTATGGGAAATCGCGGGCATCTCGTCGGTCGCATCGCACCCGATTTTTTAGTGCATTCAATGCCCGAGATGCCCAAGATTTTTTACTAACGATGCCCACGATCAAAATCGTGGGCGCCGTTCTAAGTAAAGAGTACCGTTAATTCATAGGTCCAGAAACTCATGCCACATTATATGTGCTAACGCCCAAAAACAGATAACTTAACGAGGTTTAAAAAAATTGAACCAAGGCTAAAACTCTTTTTCATACCCATTCTATTGACATGGCTGATTGATTTCCCTCCATAGAATGAAATTCTCTTAAATGCATTGTCTTCCGTTGTCCTTATGGCTCTTTATAAAAATGCATCGCTTACAAGAGAACCATATTGCCATCTTGTGGTATACTGCTCTGACTGCAATACTATATGCGCTTCTCACATACTCAGATGCATTCACAGCAGTAAAATTGTACAACGCAACTGTACGGCAAATGCCGTAGCTGCCTTGATTTGAGACGCCCATCCCCGGCTTTGCAAATCCCAGGGGTTGTGTACAAAGATCAATTGCAGAACAGATGATTTTTAAAGTTCTGAGGAGCAGTCTGGTTGTACTGTACACATTGCTGCAGGTAGTAATATCTGAGCCCTAAAGCTACTTAGGGATGGCCATCATTGCCTTTGCCATCGATGGCAAAAGTGCAACTGGCCATCGATAGTGTAGTACTATTCAATGGTGACCATCAATGTTTTTCCATATCGATGGTCATCTATTTTCTTTGATTGATTGGTCTGTGGGTCAATCAAATATGGGGACAGGGCTTTGCCGTGTCGGGGTGGAGATATGCTCCATGTCCCGGCACCTTATGGAAAAAGCAAAAACAAAACTATTCGTTTAAGCTTGACATCGATGGTAAGAAACCATCTGGTTCTCCCCCATTGATGGCAAATCTATTCGACATCGGGCGTAAACCATTGATGCTTTCGATTAGAGATGAGCGGATTCGGATCCTAGAGATCCGAACCCCCACGGACTTACCTGATCCGAGGCCGGATCCAGGGAGTTCGGTGGTCGCCGCCATCTTCGCGGGTCCAAAACGAGGGTGAAACGTCATCACCCTGCGCCGGATTCGGATCTCTATATAAGATCCGGCTCCGGCGCCATCTTAATTCGGCATGTAGAAGTCAGACAGCACGGATGTGTCCGTGCTGTCTGTGCGCACAGGGAAAAAAAGCTATGGGGGACATAATATAATACCATAACATAATACCACTGTGGAGGACATTCTAAGGGGGGAACTAATCGAAGCTATAAATTTATGGGGGCTGCTTAAGGGGGACAAATATATATCGGGAAGCAACAAAACATACATTTACTAAGGGGGAACTACATGTGCAGGAACTGTTGTACATCTACTAAGGGGGAACTACTGAGGGGGAAACATATTCAGGTAACAGCTACTAAGGGGGCATTACTAAGGCTACTACTAAAGGGGGCTGTGTTATATGAGACCACTGTGGGGGACATCTAAATCTCAATTTTTTTTTTTACTACAGGGCGGCCCCGAATTAGTCCAGCTGTGCTGCCCAGTGTCCCATATCAGTCCAGGGGGAGCTGCCCCCATTTTTTAATTGAAATAAAAAAGGTGTTTTTTTTTTAATCTGCAAAGGGTGGTAAGTGTGCCATATCAGTCCAGCTGCTCTGCCCAGTGTCCCGTATCAGTCCAGGGGTGCCCGCATGTGTGCTGTATCCATCCAGGGGTGCCCACATGTGTGCTGTATCAGTCCAGGGGTGCCCGCATGTAAGCCATATAATTCCATGGGTGCCCATGTGTCCTGTATCAGTCCTGGGGTGCCCGCATGTGTGCTGTATAATTCCAGGGGTGCCCCATGTGTCCCATATCAGACCAGGGAAGCTGCCCTTTTTTTTAATGAAAATAAAATTAAGGTGTTTTTTTTTTTTACTGCAAGGGCTGTTAAATGCGCTGTAGTCCAGGGGTGAGCCAAGAGTGCTGTATAATTCATGGGGTGTTGCTAAGTAAGGTGTGCTGCTCTTTTTTATAATTAAAAGAAAATACATTTTTATTTTTACTGCAGGAATTTGTCTGCCTTATAATTCCATGCCTGCCGCCATGTGTGCTGTAACAGTCCAGGGGTGCCGCCATCTGTGCCGTATAATTCCATGTGTGCTGTATCAGGTCAGGGGTGACACCATCTGTGCCGTTTAATACTGGGGTAAGCCAAGTCTGCCGTATAATTCATGGGGTGCTGCCAAGTGAGCTGTATTAGTCCAGGGGTGATGCTAAGTGTGCCATATCAGTCCAGGGGTGATGCTGCTAGGTGTGCCGTATCAGACTAGGGGGGATGCTAAGTGTGCCATATCAGTCCAGGGGTGATGCTAAATGTGCCGTATCAGTCCAGGGGTGATGCTACCTGTGCCATATCAGTCCAGGGGTAATTCTAGGTGTGCAGTATCAGCCTAGAGGGTATGCTAAGTGTGCCATATCAGTCTAGTGTTTGTGCCGCACACTTGTGTGGCTTATCATAGTTATCCAGCTACCTCAGTGCAACCTTTTGCCCTAAAAACAATATTATAAGGTGTGAGCTGTTCAGAATAGATTGGAAATGAGTGGAAATTATTGAGGTTAATATAGCGTAGGAGCAAAAATAAACCAAAATTCGGCAGTCATAAGCGTTGGATTGCATCAAATATGGTCACAACCAGTGGCGGCTCCAGAGGAGGGGGTTCAAAATTCAAATAGGGGAGTTACAGTAACTGCCAGTGAGTCAGTTTGGAAAGGCAGTTGGTGCGGCACCCCTATTTGAATTTTGACCTGTTCTTCAGCCCCGCCTCTAAGGCTGCCACTGGTTACAACACATCTCTGTTTGAGTGGCTGCTACCCAAACGTCACCTGAATGTTCTCTCTGTTACCACCATCACAAAACCATAACAGCACATATGCAGTGTGACTTAGATGTATGTGCAATTGCAGAAAATCACTCCACTGCAAGCTACATCAGCATTGCATACATCTCCATCCATGACCTATTCATCTCTAGAGCATTCCACCTCCTTGCTATCACCGAGACCTGGCTCTCCACCTCTGATTCTGTCTCTCCAGCTGCTCTCTCCCATGGTGGCCTCTCTTTCTCTCACACTCCCACACCTGACGGTCGCCAAGGTGGCGGTGTGGGTTTTCTTCTCTCAGCCTCCTGCACCCACAGTGTCATTCACCCTGAACCCTCTCTCCTTTTCTCCTCCTTTGAGTCTCACTCTATCCGTCTATACTACCCCTACCACCTCCGTGTCGCTGCAATCTACCGCCCCCTGGCCCTATCTCCCAATTTCTTGACAACTTCGCCACCTGGCTTCCACACTTCCTCTCCTCTGACCTGCCATCTGTCATTCTTGGTGACTTTAACATCCCCTTGGATAACCCCACTGATCCTGGCACCTCCAAACTCCTCTCTCTCTGCTCCTCACTTGGCCTATCTCAGTGGACTACCACTCCCACCCACATCCAAGGACACTCCCTTGATCTCGTCTTCTCTCGCTCTTGTTCCCTTACTGACTACACTATCTCGGCTTTTCCTCTTTCTGACCATCACCTCATCTCCTTCTCCCTCACTGCTTCCCCCTCTTCCACCCCCCCTCCCAAGTGCATTGTCTCACGGCATAACGTCAACACACTTGATCTTGCTGCCTTCTCAAACATGCTGTGTCCTCTTCTTGCCCCAATCGCCCTCATGTCCTGCCCGAACCTCGCCGCCTCCCTCTATAATGACACCCTATCTTCGGCATTGGACTCTACCTGCCCTCCCTCCTCTATCCCCCTTCGATGCTCCAACTCGGCTATCACACGATTCCTTAAAAAGTGCTCTCGCACTGCTGAGCGCTTCTGGAAGAAATCACGCTCCCTTGCGGATTATCTCCATTTCAAATTCATTCTTTCCTCCTTCAGCTCTGCCCTTGCTCTGGCCAAGGAATCCTACTTTAAGTCCCTCATCCTTTCGCAATCATCCAATCCCCGCAGGCTCTTCGCCACCTTCAACTCCTTGCTCTCCCCCCCTCCTCCAGCTCTTCCGTCCTCCATCGTAGCCGCTGATTTTGCTACCTACTTTTCAACCAAAATCTCCTCTCTCAGGACTGCCATCACTGCTGCCATGACCTCACCCTCTCCCTCCTCCCCTCCTACATCTCCACTCCCCTCCTTCCATCCCCTGTCCTCATTTGACCCCACCACTGCTGCTGAAGTCCACTCTATCCTTCAATCCACTTCTCCCTCCACCTGCCCGCTCGATCCTATCCCCTCCAATATTATCCGTCGTCTCAGTCCGTCAGTCTGCTCTCACCTGGCTCACCTCTTTAATCTTTCCCTATCCTCTGGGATCTTCCCTTCCTCCTTCAAACACACTCTTGTCTCCCCAATTCTCAAAAAAACAAATCTGGACCCCAACTCTCCATCCAACTACAGGCCCATCTCCCTCCTTCCTTTTGCCTCCAAGCTCCTAGAACGTCTGACCTATAATCGTCTCCTAAGCCACCTTTCTGCTAACTCCATTCTAGACCCCCTCCAATCCGGGTTCCGCCCTTTACATTCCACTGAAACTGCCCTGACCAAAGTCACTAACGATCTACTATCGGCTAAATCCAAAGGCCTCTTCTCTATCCTCATCCAGCTTGATCTGTCGGCTGCCTTTGACACTGTTGACCACCCTCTCCTGCTCAACACCCTCCGCTCCTTTGGCATCACTGGCACGGTCTCCTGGTTCACCTCATACCTCTCCGATCGCTCCTTCTCCGTCTCTACTCCGAGCTCCTCCTCTCCTACTACCCCGCAGCCAGTCGGTGTTCCCCAAGAGTCAGTCCTTGGCCCTCTCCTCTTCTCCCTCTACACCACCTCTTTGGGCACCCTCATCAGCTCCTATGGTTTTCATTACCACCTTTATGCTGATGATACCCTAATCTATCTCTCCTCCCCCGACTTATCCCCATCACTCCTGTCCAAGGTCTCCGAATGCCTCACGGCCATCTCAGCCTGGATGACCCAACGCTTCCTGAAACTAAACATGGCTAAAACTGAACTTCTAATCTTCCATCCCCCAAACATCCCCTCTTCTCCCACTATCTCCATCAGCATTGGTGAAACCGAGATCACCTCCACCGACCAAACGCGCTGCCTCGGTGTCATCATTGACTCCTCCCTCTCTTTCACCCCCCACATTCATGCTCTCTCACAGTCTTGCCGCTTTCACCTACGCAACATCTCACGCATCAGACCATTCCTCTCCACTGACGCGACCAAAATTCTCATTCACTCTCTTGTCATCTCCCGCCTTGACTACTGCAACATCCTTCTTTCTGGGCTGCCTCTCACCCGCCTCGCACCTCTCCAATCCATTCTTAACGCTGCTGCTAGGCTCATCTTCCTCTCCCGCCGCTCTACCTCCGCCTCCCCCCTCTGTCTATCTCTTCACTGGCTCCCCATTCCTTTCCGAGTTCTCTTTAAACTCCTCACCACCACCTACAAGGCTCTCTCCTCCTCCACAGCTCCCTACCTCTCTTCACTGATCTCCATCCACACTCCTTCCCGTCCTCTTCGCTCCATCGCTGACCGCCGACTGACCTCTCACCTAATCACCTCCTCCCACTCCCGTGTCCAAGACTTCTCTCGCGCTGCCCCCCTGCACTGGAACAACCTCCCGCCACCCATCAGGCTATCTGATTCCCTTACCTCCTTCAAGCGCTCCCTCAAAACCCACTTTTTTCGACTAGCCTATCCCTCCTCCTAACCTCTTTTGATCCTCCTATCCTGCCTCCGTTCCCCTCCGTTCCTACTTATCCTATTGTATTTTGTTCGTCCACCCACCTATTTTTAGTATGTTAACTCTTATGAGTAGGGTCCTCCTTCCTCACGTACTCACCCTACCTCATTACCTCACCTGTGCTCCTGTCCTGTTCTTCCCTTCCTCTACTTCATCTTCAGTCTCCTCGACAATTTCCACACCTACTTCTGAACTGATGCTGATTTTATTTCTACCAGCTATACCCCTATTTATACTGTATTTTTCAACACACCCTGTACGTTACCTTGTAATTTTTTTTTTTTTTTTTTGCTATGTACGGCGCTGCGGACACTTTGCGGCGCCTTATAAATAAACGTACTACTACTACTACTACTATCTCTGGCCGTACAGTATATGGGTTTGTTAATTAATATTTGTAATAATTACCATCAGAACAGTAGCTGCTCTCCCGAATACTCCCAAATGTAGCAATTGGGTGTAAGGCCTCAATCTCTGACATTCAGGCCTGATTGATGGCCTGCAAATCTTCGGAGCCCAGAGATCAGGTAGACTTCGCCTCCCCCCGTCCCTGTGCACCGATGTGAAGGACACACATTTATGTGAGTGTGTGTGTGTGTGGGGGGAGGTTATGTGTGCCCACATTTCTACTGTGTGCCATAATATGTATGGAGCACCACTACTGTGGGGTCATAATGTGTAAGGGGCATTACAACTGTGTGGCAAATGTGGAAGGGGGAGCTCATTGTGGACCCCATTTACCAGCATTATTGCTCTTCACCCGCTGGGGACAGGCACACCAGCAGACAGCACTAACAGCTGAACGGAGACCTGGAGGACACCGCCCAAACCTTAGCCGGATGTTCTGACCGCTCAGTGTGGAGCACCACTTTTATTTAGATTCTGTGAGTATTTATCTATTTACAGACTTTATTTAGAATTTTAATTATTTTACCGGCGCTACAGTCTATACATTCCAAACAATCGTATAACATAGGTGCCTGGTGAATTTCTTTATGTGCCTGATAAAGAGCTGCTTTGAGAATACATAAATTAAGTAATTAATTAATTAAACACATAGAAACTAGGCAAAATGTTATAGGGGAGAGTTAGAAGATCAGTACTGGACCATCATGTCTCCTCCATGAGCAGGACAGTTGGGTGACCGGCCGAAAGGATTCCAACGGTCAATAAACTGGCATCCCAATGTATACAAAAATATACTTACCTTCCACCAGCCTGACCCTAATCCCCGCACCCCACCGCCTAAACCTCCTCCTGACCCACAACCTAACCATAACCGTCCATTCTAGTTGCCTAAACCTAACCTTCCCTCGCTGCAGCCTAACCCTAACCTTCCCCTTCTTGCAGCTTAAACCAATGACCAGCTTATGTCCCATCCACTAATACCTAAACCTAACACCCCCCCACTTCCCCCTTACCTGGTCTGACCCTAATCCACCCGCAGACTCACTGATTGGGATGCCTGTTGTCGGGATTCCAGCATAGGCATCCTGTTCCTTCTGAGTATGTGTTGCCGGTCTTCTGACAGCAGTCCAGGTGCCGGCATCGGTATACTGGCTGCCAGCATCCTGAATGCCGAGATGCTGACTGAATCCTGTTGGGCAATATGATTTAAGCATTAAAATAAAAAATATGTGATCAGCAAAATATATTGCAATGGATCGTAGGTCTGAGACCTCCAATATTACCCCCCCCCCCCTGCAATGCCTATAGAAGTGTTCAAAATAACCCTAGAAGACCTGACCACTGCTCTGTGAAATTGCAGAGCCCTGCGATCAGATAGTCGCCACCCCGCCAGACATCCACCGCCCCATTCACAACTCAGTCCCCATTGAATGATTTCCCAGTGTGTGCAGTCAGTGCGTAACCTACTCTTCCTGTGCGATAGAAACAGACTGATTGGTGCCCGACCTGACATCACACATTCTCCCTGAATACGCCTGCGTTTTCCCTGACACTCCTGGTAAATGGCCGGGTGACACCCACTAACGCCGGTCTCCTGTCAATCAACTTGCGTATGGCCAGCGATCAGAAAAGACACTGGATGGCCTCATAGATGTACAATCTGTACGCATGTGTAGTAATTTGATAATTACCTGCTTTGCCAAAAAAAACAAATCAGCAGTCAGGTCTGAATTACCCCAAATAGTACTCTAAAGTTTATTATGTTAAAAAAGGTAGATAAGAAGAGTTATACTTTGATGAGAAGTTCCCAGTCTTGTACACAATCCTATCCGCTCCAAGGACTGTTTGGCAGTGGCTGAATGAGACATTTGTCATTTTGATATGGTACAGTGACAGAGCCATTCTCATGTGTTTGACCATTGTACATTTAAACGTCAGGAATGTTCTATGGCTGTTAGTTAATACAGAAGGTGCAGCCCGCAGTGTGCTCATCCAGACTTCTTCTAGTAACTGCTCATTCTTTCGCCATGTTGGGTTTGCAGCATTCGTTTGTTCCTGTCTATAAATAAAATACTGAGGACCGCATTTATCAGACCATATTTGCAGCTAAATCCCTGAAAACACCCATTTTCTGGGGTTAGCTGTAAATATTAAGTATCTCAACATAGATCTAGTTTCAAATACTAAAGTAATAGAACACCTAGGGAACAGTGACCATAACATGGTTTCACTAGAAATAAAATTCTGCAAACTACAACATACAGGAACGGCTAAAATATAACATTTTAGGAAAGCTAACTTCAAATTATTCATGGAATCTTTAAAATATATTGAGTGGGAAGCGTTATTTGAGGGGAAGAATGCAGAGGAAATGTGGGAAATACTAAAAAATCTGCTCGAATCACTAACAACTAAATACATCCCAAAAAGCAATAAAGCTAAATTTAGTAAGAAAAAGCCATCATGGTTTGATAAAAAAGTAAGGACAGCAATCAACAACAACGACAAGCATTTACATTTTATAAGTATAACGTGAATGACGAGGCATTCAGCAAATACAAAGAATTAAATAAAATTTGTAAAAGGTTATTCAAAGTAGCTAAAAGGGAAAATGAGGAGCGCATAGCATCTGAGAGCCAAACCAATCTCAAGAATTTTTTCAAACACATCAATAGTAAATGTATAATTAAAGAGAACATAGGCGCATTAACCAATAAGGATGGTAAAAGCTTTACAGAGGATAAGGGAACACATTTTTCTCATCAGTGTTTACATGGGGAGAACAGACAGTGGAACTTACAAGTACCCCAAATGAAACCAGCAAGCCAGATCTTAATATTACTTTTACGACAGACAAGATAAAATTGCGGCTCAGCAAAATAAAAACAGACAAATCACCATGCCCAGATGGGATTCATCTTAGGGTACAAAAGGATTTAAGGGGGTTATTCTGCTTGCTACGGTGGGACCGTAAACCGGCGCATCGGGGTTTTCGATCAGCGAAAGCACCGTGCATTTCGGCCAGAAAACAGGCGGACGCCAACGATACCTCCAGACCACCCCTAGAGATACCGTATGAGAGCGGATGCCTGGTTCTGCTAAATAATGCTGATTACTACACAAACAATTACACCTGAATGTAATAAGCAATGCTGCAGCCTATTAAGTCCAAACCATTATTTCACTACCTGCAAGCCACACACAGCCCTCAAACACATTGGAAGCATATCTTTCTACACTTCTCTACATGTAAAGGTTGGTTTAATTTTAAACTTTTTCACTCTAACACAAATATAACTTTTTGGAAAAGTAAAAGCAATGTGATTAAAATGCCACATTAGAACATAATAAATATACATGTAATGAGGCTTAAAATGTTGTTTTATTAGGGTGTTCATTAAGGTAGACAATTGAGGTAATAGAAAACAATAATTGAATAACAATTAGAATAATTAATTAATTGTCTTAATTATAGTTGAAAGGCTAGATCAGCAGGTCCATATATGTGAAGGGTATGCCACCGTGCACGTACGTACGCTCACTCTCACGATCGGTGACACACGCTGAGTTTTCCATTGAAAAAAAGCGAGACCCGTCCGTGCACGGTGGCGTATGCTCAGATATACGCAAGATGTCAATGGGAAAACGGACGAGAGACGTCCGTAAACGGTGGCGTACGCTCTGTTGTACGCCAGTTTTCGGTGTCTAAGAGGAGATCCGTCCGTGCACGGTGGCGTACGCTCAACCTTTGTCAGTGTTTGTGACCATACGTATGCGGATGTTTTGTGGCCGGACTTTCGCTCACCGTTCGCGTACAGGAAAAGTACGGTGAAATGGGCCATACGTACGTTTCACCGACCGAACCAGAATAAGGCCCTAAGGGAGGAATTAGCAACCCCTCTGTATTACATTTTTGATAACTCACTTAAATCAGGTAAAGTACCAAAAGACTGGAGAATAGCTGAGGTAGTGCCAATATTCAAAAAAGGAATGACCCAGCAAATTGCAGGCCTGTGAGCTTAACATCAGGGATGGCAACCTGGAATATCTAGATCTTCATAGTTTAATTAGTATCAACCAACATGGGTTTGTGAAAAATCATTCATGCCAACATTTTTTACTAGGCTTCTATGAGGATGTCAGCAAGAATCTTGATAATGGAAATGCCGTAGACGTGGTCTTCTTATATTTTGCTAAGGCCTTTGATACAGTGCCAAACAAGAGGTTGATAAACAAAATGGAGAAACTGGGAGTAGGGGTAAGAATTTGTAGGTGGGTAGGGAACTGGTTGTGTAATAGAGAACAGAGAGTAGTTGTGTACGGAGCAGTATCAGATATGATACCACTACTAAGTGGAGTGCCACAAGGGTTGGTACTGGGGTCCATGTTTTTTTTTAACATATTTATTAATGATATTGGGGAAGGAATACTCAGCGAAGTTTCCATCTTTGCTGACGACACAAAATTGATCAGAGTAATTAGATCAACTGAGGAGGCAAACAAGTGGAAAATGAGGTTCAATGTAGATAAATGCAAGGTTATGCACCTCGGGAGACATAACCAATGTGCTTATTATAATCTAAACGGGGAGACATTGGGTAATTGAGAACTTGAAAAGGATCTACTGTAGGAGTCCAAAGAGATAACAAACTGGGGTGCAGTGCTCAATGTCACATAGCAACAAACAAGGCAAACAGAATACTGGCATGTATAAATTGGGGTATGGAAACTAGGGACTCAAAAGAAATTATGCCTCTGTACAAAGCATTGGTTAGACCACACCTAGAATATGGAGTACAGTTCTGGGCCCTGCACTATAAAAAGGTCATCATAGAACTGGAAAGAATCCAAAGAAGAGCAACAAAACTAATAAAGGGAACGGAGAATTTAAGCTATAAGGACAGATTGAACAAATTAGGAATGTTTACTAGAGAAGAGACGTTTAAGGGGGGGACATGCTTAACATGTACAAATACAATCCTATAGATTGTAAGCTTGCAGCAGGGCCCTCTAACCTCCAAGTCTGTCTGTTGTTACCCAGTTTGTTTTATCACTGTCTACTATTGTAAAGCGCAACAGAATCTGCTGCGCTACAGTATGTGCCTATGCACATCCTTGCTGGCGGGTCGCCAGAACGTACGCGCTGGCGACCCGCCAGCAGCCTCGCCAGCGAGGAGACTGAGACGCGCGTGCGTCTCACGCGCACGCGCGTCTCAGTCTCCGTCGCTAGCGTGGCGGAAACCCTGTCCGTCTCCGCCTCAGGGAGACGGACGGGGTTAGGGGGGGGTTAGGGGGGATGCGGGCAGGCGGCGGGGACCCCGGGTTACCGCCGGCAAGCCGGCGGGGACCCGGGGAAACGTTTGGAAGCGCCGTCGGAAGGGGGCGCGCGCGCCTCTCGTGCGCGCGCGTCCCCTTCTCACGATCGCCATGGCGCTGGCGGGGGATGGCGGCTGGCGACGCCAGCGCCATCCCCTGCAAAGATGGGAACAGACCCATCTGTATATAAGAAACTATAAATAAATAAAAAATAAATAAATATATCATGGGACAATATAAGGAACTGTCCAGCGTACTTTTTAATACAAGGAAGGACTCTAAGACACGTGGGCACGAGTTTAGATTAGAAGAGAAAAGATTTCGTTCCCTTAGAAGGAAAACAATTATCACGGTCAGGGCAACTATGGAACTCTCTTCCTGGTGAGGTGGTGTCTGCATACACAATAAATATGTTTAAAATAAGATTGGACAAATACTTATTGATTAAAAACATCCAGGGGTCTTTAAAATAAAATATCAGTATTCACTACATAACAACAAGGGTTAAGCTAATAAACCAAGGTTGCACCAGATGGACGCAAGTCTTTTTTCAGTCTAAACTACTATGTAACTATGTATCTTCTTGTCTGTAGGCCGATTCGTCCCCGTCCTTGATAAGGCCAATGACGGTAGTGTCATCGGCAAATTGATTATCTTTACTGATTGATTACTGAGGTGCAGTCGTTGGTGTACAGGGAGAAGAGCAGGGGTGAGAGTACACAGCCCTGGGGGGCTCCTGTGCTGATGGACCGCACTTGGGAGGTGAATTTCCCTGCTTTCACAACTTGTTTTCTATCAGTCAGAAAGTCCACAATCCAAGAACACGTAGCTTCAGGGAAACCTGTCAGGACCTGGTGCTTTCCTGCCCAGATCGCATTGTAAATGCCATAATTGATAAATGGACCCCTTAGGGCAGGGGTTCCCAAACTTTTTTTAATCACGGCACCCTAGAGCATCAAAATGTTTTCAAGGCACCCCTAGGTTAAATAGGTGGGGGGTAGGTGTGTAATAGGGTGACCCCAAAACTGGGAACACCCTAAGGCACACTTCCCGGCGCTAGGCAATATCAGAAAAATTCTAGATACTAGTAAGTCTGTATATACAGAATAAACAGCTGCAGCATGCACTCCTGTGGGTCTGTCTTGACTCACACAGAAAAAAAATTAGGAAGGGGAGGGGGTGGAGTGAATTGCGCTGCTGATAAATAGTTGGATACACCAATGGACACACTTAAGAGCTGTACAAGATAAATGAGTGATGGACACACTGTTTATATTTATATTATTTTATATGAAAAAATCAAAAATAGCAATACATTTACATACAACAAATTAAAACAATAAAAATAGGTACAGTTATATTCTAATGGATACACTTGGTTGGGAGATTAATATCTAATTTATGGAGATAAATAGAAACCAGTAATATTAGACTTTCAGTAATTCAATGGGCTCCAGTCACTATGTGGAACAAATCACTTTTGTTGAGTAAAGTGAGAAACAAAGTGTCCCGAATTGGAGGACTTGATTTTAATTAAACAATAGCAGCAATTAGAAGTATTATAAGCACAGGTAATCTTGTGTATGCTCACACTTGATGTTAGATGGAGTTGAGGTAAGAATTCTCCAGTACTTTGTTGTCAGGTAATACGTTGGGAGTATGGTGTCTCCGTTTAGTGCATAGCTCTGTTGCTCCTCTCGGCAAAAGCCGGTGTAGCCAGCCCGTGGTTCGGTCTAGATTTTACCGTACTGACCACGGCGGAAAAGGAGAGAGTTGAAGATGTATTTTCAGATGCTTTAATATGCGACAATTTCATATACCTTGTTCAGGTATCAGCTGATGGCCGGCAGCAGGGGGGGGGGGGGAAATTGCTGCACTTCAGCTGGCTTAATGGAAATAGAGGGCAGCGGTGAGTCAGTAGATTTATCTGTGATAGTACTGCGTGTAGTACTGTAGTTTCGCAGAGTCAGCTTTCAGCGCTGAACTCCTGCGGCTGGAGGGTAAAGTCAGCGTGAAGTTCCAGGTAGCCCGTTACGTGTGGTGGCTGTGCTGGCACCCGTTGGAGCGGACAACAACCGGCGGTGAGTGGGAGCGCCGCACCTCAGCCGGCTCGATGTTAAGGGGCACTCGGCGGTGGCCGGCTCTGGCAGGGTGCCGCTAGGAGTTTGAAATCTGCGTGTGGCGGCAGGTAGACAGCGGTGTGTGAAAAAGCTGCGTTGCTGCTGTTGAATTACTGGTATCTGTTAGCGTGGATCTCCAGGTGAGGGTAAAGTATGACGTCAACGCGTTTCGTCCCCTTCAGTGAAATGGGAACTTTTTCAAGACGGATACGGTAAAATCTAGACCGAACCACGGGCTGGCTACACCGGCTTTTGCTGAGAGGAGCAACAGAGCTATGCACTAAACGGAGACACCATACTCCCAACGTATTACCTGACAACAAAGTACTGGAGAATTCTTACCTCAACTCCATCTAACATCAAGGGTGAGCATACACAAGATTACCTGTGCTTATAATACTTCTAATTGCTGCTATTGTTTAATTAAAATCAAGTCCTCCAATTCGGGACACTTTGTTTCTCACTTTACTCAACAAAAGTGATTTGTTCCACATAGTGACTGGAGCCCATTGAATTACTGAAAGTCTGATATTACTGGTTTCTATTTATCTCCATAAATTAGATATTAATCTCCCAACCAAGTGTATCCATTAGAATATAACTGTACCTATTTTTATTGTTTTAATTTGTTGTATGTAAATGTATTGCTATTTTTGATTTTTTTCATATAAAATAATATAAATATAAACAGTGTGTCCATCACTCATTTATCTTGTACAGCTCTTAAGTGTGTCCATTGGTGTATCCAACTATTTATCAGCAGCGCAATTCACTCCACCCCCTCCCCACCCCTAGGTTAAATGTTTCTTATTGAGAAATTCAGGAAAAATATAAAAGTAAGTACATTGCGTTTTTATGTCACAGTTATGTGGTGAGGGTCGGGATTTGCTCTTTGTCCACATATGTCATGATTGGCAGCCACTAGCACTGCTTTTGCCTGTTACATTGCACATAAATAATATGAATTGATCCTGGTCCACCAACCCAAGGCACCCCTGTAAGTGTCCTGAGGCACCCTAGGGTGCCTAGGCACACAGTTTGGGAACCACTGCCTTAGGGAAATAAGTATCAAAGCTTGGAGAGAGATAAAGTGGTTGGGGATTAAGCACCAACCCATTAGCTCTGAATGGCCTTGTTTCAGATGGTGCTTGAAAAATGACAGGAGCTGATTGGTTGGTACTAAGTTCATCTCTCCACTGTACCTCTCTCCAGGCTTTGATATATAGTATAAACCCCATAATTAGGGCCGCTGTAAGGCACCTCTGCACCCTAGGCAAAACTTTAACCTACAGTATTGCCCCTCCTCCAAATCCCACACTGCCCCCTCAAGTGAAAGTACAACAATGATGTCTTTCTCATAAACATCCTTCATCTTGTGATTGGCACACTTGGTAGAGCGCACACCGCCCCCTTGTTGCAGGGTTTGAAAACAGCGGACTTTTAAAAGACCACATTTTGGGCTTGGACCACAATTCTTCAAACCACTATATTTATTTCCTTCAGGCATTTACAATAAGGCCACATTTACTATAAAGAATAGAATTGCTGCCTCACAACACTGAGCTAATGGGTTCTATTCCCACCATGGCCCTAACTGTGCGGAGTTTGTATATTCTCCCTGTGCTTGCCTGGGTTTCCTCCGGGTACTCCGTTTTTCCCCCACAATACAAAAATATGCTGGTAGGTTAATTGGCTTCCAACAAAAACTATTTTTAGTCTCTCTAAAGGATGTGCACTGCTGGGATCCAAAGCTGGATCCCAGCAGTGTACATCCCTTCTCACAGAGCCATTATCTGTCTGCCGATATTGAATATCTGTGATTGCTATTATTGAGCATTCTCACTCAACATCAGTCTTTTGTCTATCAAGGGACCTTTTCTGAATTGTCATTGATGATCTCCGGTTAATACATTTGGATTCTCTTATACTGGATAAAAAGATAGACAATTTTTTGGCTAAGTCCTGCACTGCGGGTGGTTTGACCTGCCTAATCCGTTTATATAGCACGGACTATCACACCCCGTTAACTGCTGCTGTTCTGTGGGGGATAGCTCGGTTCCCCAAGTTGATTACCAGAAAAAAACAGAGTAGAACTGCGCAATAAGGGGGGAAATAGTACATGCAATTTATTTATGTACCAATAAAAAACACATATAAAACATACACAGAAATTTTAAAACATAATATTATGAAAAAGAAAAAAAGAAAAATTATAATAATAATACATAAAAAGGGGGGGTGTTATATAAAAAAAAATATTGCACAACCGGTCGTGTCGGGTTAATGGGTTTTAAAACCAAATAGATTTTGCTTCCCTTTGACTTGTTACATTCACATTAGTATGTTAGTTGTGATTAGAATACTGGTTAAGTAGCAGTCTTGGTATGGATTAGTATGTATAACTGTCCAGGTTTTAATGTCTGGCCAGACAATATTGCATTTGGGGTACCTTACAGCTGCCACCTGTAATTCCTCCGGTCTCCCAGTGGATGGTGCTGAATCACCTGTCTTGGTCCAACTATGTCTGGAGTCACCTTTGGGCTGGTGGGCTGGTGGTAAACCTGTATAGTATCCCCTGTATAACGGCTGCTGGCTGGCCTGGACCCTCAGAATGTAGTAGCCGTAGAACAAGTCTAATCAAATTTTTTTATATAACACCCCCCCTTTTTATGTATTATTATTATAATTTTTCTTTTTTTCTTTTTCATAATATTATGTTTTAAAATTTCTGTGTATGTTTTATATGTGTTTTTTATTGGTACATAAATAAATTGCATGTACTATTTCCCCCCTTATTGCGCAGTTCTACTCTGTTTTTTTCTTATACTGGATCACTGTTTAAAAAACCCCAAACGGAGACTCTTACATCTGCCTCATTATGCACCAATTTCTCAACTGATATGCGGTGTCATTGCCCCTGATGAAGTCACTGTGATGACGAAACGCGTTGGGCCTGATACACATGCTTGATTCTAACATCAAATGTTATTGGAAGAACTACATACAATGCTGTATTGAGTTGTATACTTTTTATTTTGTATATATACATAATATTATGCCCAAAGGGTAAATTTTTATTAAATAAAAACTTTTTACCATAAGTGTTTATCTCTCTTATAGTGCACTCTGAACCTTTCCTTTTTTCATCTCTAAAAACCCTGGATGACATTTAATAGGGAGTGATTTTCTGTTTTTGGCGATTTTTCACACAAAAACGTCCGAAATCGCACGTTTTTCAGAAACTGCCAACTTAATGAGATGCGAATTGCAGCAAAAATCGAATTTGCACATTCAGAAGTGGCGATTTTTCAATTCGCATCCAGATGTTTTCCCATTGAAAAACATACAATTCGCAAATTTAATGGGGTGCGAAATTGGAAATCGCCAAACATTTTTTTGCAAAAATCACCAAAAAAAATAGACCAAGTTCTGACTGGCGAATTTGTCAGAAACAAGCACAGATCATTGTGATCTGTGCATGGTTTTGGTGTAAAACAAAAAAGTAAAAAAAAAATGGCGTGGGGTCCTCCCTCTTGAGCATAACCAGCCCCGGGCTCAAAGAGCCGGTCCTGGTTTCATAAAATCACAGGGACAAACAGGTTGGGGTTCCCTGGATTTTATAAAACCAGCACCAGGCTCAAGGGCCGGTCCTGGTTCCCAAAATACGGGGGACAAAATGAGTAGGGGTCCCCCATATTTCAAGAACCAGCACCGGGCCCAACCAGCCAGCAGGGTAATGCCACAGCCGGGGGGAGACTTTTTATACAAGTCCCCCCGGCCAAAGCATTCATCCCCCTGACCGGTCAGTAGTCCCACAGTAGCACAAATAGTTAAATAAATACACACACAGCAATTTTTTTTTCAGTTTTTCTTTTAACACAAAATCGCACATTTCTGAAAATGTGCCGATTTTCATGCCTAAAAATCGCACAATATCGCACTTTACCGCACTTTTTTGCTGCGAATTTGCATCTCATTAAATATGCGAATTCACAGCAAAACATGCGATTTTTAAAAGGTGCGATATAGGACGATTTAGGACAAAATCGCAATTTGTAAAAAACGGTAATTTCACTAAATCTCGCCCCCTCGGTCCTATCTAATAGGGCTTGACATATACTGTGCACAGATTGGGGTACCCCTACTATGTATGTATGTATTTTTTTTGTTGTAGCAATCTTTCAATATTATAGCCAAGACAAATGGGTTTATGTTATGCAATAATATTGCAGGATAAATCCCATTTCACTGTTAGGTGATTACAGTTCTTTAAGGCAATGCTTTGCAAGTCCAGAATAAATTAGTGCCAGGTAGAATAGTACTCCATTTGTATTAACCAATGATGTAGGTTGATCAGTGGTATTATTTGTTAAGCATCCCTGCTTAATGCTTGCTAACCTCTCACTAACTTCTGTAACAGAGCAAAGAGATGCGGCAATCAGATTCAGCACCACCTCTGCTGGACAGCGCCACTGATTGTCTCTGCCTTTCTTCTCCCCTGGAGGCTGGACTGCATAAAAGAGCTTCCTCTGCTGTCAATCCGAGAGCCAGAAAGGACGTCCCTTCTCCTTCCCATGAGTTGATGCACACTGCATAGATCTGCTCAATTGCAATGCTGATTATTTTTTACAAAGTCGTTTTATACAGTACAGAAATCTCAAAGCTTTTATTCCGGATGAAATAGCTTAATGAGTAATGTGCAATGCAAAAACTGCAATGCAACATGTTATGGGTATATAATGTAAGACGAGACATCTTAGTATGGTCTTTCTTTGGGATCAGTTTTTTCATTCCCTTACCCTATAAGGGTGTAAAAAAAACACCGGCACATGCACACGCCCGTCAGTTACCTGTCTTGGCAAACTAATCAGCTCTTTTGGATTTCCATATCACTTGTAAGCGGATGATACTCAAATATATCTATCAACCCCAGAGTTGTCATCAGTGGTCAGGGCCGCCATCAGGGGGGTACTGTGGGTATTACAGACCCAGGCCCCGGGCTCAGAGAGGGCCCCATGGAGTGCAGAGGCTTCTACCTCTTTGCTACAGCAGTAAGCAATGCTGCGGGCAAACACACTGGAGGAGTCACGGGAGGCTGCTACTATTCCCCGCCCCCAGCTTCTCTCTATACTCCAAGGGAAGCTGCTTGCTTGCCAGTGATTGGCCAGGGACCAGAGTGCAGTACACATGTTCTGCAGCAGCTACTGCTTTTACTGTTTTATTGATCCTCACAAATCACAGTTGATACATACAATGAGGCTAGAAAAACAGGGTATCAAATGAGGAACAATCCACCATTTTTTAATTTTCCAAAACATACATAAACAGAGGAAGGAACAAAATATGGTAACTCTAGTAGTAAGTCAATGTTGGACATAGCATTGGTGTAGGAATAGATATAGTGTGTGTTAAACCAGAGGTATCACCAATCATTAGAGAGGGAGGTTACCAAGAACAATCAATAATATCCAACATAATTATAAAAAAACAACAACAACAATATCAACATCAACAACAGCCCGCATCTATTTCCAAGCCAACAACCCATCTATGGACCGATCCAGCCTTCCATCAAGAAGGGGAAGGAGAGAGGGAAAGAGAGAAATAAAGGAGAAAGAAAACAAGTAGGAAAATAGCGTGGGCCTTAGTAGTTACATAAAGACAGGGGTTCTATTCTGATGAAGCTGAAGATTATACCATGAGGTGGACTGGAAGCAGGTCTGGACAGAAGCCTTGGTCCTAGGGGGCAAGGTCTGAATATATTGGTCCCATGCTTGGAACAGGGCCAATGTCATGGATTCTTTATGAAGAGATGCCTCCAGCAAGCCCATGGTAAATAGGAAAAGTAGTCAAGAAGTTGCCATCTCCAAAGAGGGGGCAATATCATGTATCCACTGCTGTAAGATAGTCTTCCTACCAACCGCTGATAAGAGTACAAGGAGTTGTTTTAGCATGTTTGGAAATAGCTGTTTGGTCGGCAACATGGAGCCCAGGAGTCACTACGGTGAAAGGTCAGTTTCAATGAGGATTCTGGTATTCTGCCTACTATACGTCGTCTGTTCCAGCACCCAAAATGTCTGATGCCAGCTCTGCCAGTGGTTGTGGGCTGACATCTTTGCAGGGGATGGCGGAAGAGTCCCCATCCGCCATCCCCCGCCAGCCGTTGTAAGGGGATGCGCGCGCACGAGATGCGCGCACGTCGCCTTACAACAGGGCTCCCCCCGGTCCCCGCAGCCTCACCGATGGTCGCTCCGGGTCCTCGCTGCCTTGCCGCACCCCCCCCTAACCCTGTCCGTCTCCCTTAAGCAGAGACGGACAGGGTTCCCGTCCCCCTGGCGATGGGAAACTGGGACGCACGTGCATGTGAGATGCACGTGCCTCCCAGTCTCTATTGCCGGCGCTCACCAGCGCAAGGGATCTGGCGAGCACCGGCCAAAGATGTCTCCCTCTCCATCTGTAATGTTCGTATCCCATTTTACACACCTGCTTTTACTTGTGACAAAAAGATTTAGAAAACATACACTTTATTAAAATGAAATAATCATAAGTTCGGTCATCTAACTTATAAACACCGAAACATATGAACAGATATTTACAATGGTGTTTTTGGACAGAAAACTATTGAGGGGCAGCTTGGAGAGTGATATAGTGGAGAGATCAACTAACAACCAATCAGCTCCTGTCTTTTTGAAACACAGCCTATAACATGGCAACAAGGAGCAGATTGGCTGGTACCTTATCTCCCTCCAACGTATAGCCAATCCAAGCACTAGAAAGTTGTCCCCCAGATCATTGGCTTTTAACCTTTATTTATGATTGAGCATCTATAATATTATAAGGACTGTACTCAAACACTGAAAAGTCTGCACTGTAAACTTTCACAAGTTGATTCAACAAATTAGGAGGTAGGTTTTCCAAGTAGTGTTTGCTTATTTGGTCATTTGTACGGGTTTCATTAAAATATTTGACATCGGGGTAGCTCACAAACTTTGGGGCCCCAATGAACTTCAAAATAAAGTCTGAATCCTTTTTTATGGTTTCTAACTTGCCAAAAATGTCATAATGGATTGTACATGGATCACAAAGGTTATACATGGTCTTCCAATGAGTGTCGGCAAATTGAGGGTTTTCTAGAACAACGTACTGTGCAAACTCTTTAAAAGTAATATTTTCCGTAGACTTAATATTTTTTCGAACCATTTTTTTAATTTTATCTGCAATAGTTTTACCATAGTAAATGTTACTTTTATGGAGGAACTTGTCTCTGTAGGCTGAGACCACTCTCTCTAATGGGTTTCGAGTGATCATTACTTTGGTGTAATTGGCAAGAAGTTGGCTCTGTATAGACGGAGGGTACGAGCTCAGCTTGATTAGAAAAGGAGAGAAATCCACTTTATAACGTTTGATGCTATTCATTGTGAGCCCAAGAGATTCATTCAGTAGAAGAATGACTCTCTTCCAGTTGGAGCAGCCCACCTTGGGCACCTCGCAGTAGATGAATTTGTGGCTGTGCTCCACGTACAACTGAGCAGCGACTTTCTTGTCCAGTACAAAGGAAAAATTGGTCAGATTGTTTTTCTCACAGAAAGACTTCACTACCGTTTTCCGGCGTTCGTAGATCAATGTGTCTTGCGGACTAGCTGCAAAAAGAAAGATATGAATTGTTAGTAGGTTACAGTGGGAGAAATTTACGGTACTTATATGTTAGTTCGGCGCTCACTATAGTTACTACGCTCATACCCCCACTATCCATGTTGGCATGGAGCTGATTTTATATCGTGCCCGAATCGTGGCGAACGTATCAACCCCGCGTGGGGATGCGAAAAACTAAGCAAATAGCTTAGTGGGCACCCAACTAACGTATAAGTACCAAACTTACTAACAAAAATATGCATAAAAACATGCATTTTTATAAAAAAAAATATGCCTATTTTATGCGTATTTGTATTTTCGGCATTTACTATGCCGAAAATATTGCAATTCGTCCACGTCAGTCTCTTTCGCAGAGGTGATATGCAGCTGTATCCAAACTCCCTTCTGGGTCTGCCTATGGATACGGCTGATTTTGCTGAATGTCCAATATAATCAGTGTAACGTCCTTTATATCCTCAGATGTATGGCAGTAGTGGGAACCAATGGGGCAGTGGATGGTACTACCCAGTACCAAGCCTGGGCCGCATACAGGGACTTGGAGAACCACAAGTACCAGCATGCGGCCCATTAATGGGCTTGCTGGGTCTCAGTTCCACAGCAGAACCGATAGTTAAATAAACACACACACCAGAAAAATAAAACTTTATTACATTCAGAGCCCACTCATACAGATACTTACCTACCTTGACACTTAGGTAGGTCTCCATCTATCCGTCTGCTGGTCCTGAAGAAATCCAATTAAGGTACCTGTGGAAGGAAACCATACTTTCGGGAGGTCCTCCGGCGTAGATCGCAACCTCTTCATTCCATGTAGCATCCACGGTCTTGGCAAAATAAAAAAACGACCAACGCGACACCCATGAACTGAGAAGAGAGCCGCAGGATGTGTTTGTTTACATCCTGTGGTTCTCCTCCTGAATGCCGATATTGGCCGACTAGCAACTCATGATTGGCCGCTAGGTGCCGATAGGCAGCCAATAGCGGTATTCCATACAGTATCTTTATAATAGGTTTAAAGTTTGAATAGCAGCTTTATATAGGCCTGCAATCACTACTGAAATGCAGATGTACTGTAAAATAAAGAAAGCGTACCATTGTGGCCAGTTAGGGATCAACCCATACCTCTCAACATTGGTTGTAGTAGAGGAGGGCCATGAGAGCGCAGTGAAGGCAAGGGGGCATGGCCTATGTTTGAGGCGCTCCTGTGATGCCCCCCCTTTTCACCGCTGCTGGGGGCAAGGCCATCACTGTGAGAGCTGCTGGCCATGCCCCCTGTCCCTCTCTTCAGTTAATAGACACAGTGCGCATGTACAGCATCTATTCCCCGCTCCTCTGCTAAGCAGAGCAACGGGTAGCAGGGGAAACTACCAAATGCCCCCCACTGCAGAACACTGCCAGCCATAAGCAGGATGTGGGACCATCCAAAAAAAAGGGCCAGTCCCGTGAAAATTGGGACAGTTGGGAGGTATGATCAACCTTAAAATCTATAATAATTTAATCTTCGCCCAGTGGCATAACCAGAACTTTGAGGGCCCTATAGCAGCAATTTTGAAGGAGCTCTGAGACAGATAGATAAAACAGTTAATGTTCCAACCCATAATTGTGCCCCATGTGGTTCATTATCTAAAGGTCTAGTTTACTTTAAGAACCATCGTAGTTCTCTAGTTTACATTAATTCACAGTGAGGGGCTCCCAGTACATAATATGCCACACAGTGGGAGAAATTTAATAGGATGAGAGATTCAGAAAGTGGGAGATTTGGTAAGAAATCTCCGGGTTTTTTTAAAGCGGCAATCATTTACTCTGCAAAACCAGTTTGGTTTTGCAGTGTAAATGATTGCCACTTTTAAAAAAACTGGAGATTTCTTACTAAATCTCTCACTTTCTGAATCTTTTATCCTATTCAATTTCACCCAGTATCTCCAATTCAGATAATGACATACAGGGGGAAATTTACTAAAATGGGAATAAGACTTCACATCTGAGGTTGCTATGGGAAACCAATCAGATCCTGTCTACTATCGTCTAGAGGGTGCTAAATTAATAAGTAGATTCTGATTAGTTGCCCATAGCAACATCACATGTTTAGTCTTATTCCCATCTTAGTAAATTTCCCCCCACAGTGTCCCCAGTTCATATTAGACCACATTACAGTGGCCCCTTACCATTATAACATCCACTACACACTCCTTTCACACACAATGTGATGTCACACAATTCAGGCTGGGCAATGGATCAGACACACTTGCCTCTTGGCTTCATAGCAGCTACATTTCTTTCTTAAAAAATAGGCAAAAACATTACAAACTAATTAAAAATGTAAGTCAATTTCTAACAAATTACTTGGATTTTCAAATATTGTTTCATATGTATTGATATCTTTATGAAGTTTAAATACTTACCAAATAACAACAGGCTTTTTGTCCATTGAATGTATAAGAGTAGAGTGCCAACAGCCATACAGAGGATTAGCACATATAGCATGTGTCTATGTGTCGTGTGCATTTTGCTTCCATGCGTAAGGATCCGGTCCAGAACACTGACAATATCACTACAGAAAAGTATCTGTAATTGAAACGAAATGGAAATTACATTTGTCATTTTAATGAATTTTTTTTTTAAAAATTTCTAACGCCAAAATTTGAAAACAATTTCCAGCAATACTTTGCTAATGAACAAAGGAATAGTACACATATGGGATCCATGATGCAATATATTCCTATGATCTGACTGTCGTTTGCACGATCATTTGTATTTAAATTAAATTAACTTTAAGGTGTCTTAATCAAACACTTCAGCCACCGGCCCCATTGGAGCGAATGATCTAAATTTACATAACAGGGAAACCTTAAGCTACCAGTATGTGTTTTGTCTGTATGAGCCTAATTGAGATGGGTCTGGTATAGGGGATCGACGGTGTCCGGATCGACTATTACATGGTTGATCACTCTTAAGGAGGCCATACAGTTGACCGTTTGCTTTGAAATGCTGAAAAACTGCCAAACTGTCACTCAGACATTATCAGATTTTTGTTCCAACCAGACAGATCTGACAATAAATCTGTAGGTGTATGGCCACCTTTAGACGCTGGAAGATAGTCAACAGCATCACGTGATTGACAGTCACTAGGTCGACACAGGCTTTTTTTTGGTGTCTATGTCGAAAAACATGGACACCAAATAAGTGTACAGCATCCGTGCGCCATTCTTCGGGTACTGTGCCTCGCTACACTCAGCACACTATTATATTATAACTCTATGACCACTTGGATGGTAAAGTCTAAACCAAGTTGGTCTAAATATAAAAAAAAACATGAAAAACTGGTGTCGATCTTGTGACTGTCAATCATGCTCCCGTAAATCTAACCCTTGTATCTAACTTTTGCTACTGTCGATCTAGACACTCTTGTCTATATGTATGCGTCTAACTAGACGCGTTCGACCAATGGTGGTCAACCAGGTGATTGTTGATCTAGATGCCGTAGATCAGTCGACTGGATACGATTCAGAACTGATCGCTGGGCTGTTACTTTTCGGAGCCCTATGACCAGCTCCACCAAAGTGATATCCCACCCCATGCAACCCTGAAAATTGGACACAGAAAAGAAGGGAAGATGATACCCGCACCAGTCTCTTTACGAATGAGACTTTCTTATCTCTCTAATGCTGGTATTTATATGGGATAATGTACCCACAATTTTGCAGTTGGAGGTGCTACCTACTACTCGGTTACAGACATATCACAAAAACAAGAAAAAGAAGTATATTGTAGGTGCACTGAAAGTCAATAAAATGTAACCTTTATTTGTTTTGTCAATAAAATCGGTGAAATATTAAAATATATTTAGAAGGAAATAAAGAGCAGAAATAAGATTTAAAACAAAAATGACCACTGCTCAACTCTGTCCTATGTTTGCAGGGTTAGATTTTCCCTGTATGTTCTCTTTGGTGTCCTATATGGATATTTTGTCTCTGGGTATTTCCTCAGGGACAATAGTTACTTTCTATATTTGTAACAAACAGAAGGTTACTTTTATTTATGACTCATGTCATTTAGGCTTAATAGCCTTCCATTAGGTTTATATCACACTTTCATGTGTTAAAACTCTATGTATTTGTCGTTTTCCGTATTATATTAATTTATTATGCATGGGTGGTTGTTTGTAGAGTAGTAAAGCCACGTGTTTTATCACATATAAATATTGTATTTATCCACTTATAGGACCGTGTGTAGGGATTCTATCAATCCTCCAATCCCTGCTGTTTTTGGTGCAACTTTTATTCACAGTCCTCAGTTAAGTGATAAGAACACAGTAGTTGGTTTTCACAGAACTGCGTTGGCTGAGGGACATATAATTTAATTTATTAACCGTTTTGTGTTTCACGGCTTATTGTCCCTGCTCCAACAGTGTCTCTAGGGGCCTTATTCTGGTTGGTGCGTATATTTCCGAATACTTTCGGATGGCGTTTTTTAGCCGTCTGCGCATGCGTGGGGAACGCTATGCGAATGTGCCACGCATGGTCTCCGTACTTGTACTCACTAATACCGTACAGAAATGTTGTACGCAATCACTCGGGAAATATGGGCGTGTTATGGGCGTCATTCGGAACTACACAGGGGCATACTTTCAAAGTGGGCTAAACTGGGTGGAAACATGGGCGGACACGAGGGAGTGCACTTATTTTGGTAGGCGTGCATTCGGACAGCACACCGAATGCACGCGAACAAAAAGGCTAGAAATATGCGGTGTCCATAAGCAAGTATTGCTTTGCGGACACCACTCGTTCATGCGCTAGGCAATCGGAATGCCTAATCAGTACAACCAATGTCAGCTGAACACAATACAATCCACTCCTTTACTCATTACTCATTAATTACACGCTTGTCACTGCTTCAATTGGAACCATTGCAGCTTAAATGGACCATTACTAAACACACACATATATGCTGCACTTTTCACACACTTTTACACTGCAAATAATGGACACAACTTACTATTAATAATAGAAATAGACACGTCACTTCTACATGTTTCAATTAAACCACACATTTGGGGGCAAAAAAACAAAACATTTATTACAAGAACTTATTAAATAAAATGGAAACCGTAACAAATTAAAAGGTACCATGGCAGGAATATAAAAAAATAATATATAATAAATACATGAATTTGTGACATACATAGCCACAGCAGAATCATTAGGAAAACATCAGGTGGCTTCACAACAAAAGTATAGCACCAACACTTCAAGTACAGCAGACAGTAATGCTAGCCGAAAGAGGCCAACAGGGGAACCAAACATGACATTCGAAACGAGGGCAAATGTGGGTACCCTCTGCACGGGATTGGACACAGGAAGCTGACACACACAGCTCAATGAAAGATTTGGGAAGACATAAGGGTGGAGATTAATGCAGACACAAGTTCATTTGCGGGCACGTTTGGCCCTGGTAGGCTCCTTGCCACGTGCAGCAGCTCTTCGGCCATGGCCACGGCCTGATGGTGGCCCAGGTGGAGCAGATGCTGGTGAGGGGGGGGGGGGGATGGTGTTCCCCCTCTGCCAGCAGGGAGTGCTGCTGGTGGGAATGCACCAGAAACGGATGACAATAGGACTCTATTGCTGGCAACTAGCTCCACCATAAGCTCATTATGGTGGAGGAGGAGGTCATTTTGGCGCAGGGCTTGATCTGCCAGCACCTGCAGGCTTGCAGCAATTGATTGCTGGGTGGCAGCGATAGTCTGCTGGGTGCTGACCAAACCCTGCATGACCTCCTCGGTCCTACGCATCCGCTCTGATGCCAAGTCTCCCTGCTGCTGAATATGGCCAAGCACCTGCACCCACCTGTCGTATTCGGCCTCGGCCGATGGCTGCTGCTGCTGCACGTGCCTGCCACTGGTGGCAGGTGGCACAGACTCCTCAACCTCAAGAGATTCTTGACCAAGCGGTGGGGATGCTGGTGAAAGAGAAAATTACAATTACAACACATTCCATGCAAAATTAGGACCAGCTACTTATGGCATGGCAAATAATTACCTTCTAGAAAAGCAGCAAAGACTTCCGCTGGGGCCTCGCTATCGATGGTGCTCACCCCCCGGACCTCCTCTACTGCAATGCAGCATTCTGCTATCTCCTCCAGGGGGGTGAGCTTCAGCCGGCCTGGCATGGGGCCAGCCCCAGAGGTGTGGCTGTGTTCCCACCGCTGGGTCAATTTCTTCTTGAGGTTGGTTTTGAAGTCGTGCCACCTGCAATCAAATTTTACATATTACTACATGTCACTCCTCATGTTTGCTGTAGCACCCATTGCAATCTGCAACAGATTACAACATGTGCTTCATTACACCAAACTTACATTATATTAAATTCGAAAACCAACCCTTAGAAGATACACTCACACTCACCCTACAATAACTATCGATTAAATTACATGGCAAACATGTCTGTGGCTCCAAGCAACGTGACCAGCCATTTACCAACTCCATCTAACATCTAATGTAAACATTACTGGTCTTGTACTGGTCAAATGTAACACACATGAACTTGCCTCTTCTTAACGTGCTCCGCCTCACGAACTTGTGGAGCCACCGCATTAATCTCCGCCGTTTTGTCCTCCCAAATCTTCCATCTCCTTGTGTGTGTCAACCTGTCCTGTGGACACTCGATCCAATCCCGTGCACGGGGTACCAGGATGGCAAGCTCCTGCGCTTCGAATGCCATGTTTCTGCTGCTTGGTTCCTCTGTTGGCCTCTTTCGGCCACGCCCACGGCCACGGCCACCTGTCGCTGTACTTGAAGTGCTGGCCAGGCTACTCTGTTGGGAAGCCACCTGTTGTGTTCCCAATGATTCTGCTGAGGCTGAAGATGGGCCAGCTGCTGATTGGCCTGATGTAGATGGGCCATCTGGCTGCTGTTCTCCCACTGGCTGGTCTGGGTTGAGGGGGACATAGCTGGTGTTGGAGTCCATGCGGGTAAACAGGTCCTGGCATACCTGCTCTTCCTCAGATGAAGATCCAGCCATGTTAGCAACAGCTTTTTTCCTTTCTAGCACCCCTTCAAATAGTATTTCTGTAATTGGCGTACATCAGCGACACCTTGCGTTCCGTGCGGCAGCGTCACGTACGGCAGCGTACGCCGAGCTGTTTGTGCGGCGCATAGACCACGCCCATAGTAGCGGCAATTTGATTGTGCAAAACCTGGCTTACCTTCAAAGTCTAATTTAGGTGAACTGTTGTAAGATTTGCTATAATGGACACCTCCAACATTATGCAATGTTAAATGCTATATGTAAATGTTCAGTAGTACTGTGCTATTGTTGAGATTGTCCATAAAAAGTAAGTAACCCAATCCATTTGAAAATCCGGCCCAGAAGTCATGCAATAGTGATCACTGATGTCATGCACAACACATGTGCTAGGCCTATAAATAGTGCTTTGCTGCTTGGTTCATTTGTCTCCAGAGCTGTATTGGGCCAGGGTCTAAGGTACGCTCTCCCATGGTCATTGTAGAGATGATATACATTAACAATGTAAGGGTAATAATGTATGCACCATTGGTTCACTGAGTACAGATTGTTGGGACAGCAAAGGCTTGTTAGCATTATTGAAACATGTTACCTGGCCACCATTTTACTCACAGCTGTTAAACCTGTGTGTCACCATATATTGGTGAACTACATGTCCCAGCAATACTTGAAATGTGTCATTTGATTTATTGATCAGTTGATGACACCTATAATACTTCATTAGTGTTTAGTTGTTACATGTTTTAAAGATATTTGTGTTTAAGAAGGTGTGTGGTGAGGTAATATTATTGTTACATCATTATAGATTAATATGGATCTGCGGGACTTCACTGGGCGGCCGTGTATTGTACGTATTGATTCATCTAATGTGACAATTTTTTTGCCATGACCAATCTTTGCATAGGTGCTTCCTTATTTATGATCCTTTCATTGTAGGTTGCTGAAGCAATGATGGATTTTATGGCTGATAGCCTAAGGGCACTTGCGGCTCACCCCACTCGTCGCCCAAGGAGGCCAGGACGTGCTAGAATCTTCCGCACACGGGTGACACTCTTTGGGATGCCCGATGATGAGGTACTTACTAGGTACAGGTTACCCCCACATGTAATTCTAGATATACTCTCTTTAATTGAGAGTGATCTAGAACCTGTTCATGGGCTCACGACAGCAATTCCGCCTCACACTCAGCTGCTGGCGGTCTTGCATTTCTGCGCATCAGGATCATTCCAACAAGTAGTGGCAGTACTTGCTGGAATATCTCAGCCGGCTTTCAGCCGAATCCTGAGGCATGTGACGTCAGCCATGTTTAGGCGCAAGGGGCACTTTGTGGCCATGTCTTTTGCACAAGAGACCCTTCACCGAAGCCAGCAGGCATTCCATCAAATTGCTGGCTTCCCTAATGTGATAGGGGCTGTGGATGGCACCCATGTACCATTTGTGCCTCCATCAAGAATTGAGAAGATCTATAGGAACCGAAAATTGTTCCACTCACTAAAATGTGATGGTGGTATGTGGCCCATCCATGGAAATTCTCTCCTTCAACTCGAAGTTTCTCGGAAGTGCCTGTGAGTATACGAGTTCTTCAATCACTCAGACACCGAGCAGATGAAACCAAAATATGGTTTATTTTTATCACAGCACACACATGTAGATAAAGACAGGAACAAGAGGCAAATGTAGCATATAAACGTTATCGGGTAGCAGTCCACAATGGCAGTCCTTGTAGCAGCAGTTCCAAAGCACAAAACTATCACTCCTCCACACAGCAGTGATAGCAGATAAGTCTACACGATACCTAGACAGAGTACAACCTCTTAGTCTAGGACAGTCCATAAAATCTCTCTCCTGGCTTGTGTGCAAGTCTTTTTAAAAACTTCTAAATTCCCACGGTGCACAAACCAAAAGTGGGCTTGCAGTGGATCTTGATTGGTGGATTCAAGAGTCAGGTATATCCCCCTCCCAGCTACTGCTGCTGCCCCCCCCCCCCTGCTGGGTTCGGTTCCAGTAAGTCTGCTAGTGACCAGAGATATGCAAGGGAGTATCAATACAACGAACAATAACCAGCTGATTGCGTTATGTGCTGATCACCCCCTGTGAAGATTGTCCCTCAGCTATCACCCTCCTGTGATAGCAGGAACAATAGTATGGTAATTGGACATAACCTTTTGCTTTCCTGGGTATTTCCTGTCCGACCATATTTGGGCAACATACAGTCTAATACTATGGTTCTGGAAATACACACAGATTTGGGGGATAGAAACATCTGCAGAGAACAAGAGGGTACAGACGGACTAAAAAGTACATTAATCACTACACCTAATAAAATATAATAATTACAGATTTACAGTGAGTCTGATAACCTCACATTCCTTCCCCTACTATTTTAGTCCCTGTACCAAGTTGTTCAGGAACCAATAACAACCTGTAGTGGGATGCAGAGCAGAGAATCTGAGGTTTGGATGTACCACAAACTCCCTGCCATCCATGACCTATTCATCTCTAGAGCATTCCACCTCCTTGCTATCACCGAGACCTGGCTCTCCACCTCTGATTCTGTCTCTCCGGCTGCTCTCTCCCACGGTGGCCTCTCTTTCTCTCACACTCCCAGGCCGGATGGTCGCCAAGGTGGTGGCGTGGGTTTTCTCCTCTCAGCCTCATGCACCCACAGTGTCATTCACCCTGAACCCTCTCTCCTTTTCTCCTCCTTTGAGTCTCACTCTATCCGTCTATACTACCCCTACCACTTCCGTGTTGCTGCAATCTACCGCCCCCCTGGCCCTATCTCCCAATTTCTTGACAACTTCGCCGCCTGGCTCCCACACTTCCTCTCCTCTGACCTGCCATCTGTCATTCTTGGTGACTTTAACATCCCCTTGGATAACCCTGCTGATCCTGGCACCTCCAAACTCCTCTCTCTCTGCTCCTCTCTTGGCCTATCTCAGTGGACTACCTCTCCCACCCACATCCAAGGACACTCCCTCAATCTCGTCTTCTCTCGCTCTTGTTCCCTTACTGACTACACTATCTCGGCTTTTCCTCTCTCTGACCATCACCTCATCTCCTTCTCCCTCACTGCTTCCCCCTCTCCCACTCCCCCACCCAAGCACATTGTCTCACGGCATAACGTCAACACACTTGATCTTGCTGCCTTCTCAAACACGCTGTGTCCTCTTCTCGCCCCAATCACCGCCATGTCCTGCCCGAACCTCGCCGCCTCCCTCTATAATGACACCCTATCTTCGGCATTGGACTCTGCCTGCCCTCCATCCTCTATCCCCCTTCGATGCTCCAACCCCCAACCGTGGCACTCGCCTATCACCCGATTCCTTAAAAAGTGCTCTCGCACTGCTGAGTGCTTCTGGAAGAAATCACGCTGCCTCGCGGATTATCTCCATTTCAAATTCATTCTTTCCTCCTTCAGCTCTGCCCTTGCTCTGGCCTACGAATCCTACTTTAAGTCCCTCATCCTTTCCCAATCATCCAATCCCCGCAGGCTCTTCGCCACCTTCAACTCCTTGCTCTCCCCCCCTCCTCCAGCTCTTCCGTCCTCCATCGTAGCCGCTGATTTTGCTACCTACTTTTCAACCAAAATCTCCTCTCTCAGGACTGCCATTACTGCTGCCATGACCTCACCCTCTCCCTCCTCCCCTCCTACATCCCCACTCCCCTCCTTCCAACCCCTGTCCTCATTTTACCCCACCACTGCTGCTGAAGTCCACTCTATCCTTCAAGCCGCTTCTCCCTCCACCTGCCCGCTCGATCCTATCCCCTCCAATATTATCCGTCGTCTCAGTCCCTCAGTCTGCTCTCACCTGGCTCACCTCTTTAATCTTTCCCTATCCTCTGGGATCTTCCCTTCCTCCTTCAAACACACTCTTGTCTCCCCAATTCTCAAAAAAAAACAAATCTGGACCCCAACTCTCCATCCAACTACAGGCCCATCTCCCTCCTCCCTTTTGCCTCCAAGCTCCTAGAACGTCTGACCTATAATCGTCTCCTAAGCCACCTTACTGCTAACTCCATTCTCGACCCCCTCCAATCTGGGTTCCGCCCTTTACATTCCACTGAAACTGCCCTGACCAAAGTCACTAACGATCTAATATCGGCTAAATCCAAAGGCCTCTTCTCTATCCTCATCCAGCTTGATCTGTCGGCTGCCTTTGACACTGTTGACCACCCTCTCCTGCTCAACACCCTCCGCTCATTTGGCATCACTGGCACGGTCTTCTCCTGGTTCACCTCATACCTCTACGATCGCTCCTTCTCCGTCTCCACTCCGAGCTCCTCCTCTACTACTACCCCGCAGCCAGTCGGTGTTCCCCAAGGGTCAGTCCTTGGCCCTCTCCTCTTCTCCTTCTACACCACCTCTCTGGGCACCCTCATCAGCTCCTATGGTTTTCATTACCACCTTTATGCTGATGATACCCTAATCTATCTCTCTTCCCCCAACCTATCCCCATCACTCCTGTCCAAGGTCTCCGAATGCCTCACGGCCATCTCAGCCTGGATGACCCAATGCTTCCTGAAGCTAAACATGGCTAAAACTGAACTTCTAATCTTCCATCCCCCGAACATCCCCTCTTCTCCCACTATCTCCATCAGTATTGGTGAAACCGAGATCACCTCCACCGACCAAACGCGCTGCCTCGGTGTCATCATTGACTCCTCCCTCTCTTTCACCCCCCACATTCGTGCTCTCTCACAGTCTTGCCACTTTCACCTACGCAACATCTCATGCATCAGACCATTCCTCTCCACTGACGCGACCAAAATTCTCATTCACTCTCTTGTCATCTCCCACCTTGACTACTGCAACATCCTTCTCTCTGGGCTACCTCTCACCCGCCTCGCACCTCTCCAATCCATTCTTAACGCTGCTGCTAGGCTCTTCTTCCTCTCCCGCCGCTCTACCTCTGCCTCCCCCCTCTGTCTATCTCTTCACTGGCTCCCCATTCCTTTCCGAGTTCTCTTTAAACTCCTCACCACCACCTACAAGGCTCTCTCCTCCTCCACCGCTCCTTACCTCTCTTCACTGATCTCTATCCACACTCCCTCCCGTCCTCTTCGCTCCATCACTGACCGCCGACTGACCTCTCACCTTATCACCTCCTCCCACTCCCGTGTCCAAGACTTCTCTCGCGCTGCCCCCCTGCACTGGAACAACCTCCCGCCACCCATCAGGCTTTCTGATTCCCTTACCTCCTTCAAGCGCTCCCTCAAAACCCACTTTTTTCGACTAGCCTATCCCTCCTCCTAACCTCTTTTGATCCTCCTATCCTGCCTCCGTTCCCCTCCGTTCCTACTTATCCTATTGTTTTTCGTTCGTCCACCCACCTATTTATAGTATGTTAACTCTTATGAGTAGGGTCCTCCTTCCTCACATACTCACCCTACCTCTTTACCTCACCTGTGCTCCTGTCCTGTTCTTCCCTTCCTCTACTTCATCTTCAGTCTCCTCGACAATTTTGACACCTACTTCTGAACTGATGCTGATTTTAGTTCTACCAGCTATACCCCTATTTATACTGTATTTTTCAACACACCCTGTACGTTACCTCGTAATTTTTTTGTTTGCTATGTACGGCGCTGCGGACACTTTGCGGCGCCTTATAAATAAACGTACTACTACTACTACTACTACTACCACCTGAGTCCCACAGAGTGACATCATACCAAACCCATCTTGGAAGAGGCGGCTGGTTTGCAGAATCAGCAAGGGCAATATCACAATCTAAGTTATACATTTGAACTAACAAGGGATTTAGCAATTCCTCCTCTTCAGATGCTGGGTACCCCCCCTCTGCAAAATTGTAACCTTTTACACTGGGTACACCTATAGGGTGTACTAATACTTTTGCCTCTGGCATAATGGGGCAGGGAGCACTTTCCACCTCCCCCTCTTGCACAAGGAACAGCTGCCCAACAGCAGGCCAATATAGGGACTCTGGCCCTGGCACTTCCGCCACTCTGTCACATCCTTCCTCCCTCAAACCCAAACTAGGGGCATGGCAAATTTCACTACAGCATTTGGTCTCAATGCCCAGGGCTGAGAAGGGACCCTCCATCAGGAACAATTCCGCTGGTGGCTGCAGGGCAAGCTGGTCCACGGCCAGTACTACCCCCTCAAAAGCCTGGGTCTCACCTGCCGCTTCCTCTGCGCAGTCCTCAGTCTCCAGGATAACCTCCTTCCCCAGCTGAATATGCTGGGCAGCCTGAAGCAAGACATCATCTGCGACTGGTATGCTTGTGGCCTGGATGTTGTCGGATACTCCTTTAATCACAGTGATCTCCTCTTGGATGCAGTCCTCATAGATCCCCTGGCAGCAGGTTAATAATTCTGCATCTCCCACCTCAGCAAAAGGGAAGCTGTAGTGCAGCTCCTCCCGGGGTGCCTGGCTAACGGGCCCCACTTCCTTCACTTTGGGGATAACCTCCCCCAGTATAGAACACTGACCAGCTTCTTCCCTAGGCTGTGGGAGAAGCTGTTGCAGGCGGTGCTTTTCATCAGCCACCCTGCGACACTGGTCTCGCCATGCTGGGGTGTCCAGGAGCCTGTGATCAATCGCCTCTTCCTCTGCCACAATAAAGCACTCCTCCAGACACTCCAATTGTTCCCACACACTCAGCTGTGCACCGAATGGAGGATACATGCCCGATAATCTGTAAATGCTTTTGTAGGATCCCCCTGATCTTGAAGGATCTGCTGGATGATTTCCCTGCGCGTGCAGGATTGGACTGGTATACCTCGCAGCTGACATTCTGCTATCAGCTCCTCCATACTCATTTCTTCCAGGGCAGTTAGGGGCCCCCCTGACAACGACCCTTCTCTTGTGGTAACAAATAATTCTGTGTCAGACCCCTCGGTTGTCTGCCCAGATTGCAGTAGCCCCCTTTTAGACCTTTCCTCTGCTTCTATCTGGGGCATCAATTTATTCTGGACTTGTCCTTCAGCCTCAGAATATTGTCCTCTTTGTAGCATCTGGGTAACTGTAGCAATCACTTCCTCTGTAAATTCTACAAACTCTGGCTCCCCCAGCAGATTCCACGAGGTGGCCTCACCTTTACAGTGCAGGAATGCATCCCCCAGGTAACACAACTTGTCCTGTATGCTGGATACTCTCCACCCGCTGATCATCTGCTGAGCTTCTTCCCAGTACTCCCAGATATACTGCATTTTTCTGACAATAAATAACAGATCCGGCTTCCCAGCCTGCCGATACACTGAAGAACCTCCATCCCTGAGCTCCTCTGCTCCAGGGGTCTTGAGGCATCGATTTTCTTTCCTTGGAAACATTTTCCCTTTCACAGGAATGACACCTGCTCACTTGCTGAACTTCACCTTATTGCATTTTCCGTTTCCTTACATATGGTCTGGTCCTCTGTTTTCTGTGCTTTCTGTGCTCGATGGTTGGTGTCTGAATGATCCCACTGTCGCTGCCGCCAAATGTGAGAATACGAGTTCTTCAATCACTCAGACACCGAGCAGATGAAACCAAAATATGGTTTATTTTTATCACAGCACACACATGTAGATAAAGACAGGAACAAGAGGCAAATGTAGCATATAAACGTTATCGGGTAGCAGTCCACAATGGCAGTCCTTGTAGCAGCAGTTCCAAATCACAAAACTATCACTCCTCCACACAGCAGTGATAGCAGATAAGTCCACACGATACCTAGACAGAGTACAACGTCTTAGTCTAGGACAGTCCATAAAATCTCTCTCCTGGCTTGTGTGCAAGTCATTTTAAAACTTCTAAATTCCCACGGTGCACAAACCAAAAGTGGGCTTGCAGTGGATCTTGATTGGTGGATTCAAGAGTCAGGTATATCCCCCTCCCAGCTACTGCTGCTGCCCCCCCTCCTGCTGGGTTCGGTTCCAGTAAGTCTGCTAGTGACCAGAGATATGCAAGGGAGTATCAATACAACGAACAATAACCAGCTGATTGCGTTATGTGCTGATCACCCCCTGTGAAGATTGTCCCTCAGCTATCACCCTCCTGTGATAGCAGGAACAATAGTATGGTAATTGGACATAACCTTTTGGTGAATTCTTTCCTGGGTATTTCCTGTCCGACCATATTTGGGCAACATACAGTCTAAAACTATGGTTCTGGAAATACACACAGATTTGGGGGATAGAAACATCTGCAGAGAACAAGAGGGTACAGACGGACTAAAAAGTACATTAATCACTACACCTAATAAAATATAATAATTACAGCACAGTCACCCATATTGTTAGTCTGGCCGGCTTGCTATGTGACGCGCTGGTGTCACACCGCGCTCCCCCCTTTCTCTCCCCTGCCCTGCGCTGTACTCCTCCTGAGTCAATACAGCGCAGGGAGAGAGAGCGCGGTGTGACGTCAGTGCGTCATGCAGTCAGTGTCTCTTCGGGTCCCCCCCTCCTCACCTCCCATCAGTGACTTACTTTTAACTTGCTTAGAATGGACCCCCAAGAAGCCGCAGCACTGTTTCTATTCCCCTGTGTGCAGTGTACAGACTCCGTCTCCAGCCTGAAAGCCGGGACCACGGTTACACACAGTAGCTGGCGGAGAGTCAGCCTGCATTTGATTTATGTCACAGCTAAACAACAAAGGTGCCTAAGGAAAGGCAGGAGATGTGTGGATTAACCCTGCCTGTACCCATTGTTTCTTCCACGGGAAGGATTGTTCTTTAAACAGGTACAGGACTTCTGGACACTGGACTGTCCTCTCCCCAGCAGCAGCGTCAATGGTGAGTGTGCTGCTGCTGGGAAATACTATGGGGGCATTGCTGGCACTGTGGTGCATACTTGTTGCTGGCACTGTGGGGCATTGCTGGCACTGTGGGGCATTGCTGGCACTGTGGGGCATACTTGTTGCTGGCACTGTGGGGCATTGCTGGCACTGTGGGGCATTGCTGGCACTGTGGGGCATACTTGTTGCTGGCACTGTGGGGCATTGCTGGCACTGTGGGGCATACTATCTGGCACTAATGGAAGGCTAATGTGATCCATTGGAATGTCTGTTGCTTCAGTAATAGAGATTTGACAAGGTTCTGTTATTTTATATGCTGTCCGCAGAATGGGCTGAGCTTATATTGTGGTCAAGTGGTTGCACTTTTTTTTTTCTCGTCATTGCCAGTATGACTTGCCCTGTTAAGCCACACCCCTTTTTAGGTCACGCCCCCTAAAATTTCACGAGGGGGTACTCATAAATGAAAAGCCTAATCAAGGGGTACGGGAGACAAAAAAGGTTGGGAACCACTGGTGTAGAGGATTGTGGGCTTGTGTGTATGCTTTCACAACATAGCTGTGCGGCGTGAGATACCCTTTGATGAGTGGGAGGTTCCATCTGAGCCGCAAGATCCGCCCCTGCGCCCATCCCGCTCCCCCGAAAGCCGACGTGGATACCAGCTGCGGGACTCAGTGGCCCAGAGATTCTTCAGGTACATTTTTGAATGTTGCACAGACCAACCCAATTTCAGATCAATTATCCCCATCAAGGTTGAAAATGATGTTAATTTTGTGTCCTCCTAATTAAACATTAGGCAGCATGACCTCTTAATGCCAATAGCAATAGCACTACGTATTATGTTTGAGGTGTATTGGTTTAAGACCAATATTGCAGGTCACACTTATACCTTGTACATAGATTTGAAAATGTATTTTATGTTTCATTATTTTAGCTGACCTTATCATCCATGTCTGGTGAGTATATTGAATTTCATACTTTTTTCACCATGTATGTGTGGGATGTGGGGGTGATTATTTTATTTGTAGATGTAATATTTATTATCATGGTTCCATTATCTTGTTTTCTTTGATGTATTTAAATACTAACTTTTTCTGCCTTTGACAAGGGAACCATAGAGTATATGCATGTGTCTCTTCTGCAAAAGACAATACCTCTTCAAATAATATTTCATATTGATGGTTGGTTGTATGAGTATAGTTCCAGAAACCCAGCGGCATCATCGCATTCCATTTAAGGGGGATGTGATGTTGCGGTGTTAATTTGATTTATCTTTGTGCATTTTGCGTAATATACATTGCTTAAATAATTTTGTCCTTATGCATTACATTAACTTGTAGCACTGTATCACTGTTTGTTTTGTACTGTATATTTTATTGTATGTATTTATGTTTCCATGGCGACAGGGTAACAGCACGTCGGGTGCAGGATCCAATCAACTCCAGGCTGCGTGAAGGAGCGTAATGACGTCATCAGTAAAGGACCCAGAGCCTGGCGGAGGTTTGTGACTAGCCCCGCTGCGTGCAGGGAACGCGGTGACGTCAGACTGGCGACGCACGCTACCGGAGAGGCCGGATGACGCCCCGAATGACGCTGCCTGTGTGACCATCGGTGGGGTATAAGGTAAGCACCTGTATGCACATTGTTTGTAACCTGATGAAATTTCCGTTTAGAGAAATGAAACGTCGTTAAAACACCGCTGTGTGTTGTCATTATTGGATACACCCGAGTGCCACTGGTGTTGGTATTGTATATTTGGTCACAGCGCTGCTGTGATTTGTAGGCACCGGGGCCAAGTTTTCTTTATTGGAAGAGTGCCAGCTCTACTGCAGAAGTATATATATATATATATATTTTTTTTTTTTTTGGGGGGTGTTTATTTTTAAATATATTTGCAGTAGGAGCTAGGCAGCCAGGCAGGCAGGCAGGCAGGTGTCCAATATAATGGTATAGTCAGGAGAAGTGCTAGTATGTGTATGTGTTTTTTCTCATAAATGTACGCATACACATAAATGCATACAGTAAGTAATGTGAAGTACAGCTAAGCGATGCCAAGCTATAGCACGCGTTGCTTGGCGGTGCGATGTTTTCGCCGATTGTTGGGCGCATACACAATGTCCATGTCAATATGGATAATAAAGTTAATACCAAATAGTAAAGTTAACAACCAATCACACGACAGGAAGTATTTTCATGTGCCATTGCTAAAATTGCTGCCTACCATCGAGCACCACCCTTCTCCACTGCGGAGCTGCTAGCGCTGGTGGCAGTGATGGAGAGGAGGCTGGGGCAGGCAGGCCCCTACAAATCCAATCGTGACAAGCGCCGGGCATATGTTGCAGCCCGGCGGCGCATATTCGCCCGCACTAATGTGCGAAGGACCATCGCCCAATTGGAGAGGCGATGGTCCAACCTGCCGAGGCGGCAACTGGAGCGACTGCAGGCTTTGAGGCGGCGTCTTCAACGCTGTAAGTATTTTCGCAAAATACACATAATTGACAGTGGGACAGATTCTCTAAGCTTCAAAACTGATAAAATGGAGAGTAATAAACAGGCAGCCAATCAGCTCCTACCTGACATTTTTCAAATACAGTCTGTGACATGGCAGGTATGAGCTGATTGGCTGCCTGTTTATCACTCTCCATTTTATCAATTTTGAAGCTTAGTGCATCTGGCCCAGTGAATGTTATCATTTTCACATTATTTAATATTAATATTACATGAGGTCAATTGGGTGTTGATGACACAGAAATGCCATATACTATGGGTGACATTCTATGGGATGTGATAAATGCGCATGTTATTTTAGCGCACCACATCGCCGCTATTCGCCCTTTTTGAAATCGCATTTTTTTGTAATAATTTGCATATTTAATGTGATGCGCTTTGGAGGCTGAAAAGTGCGAAGTGGTGCGATTTGCGGCGAAGTGGTGCGATTTTAAGTAACAAAAAAGTGCGAATTCTTCCGCCGGTCATGTGCGAGTTTTGGACCAACCGGAGTGCGATTTACAAAACTGTCTCCGCATGACTAAGAACCCCCCAACCTATTGGCCCACCTCTGTCCCCTCCATTATGCATCACACCCCCTATATAAAGGGGCATTGGCGCCATTTCACTCTTTGATAGGAAGTAAGGAGCATGGAGAGGAGCAGTGGCAGTGTGAGTAGAGGAAGAGGTGTTGGTGGCAGAGTGAGGAGTGGCAGAGGAAGCAGTGGCAGAGTGAGGAGTGGCAGAGGAAGCAGTAGCAGAGGGAGCAGTGGCAGAGGGAGCAGTGGCAGCAGCCAGCCAAGTGGGAGAGCCAGCAGTGTGGCAGGCAGCATGGCCACAGCAAGGCCAGCCCCAGACCAGGCCCTGGGCGTCCAGCCCCAGCAGGAGGAGGTGGAGGATCCGCTGGCATCCCCATCCTATAGCCAAGACCTTGACCATACCCCACAGCAGCTGCAGGAGGGCCACATGTCAGAGGTGGAGGAAGATGGAGGTGAGGAGGAGGAAGACACTGGCATGGAGGAGGAGGGGTACATGGCTGGAGTAGAAAATGAGGAGGAGGAGGAGGAGGTGAAGCTGGCCGCACAAAAAGTGGCCGAAAGGTCCGATTCTCATATGAGGAAAATGCTGCACTTGTCCGGGCTATCATGCCTGTGTTTGACCATTTACTTGGCAAATCTCACCACAAGACCACTGCACAGCGCAAAAGGGCTATGTGGAAGGACATCACCCAGGCGGTGAACGCTGTCAGTCAGCACAAGCGCCTGGTCAGAAATGTCAAGAAGAGATTCAATGACATCAAAAGGCAGTTGAAAAGTAAAATGGCCATGGAGTTGGAGGAGGCCACCAAGACTGGAGGAGGAAGCCCCACCACTGTGTGCTACACATCGTATGAGGTGAAGTTGAAGCGCATCATACCCCCTGAGGTCCTGCCTGGCATGCACGTGGCGGATACCGATAGGCCACAAACGCCATCTAGAGCTGGTAAGTGTGACCACATGCAATCTTAAACATACATGCCAATGTATTATACCTGTAATGTTCACTTGTATTGTTATGCTAAGTAAAGTGCTGCTGTGGAACTACATAGCCCAGCAAGGTCATGCACAAGAAATTGCCTGCTCCTACTTTCAAATTGCTCATAATGCTGGGCCTTGTAGTTCCACAACTGCTCATATTGATCAACACTGTAACATTCTTTCTAGCAGCCTAACATGTATGTGGCCAAAAACACAGAGGTGTACTGGTGGTTTACCTGCCATGCCTACATACCACAGATTATCCAATAGTTGTCATGTGTCCACTAATTTAATAATAAATTAACAAAATAATATTGTGATAAAAAAAAAAAATGTGGTGAATAAATAATGTAGTCCTTATCCAAAGGAAGTATTGTCCATTATTGTCATTTGAATGCATGGTTTTTGAAAATGCTTATCCATTGTAAGGTCCATAATGGCTGGCCATCTTTCCTTGCACAGATTGTCCATCCCGAAGTGCTGCGGCATCCAAGAAAAGAAGGCCCGTTGCTGCAGAATCTGTGGAAGCAGGTAAATGATCAAAAAACACGCCATTACACATACAGTACACACACCTATGTCACATCAACAATATCTCACACTACATTCATCTCCTGCGGCTACATTGTAACGGAAATGAATGTAATCTGAGCTAGGCATGTGACTTATTATTAATGTCAATGTTACATGCTGTATCGGGGTACATGTGTAAGTACATAACACCCCTAGGTATGTGCGTCCAGCATCTCAAGCCCTTTCTAAAACAGTATAGATGACAGTCTGGCCTATATATGCATCAGTACTTACCTCTTCATCTGTATCCACAGGTACTATACAACTAGGGACAGACCAAACCGATTCTTCAATAATGGTGGTAGATGAAATGGACATCATTCTTGAACCGGTCGAGACCTTTGCGGCAGAGGAAGAAATACAGACCTCATCACAGAGTGATCTTCCCCCAAGTGGGGTGTCTCCCAACCCACCCCCACCCACAAACACACCCCATACAGCAGCTTCGGCTTCCCAAGTAGCTAACTCCTTGGTCAATTTCAAGGACAAACAGATAGAATTCATGGCCTCCCAAAGCCTGCAATTAGGTAACATCCAGGGGTACACGCTTGACACGTTTCTTCAATTACGCAAAATTGCACGTAGTGTACGGGTAGGTGTAGGCACTCATGTGCGCATTGCTAACAGCATTGACACCCGTTTTGCAGATTTAACTTCTGCTGTAAGGGAACAGAATAGCCATATTGGCAGCCTTGCGCAAAGTATAGCTGCACTAAGCCAATCATGCACAGTGCAGACCAATGCCTTAATAGGTATGCAGGCCCAACTACAGCAGCTGGAAGCCAATGTCGGAGGTGGCGCAGCATCAACCCTCAGCAGTGTATCCAGCACCCCAATAAGTGGCTCCCCCACTTCCCCACCCTGTCGGAGTATTAGGACCCGTGGTGGGCTTGGTGCAGGTTCTAGAAGTGGTGTAGGGTTGCCTGATGCTGGGAGAAGGTAGCTCATATGTTTGATAGTTTTGTAATATCCAATACATCTTGTAACATGCCCCCACAGTTTTTATGTTTCACCTGCAAAAATGCAGATTGCGTCTGACAAAGTAGCCTGAAGTAAAAATGTCTAACCGCATACCATTGTGTTTGTGTATTATTTTTAAACCAATTATTGTGTGAATTATAACATATTGTAATGGTATATGACAATGGGATTGCACTAAAGTAGTGTGGGGTAACTCCTGGCCCGTCAAAGGTTGTGGATCTACATATTCCAGCAGGCTCTGACACTCATGGTTTGGACTGTAATGTTTATAGTGTGTCAGGGCATGCTGGCACGTGTAGTTCCACAACACCAGTGAGCCATGTTTTACTGCAAACTTCATTCATACATGTATCAAATGTACTTACAAGCTTGATACCAGCAAGGGATAGGTCAGCACCACCAGCTGCATCCGTTGGGCTCTGTGTATTAGGCTAAATGTGGGTGGAAGCAGATGGTATTGGTCACAAATTTGTTTATGAGTACACTTACAGCACAGGTACATTTTGGAGTACAGGGCACATGTGCTTACCAGAAAAGTAACGGCTGATGATGTGTGTGCGCACCAGATTCCCCCTCTGCGTACCCCTCACTACCCGAGGTGTGGTAGGTTGGGCTTCCTGCACGACTACTGCATGTTCCTCCTCCACATAGGCAGGTTGGGACAGGGCTATGTTGTGCAGCATGCAGCAAGCCTGGATGATCATCACTACTTTGGCAGGGTGGTAAAGCAGCGTACCCGATGACCTGTCCAAACACCGGAATCGACTCTTCAAAACGCCAAATGTGCGCTCCACCACATTGCGGGTTGCAATGTGGGCTTCATAATACCGGTGCTGTGCAGGGCCCTCTGGGGAGCGCAAAGGTGTCATGAGCCAGGAAACACAACCATATCCTGAGTCACCTAAAACACAGATAGGAAGGGATTGCCTTATATGGTAAGGTATGTGTTTCTTTCAAACAGGACACACTGTTAGAAGAGCAATATGCTTGTGAAACAGGAAACACACACATTAGAGCAGATACAAATAAGGACAGACAGGGTAATATGAAAAAGGTACTTACCTAGTAGCCAGCCCTCTGGCATTTGGTGGTCGGTAAATCGGTTCCAGAGGGCTGAGTGTCTCAGAATATAGGCGTCATGGCAGTTCCCAGGAAAGCCTGCAACAACACTCAGGATTTTCAAGTGAGCATTGGATACAACCTGCACGTTCAGGGAGTGCCGCCCACGCCTATTGACGTAGACGTGGCCCCGCACGTGCGGTGCCCTAATCCCAATGTGTGTGCAGTCTATAGCTCCCAGCATGTGAGGGAATGCTGAGAGTCTATAGAAAGCCAACTTGTGGTCAGAACTGGGGAATCTGATGTATGTCCGCCACAACTTCTTTAAAGCAAGTAACACTTGAGTAAAATGCTTAGAGAAAGTGGCCTGTGATACCCCCAAGGCCCATGAGGTCACAGACTGAGTGGAGCCTGTGGCCAAATAGTAGAGGGCACACATTCATTTGTGCAGCCCAGACACTGCATAGTTGGCTCCCCTAAAAGGGTCCAAATCATCTCTCACCTGCTCATATAAGTCCAACAGGTTAATGCGGTTCAGCCTAAACATCCCCACAACCTGTTCATCCGAGAGGGAGTCCAGGTACAGCCGAGCACGATACATACGTGGGGTACGCAGTAGTCGGGGGGCTACCTGGATCTGGCGCGCAGCTTCCTCCCTCCTGCGCAGCTCCTCCAAATGGGCCACATCACAGATAAGCAACTCCAAACCACTCTGCAAAATCTCCATGTCTCAAACCCTCACAGGTGTCCTTAATGATGTTGGGGTTTATGTAGGGGTGTTTGTGAGTGAAAATGAGGGCACCTGTGGTGAAATTAACCATGTGTGCACTTGACCAAAATGAGTTCTGGGCCAAATCGCCAAACAGAACCTGGTCTGAAATAAGTGCGATTATTAGACACCTAAAAAGTGCGATTTGCAAAAACGCATTGCATTAAATAAGCGATTTGTATACTTTTCTGTACGAAAACATCTGGATGCGATATAAATGCGATTTAATCTCGCACTTTTGGTCCGCATGCCTTAACGCACATAATATGCGATTTCAGCCCCTTAGCGCATCCTATTAAATAGGCGGTTTGACGGAAAAATGCGATATCGCCATTTTGTTTACTAATTAACGCCAAAAAACGCAAATCTCATCCCATAGAATGTCACCCAATATGTGTGATATATAACACATATATAATGTGGTTATGATATGTACTTGTTATAGTGATTAGAATGTCAAATGACACTCAACCATTTTGTTTGTTTAACCCACAGCGCGGGAGGGAGCCAGACAGGCCCGTGAGGAGGCCAGAGAGGAGGCCAGAGAGGAGGCCCAGGAGATCGGCCAGGAGGTAGAAGTGGTGGAGGAGATCGGCCAGGTGGAGGTGGAGGAGGAGGAGGCGGGACAGGTGGAGATGGAGGAGGAGGAGGTTGAGGGCCACCATGAGGTGGAATACCTCACCTCCACCACCTCTACACACACCCCTCCCCCTAGCCACTCACCAACCTCCACTGTCTTCCTCCCCCCCCGTGTACCAAGAGGAGGAGCTCGGCCTACCCCTACAGGATTTCCCACCACCTCCAAATCTGGAGGAAGAAGAGCTGGTGGAGCTGCCTGGCAGGGGTAAGTAGACGTAATGGCTCATTACTGACTTAGGTACAGTTTGTTATGTCGCACAGCTGATGACATTTTGCTAGAATATAGTAAAGAGTAGTCCAAACAAATGGAAAACAACAGACACACTTTGGCCTTATAGGGCCATGCTGCAAACGTGCAATGTGGAGGCTCATGTAGGTGATGAGTGTTTATTTCTGGAGGGTCTTTGTATAGAAGCAACAATAAAACATCAATGGAATATGGGCAGCCCTGAGTCCCAAGTGTCCAGTTCCCCTGGGCCCCCCTGTAGCCAGTGGGCCCTTGTTGTTGCCATGTATTTGTGAAAGGTATTATGTAGGATGGATTGGCCTTAGAAATTGTTTGGTGTATGGAAGCGGATTAGTGCTGCACTTTCACCTATCTGGCAATGTGACAAGGAATCATGAAGTAATGGGTAGAGGGACTAGCCTAGCCTTTTAATGTGGTATCTATTCTCTCTCTATCTATCCATCCATCCATCCATCTATCTATCTATCTATCTATCTATCTATCTATCTATCTATCTATCTATCTATCTATCTATCTATCTATCTATCTATCATGCAGTTTAGCTATTAAGCAGTGACATGCAGGTATATATGTATGGCTAAATGTGGCATGTTGTAGTGGGTGTAGCTTTCTAGTAGATTGGTGAGTGTTTTGGCAGGAGAAGTGTGAGTGAGGCTCAAGTGTTGTTGTGATTTTGATAGATACATTGTGAAGTTTATGAGTCACATATTCTGTTGTGTAAGCCAGTGTGTGTGTGTGTGTGTGTGTGTCATCATATATTTTCTGCCTTTACATACAGTATTGGCTATGTAATTGTTTGTATGTATGATTTCTCATGCTGTAGGTACTTAGGATTGACTGTACAAGGTGTACCTGAGTAGCATAATTAATGTTGAACCCCCTTTCACATGCCCACAGATGACCCGGAAGAAGGCCAGGGTGTAAGAGGGGCCCTCATGAGGCTGCGGCAGGACCTCATGCGGATGGCGGCCCACGTACAGGACCTGTGCGACCTCCTGCTGGAGTAATTTAATTTGTTTTTTTTTGTTATGTAAATAAATTTTTCAGTTTAAGTACGAAGTGGTGTGTGTGTTATTTTATTATTTTACAGTTTAAGTATAAATATACGGAAATAAGTAAAAATATTGATGTTTAGTTATGTAAGGTGCAAAAGGTATATACAGTACATAGATGTTTTTATTGCATAGCAGTGATTTAAAGGGAATGTTAGGGTTAACGTAAAGTGGTTTTAAGTGTTTAATTATCAATTAGATAAATAATAGATGACCAGGATAAACAATCCCTTTTCAATGAGGTTGGCTAATTGCCTAAGTGTGTCATGTGATCGATTTGGGGATTCAGATAAGAGTGGTGGTGATTTGTGCGTAAATACACCGCATCGGTGCATACGGGCAGGTTCCCGTCCGTTCTGACGCGGTAAGACCGTGCATACGCGGTAAGACCGTGCAGAATCTGTGTGTGTCCACCACACACGCATGGTTTGTATGTCGTCCGTAAACACGCTCTCTTCTTAAAGAGTGATTCCGTACGAATGCGGAGGACCGGTGGGCGTTTCTACGGACGATGTCCGCACAGCGTGGCGTGCGGACCGCTACGTAAGAATTCGGGAAAGTACGCACCGATCAGAATAAGGGCCTATGTGTAGAACAACGTGCATCACCACCTATAATTATTGTTTCGTCCAATAATTGGACTGTGTGTAGGGATATCATCAATCATCCAATCCCTGCTATATTTCGTATAGCTTTGAGTAACAGTCTTTGGTTGGATAATGAAAGCATAGTAATTAGCTTTGGCATAACTGTGTTGGCTGAGGAAATTTTTATTAACCGCTTTTCATTTAACGGCTTTTGTCCCCGCTCCAACAGTCTGTGTGTATTGCTCGCTTTGAGCTTGCACTGCTATCTTTGTACTGCCAATGAAAAGAATATCCTTTATTTTTGGTTTAAATTACAGTGTTCACATATATGGTTGTTTTATACATAGCAGTGTATACTGTCACTTTGGTTGTTATGCCATCCAATTGGTTGGACAGTGTGTATGGATAGTGCGAATCATCCAATCTCTGCTATCATCTTAAAGATTTAATTTTTACTTTTTACACACGGTCCAGTTTATATTAATAACAACCCCCAGATAAGGTTTCATCAATGACTGTGCACATCAGCTAAGAGATACATGTTATTTTAGCCGCTTTCGAATTGCCGGCTATTATCCCCCCTCAGATGCTTTATCTCAGTGTCAGCCGGTATTAGCTTTAGCAGCTCTCTGTCCGTTAGTACGGAACTTTGGCAGCTACTGCCAACCGCTCTGACAGTTGTACTTAGCGGCTGTGCTGTGAGCCTTCAGTGCGCTCGGGGAATGCAGCGTGCCTGTACCCCGTGCATCTGCCGGCTCTGGATATGATGAGTGCAAGGTGCTTCTACCCTCTGCCTACATGCATAGTTGCTATCTACAGACATACAGTTTTAAAATTCGATATTTTAACAATATTTTACACCTTAGAAGAACATGAACAGAGGAGCTGTGGTCGAAACAATACTTATAGGTGGTGATGCACGTTGTTCTACACAGAGACACTGTTGGAGCAGGGACAATAAGCAGTGAAACACAAAACGGTTAATAAATTAAATTATATGTCTCTCAGCCAACGCAGTTCTGTGAAAACCAACTACTGTGTTCTTATCACTTAACTGAGGACTGTGAATAAAAGTTGCACCAAAAACAGCAGGGATTGAAGGATTGATAGTATCCCCACACACTGTCCTATAAGTGGATAAATACGATATTTATATGTGATAAAACACGTGGCTCTACTACTCTACAAACAACCACCCATGCATAATAAATTAATATAATACAGAAAACGACAAATACATAGAGTTTTAACACATGAAAGTGTGATATAAACCTAAAGGAAGGCTATTAAGCCTAAATGACATGAGTCATAAATAAAAGAAACCTTCTATTTGTTACAAATATAGAAAGTAACTATTGTCCCTGAGGAAATACCCAGAGACAAAATATCCATATAGGACACCAAAGAGAACATACAGGGAAAATCTAACCCTGCAAACATAGGACAGAGTTGAGCAGTGATCATTTTTGTTTTAAATCTTATTTCTGCTCTTTATTTCCTTCTAAATATATTTTAATATTTCACCGATTTTATTGACAAAACAAATAAAGGTTACATTTTATATACCATTTATTGACTTTCAGTGCACCTACAATATACTTCTTTTTCTTGTTTTTGTGATAACCCTGAAAATTGCTTGCAAAAATTAGATGGATTGACAAGTACAGAAGATCTTCCTTTGGTGCTCATCTACATTTGGCTGTAAGCAGGGCCGGACTGGCCATCTGGCACTTCTGGCAAATGGGGCGTGTCATTAGCATAATGACCTCATGACACGACCGCCAGACTGCCCCCCTCCAGTCTGAGCAGCACCAACTAACATACTTCTGCTGCCCCCAGAAAGCCATCAGAATCTCCCAGCACAGGCAGGGGCGGAACTGCCGGAGACATTTGCCACCGGACTCCAGGCTTAAGTGCGCAACTGCTCCATTGTTCCCCACGTGAGTACAGCACACACAGCAGGAAGATATATCTGCAGAATGGTAATGTCAGTGTCTCGTTCTGCGGATATATCTTCCTGCTGTGTGTGCTGTACTCGCTAACAGAGTATAGACGTCCATCCTCGGGCCACAGCGGTGTTAAGGTGAGGACTGCTTGTGGGGGAGGTCAAAACACCCCCAGTGCTGTGCTGACCCTTCTTTAAGTGTGTGAGGCATGGATGTGATCTGGGGTGGAAAAAAGGTCTAAATTCATCTGTCTTTCTCGGGATGCAGTTAAAATCCCGGCGGTCGGGATCCCGGCGTTCAGAATCCCGACGCCGGAATCCCGACCGCCGAAATGCCGACACATTCTCCCTCCTGGGGTGTCCACGACACCCCTGGAGGGAGAATAAATTAGTGTGCCGAGCATAGCGAGGCACCGGGTCCGCTGCGTGGCGAGCGCAGCGAGCCCGCAAGGGGGGGCGATCCACGTCCCCCCCTTGTTGGCATTTCGGCTGTCGGGATTCTGAACGCCGGGATCCCGACCGCCGGGATTCAATACTGAATCCGTCTTTCCCCCCCTCCATCTCTCTCTCTCTCTCTCTCTCTCTCTCTCTCCCCCTCCCTCTCTATCTCTCCCCCCTCTCTTTCTCTCTCTCCCCCTCCCTCTCTTTCTCTCTCTCTTCCTCTCCCCCCTATATTTCTCTCTCCCCCCCTCTCCCTCTCCCCCCCCCCTCTCTCTCTCCCACTCCCTCCCTCTATCTCGTTATGGATACAATTCTTTCATTCCCATACATTCAGGCTGTTGAGATATTGTTAACCATCTAGCTATTTACTGTAATATATTTAGTGTAATTTAAATTTCTGTTTATGTACCTACCTTGAAATGTTTTTATCATCCATCTATCTATCTATCTATCTATCTATCTATCTATCTATCTATCTATCTATCTATCTATCTATCTATCTATCTATCTATCTATCTATCTATGTGTTCCCACTGGTACTAAGCACTCACTTATACTATATTAGAAGGTGTGTTCCATAATGTGTCATGGGCATAATGGATTGTGTAATATTCTGTAATAAGCAGTACGGTGTGTTCCACTTCCATAATGTGTAAAGGGCATTACAGTGTGTTCCATAATGTGTAATGGGCAAAACAGATTTTGTCATAGTCTGTAATGGGCATAGTCCAGAAACACTGGCCCATCCTGTTATCGGGCAGGGATTTGGCCAACACTCTTAAACCATGTGTGGATATGAGTTGGCGCCGAGCACCAAACATCAGGGACAACCTAGTCCACAGTAATTTTACTGCCTCCAAACCACGTAAACCACCACTAGTAGGTAGCCACCCATGTGGTAACTGTAAAGTGTGCAAACACATAACCAACATCACAGAACTTACAGACCATTTTGGAGAAGTAATCAAGATCAGGGAATACTGTAACTGCAAGAGTATTAATATTATTTATTGTATTCGATGCCCTTGCAACCAGAGATATATCGGGATGACCTCCAGACCACTGAAACAGAGGATCCTGGAGCATCTCGGCAACATCAGGAATGCTGCTACTGATAAACAAAAAATGAAACCATTAACATCAGTAGCTCGCCATTTCCTCAAATTCCATGCATCCAATACCAGCAGTTTTCAGTTCTGTGGTCTTGAACAAATTCACCTAGGTCGAAGAGGAGGCGACATCAACCAAGCGTTGTTACGCAAGGAAAGCTGGTGGATATACCACCTAGGAACCCTGGCACCTGATGGTTTGAACGAAGGAATCAACTATAGTGCCTTCTTGTAAAAATCACTTCTCCAACCATGCCTCCTGGTACAAATCAAAGAAAACCATTACCCCAACCACTCCCATTCGGTAACCCATCAGGTTTATTTAACAATAAACCTTTCTTCTATAGCCCAAATCCAATTTACTTACATGGCTGAACACAATCGTTCTATGCTCCTGAGGTCAACAACCAGTAAACACCCCACTGGCACTTAAACGGCAGTTTTATCAGTGGTACATCAGTCGCAAGCATCTTATATATCATCACTGACTATATCAGTATAATGTGTATAACCTGCCCCCTGTGATCCTCACCTACTGTTGCTTTAATTGTAGCCACACCATGGACACCGGTGCCCTCAGAGGCCATAGTGTCGACATTATTGTTTGCCCTACTATGTCCCAACCATCAGCCCATAATCAAGCTTCAACCCATGTCACTGAATGACACTGACATGTATTCTCTCTCGACGTAGTGTGTCAATCTGAAACATGGGTCCCAATTAACCCGTTAATTACATTTGCACACTTTACCATGCCCTAGGGCGCAGCCACCCCTGGCATACCATCAGTGCAAAAGGGCATATACACCCTAAAATGTACTTGTTGCATGCATTATATAATAATCTTACTATCCATACATCACAGGTGACGACGTGGTCGACCAAACGTACCTTCCCATACTCCTGGGACATACTACTACAGCCTCACTGTGGTATCCACCAACGCCATAGGACACCCTATTACTAATCAACATGGGTCACGGCACGCCAGGCATCAGCAAGGACGGCACTATCAACCTAGGGGACCCATCACTACGATGCATAATACCCCAGTGCCAATAGTCCCCATACTTATGCACACAGCCGGGCAATAATCAGTGCTCTATGTATATATGTGTGTATATATATGTGTGTGTATGTGTATGTATGTGTGTATATATGTGTATGTGTGTATGTATATATATATGTATATATATATATATATATATATATGTGTATGTATATATATATATATATATATATATATATGCTATTTTGATTCACACCCGATTTCAGCAAAAATTTGTGCCCAGTACACACATTATCTCCAAGCCTTATCTCCCAGGATATGCCCATGATACACTTAATCTTTGAGCCCCTTCTTTTGTTTTTTGTTTTTTTCTTATGTAGCACTGCCAGCACACAACTTGGCAGATACAAAAATCCATGCAATCAGCACTTCACCAGCTGATCCAGTACTTCTCAACACCTCCCATGGGAGTTTCACTCCTAACTTCACTGGTCCCATCCCACCACCTCGCCATTGGCCAACACAGCAAATAAAGGAGAGGTCCACAGTGCAAGCAGTACGCGTCAGCCAAGCCCTCGAGCGAAACACGTGTCAAAGGAGACACCCCTGACACGCCACCCCTTCTACTGACTGCAGGACGAGACAGCCAGCTGACAGGAGCAAACTTCGGTTCTTCTGTCTCCCACATGGGAAATCAGGTATCAGCGGCACAAGCATAGGGTTGACTCACGTGTCACGGTCAGCTCAGACACCTCACCGAGCGGAGACCGGCCAGAGTGACACTCTCCCCAGTTGCCACCAGCTGCTGTCTGCTATTTACAGTCCTACCTGCATCTTTAACAAAATCGGACTTGACAATCAATGTGCAAACAGCCTGACCCGCATACTAAAAGACGGGTTTCTGCTGTTTTTGACTACACTGTATGATTTTTTCTGAGACAGAGTTACTCTGCCCCTATTTTGCTTTAAGACCAGACCTACCCAGCAGATTTGACTTAAAGGGAAACAGTCTGTTCATACTCTGCTAATTACCACTGTCAAACAGCTTGACCGTTATTGGAACCACCTGACTGACTCTGCAAACATTATAATCCCCCCCAGTATCTGAGGATTAGCAGAGGCCAGCTAAACACACCTGCATAACCAAGGTTTTTTGTGTGTAGACAAACCGTGTCAACATTGATCCAGTACCAGTAAAACACCTAGGGTCTGCCATACCCCACATGTTTTTGTCTTCTTAACTGTGTGATCATACAGACACTGCAATCCAATCCATCGGACAGGTGACAGCACTCATTTACATCCTGGTTGTTTAATTTGATAACGTGCATGTTCCCTGAGTGTCGACAACCGTGTCAACACTAATACATTGGCAGCTCAAAACATCAGGTCTTGTTATATCAACTGAGGTCAGCTAAAATACCTGTACAATCAATGTTTCTTGGGTGTCAACACTGATGCGGTACTATTACAGTAACCAGGGTTGCTATATCCCGCATGTATTTTGCTTCAATAACCTTGTGAACATTTAGACACTGTAATTTCATCATTTGTATAGGTAACTACACCCACTCATATTTTGAGTGTTGAAGTTGAGAAGTCTGAGCTGAGTGTCAACTGTGTAGACAAACCGTGTCAACATTGATCCGGTACCAGTAAAACACCTAGGGTTTGCCATACCCCACATGTTTTTTGTCTTATTAACCGTGTGATCATACAGACACTGCAATCCAATCCATCGGACAGGTGACAGCACTCATTTACATCCTGGTTGTTTAATTTGATAACGTGCATGTTCCCTGAGTGTCGACAACCGTGTCAACACTAATACATTGGCAGCTCAAAACATCAGGTCTTGTTATATCAACTGAGGTCAGCTAATATACCTGTACAATCAATGTTTCTTGTGTGTCGACAACCGTGTCAACACTGATCCGGTACTATTACAGTATCCAGGGTTGCTATATCCCGCATGTATTTTGCTTCAATAACCTTGTGAACATTTAGACACTGTAATTTCATCATTTGTATAGGTAACTACACCCACTCATATTTTGAGTGTTGAAGTTGAGAAGTCTGAGCTGAGTGTCAACAATCGTGTCAACACTGACACAGTGTCAGTATTAACGCAGATGTTATTATACCGCACATATATTGTCTTCGGATTAATCTTGTGACCATTTATATACCAATTAATATTATTTTTTCATATTGGTGACAGTATATCCATCTGCATGTGTATTCAAAGATTCATGCATTGTCACCCATTGAATATCTTCCCTGGGGTGTAATTTGGTCTTTAGTGACTACAAGACCAATTTCACTACTCCTACTTGGAGACTTGGGTACATTCCTTCACCATCCTCTGTTCACTCCGCTGGGTTTCCCGTGACACCACTATCACTCTCAATCACCATTCGATGTCTAAATGATAGATGGTGAGTAGCAGAAGAGGGGTTTCACGGTACCCACACTTTACCCTATACCTTCTACGCTGCCCTCTCATTTGCTGGGGTACACCTAGTCTCTTTGCAAGTCCATCGGCAACAAAGGACATGGTGTTACTTTTCAGCAAAAAGCAGAAGCACATATAAGCCTCCTGACAACCAGGTTATACTCTCATCCTATGGTGTGGTTACGGTCATACTTCACTGATACGCCTGATTCTCATACCGAACTCAGAAGCTAAGCAGTGTTTGGCCGGGCCAGTACCCGTAGGGGTGACCGACGGGGAATACCCGGAACTGTAATTCACCGGATTGCAGAAAAACACTTGGCCAAGGGAGCTATCTACCCTTTAACACTCTGTTCTCTCTCCTTCTATTAAGAACCCAGTCAAGTCAGTCCGCCTTATCTATCCACATTGATCCTTCCGAAGGGGGATAGTGTTATGCGTCAAGTACACCGCAATGCAACATATTGTTTGTGAGCTGCCATTTTGCCAGGTACATTGAATCCATTACAGGATTCCCCAGTATTTTCTCACGCCAGTGTGCATAAACATTATTCGCCACCAAATGTTCAAATTGTGATCTTTATTCTTGTTATGCATCATGTTTAGAGTTCATATTTGAACTGTTATTTCATACGTACTGATATTTTAGTAGTAGTTTTCCATTAAAAGTTACATTTTAAATACTTTCCATTCATTATCATTTTGAAAAGTGTGCCTCAAAAACCCTTTTTGTTCTGCCTATGTCACCCTCGTGACAAACCAAATTTTTTTTGTGTTCCATAATGTGTAATGGCCATCACGTGTGTTCCTTAATGTGTAATGAGCATAACGGTGTGTTCCATAATGTTTAATGGGCATAACGGTGTGTTCCATAATGTTTAATGGGCATAACGGTGTGTTCCATAATGTGTAATGGGCATAACGGTGTGTTCCATAATGTGTAATGGGCATAACGGTGTGTTCCATAATGTGTAATGGGCATAACGGTGTGTTCCATAATGTGTAATGAGCATAACGATGTGTTCCATAATGTGTAATGAGCATAACGGTGTGTTCCATAATGTTTAATGGGCATAACGGTGTGTTCTATAGTGTGTAACGTGCATAATGGATAGTGTAATATTCTGTAATGGTCATCACGTGTGTTCCTTAATGTGTAATGAGCATAACGGTGTGTTCCATAATGTGTAATGGGCATAACGGTGTGTTCCATAATGTGTAATGGGCATAACGGTGTGTTCCATAATGTGTAATGGGCATAACGGTGTGTTCCATAATGTGTAATGAGCATAACGATGTGTTCCATAATGTGTAATGGCCATCACGTGTGTTCCTTAATGTGTAATGAGCATAACGGTGTGTTCCATAATGTTTAATGGGCATAACGGTGTGTTCTATAGTGTGTAACGTGCATAATGGATAGTGTAATATTCTGTAATGGTCATCACGTGTGTTCCTTAATGTGTAATGAGCATAACGATGTGTTCCATAATGTGTAATGGGCATAACGGTGTGTTCCATAATGTGTAATGGGCATAACGATGTGTTCCATAATGTTTAATGGGCATTACAGTGTGTAACGTGCATAATGGATCGTGTAATATTCTGTAATGGGCAGTACGGTGTGTTCCATAATGTGTAATGAGTAACACCTCCTTTTTTGATGCCATGCCTCCTTTCCATGAGGCCACGCCCATTTTCAGCATGCGGCTTTGCCGCGCAAGGGTCCCGCCTCCTGCAGGTTGGCCTGTGTGCTCAAAAATGCCAGGGCCGATTTCTGGTCCCAGTCCGGCCCTGGCTGTAAGTCATTTTAGAGCACTCCTCTCAGATGTAGCAGTACACATCCGCGCTCGCACGCCTTTTGGCCCATGCACACAGGTCAGCCGCAATTGCACTTGCACTGTATAAATAGAGCTATTGTAAATGTAGATATTCATCTGTACACACCTATGTGACTGCATGACCTCTGTTCTATCTGCTTAAAATTAACCGCACATTCGCCCCAGCACCTGATATACTGATCAGTCTGATCTCTAAAAAGTTACAACCTAACACATTCTCGCTTAACATACAGGCTACATGTAAGGGACCTTTATCACCAGTTTCATATATAGCGCACACATGTTCCGCAGCACTGTACAGAGAATATATGACCACTAACATCAGTCCCTGCCCCAGTGGAGCTTACAATCTATATTCTACCACATGTACACACACACAAGGACATTCTAGGGTTTGTTGGAAGTCAGTTAGCCTACAAGTATATTTTTGGATTGTGGGAGGAAACCCACACAAGCACGGGGAGAATATACAAACTCTGCACAGTCAGGGCCATGGTGGGGATCAAACCCATGACTTCAGCACTGTGAGGCAGTAATGCTAACCATTACACCATCCATGCTGCCCATATATACGTCACATCAGTCATAAAATATATTTTCAAACAAAATAAATAATAACTAATAGGGGAATAAACACGGGACAATTCAGGGCATTTTCTAAGTGATCCCACTAGATCTGGTTGCTATGGGCAACAATCTATCTTCAATAGAACTCTCAACTTAGTAAAATTACTCGACACTGTATGGGCTAAGTGATATTATTATTTATGGAGAAATTAGACAAGATACCCATCTATTACCTCCCTTCCCCCCTCCCGCGAGCCCCCAAGAAGTGTAATGGAAGATCCAATAGGAGGTGTTTTCTTCCCCTGGGTTTCCCAGTCTGGACTGCGACTACCAGAGACCTGCAATGTGACTCCGCTCCCTTTCTTATGGTCGCAGCCTTATCATGCTTCTAGCTGATGCAGTCCCCTATGTTACGATCTGCCTCCAGTGGATCAGTGTAAATGTGTAGTTTTGTTTTCCCTGGATTCTGCTCCCTGGGTTTATCCCAGCCTGTGTGTGTTTACTCGCTGGTGGCCTCCAGTGGTCAGCCTGGGCCATTGCAGCTCACTTTCAGTGGTGTGTCATCAGGACTCAGGTGTGTCTTAATTAGGCTTCTAGCCTGCAGTGCTCACCTGTAGGCAATGTGTAATCAGCACCACATTGTGCTCAATATAAAAACCCTCTGCTCACTCACTCCCTTGCCAGTTATACTGTTCAGTTCCATACTGTTTAGTTCCACACTGTCCAGCTTCCAGTCAGTTGATGTCCAGTCTGTATCCCTGCTGGTCTGTTGTGATCCCTGGATCCTGAAGTGCTGTTCCTGGTCCCTGCTGGTTAACCCTCATCTGTCCAGTCTGTTTGATGTACCGTGTACCCAGAGTGTCATCCCCGTGATCCAGTGTACCTGTTCTGGGTTGTCCTGCAAGGCTGTGCTGCGGTGTCCCAACTTCTAAGCTGCATAACATCTCTCAGCTAAGTTGGGGATTACCCACCTGTCTATTGCTTTATATGGTTACAGTTGCTTATTACATCTCAGTGTATTGTTACACCTACACCCTGTATTGGTACCGGTGCACTCATTTTCATTTTGTGTCATCTGCTGAGCATTGTTGCTCCCCTGGGGTTTCTGGGAGTTCCCCATTTCTTGTGTGTTTTAGTTAGCTTGTCTCCTGGCCTTGGCGGACGTGTTGTCCATACATAAGACCTGCCTGGAGTGGGGCGGACCTAATTCGCCCTTCAGCCGAGACGGGCCCAGGTGAAGCCTAGCCCTGCACACGTCCGTCGATTCCAGCCAGAGGCAACGGCGTTAGGTTGGCGGGGACACTCCCAGAACCCTTACATTATAACTGGCCTAAAAAAGATAACTCTGGGGCTGAGTACAGTCCTCTCAGTCCAGCAGTTTTTGCCTTGTCAAAGTCTTGCCTTGTCACAGTTTTTTGCCTTGTCACAGTTGTTGTGTCATAGTCATTTGCACGGTAACCTTGCACGGCCATATCATGCAGGCCATGCAAGAGTCATTAGCGGCTCTAAATTTGGCATTCAATGCCTTTAAACCTGGGCGGTTGGAGATTTTGCAGCAGTCCCTAATGCAGCTGCAAAAACTCATCACTGAATTTTTTTTGATCCTTCCAGAGGTCACTGGGGTTAATTCAGCCCTTAATGAGACCCTGTCTAAGGAGTTATTAGGCAGTGAGTCCTTAGACCCGGAGGTTCAGGAAAAGCATAAAAGTGTTCTACGGCCAAATGATGGTATTTCTGCTAACATTAAGTCAGAGTTGCAAACCCTTAAGGGAAAGCCCAGGTGATGACTCTGATGCCGGGGGCCCGAGTGGGGGCCCGAAGGCCGCAGCCCCGAGTGGGGTTCAAGTTGGTGTCGCCCCGAGTGGGGTTCAAGCCGGTGTCGCCCCAGAAGGGGTTCAAGCCGGTGTCGCCCCAGAAGGGGTTCAAGCCGGTGTCGCCCCAGGAGGGGTTCAAGTTGGTGTTGCCCCAGAGGGGGTTCAGGCCTGTGTCGAGGCCGCAGCCCCGAGTGGGGGCCCAAAGGCCGGTGTTGCCCCAGAGGGGGTTCAAGCCTGTGTCGCCCCAGAGGGGGTTCAAGCCTGTGTCGCCCCAGATGGGGACTCTGTCCATCCACTCCCTAAGAGGGATTCTGATTGTCCTGTCTCAGAGCAGAGTTCCAGCCATGTCGGTAACATGGAGGGACCATCTGTTGGTCTTTTTGGTGCTGCCCAGCCAGAGTCTCACTATAGTGCTGCTCACTCAGAAGTACGTCACAGTTCTGATCAGCCAGAGACTCATCATAGTGCTGCCTAACCAGAAAGACCATCAGACTTGGAAGAGGTCACTAAGGTCATAACCTCTAAGGGGGTCCCTAAAGTCTCAGCCTCAAGGGCCATAATTCCAGCTATACAGTCCAGTCAATTAGCTGATAATGAAGTTACTGTTGATTCTTTGAACGATATCTCTACATCTATAGTTTTTGATGGGGACCTAACCCAATTTGTGGCGCTCACTAACCATTTTGTCACTATTTTGGAGTCCAGACCATTTTTAGGTATCACTCCAGATAATGTGGTGCTCTATTTAATTTACTACTTCAGAGGTGAACCTTTCGAATGGGCATGCAAATTTTTTGAATCTGAGGATCCCATTCTTAAGAATCTCTCAGCATTCAGTGATGCTGTAGTGAAAAAATTTGGTCCCAATAAAAGTGGTTCAGATGCCTCTGGGCCGACCATCTTGTCTGCAGAGACTCCATGTTTAGGAGAGTCAATACAAAGGGCCCAGCCCATAGCTATTACCGCTGGATGTGTTCAACTATTTTCTCCCTGCAGGAACTCTCCTAAGGTTTCATTTCCTATGGGAATGGAACCAATCTATGGTCTTTTCTCAGATTCTGAAACTGAGGAGATTCCGAATGTGCCTAGGCATTCAGGTTGGAAAGGGAAGAATCATCTGGTTGCTCGACCTATATTTTTTTGAAGATTAATTTGAACCAGAGATCTCTTCCTTTCCTAGTGTCTCCAAGCAGGCACAGGGGGAAAAAGAGGTATAAAAAAAGGCGCTGACAGTTGCCTTGACCCTGCTTGTAAAAAATTTTTTTGTCTAGTCTTGTTGTGTCCGAAGGCCACCTTTGAGAGGGGGGCCCTGTTACAAGCTGCAGCCGTAGCTTGTTTTTGTTTGTTTGTACCCGCTTGCCAGGGGTTTGGAGAACCTGGTATCGGGGTCCCTTGACCCCTCTTTAAGGGGGGGGGGTACTGTTACGATCCGCCTCCAGCGGATCAGTGTAAATGTGTAGTTTTATGTTTTCCCTGGATTCTGCTCTCTGGGTTTATCCCAGCCTGTGTGTGTTTACTCGCTGGTGGCCTCCAGTGGTCAGCCTGGGCCATTGCAGCTCACTTTCAGTGGTGTGTGTCATCAGGACTCAGGTGTGTCTTAATTAGGCTTCTAGCCTGCAGTGCTCACCTGTAGGCAATGTGTAATCAGCACCACATTGTGCTCAATATAAAAACCCTCTGCTCACTCACTCCCTTGCCAGTTATTCTGTTCAGTTCCACACTGTCCAGCTTCCAGTCAGTTGATGTCCAGTCTGTATCCCAGTCTTGCTGTGTCCCTGCCGGTCTGTTGTGATCCCTGGATCCTGAAGTGCTGTTCAGTGGTGTTCCTGGTTCCTGCTGGTTAACCCTTGTCTGTCCAGTCTGTTTGATGTACCGTGTACCCAGAGTGTCATCCCCGTGATCCAGTGTACCTGTTCTGGGTTGTCCTGCAAGGCTGTGCTGCGGTGTCCCAACTTCTCAGCTGCATAACATCTCTCAGCTAAGTTGGGGATTACCCACCTGTCTATTGCTTTATATGGTTACAGTTGCTTATTACATCTCAGTGTATTGTTACACCTACACCCTGTATTGGTACCGGTGCACTCATTTTCATTTTGTGTCATCTGCTGAGCATTGTTGCTCCCCTGGGGTTTCTGGGAGTTCCCCGTTTCTTGTGTGTTTTAGTTAGCTTGTCCCCTTGCTCTCTCCTGGCCTTGGCGGACGTGTTGTCCATACATAAGACCTGCCTGGAGTGGGGCGGACCTAATTCGCCCTTCAGCCGAGACGGGCCCAGGTGAAGCCTAGCCCTGCACACGTCCGTCGATTCCAGCCAGAGGCAACGGAGTTAGGTTGGCGGGGACACTCCCAATACCCTTGCACCCTAAGTAGGATTACCACCTTTGTGTTGAGAGATTCCCGGACTGTGGCCTGCCCCTTGACCCGCCCTATCATTTTTTTTTTTAACCTTTGCTTCAATTCCATTCTTGATTTTGCAGACCGTAATGCACGCTACATGTTACATCACACACTGTAATGCCCATTACACATTATGCCAAACACGTGATGCTCATTACACATTATGCCACACACCATTATGCCCATTACTAGTTATGATGCCAGGACTCAAATTTATTCAAAAGCAGGGATAACAAGGACAGTGCGCGCCGAAGGCGTTCAAAAAAAATTCAATGTTATGCCGATTACACGTCACACACCCATTACATAGTATTCCACATGCCGGGAGCAGTAAAGTAAAAACTACAACTTGGCTATGAAAATGTATTTGAATGTTTGGAATTCAATTACAAATTAACGTTTCTGTGCTATTTGCAGCAAAAACATGACACACACACCCTGACTGTTCCTAAGTGAATAGACTCCTATGATGTCTTGCAATAAAGAGCTATGGAACAAGTCACAATGACAATAGTAACATTATCACAGGCTGACAGTTGCATACATCACTCAAGTACATTAGAACCTACTGTATTATGCAGTCGCCAGATATGAATTACATTGTACTTTCCTTTACTAAGAACATTATTTTGTAGATAATGCCAGGGCTTTCCTCAAGCAGTTAATTGCTGCTGCCACTGGATATAGCACTGTCCCTGAATTATGCTATGCTTAATGCATCAAGTACTCCTACTTATACACATATGCCACCGGCAGTGCCCCTTACACAATGCCCCAGTAGTATGTCCTGAAGACGGGCTATGCCCGAAACGCCGTAGGCACCAGTAAACCTGTTTCATTTTCAAAGACCCGGAGTGACATCCCTTTATTTATGCTATACTAGTGGAGTTGTTTCCACCAACGATGGGCACCTGGGCAGTGTGAATCTGTTACTGTGAAGATGAGCAGTGCCAGACAGTGCATGTGTTAGAGATATATATCTCTATCCATCCGCCTTGGATAGCACTCCACCTTTTAGTACACCAGCCGGGGTGTCAGTCCAGAAGCCCTAATCAAATAGGTGCTTCAGATAATATAGCAAAACAGACGCACTCACCGGTCTTCTTTTTCTCTGCACTTTTTAATCACAACGTGAACAAATCATCAAAGCATGACAGTGGGTATGGTCAACGTTTCGGTCCCTCCAAGACCTTTGTCAAGACCCCTTCTCAGCGGCACGCTGATGGAGACAGGAGAAGGGGTCTTGACAAAGGTCTTGGAGGGACCGAAACGTTGACCATACCCAATGTCATGCTTTGATGATTTGTTCACGTTGTGATTAAAAAGTGCAGAGAAAAAGAAGACCGGTGAGTGCGTCTGTTTTCGGACTCTTTTGAGATATATATATATATATATATATATATATATATATATATATATATATATATATATATATTATCCAGGGATATATGAAGGACAGCACTCCTTGATTTTTAAAGTCCAGTAAGGCACAATTTATTTCTTGTCAATAAATTTGAGCATCAGACTTGTATGCAAAAAACTTATTAAGAATACTGAGGGTCACACATATAATCACCCATCCTTGTAGTTAAGCAGTCGGCAGTCAATGGTACCGTTTCGGCTAAACAGCCTTTCTCACAGACTGACCCAAGCATACTAACACTCAAACAGTGTTAAATAGACACCATCACCTCACACAATTAGCTCACACAGCTGTTGTGTGTCGCTCATCAACCAATCACAGTTTAGACAGCCCAATTGCACGTATGCCCGGAACTCCATATAAGGAGTGTTGCTTAATGAATGCAGAGTGTGTTAGCCGCTCCCCCCACTTGCGTGGGCCTCATCTACCAATCACTGGTCTACCTCGTAGCCACTTACTCTAGACGTGTATGCGTTCAGGCACCGGAAGTCGAAGGTGGAATGCTGCGCTTCGCGCGGCGTCACCCGCGTCATCACTAGGTGCCATTGACGTCAGGTATCTGTAGGGGAGCCGGTGTTACACGCCATCAACTGGCGCGATCCCGGCTTAACCCCTGGACCGCATCGTGGAACGCTCCGCCATCTTGGAGGTGGTAAGGAGCCGTTAAATTATGGGACGAGTGTGGCGGCTGCCATCTTAGGGGAGTCACTACTCCCGGCTCACTGTATCTGTGTACAACAATTAGGGATAAATCTCATGTTTATGGCAAATCATGTGCTAGATAAGGGTTAGTCGCTGGGATGGTTGATGAGTTTCATTACAACAAAAGTAAACCATGAAAACATCAGAGGTATATACATATTTACAATAATCAACATTTTTCAAGGGGGACCACATAGGGCAAAGGAGGTCTCCAAGTGACATTCGGGGCCCATAGATAATGCTCAAAGGGGCGAATGTATTGTCGATTAGGGGCCAGGTACCGGAGGTACTAGGTTGCTACAGATAGGCCGAGAGGGGGTATTCCTCATTGAGTCCCATCGGAGATAAAGTGTCCAATTTGCGTATCCATTGACACCCTTTTTGCAACAACATTTTGTGTCTGTCACCACCTCTCCTCAATGGGGGTATGTGATCAACTATCGTGAACTTAAAGTCTCTTAGGGAATGTCCAGCTGTCATAAAGTGTCTCACCACCGGGGGCGTAATGATGTCCACTCCACTGACTGCTTTTTTAACAGAGGATCTGTGCATCGCTATCCTTTCTTTGGCCATCCTGATGGTTTTGCCTACATACAGTTTATTGCAGGGACAGAGGGTGACATATATGATGTATTTGGATTCACAATTTAATCGATGGTAGATGGGGAAGATTTGACCAGTGACGGGATGGGTGAATTGTGTGCCTGTGACCAGAGAACTGCAGTTGGTGCATTTGTATGTGCCATTCTTCGAAGCTAACCAGCCACTTGTGGGTTTTGCTGGACTAATATCTGAGCATGATATTCTTTGTTTAAGATTGTTGCTCCTTTTGTAGCTGAAGAGTGGAGTATTGGTGCACTCGGCACCCAGCACAGGATCGGTACTCATGATGTGCCAGTGTTTTAGAACCGCAGTTTTCAGTTTGCTGGAGTTGGTTGAGTAAGTTGTTGGGAACACAATTCTTTCCACTTTGGTTTCATTAGTTGATGCCTTCAATAGAGCCTCACGGTTGAGGGCCTCACATTTCTGTACCGCGGAGTGCACTTCGTTCTTGTCGTATCCACTGTCTAGGAATTTTTTGGCCATATCATGAAGGTCTTTATGCAAATCATCTCTGTTAGATGTAATCCTCACCACACAAATCAGTTGCGAGAACGGTAACCCTCTCTTCAACAGCTGGGGATGGAAGCTGTCATAAGCAAGGAGTGTGTTTTTATCAGTCTGTTTTTTTTTGTACACTTTGGTGCTATATTGGTCATCCTTAGTTGTAATTGTCACGTCCAGAAAGTTGATGGTGACAGGATCAATGTTGCATGTGAACCTGTGAACCTTCTTAAGCCTGGAAGTCCATTCAGATGCAGGACAAAGTCCTCAAGTTGTTTTTTGGTGCCAGTCCAGACCATAAAAAGGTTGTCAATATATCTCATATAGAGAGCTATATATTTGGAATAACGTGTGTTGGACATGATATGGAGTTTTTCATAATGGTACATGAACAGGTTGGCATACGATGGGGCCATATTGGACCCCATCGCAGTGCCAACCAGCTGCAAGAAAAATGCGTTATTGAATAAGAAGTAATTCTTATGTAGAATAATGTCGATAAGGAGGAGTAGTAAATCTATCGGTGGACCCACATAGTCTGAGCTTGCTGTCAAGATGTCACGGACCGCCTCTATACCTTCTGTGTTGGAAATGTTGGTATAGAGGCTACTGACGTCAAGTGTGGCTAACAGGCTGTTGGTTGGGGGTCCCCCAAAGTCACGCAGCTTTACCAGGAAGTCAGTGGTGTCGCGTATGTAGTAGGTTTTTTTTTTTTGAACCACTGGTTGCAGTTGGTAGTCGACAAACTGTGACAAGGGCTGGCTTAAGGAGCCCCTGGCAGATATAATCGGTCTGCCAGGGGGAGCCTCAAGGCTCTTGTGAATTTTGGGGAGTATATACATAAGGGGAATTTTGGGGAAGTCTTGTTTCAGGAACATAGAAGTTTGGTTGTCGACCCAACCATTGGACACTCCCAGGTCAATGACTGAATCGATTTCCCTTTTATAATTAGATGTGGGATCAAATGGAAGTCTCTTGTAGCAGGTAAAGTCGTTCAGTTGTCTCATTACCTCGGCAACGTAGTCACTGTGGTTGAGAATAACGATGCCCCCGCCTTTATCGGCGGGGCGGATCACAATATTCCTATTGTCATGAAGTGAACGTACCGCTGTCGATTCAGCTCTGGTAAGGTTGGACCTAATCCTCTCTATTTTGGGGGGAGTGTTGTGTAGATCAGTTTTAACCAACCTGAAAAAGGTGGCTATGGAGGGATTTAACAGTAGGGGGGTCGAACGTGCTTTTCGGTTTGAAGGGGCTTATGGTTTAGTCCATCCTGGGACCTTGTTTCTTAAAGAAATCAAGGATATTTAATTTTCTTTGGAATTTGTACAATTCAACTTCTAGATCAATAGGTTTTTGTTTAAAGGTCTGAATGAATGTCAATCCTTTGGAGAGGACCAACATTTCTTCTGTGGATGGTGTAGAGTCAGAGAGGTTATAAACTACTTGTTCCTCGGTCCTGTTTTTGAGGTGGCTCCCCTTCCCCTTATGTCGCTGTCCCCCTCTTCTAGTCCTTTTGGGGTGTTCCGATTTCGGCTTCGCGTATGTACGCGTTCCCGAAAAAACTGAGGTCGTCTAGATCTTAAGGACTGGTCTGAGTCACTATGTGACGTATGGGAGTCAATATCAGTAAATTTTCGCTCGTAGCGTCTCCTGGGGCCCTCGTTGGCCTTCCAAGGCCGCCTTGTGTTCTGTTTGTTAAGCCAAGGATAGACTCGTAGGTCCTTGTAATCTTCTTTTACTTTTTTGTATTTAGTTTTTTTAAACGTAAGCAGCTCGGTTCTGAAAGTGTCAAGTCCTTCAGTCAATTTGGTTACCCATGAACCTCCGTCATCTGCAGTCATAGCCTCAAGGCCACCACGCTCACATTCGGCAATGTCTAATTTTAGGGCATCTATTTCGCTGTTTACCTGTTGTATCACTAGTATCATTAAGTCAAGACTACATTGGTTAAGAATCATACACCACTGTTTACAGAAGTCAGAATAAATTTCGCTCGGGCTATCAACATCGAATGCCAATTTATCGGTATCCGGAAAAAGTATCTTCGATATATCTTTTTCCAAAAACCTCTTAGTGCCAGTAAGGTCCCCAATATCAGATTCCATAATATAGTGTGTGGAATTCAGAGCTGGGAGCAAATGGAAAGAGAGGTGTTGATCACAATACAATTTACAGAGATATGTACAATTATATACAGATATATATATATATATACAAGAGTTCTGTGCATTATCCCACACACAGAGACTAATCCGGGTGCAGATTCGGATCCAAATGATGGATTTGTGTGTGTGTTTTGTTTGTGTGTGTGTGTTTGGGCCTTATTCTAGTTCACTCTTTCTGACAAATTCCTTCTTAGATGGATAAAACCATGTGCACTGCAGGTGGGGCAGATGTTTCTTATGCAGAGAGAGTCAGATTTGGGTGGGGTTTTACTTCAAAGTGAGATCTATATTGCAGTGTAAAAATAAAGAAGCCAGTATTTACACTGCACAGAAACAAAATAACTCTCCCAAATCTAATTCTCTCTGCACATTTTACATCTGCCCCCCTGCAGTGCACATGGTTTTGTCCATCTAAGAAGGATTTTGTCCGAAAGATTGAACTAGAATAAGGCCCTTTGTGTGTGTTAATGTTGTGTGTCTTTGTGTGTCTGTGTTGTGTGGTGTGTGTTTGTATTGTGTGTTTGTGTGTGTCTTTGTGTGTTTGTATTCTGTGTTTGTGTGTTTGTGTCTGTGTTGTGTGTCTTTGTGTGTGTTTGTCTTTGTGTCTTTGTGTGTGTGTGTTAATGTTGTGTGTTGTGTTTGTGTGTGTTTGGGTATTGTGTTTGTGTGGGCCTTATTCTAGTTCACTCTTTCTGACAAATTCCTTCTTAGATGGATAAAACCATGTGCACTGCAGGTGGGGCAGATGTTACTTGTGCAGAGAGAGTCAGATTTGGGTGGGGTTTAACTTCAAGGTGAGATCTATATTGCAGTGTAAAAATAAAGCAGCCAGTATTCACCCTGTACAGAAACAAAATAACTCCCCCCAAATCTAATTCTCTCTGCACATTTTACATCTGCCCCCCTGCAGTGCACATGGTTTTGTCCATCTAAGAAGGATTTTGTCAGAGTGAACTAGAATAAGGCCCTTTGTGTGTTTGTGTGTTTGTGTGTTTGTATGTTGTGTGTTTGTGTGTTGTGTGTGCGATTTAAAAAGGGCTTTGCAGTGTTGATTAAAAAGAAACCAATTATCACAATTGGTGTAAGTTGCCATTGCTCTATTGGTGTAATTTAAGTAGAGGTGGGAGGATGCAGAAAAAAAGAAAAAAGTTTAGGCGGGCATCAAAGGTATACAGTGGTCCGCGGGTAAGGGGAGTGGCCTGACAGACAGTTTGATTATGTCAGTGTGCATTATAGTGATTGGAGGGTCTGATTTCCCATAAACTTCAACTTGTGTATTTAACACTGCGTGCAGGGAGCGGGCGGAGCAGAGCTATAGTCGAGTGTGCTCGAAGCTGCGGGCAGGGATCGGGAGGCGCTGGGCTGTAGGCGGGGTGGTTTCATCTAAGGCGTCCTAATAGAAGCTGGGGGCGATGCTAGATGGAGTGGTGCCGCACAAACATTGGTCAGCGCTGGGCAGGGGGAAGGTGAAGCTGCGGGCAGGCAGCCTGTATAATGGCAAATGATGCTATGACTAGGGGGTGAACGCAGCGGCCAGGTAGCGGGATGCACAGGGCTGTAGGAGGGGGTGTTTCATCTAAGGCGCCCTAATGGAAGCTGCGGGCGATGCTGGATGGAGTGGTGGCGGACACAGATTGGGCAGTGCTGGGCAGGGGGAAGGTGAAGCTGCGGGCTGGCAGGCTGTATAATGTGAAATGATGCTGGGAGTAGAGGGGGAACACTGCGGGCAGGGAAGCAGTAGGAGGGGGTGTTTCATGTAAGGCACCCTAATGGAAGCTGCGGCCGATGCTGGATGGAGTGGTGGCGGACATATATTGGGCAGCGCTGGGCAGGGGGAAGGTGAAGCTCCGGGCTGGCAGGCTGTATAATGTGAAATGATGCTGGGAGTAGAGGGGGAACGCAGCGGGCAGGGAGCAGGAGGCGCAGGGCTGTAGGCGGGGGTGTTTCATGTAAGGTGCCGTAAGGGAAGCTGCGTGCGATGGTAGATGGAGTGGGGCCACACACACATTGGGCAGCGCTGGGCAGGGGAAAGGAAGGTGAAGCAGCAGGCTGGCAGCCTGTATAATGGCAAATGATGATGGGAGTAGAGGGGGAACGCAGCGGTGATGGGAGTAGAGGGGGAATGCAGCGGGCAGGGAGCCGGCGATGCTGCAGTATAGGCGGGAGTTTAAACTTAAAGAGATCAACGGAAAGCTCAGGGGGGGGGGGGGGGTGGGCTACGGTTACATGTTTCAAAGAAATTGAAGTGTCGATCTTTATGATATGTCGACATTAGGATTTCTATTTAACTTTTTTCGATTGTAATATATGTCTGCAGAGTATTTGTCGACAATTTAGTTGCCGAAGTTAAAAATGCAGACACACTTTAATTCGATGTAATATATTGTCGATATTATGTGTCGATATTGTTGATGTGTCTAGCAATATGCATGTCTACATTACACTTGTCTACATTATTGATGTCTATGAAGGGTGTGTCGATGTTATTACTTGTCTACAAATAGTTGAGGGATATATGTAATGTCTACGTAACTGATTTCGAGTAAAACACTGTGTCTACCATTACGCATCGAACATTCACATGTCTCACTAAAACCTTTGTCGACCTAATTAAAAAGTCTGTGTATCCATATTCTAACTTAAAAAAGTCGTTCATTGATGCATGTCTATGTAATGCTGTCTAACATATTTCTGCCTGACAAAAGAACGTCAAAGCCGCGTCCCAGTTCCGTTTTTGGGAGTTTTTTTGTGTGCGTGTGTGTTTGTGTGTTGTGTTTGTGTGTGTTTGTATGTTGTGTGTGTTAATGGTGTGTGTGTGTTTGTGGTGTGTGTGTGTGTGTTTGTGTGTGTTTGTATTCTGTGTGTGTGTGTGTTGTGTGTTTGGGCCTTATTCTAGTTCACTCTTTCTGACAAATTCCTTCTTAGATGGATAAAACCATGTGCACTGCAGGTGGGGCAGATGTTTCTTGTGCAAAGAGTTAGATTTGGGTGGGGTTTTACCTCTGCCCCCCTGCAGTGCACATGGTTTTGTCCATCTACGAAGGATTTTGTCAAAAAGATTGAACTAGAATAAGGCCCTTTGTGTGTGTGTTGTGTGTTGTGTGTTGTGTGTTTGTGTTTTTGTGTTTGTCTTTGTGTGTTGTGTGGTTGTGTGTGTTTGTGTGTTTGTATTCTGTGTGTGTTTGTATTCTGTGTTTGTGTGTTTGTGTGTTTGTGTGTTTGTGTTGTGTGTTTGGGCCTTATTCTAGTTCACTCTCTGACAAATTCCTTCTTAGATGGATAAAACCATGTGCACTGCAGGTAGGGCAGATGTTTCTTGTGCAGAGAGAGTCAGATTTGGGAGGGGTTTTACAAAGTGAGATCTATATTGCAGTGTAAAAATAAAGCAGCCAGTATTTACCCTGTACAGAAACAAAATAACTCCCCCAAATCTAATTCTCTCTGCACATTTTACATCTGCCCCCCTGCAGTGCACATGGTTTTGTCCATCTAAAAAGGATTTTGTCAGAAAGATTGAACTAGAATAAGGCCCTTTGTGTGTGTGTGTGTGTGTTTGTGTTGTGTGTGTGTGTGTGTTTAAATGTGTTGTGTGTGTGCTTGTGTGTTGTGTTTGTGTTGTGTGTTTGTGTTTGTCTTTGTGTGTTTGTGTGTGGTGTGGTGTGTGTGTTTGTGTGTTTGTGTGTTGTGTGTGTTAATGTTGTGTTTTTGTGTGTGTTGTGTGTGTCTTTGTGTCTTTGTATGTGTTTGTGTGTGTTGTGTGTGTTAATTTTGTGTGTGTGTTGTGTGTGTCTTTGTGTCTTTGTCTTTGTGTGTGTTTGTGTTGTGTGTGTTTGTGTTTTTGTGTCTGTGTTGTGTGTTTGGGTGTGTGTTGTGTGTTGTGTTTTTGTGTGTGTTTGTGTGTGTGTGTTTGTGTGTTTTTGTGTGTTGTGTGTTTGTTTTGTGTGTTTGTGTTGTGTGTCTGTGTTGTGTGTCTGTGTTGTGTGTGTGTTTTTGTGTGTTGTGTGGTTGTGTGGTTGTGTGGTTGTGTGTTTGTGTGTGTGTTGTTTGTGAGTTTGTGTGTTTGTGTGTCTGTGTGTTGTGTGTTTGTGTGTGTTTGTGTGTTTGTGTGTTTTTGTGTGTTGTGTGTTGTGTTTGTATTGTTTGTTTGTGTTTTGTGTGTTTGTGTGGTTGTGTGTTTATGTTGTGTGTTTGTGTTGTGTGTTTTGTGTTTGTGTGTTGTGTTTGTGTGTTGTGTTTGTGTTAGTGTGTTTTGTGTGTGTTTGTTTGTGTGTGTTTGTTTGTGTGTGTTTGTGTGTGTTTGTTTTGTTTGTTTGTTGTGTGTTGTGTGTTTGTGTGTGTTGTGTGTTTGTGTGTTGTGTGTTTGTGTTGTGTGTCTGTGTTGTGTGTTTGTGTGTTTTTGTGTGTTGTGTGTTTTTGTGTGTTGTGTGTTTGTGTGTTTTGTGTTTGTGTGTTGTGTTTGTGTTAGTGTGTTTGTGTTAGTGTGTTGTGTGTTTGTGTGTGTGTGTGTGTGTTTGTTTGTGTGTTTGTTGTGTGTTGTGTTTTTGTGTGTTTTGTGTGTTGTGTTTGTGTTAGTGTGTTTGTGTTAGTGTGTTGTGTGTTTGTGTGTGTGTGTTTGTTTGTGTGTGTTGTGTGTTTGTGTGTGTGTGTTGTGTGTTTGTGTGTGTTGTGTGTTTGTGTGTGTGTCTTTGTGTGTTTTTGTGTGTTGTGTGTTTTTGTGTGTTGTGTGTTTGTTTTGTGTGTTTGTGTGTTTGTGTTTGTGTGTTTGGTTGTTTGTGTTGTGTGTCTGTGTGTTGTGTGTTGTGTTTTTGTGTTGGTTGTGTGTTTGTGTTGTGTGTTTTGTGTGTGTGTGTGTTGTGTGTTGTGTGTTGTGTGTGTGTGTTTGGGTGTGTTTGGGTGTGTTTGGGTGTGTTTGGGTGTGTTTGGGTGTGTGTTGTGTGTGTTTGGGTGTGTGTTGTGTGTGTGTGTGTTGGGTGTTTGGGTGTGTTTGGGTGTGTTTGTGTGTGTTGTGTGTGTTGTGTGTGGTGTGTGTGTGTGTTGTGTGTGTGTTGTGTGTGTGTGTTGGGTGTTTGGGGGTGTTTTGTGTGTGTGTGTGTGTGTTGTGTGTGTGTGTGTGTGTGTTGGGTGTGTGTTGGGTGTTTGTGTGTGTTTGTGTGTGTGTTGTGTGTGTGTTGGGTGTGTTGTGTGTGTGTTGTGTGTTGTGTGTTTGGGTGTGTTGGTGTGTTGGTGTGTTGGTGTGTTGGTGTGTTGGTGTTGGTGTGTTGGTGTGTTTGTGTGTGTTTTGTGTGTTTGTGCTTTTGTGTGTTTGGGTGTGTTTTTGTGTGTTTCTGTTTGTGTGTGTTGGTTTGTGTGTTGGTGTGTGTGTGTTGGTGTTTGTGTGTTTGTGTGTTTTGTGTGTTTGTGTTGTGTTTGTGTTTTGTGTGTTTGTGTGTTTTGTGTTGTGTTTGTGTTAGTGTGTGTGTTTGTGTGTTGTGAGTTTGTGTTGTGTGTGTGTTGTTTGTGTGTTTGTGTTGTGTGTTTGTGTGTTTGTGTTGTGTGTTTGTGTGTTGTGTGTGTTTCGTGTGTTTGTGTATTGTGTGTGTTGTATGTGTGTGTTTGTATTCTGTGTTTATGTTGTGTGTTTGTGTGTGTGTTGTGTGTTTGTGTATTGTGTGTGTGTTGTGTGTGTGTGTTTGTAATATGTGTTTGTGTTGTGTGTGTATTGTGTGTTTGTGTATTGTGTGTTTGTGTGTGTGTTTGTATTCTGTGTTTGTGTTGTGTGTTTGTGTGTGTGTTGTGTGTTTGTGTGTGTTGTGTGTGTGTTGTGTGGGCCTTATTCTAGTTCACTCTTTCTGACAAATTCCTTCTTAGATGGATAAAACCATGTGCACTGCAGGTAGGGCAGATGTTTCTTGTGCAGAGAGAGTCAGATTTGGGAGGGGTTTTACTTCAAAGTGAGATCTATATTGCAGTGTAAAAATAAAGCAGCCAGTATTTACCCTGTACAGAAACAAAATAACTCCCCCAAATCTAATTCTCTCTGCACATTTTACATCTGCCCCCCTGCAGTGCACATGGTTTTGTCCATCTAAGAAGGATTTTGTCAGAAAGATTGAACTAGAATAATGCCCTTTGTGTTGTGTGTTTGTTTGTGTCTTTGTGTCTGTGTGTCTTGTGTGTTTGTGTTGTGTGTGTCTGTGTGTGTTGTGTGTTTGTAATGTGTGTTGTGTGTTTGTGTTGTGTGTGTGTGTGTGTGTTGTGTGTGTCTTTGTGTCTTTGTTTGTGTTGTGTGTGTGTGTTTGTGTTTTTGTGTCTGTATGTTTGTGTTGTGTGCTTGTGTTGTTTGTGTGTGTGTTTGTGTGTGTGTTTGTGTGTGTCTTTGTGTGTCTTTGTGTCTTTGTGTGTTTTTGTGTTTGTGTGTGTGTGTTTGTGTGTTGTGAGCTTGTGTTGTGTGTTTGTGTGTGTGTTGTTTGTGTGGTGTGTGTTTGTGTGTGTTTTGTGTGTGTTTGTATTCTTTGTGTGTTTGTGTGTGTGTTTGTGTGTGTTGTGTGTTTGTGTGTGCCTTATTCTAGTTCACTCTTTCTGACAAATTACTTCTTAGATGGATAAAACCATGTGCACTGCAGGTGGGGCAGATGTTACTTGTGCAGAGAGAGTCTGATTTGGGTGGGGTTTTACTTCAAAGTGAGATCTATATTGCAGTGTAAGAATAAAGCAGCCAGTATTTACCCTGTACAGAAACAAAATAACTCCCCCAAATTTAATTCTCTCTGCACATTTTACATCTGCCCCCTGCAGTGCACATGGTTTTGTCCATCTAAGAAGGATTTTGTCAGAAAGAGTGAACTAGAATAATGCCCTTTGTGTGTTTGTGTGTATGTGTGTTGTGTGTTTGTGTTGTGTGTGTGTTGTTAGTTTGTAATGTGTTGTGTGTTTGTGTTGTGTGTTTGTGTTTGTCTTTGTGTGTTTGTGTGTTTGTGTGTGTGTTGTGTGTTTGTGTGTTGTGTGTTTGTGTGTGTGTGTGTGTGTGTGTGTGTGTGTTTGTGTGTATTGTGTATTGTGTGTTGTGTATTGTGTGTTTGTGTTGTGTGTTGTGTGTTGTGTGTTGTTTGTTGTGTGTTTGTGTTGTGTGTTTGTGTTGTGTGTTTGTTGTGTGTTTGTGTGTTTGTGTTGTGTGTTTGTGTGTTGTGTGTTGTTTGTGTGTTTGTGTTGTGTGTGTGTGTGTTTGTGTGTGTGTGTGTTTGTGTGTTTGTGTTGTGTGTTTGTGTTGTGTGTCTGTGTTGTGTGTCTGTGTTGTGTGTCTGTGTTGTGTGTTTGTGTGTTTTTGTGTCTTGTGTGTTTGTTTTGTGTGTTTGTGTGTTTGTGTTGTGTGTCTGTGTTGTGTGTCTGTGTTGTGTGTTTGTGTGTTTGTGTTTGTGTGTGTGTGTTGTTTGTGAGTTTGTGTTGTGTGTTTGTGTGTCTGTGTGTTTGTGTGTTTGTGTGTCTGTGTGTTGTGTGTTTGTGTTGTTTGTGTGTTTGTGTGTGTTTTTGTGTTTGTGTGTTTTTGTGTGTTGTGTTTGTATTGTGTG